>NC_054398.1:28670055-29306421 GCF_017976425.1 Toxotes jaculatrix
GAACTCAGACTGGAAGTGAAAAATACAGCCTGCGTCAGGTCAGGCCTTCAGGCGCTGTCTCATAATTTCAGCTGTCTAACAAGATTTAAAGGAAGAGAAATGGCTTCATGTGCTGTGTTGGTAGCGGTGATTACTGCTGAGCCAGTGGGGGAGCTGGCTGAGAGCTCGTCTGATGTGATATGAAACACCGTGGGCAGAACAGCAGCGCTGTCAACAATCTCCCTCAGTAACTAAACCAAAGCTTCCAACAGGAGACTCGTGGTGCATTTTTTCATCCACAACACGGCGTGAAGATTTCGTACAGGTCCCTGATGTGACTGTGGAGCAGCTCCTCCATCTGTGTGAGCAACAAACACCAGCTCGGTCACAATGAGGTGACATATGAAGCTGGCTGATTTCATTTATCTCCAAAACAAATCTCTCACACTTGAGCTCATCTGTCATTCGTTTCCAGCCGCAGGCTGCTCAGAGATTAATGTGGCTGTGTGAGAAACAGAGTGAGACAGTTCACAGTCCGTGGTTTAGCAAAGCAAGAACCAAACCAGGGACTTTTGCTGCAGATTTATCTCTGTTCATATTGATTTATTTGTTATGTCCATAAAATGTCCAAAACATACACATCACGAGTTCCCAGAGCCTGAGGTGACCACTGCAAACTGCTTCACATGAGTTACCCAGAGCTGGTGTCTGAACCCAGAGATGTTCAGTCTGCAATTATATTAAACTACAGAGTCAATAACCATGCGTTGGCTGAGGAACCACACACAATTCAGAAACTCTCTGTGAAAATGTGTTTGGAGGAACAGTAAATGAAGACCTTCCTGCTGTGTGCACAGTTTAGCAGAGGTCTCTCTGCAGTCCAGCTGACTGCACCAGAAAACTGGTCTTGCAATTGTTTCTGTGAATTAGAATGTGAAGCAGATAAAGGAATCAATTTTCCATGACTGTATTGGTTCATAGGACATTATCATTATCATCAGTTAATTACATTCTGATTCGATTCTGGGTTCAGACTGATCCCAGCCGAACCCAGATATTAAGATCATTATATCAGAGTTTGTTCTTATCAAACACAGAAACAGCAAAACAGCAATTTCTGCAAAATAGCTGTGGATCATTGTTTTAAAACAGAATCTGTATTTTTCCAAGAATATTTGTCTCAGTGAGTCACTGTGTGAGTAAATCCACATCAGTGACTTCAGCATGAGACAAGTTTGGTCAGACTGACTGTGATGACGAATGCAGCATGCAGCCCGGCCGAGCATCATGCCTGAATGAGCTCTGTTTATGGTTGAAGTGCCTGATAATCAGCATCACTGAGGGCAAAGGCAACAGGCTGGTGAAGCCCTGAGGTGACTGTTAGCCGTGAAAGTTATTCAGCCGGCTCCTGAGAAGAATGTAATTCATTGTGAAAAATAATCAAAGCAGCAGCGTACACACACACACACACTCACACACACACACACACACACACTGATAGATGCAGACTGCTCCTGAGGGCTCAAAGACAGAAAAGACATTTGTCCAGGAAGGAGGGGGAAGTTTCATCATCTGAACGTCCATCAGAAACAGCTTCAAATCAGTTCCAGAGACTTGGACAGGAAAATTTGACCGAGCAACATATGCGTGAATCTGTGTTCTCCTAGAGCCTTTACATAAGACCATAAGAGATGTCACTGTGAATCACTGGAGGAGGGTTCCAGTGTTTTGTATCCTCACAACAGCCGAGTCAAACCCCAGCTGATGGGTTTTCCACGTGTGAAGCTCTGCTAACAGGAAATGACAGGATGGTTTACAGTGAAATAATCTTCCCCTTCATAAAATGTTCCGAACTGTGTTTGCAGAGTAAATATGTCATCATGCAGACAGAAAAGACGTTTGCAAATGTGGTGGGGAATCCTCCCCTACTCTAGGTGGAGCTGCTGAGTGCAGCCTTGAGCTAGTCCCTCCCAACTGCTCCTAATCAGGATCAAGTTATATAAGACACCTGTGATCTTTTCTTTCTCTTTCTCCTCCTGCTCTGTCCCTGCTGTGGCTGTCCAAGTGCTGCATTGCTTGTGAGGGGTTTTGATACTAGTTTTTAACATCCTGTGGTGGGTTGGCCTGCGACTGTTCTTTTTTTAATACCTTTTAAATAAGCAGTGTGCAGTATGCAGTTTTAGGTTCACCTGCACTATTGCCCCTACGTGTTTAAATTTATCTTTTATATTTAGTTTTGGCTGGTAGATTTAGTTTAACCTTTTGTTTTTGACTTTTGCCGTGAGTTTAGGTTTCTGTTCCTTTAATCATCTTTCTTTGATTTCTTTTGTTTGAATTTGCTTCTGGCCAACTGGGTTACTTTGTGTTTTTGCTTTGCTGATTATTGTTATTGTTTATTGGGTTACATTATATTTCTTGCTTTACCATCATTGTTTATTTGCTTTCTTTCTAGACAGAGTGCTACTGTGGAGAGGCTAAGCACCTGTGGTGAGGGCCCTTCACTGAACTGCATGTGAGTTAACACACAGGGACACTGTAGACTGCACCATTTGCTGTGAGGTTGCCGTGAGTTTGATTTGCTGCACCAAGGGTGAGTAGTGGTAGCGCTCCTGGCACTCCTTTTGTGTAGTCTGCCTCTCTCCAAGCAGCCTCAGCCTAGTGTTTTAACTTGAATTTTAAAACTTTAATTATGTTGTCCTTTCTTTTAAATTGAATGTTGAGGCCTTCCTCTTTTTTTAGTTTATAGATTATAGATTATAATAAAGTACATTTTAACTATCTCATTCAGCTACAAGTATTCTTTTCACCTTTTCTTCTTTCTTTTTCAGCAGTTTCCATCAGTTCCAGTCCTTGCTTGTTTCTTTTTTTGATTAAATACATTTATACATTTTTCAACTCACATCTCTGCCTCACTTATGTACCTTTGTGCCTTGTACTTTCACTAAGTATTTATGCTAGGAAATTTCCTGGGGTGCAAGTCCCCAGGTGGCGTTGTCGGTGATTTCAATCCTCCCTTTAGTGTCCCTCGCTACACAAAGAGGCCACTTTCTAAAACTTTGCAGGGATGTTGCATCTTAGAAAGACCAAAAGGCTTGAGGGGGGTGAAATAATTATGAGTCAGCTGAAATCAAGCTGACTCATAGTTATCTTGTTCTAAACAAGAACCATGTGGACGGGGTTTTTAATATGAACTTATGGCTGCATCCATGAAATTATTGTGTGAGACTGAGGCTATAACCACAGGTTCCAAACACAAGGTGCACAGACAGACAAACAGCAGAGGTTTGATTTATGCTTTATTGATTTATATCAGCAAAACGTTTCACTTAAAAAGAAAAGGCAGCCGTCATGTAAATCTGCTGCTGGACATAAATCAGCTGAGCCTGTCCCTTCAATTCAAAGCATGAATCAACAGAGAAAATACCCAACAGACAGCAGCGCTTTTAACTGATCTGTCAGATATTTAGACTATCAGGGCAGAGACAGCTGGAAAGAATCCTCACATCCCACAAGGTGTTCAGCGTTGCACTGTGGGATTGTTAGAGTTGTGGACACTGTTTTTTTTTTTTTGTTGCACTGGGGAGTTTCTGACTATATTTGCACACATAAATCTCTGGTAACTGTAGTTCAGTGTTTGTAAACAGAGAGTGATTACAGAGGTTACTGCTGTCGGTGGTCTGACAGCCTGATGTGCTAACATGTTTAACCTGTTCGCTACAGTTTTGTTCTTCTGTTTTGGGGCTTTTTTTTTTTTTTTTTGTAAAAGCTGAAAAAAGACATTAAGCTCGACGTCTCCTGCCACATCTGTTGTAATTCTATTGTCTGTATTCTACAATTATGCAAATAATAAAATCTACAACTAAAACCAAAAACTCTTTACATCCAAAAAAGGGATCTAGTAAAATCCCATGTACACCAGATCAGCATGTGGAGAAATCCAAGACTTGACAGGTCGATCATGAGGCCTGGCGTCATGATGTGCTAAGCTATAATTTGACAATCCCAGTGTGAGAGAAGGTTTAGATGAACTGTTGAAGTAACAAGACAGAGACGCTTCCTGTCTCTTCAGGTAAAACAAACGAGCACCTTCTTTGTCGTCACAGCAGCAAAGATATTGGTAGAGACGTCAGTGTTTTGCAGAGGAGCGAGTCACTGCTTTAGCAAAATGCTCACAGTCAACTCGACCGTCCGGCCCAACACCCGCCTCCTTCAGCAGCTCGTCCACTGAAAACAAAGACACAGCTGTCAATCAAAGTCACCATTTTGGTTCCACCTATTAAACACCTGCGAACACTATGTGGAGTATTCACACAGGTGTAAAGATATTTGTGCTGTGTTCATGTGTTTCTGTAATTACCAGTTTCTTACTTGGTCAAACAGGCTACAGTCTCAATAGCAAAAGTCTATCATTCAAAGTGATTCAACATAATCAAAGGACAATTTTCTAAATAAAATGTCAGACTGAAAAGATTGTAGGATACGAATCCTCGTCCACTCTCACCCTCTTTGTCAGTCAGTTTCTCTCCCAGCCCTGTGAGTTTGGCTCGTAGCTCAGAGGAGAGGATGAAGCCTTTCTGCTCCTTGTCGGCCATCCTCAGAGCCTCCAGGATCTCCTCCTCTGGTGCCTCCTGCTGGAGCTGCCGGTGCATGATGCTCAGGAAGGCGGAGAAGTCCAGCTCTCCACCGCGATCTGCAGGAAGACATTTACTCTTTACTGGGACAACCCCATCATCTGTGATTTTGCCAGAAAAACAGATAAGACAAAACTTTATTGATCTTTACAGGAAGAATTAGGTCACTGCAGAAGGAAAAGCTATAATATTGAGGGGGAAAGATATAATTTCATATGGTGAATTTGAAATAAGTTGTTCAAACAGTAGAACAATAAAACAGAATGTAAAGCCCACTGCTGTTAGATAAGCTGGTGACAGTTTACCTCCTTTAATAAACTGTATGGTGGAAAGTGAGCAGTTAATTACAGCTGGTAAATACAGAATTTCCCCTCAGACTTTAGAAGTGTATTATACACAGAAAGCTCAAATATCAGTGGCCTGGATGTTACACAGACAGAAATATTAAAACCATGATAACCAGGATCAAAAAGCAAAGTTTCAAGTCTATACATATTTTTGTCATGTTAGCTGCTTGGCTTCTTTTTACAGTGATCCACACTCTGTGTCCCATCTTCCTTCATCACCATCAACACACACACTGTGGTTTAATCTCTCTCTCACACACACATATACACCATCCTGCTGCCTCAGACACCCCCTACAGCACCAAATGTGGATTAATCCACCGCTGAAAATAGTCCCCAACAAAGCCAGTTTCCTCTTGTGATAACAGCTACAGTGAGCAGCTGTTTTATTAAACTGAGCCTTTTTAAAAACGAAACTTTATGTTTGTGACATATTTTTAAAGATTTACATCTAATAAGTCATGAAATCTTAAAAATCATCAGTCTTGCCCTTTAAAATTCCAACATTAAAGACAGATGCAGAGTACTGCACAACCTTGGCCGAGGTTCGCTCTCATTATTTAAGACTGCAGTTCGAGTTTTCCTGTGATCGTACAGTGAGGATGGATGACGACAGCATGTGCAGATACACAATGATGATGATGGAAAACAGCTGAAATCAGATCACAGAGGAGAACAACATGAAAACAGCAGCAGTAGGTGTTCACAGTTTGTGTTCCCCTGTCTCACAGTTATCTCAGGGCATCGTGTTGTGTCAGGTCTGATTATCATTTGATTTTTTTGTAATTCTGCAGTGACCCACAGGGCTCCACTGTTTCAGTTCATGATGCTTAGGTGATGAAACGTACTGAAACACAGGGATTAATGCAGAGCTTTCACAGAATGCCTTGACTGCCTTCTCCTCAACATGTTCATATTCACCTACAATTAATTGTCATTTAATCAGTTGGTCAGTACATTGAAATGTATTGATCAACCATTTAAGCCACTGATCAAGCAGAGATGCCAAAAGTTTCTGGTTCCAGTTTCTCAGATTTTCTGTGTTTAGATGAATTTAAATTCAACATCTTTGGGTTTTACACTGTTTAAACAGAAAAGATTCTTCAACATCTCAGAGTCAAAAATAGTCAAAGCCCCAGATAGGTACACCAAAGTAATATATTGGTGCAGATGCAGCAGGTTCATGTCACGTCACAGTGTGTGCCAGAATACAATCTTTTTCATAATCTGCGTCAGACTGTACAACAACTTGAATTTTAAGACAAGTCAGACTGTGCACCGAATGTGTCAGAGCTGTGAAATGTTCAACAGAAAAAAGCAGAGACACATCATCAACTTGCATCTGCACAACTCTGATGTTTTAAAATGCAGCTGAATAAAAACCAGGCTTTGGCCATAGACTCTGCACTGGGTTTTTTTTTTAGCTTTATTCAAAAACTTGAAGCTTACAGTTTCACATCTGCCATTGTGTTTTGCATCATTTCATGGTTGGAGTGGAAAGTGGAAAGAGCCCGAAAATTTCGGACTCTTTCAGAATTTTGCCACCAGCTGTCTCTGGTCTCCAGAACTCTGAATCGGTCCTCAGTCTCACAGTGAGCTCTGCAGCCACTGGTTTGATTGACAACTAAAGACTTCAACACATTTCACACAGTCAGCTTTTGTCTGGGGCAAAAGATCACAGAGTGTAAAGGTGCAGCAGAAAAGTTACAGAGCTGCGAAGTGAGTGGAATTATTTATTTCATTCATTCCTAAATAATAATCATTCATTCCTCAGGATGAATCATCAGGTCAAAAGATGAACAGCTGTGTTAGAGAATATCTGAGTCTTTGACAAATTCAAAGGTACAAGAAGCCTGTGGACATAAAAACTGAAGGAGAGAAGTCAACTACGACTCCCACAGTGCATTTCAGCAACAAACATCCAATCACAAATTGTGTTACATAAGCCGTTAACATATTGGGGTCATCATAATTCCAAGTTTCTGACCTGTAAATTGTGCTAACGTCAGTTACGAGTGGGACACTCCGATTTTTCTGAAAGCTCTGATATTTACGATTTTGCACTTATCAATACAGAAATGACCGAAAATCAGATAAATCAGACACCAGCAACCGTTCACTGTTTTACAACCGCAGAGAGCCAGTCAATCAGTCAATCAATCAGTCAGTCAGTCGATCAACCAATCAATCAGTCAGCTGCTGCTAGTTGGACAGGTGTACCTATGTTGTGGCTCAGCAGGTGTCGTTGGACCTCGGAGGGGGTGGGGTTTGATCCGAGGCATCGCATCACCGTGATCAGCTCCCGGGCTTCGATCTTCCCCTTCCGCTGGCGGTCGTACAGAGAGAAACACTCCTTAAACTCTGCAACAACAACAACAAAGACACACAAACACACAAAGTCAGATGAATTCAGCTCATCAAAGTAGAACAGAGAGCAGCTCTGTACATTAACTCTTTAACTTCTTCTTCTGCGTGTGTGCAACGCATCACAAGAGACAACGCAGCACTTCACTACACTCCAAGGCCTCTGTGTTTTGCACAAAATGCAGAAAACACAATCATGTTCCAGTTTTAAAAACGGACCCCAACTCAGCGATGGGTTTGTTTGTGCGGACTCAGGACTCAGTGGGTTCCTGTGATCACAGGAAACTGTGATGAGTATTTTTCATTCTTTTTAGACATTTAACAAACCAAAATATGAATCTGTTCATCTATAATAAAAATCACCAGATCAATGAACAATGAAAATATTAATCAGTTTCAGAGCTAAATGCCAACTGACACACTGGCTGACGCCAACCACTCAACCACTGACTGCAAAGACACTGTGGCTGTCCAACTCTGTGATATTGCAGTAAATAACTCCTATGTGCTTTCAAGCAGAGACAATAATGTGAATTTAATGTCACCTCTTTAGCCTAAAAACTGCATTCAGATAGTGAACCTTTGTATTTAATCACATTAGTGGGTGGAGGAAGTTGGTCAACAGATCACTGCGTGAATCTGCTGAGCTTGAATGGAACAATGCTGCTTTGTACTGAGGCATGCACACGGAAAACTCTGCTGTCTGATTAAACACAGACACTGCTGGGTTTGTCTGTCAAAGAGAAATAATCTCATTTCAAATAATAATCTCAATAATCTCCAATCAGATAAATTTGTTTCCCATGCTGCCAAAAAACCTTGAATTAAACGAGATGTATCATTCATCTGAAACATGGCTGTTTTTATCCCATTAGCACCCTGGAAGCAGCAGGTCGCCACGACGCTCGTGTCCGGACTAAATTCACACAGCAGGAATGTGTAAAGTATGAGAGTCTTACCATTAATCTGATCCTGCGTCAGGAACTTTGCCTGGAAGAAAGAGGGAAAACAAACTGAGCAAACAGGTGAAAAGCAGAAAGTTGCAGGTGAAATGTGGATGACGCTCTGAAAAGGGCTTGGTAATTATCTCACCATTGATGGTTCAGTGTGTGTGAGCGGGCAGCAGGTCTGAACTCTGCTGGCTGTTGCTCAGCTCAGGAAACTGATCCAGGCCGGTGTAAGATGAGGAAGGTAATGGAAGAGGATGGAGGATCCTGACTGGGACTCCGTGTGGAGGGAAGCCACTGAGGGGCCGGACAGGTCCAGGACACATCCCCAACTCTGCTGCTGTCTCAGCCTCTATCTGAGGGACTGTCCTGAAATTTGGCTCAGATGTTTGTTTTCCCCAGAGGATGACTCCTGCTGAGTTGTTTTGTTGTTCCTTTATTTGTCATCTCACGCCATTATGAGGTTGACAGAAAGTTTCAAATTTAATAAAAATTTTAGCCAAGTTTCCAGAAAATCCGTAAAAGAAAATGTGAATTAATTTCAATCCAGGTCTGAGAATTTATGCAGAACGACCCAGTCAGTGTTTCTTCACAGGTACAGGTGCTGGTGTTTGGCAGTGAATTGCTCACAGACAGTGTGGTCCTTACCTTCTACACAACACAACACAGACACTATACTTGAACTGCTGAGAGGAAGCTCTGACCCTTGTAAGCAGAAAAAGATGTTCTGTAACTGAAAGGTCACAGGTTTGAACTCTGAAGCAGAAAAAGCTTTTTCTTGACTTGAACACAAAAACAATCCATTTCAGAATGATTTGAAATTTCTGCCCAGGACCTCTGAGTCTGACTTTTCTAAAGAAAAGGATGTTCATGTTTGTACAGTGTAGCTACGTTTGTAACAAAATGACAACATGCTAAAAACATGTCTAACTAACACGTCACAGGTCGACACAGACCAACATTAGCCAGAATGCTTTTCAGTCTCATCCTTCTTGATGTACGTTTAATTTGGTTTGGTTTGGTTTCTGTTTGCAGACCAGCTTGCCCTGAGGGCTGAATGGCGCTTTTGAATTGGATGCACTTTAATGGCACTAAGCTAACTGTGAGTTAACCGTCAGTACAGATAATTTAAAGGAGCTGTTTGTTATGAGGTGTCTCTGTCAAAGTTTGCTCAAATGTTGACTGTGACTTAAGGATGAACTGAGTAGATTTTGGAGGTCAGAGGTCAAAGGTCAAGGTCGCTGTGACCTTAATGCAATGTAAGTTTTGCTTGTGAACACCCAGCACTAACCTTCCCAAACATTATGCAAAACACCCATAACCTCTACATCTGCTACAAACACGCACCAACTGCACAGAGGCGTACCACCGCCATGCGGTACTTCTAGTTTGTATAGGGTTTCACTTCCTCATAAACTCCTACAAATATCAGGGATTCCCTAAAAACAGCTCCACTCTCATCGTAAAAAGTCTGCAAACGTTTAAAGTAAACTCCATCATTTCACTGATGTATAAACAGTATAAACCCTGTGCAAATCTTTCTCTTCCTTATCACTGCACGTCTGTTTATGCAGCTTCTGAACATCCAGTGTCCAATTTACAAATTTATAAAGTTTACTTCAATCTGTTTCATGCCTCATTCAGTCCTGGTCAAACAGTTTCAAGACTTTTCTGAAGTCGAGTGTAGTTTCTTTGATTCTGCTGTCTAAGGACCCTTTGTTCTGTTTTGGGGTTTTTTTGTTGTTGTTTTTTTTATCATGCCTTAAGAAAAAAATGGTGTTCTGACCTGTGTTTATGTGGAGAGGACAACTTCAGTGGTGATGGGTTGTGTCTTTGCCAGCTGAGATATTGAGTGTCCTCACTTACCCTCAAGCCTCCTCCTCATTACTGGTTCTGGTCTATTTTCTGCTGCTGTGGGATTAAACTGCTCTCTGTGCCTCTCTGATGGAGTCCCTGGATGTGTTCTGAGTATAATAATGTACAGACACTGCACGGCTGAATTGGATAAACGTTATGTTCCATATGGAAGATGTTTTTCCTTCCAAACTGTGAATGACTCAGCGATTCTCCCACATGCCTCCTCAAAAAAAAAAAAAAAAGCAACATCATTTACCTTTAAGAGATCAACAGGCAAACAGAGAAAACATGAACATCAGCAGGAAACAGAGATTAGCTTCTCTGATGACGGGAGGAAGCACAGGGGAATAAACTACAGCTAAGAACACTGCAAGGATTCATTTGATTTTAATTAGTTCACTTTTATTCAGACCACCGAAGCTTCATGAAGCAGAACAAAAAAGCAGTCTGTTTCCTGCTGAGGGCTGGAATAAAAAACAGTAGTAAAACGAAGTAAACTGAACATGCAGTGTTAATGCAGTGTTAATGTTGTGTTAATGCAGTGTTAATGGTGTGTTAATGCAGTGTTAATGCAGTGTTAATGTTGTGTGTTGTGGTGAAGAGGAATT
Source organism: Toxotes jaculatrix (assembly GCF_017976425.1). NCBI lineage: Eukaryota > Metazoa > Chordata > Actinopteri > Toxotidae > Toxotes > Toxotes jaculatrix. The sequence continues at coordinate 28,680,789 of NC_054398.1, forward strand.
ATTGTTCAATATCATTGATGATTTTTATCCATAGCACTTTTCCAAAAACAGAACAAATGAAAACAGACTGAAAATGACGACAACATGTTCCCACATGGTTTATTTGGGTCCGATTATGTCTAATCAGTACTTGCTAAGTGTTACAGATGGGTTACGATCACTGGTCCCCAGTTCTGGTTAAAGACTTTACTCACAGATGGATTTTATAACTTTCATTAATGACCATGGTGAGTGTGAAGGATGTTTGTGTCTAATCAAACACCAAAACCTGTTCAAGTACATCATCTGTTTTATTAGATGGAGAATTCTGCTGCCTGCTTTATAAAGTGCACAAGCTGAATGACGTGAAGCTCAGACTCCTGTTTCATTCTCTGAGCTCACATGTTCTATGTGTTTTATTGTGCTGATGAGCTGGTTTAATTATTCTTGGTTGGTTCCATGATTTTTTTTCAATTTTAATTTAATTTAATTTAATTTACAGCTTTTACCCTGGTCACATGACCGTGAGGGGAAAATCATTTTTATACACTGATCTGATAGAAGCATTTCCCCAAAAACATGAAATATTAAACTGATTTCAGCCTCTTTGAGCATAAGAGATGATACATGAGAAATTTACTCCCTTTCGTTACCTTGTCTTTGCACGTGTAATGACAATAAAGTTGAATCTAATCTAATCTAATTATCTATTATTACACTGATCAAGCATTCAGTTCAGACTTGTACCATGTCAAAAGTGTTTCTGAAATGTTTTTTGCTTTTCTTTGATAGTTGGACAGATGGACGACTGGACCACTAAAACGATTCATTATCATTATATTGTTATCATTATATTTTTAAGGATCGTACACAGATACGTTTCCATCCATGTTATGTCGCACTGTGGCTGCCTCACTTCACAAAGATCTGAGCCCGTCTGTTCCCCTTTGAGATCACACCCTTAAAAGACTTTGCCAATGAAACATTTGAAAGTCTCCACCAGGACAGTGGAAACCTATTATTTGTTCATTCAACACCTTATGTCTGCAGAGCAGAGCGTCTGGTTCCACCTGCAGTCCGTTTGGTCAAATTAACGTCAGATTAATGTTAGATTAATGCCATGAACTCAGTCACCAAACAGTGTGAACATTATGTCTGGGTGCTCTGGCGGAGGTGGAGGGTGTAGACAGCACGAGGCTGTGGGATGTAGATCAGCCCGGGGTGTTTCCTCCTCAGGACGGCATCGTTCCACAGACAGGCCACCCAGACGGCCACCAGGAACAGAGCTGCCGAGAAACTACGACACCAGGGAACAGTAAGACATTTTCACACATGTAGTAAGGATCACCTCACACCTTTGCTTCTTCATTTAATCGTATTCCTGTCGTCTGTTTACTGGTTTGACACTGTTTCTGGTCCAAGCAGGTTCTTCTCTTACATTTCAGTTTGTGCTGCAGCTGCATTTTGGTTCGTATCAAAGAAAATATAGATTGAATCTCTGCTGTCAGTGTAGCTGCTGTGGGAAAATCAGCTCCACACAGGAAGAGCCTTATCCAGACGTCAGTTCACTGACTGAGTGGCAGCTTTTAACAGAGCAAAGTGTTGAGAAGGTTGTGTTGAAATGTTGTTGTTTTTCGGTCCTCACTCTGAGAAAAACATGGTTCTCTTCTCATTATAAGTTGCTGAGCTGCTGGTTCATGTAAACCTGACAGCTCCTCTGGGTTATTGATACATGGAGCTGCTTATGTCTGATGGTGCCACTGTGCAGCTTTAAATCTGAATATTTTCATTCAAAGTAATTTAGGTCACATGACATCACATGTATGTTCCCTCAGAGCAGGTGGTGCATCAGTACCTGTAGAGCATGAAGAGGCCGTTAGTGTCCGGAGACATGCCCTGCCTCCTCTGGTGCATCACTGTGGCAGTCATTGCAAAGAAGGTGAAGATGAAGAGGATGAAGGTCTGCCCCTCAGTGATCAGGTACCTGTCAGGAGCACAGGGAGAAAACAGGAAATATCAGCTCCCTGCTCGAAGTCTCACTCACTTCTGTTGTTCCAGGATTTTGTTTTTCAGCCCATTAACTTCTGATTTTGTAGGTTTAACATCGCTGTCGACCATTTTTCAAAGGATCTAAAGCTATCCTGAGACAGTTTATCACCTCATCATGTTTTTAAGTTGGTTACTGTTTAACATCTGAGCAGCAAACTTTTTAAATTCCTCTTAAATTTAAAAAAGTATTTCAACTTCCCTTATTCAGCATCTGTAACCAGTTTAATAAACGGTTCATAAAAACACTCTCATGCAGTTGGAAGCAGATCTAAAGTCTTTTTTAAGTCATTATTTATTTATCTCCTCTGTAACTTGATGCTGGTGTGTAAACACATAATGAATGAAACTAATTTCATTAAATCTGCTTATAACAACATGAGAATGTATTATTATTATCAGTGAATTAAACTGTTGTCAAACAATTTCAAAACTAAAACTCATTCAAACTGAACTTTTTCTATTGTTTGTCTGCAAGATTTGTTTGTCTAACAAAAAATGAAAAAACAAACCAATAAATAAATACATGTAATATTTCAACAGCTGACTCCTCTGGCTTCCTGAACACCCCACCAAAAGAGAATTTCTGCTGAAAGAAAGTTTCTGCTGCACTTTGCGTGAACACACATTAAAACCATATGTGAAATTTGAAAGCTGCTGTAGTATCATCAATCATCAATCATCAACTTCTAAACATACTGAACAAACAAACAAACAAACAAACAAACTAATGTGAGACAAAAAGGCAGATTTCTGCTTCAGCCTTCATTCTGTCCTGAGTGAATAATGTAATTAGTCAGCAACACCTGAGAGCTGCCTTATCAATTATTACTGGAGGCACACACACACACACACACACACACACACACACACACACACACACACACACACACACACACATACACACACACACACACACACAGCTCCTCAGGTGCTGCTGGTGTGTTGTTCATCAGACACTCGTTACAGTTTCAGTGCAGCTGTTATCTAGTGGAACAGTCAGAGGTCACCACAATACACACACACACACACACACACGAGGCTCCAACAGACTCAGAGCCAGAAAACAATCATATTTTTCATTATTTGTTGACTTTCATTATAAAGTGAGTCTCTCCAACTCAGCAGTGCAGATCTGAATCAATCATTACACCTTCACTACAGGTTACTTCATCCACAGATGTCCCACGGCACACATGGACACACACTGTGTGATTAAACTGACACCAGCTGAACAGACTGTATGTATCAGAGCACGTCTGTAGCTGGACGGAGTCACTTGTCTGTGCCGTCCAGAACAAACTGGGTTTAGCTGCTCTGAGGTGAGGTTCTCCTGCTGCAGACAGATCTGCTCAGAACACTGAGAATCAACACTTCGATGGCAGACAGGTGTCACTGGTTTAAGCTGAATAATCCACTCTCAGCTCTGCCTCCATGTAATTTCTGATTCCTTGTTATCATAGCTGTGGATACGTAACTGACTCTTCTGTATTAATATATCCAGGGTTCTTGTTTGTTTTGCTGCCAGCATCTCAGCTGGGAGCTGGTCGACCCTCAGCTCCTCAGGATTGTGTTAACAGTGACGAAGGAGGAATTTAATCTCCCTATGCTCGGCCTCGCTGGGTGTCTGTGTGGAAGAGAGCGTCTCAGAATGTTAATGTGCTGAGGCCCAGTGAAGATCTCAGTTCACACAAAGCTCTTCACACAAACTTAATGTAGATTTATGCACCTGCAGCTTGCTAATGGACTTAATCACCACTTCCAGCAAACACAGGTTTCCCTCGGTGATTCCATCTGTTCCTCACTTTGTGAAAGTGTTTCAGAACAAAGACGAATCGTTTGGTGATTTTTCCTCTAGATCAAACTCTCTGCTCTGAATTACACTGCCACAGTGAAGTCAGCGATGTGCACCTCCTTCGATGCCTTGCTCAAAGACACGACAACAGGACACAGCAGATGCTAATAGAAACATGTCTGCTCCTTCAGGGACTGAGCCTCTGGTCACTCACTAATCTAACAGTAAAACAGTCTGACCAGTAGTAGGCGGCGTTTGGAACAAGTAGCATCCACGCTGCTGAAGGCATCTTCTCTTCCTGTTTCCTGTGGCAGAAACAACCACTGAAGAAGAACAAGAGGATGAGGAAAAGAGGGATGTACCTGGAGAAGAGAAGCAGAAGAGAAACTGCTGAAAGTCAAAAGCTCCATCACTGTATCAACACAACAACCTTTTATCAAGGACGCATGTTTATCCACTGTGGGTACACAGGGTGTGGGGGGCGGGCGTGGGGGGGGATTGCGGTGGCGGGGGGGGCGGAGAGGTCACAGATCTTACACATCAAATAAACTATTATAATTTCAGTATATAAAAATAAAACCAATTTATTTGATTTACCATTTGGTAACTCCCTACGAATTTATTTGATTTACCATTTACAACTATATGAAATCATCACCAAACTGGACACTCTCTGTCTCCCCCCTCTCACATGTGCCTGGATAGTGGACTTTCTAACCAACCAGCCCCAGACTGTGAGACTCGGCCCCCACCTCTCCTCCATTCGCACGCTGAGCACCGGCTCTCCACAGGGCTGTGTGCTGAGCCCCCTCCTGTACTGCCTCTACACCCACGACTGCAGTCCGGCCCACAACAGCAACCTCATTGTCAAGTTTGCTGATGACACAACAGTGGTCGGACTCATCTCAAAGGGAGATGAAGCAGCCTACAGAGAGGAGGTCCTGAAGCTGGCATCCTGGTGTTCAGAGAACAACCTGGCTCTGAACACCAAGAAAACCAAGGAGATCATTGTCGACTTCAGGAGGCACAGCACCGACTTAGCCCCCCTCTACATCAACGGCGAGTGCATGGAGAGAGTCCACACTTTCCGGTTTCTTGGGATCCTCATCTCCACTGACATCTCCTGGACAGAGAACATCACAGCGGTCATTAAGAAGGCTCAGCAGCGGCTACACTTCCTGAGGATCCTCAGGAAGCACAACCTGGACTCCATCCTGCTGCTGACCTTCTACCGCTCGTCCATTGAGAGCCTGCTGACGTACTGCATCACAGTATGTTACGGCAGCTGCACCATGGCAGACAGGGAGAGGCTTCACAGGGTGGTAAAGGCGGCACAGAAGATCATCGGCTGCCCCTCCCCTCCCTGATGGACATTTACACCTCCCACCTCTATTCTATTCTATTCTATTATATTTGGTAAATCAAATAAAAAATAACAGATAATATAAAATAATCATGTTATTCAATTATGAAAGAAAACAACAGGCTTCTGTATTATCCTTTACATGCTTATTTTTTACTGAATGTGTGTTAAATCAAATTACTCCATCACACCCCAGGCAGATGCTAATCCAACACAGGAGCCTTGGTTGGTTTCTGGGTAAAATGTAATGAAGCTGCTGTTTGCACTGAACCTGATTTTTGCTCCGGGGCCCCGAGAAGATTAATCCGGCTCTGATGATGGAGTTATGCTGGGAATTAAGTGAAGTCAACAAACTCTGTGTATTAATAATAAAAAGGCAAAACATCAAACAGCAGAGAGAGAGACGAAGCAGAGTGTATGCACACACCCAACACAGGGGGAGAGGTCTCACCTCCTCAGGGGGGTGAAATCATTGGGGGGGTGTGCGATCATCCAGAAAGTCCTCAGACCTCTTTACTGTTTCACAGCTTGTTATGTTGCAGCCTGCTGCTAAAATCCTTTGAAAAGTTTGAACTCCCCACAATGACAAAGCCAAAACTGAATTTTAGAATTTTTCATCATCATCGTGTTACAGTGAAGAACAGTCTTACATCTTCTTACCACATCAGATGACCGACAGTGTCGTCATAGTAAAACAGGAGCTCGAAGGCATCAATCTGCAAATTAAAGTAACATCCATCACTCTCACCGACCCGAGCCTCCATCACACATGCTGATAGATGCTGACATGCCCACACTCCTGAGTCCATCTTGTTGTTTGATTGTGTATTGTTGACAGGTCACATAAAATCCCATGTCACATTAGGACAACTAAACATTTATACAGTTATTTCATCAGAACCAGAACCTACCAGGGATGTAGGTTTGAGGTTCTGCATGACTGGATTCTCTCTGACAGACAGGTGCAGCTCGTAGCCAATCAGCAGGAGCCGACGGGTGATGGAGTCAGCCACCAGGTGGAAGCTGGTTGCCATGATGACGACGATGATGCCAACATGGACAGCTGGGAGGGGCAGATTCCTGGGGCTGAGTTCGAGCATCTGCGACAGAAGAACAGATGTTTCACTGTGATCTGAGAAACATCATGTGAATTTATTCAGCGTGACGCGTTTTGTCTCAGTTACTTTGAGCAGAGTGAGCGGAGTGGTGATGTTGTACAGTATGTGGAGATATTCTGCAGCACCAGGACGATTCAGAGAAAACCAGTCTGCTGGGAGGACGAGCTGCAGAGAGGAAACACAGATTTGATATTTTATTTCTCCGTTCAAAGACTGTCCTCCATCAGTGAAAACAGGCTGAAGCATTCTTTCAGAAACACGGTGTGTCACTGCTGGACAAGATCCTCTCTGGAGAATATTTCACCCCACAAAGAAAGTTTCACTTTCTCTTTGTGGTTAAATTCTCCTCTATAAAGGACATTTCTTCAGTAAAACATGAAATCTGTCCTGCTGGACTAAGAACAATGAGTGGATTGTCCTGTTACCATGACAACAGGCCTCCCCACATCCAGGATCCAGTTCTGGATGGTGAAGCGGAGCCAGAGGTCCAGGTGAAACCGAGGTTTTGACAGAACCATCTCCATCTCTGCAGAACCAACGGACCGGCTGCAGTACACAGAAACACGTAGCAGATGGTGTTACAGATGGACGAATGAACATTTTTATTCAGTTGAACTGGAATCAGATGTTCTTGATGCACTGTGCAACGAGGGGTGGTTTAAATGTTACAGTGATGGGATGTCTGAGATCAGCTGCTCAGAAAAGATAACATAGAGATGATGAAGTAAAAATGGAACAACAACATTCAGACGTAGTTAATCACCAGCTCGAAAAACAAGAAACAAACTAGACTGCAAATAATACACATCACTGAAATGTAATGTCTGATCAGAGCACAGTCACCATGGTACCAGAGGTCAGAAAACACATTTCCATCCACTGTTTGTTTGATGTGAAGAAAAAGTCAGATAATGTTGAGTTTGACCTTCAGTTACAGAATCTCCTCGTGAGGCAATAAACCACTTAACAGTCTGATCACCTCGTGTTTTAATACATAATTCACATCTATTCACATTTATAAGCAGAGAGTTTAACAAGTTTGATTTAGAGCCAGAGGATAAATAAAGTGTGTTTAAAGGCCCATTTCCCTGCTGTTCACACACAGTACTGACACAGGTTATCTAATGTTAGTCGTTAAAGACCTGTCAGTCATTCAGGGAGAGACTGAGACTTAGACTGTCCTCATCAGAGAGTCTACAGCACTGATTGTTCAAGAAGTTAACAACACTTAGAGTCACAGCAGCGCGTTGAGCTACATGCTAACATCAGCTTGCTAACTATCTCACATTGCTAACAGGCCGATGTTTAAATGGTATAATGTTTACTGTGTTCATGGCCCATCAACATACTGACATTTGTTAATTAGCAGTAAACACAGAATAGAAATGTCATTGGCTCTGCAGGTACATGATTAAAGTACTGGACAAATTAAAATGTGACCTGATGGTGGCGCTAGAGGAAAAGTCAGAAGATCAGCAGAGTTATTCCAGTTCATCCTGAGGGGACCATGAACATCTGAACCACATTTCATGGCCACGTTCAGGTGTTGAGATGTTTCAGTATGAACCAAACCACAGACTGCTGCCAGCCTGACTGAGAGGAAATAACATCTGCATATGGATCTACAGGCAGACAGAGGAGCACTTACAAAGGAAAAGAAAGAACAGAGAGAACTGAACAGTCCTGAAGCCAGTGAAACACATGACCTGACATATGCTCTCCTTCCAAAATCCCCAAACTCAAGTGGATTCCCTCCTTCTCTAATCTGATCTGATCATCTGTCACACATCCAGCTGGGGATAGGCTAATGTCCTGCTGCTCTCATTTTAATTCAGCGTTCATTAATCAGTAATGTAATGAGGTTAGTCCCACTCACACCCACAAACTCATTTCCAGAAAGGAGCCAGCCAGGAGCACAGCAGCAGGACAGATTTCAAAGATGGAAACATTTCAGATTTACTTCAAGTTTTCTTTCATCAAAATAAAGTCTGATGTATTTGTTAAATTTTAAGTTTGCTCTGAATGAAACAGGAAGCCAGTGGAGAAAATTTGCACATCATTTGCACTTTCCAACATTTCCGGTCTTTCTTTTTTTTATGCACAAATTATAAATGTGAATGAAAACAGGTGTGTTACAAAATGGACAAACCTGGGCAAGATTAGAACATTTTTATCGAAAGATTATAACTTTATTCTCAAAATCTCCAAAATTTCTTCCCAGAGAATGACTGAAATCCATCCAATCAAACCAGTTTGCAGCTGTATTTGTGGGTTACAAGTGCCATAAGAAAACAGGGAGTGAACCCTGAGACTTTGCGGAGCTGTGGGATGAATCACATTGGACTGGAATGGTTCCTTAAGGGAGGGACTAATGATGAAAAATTTATTTTACAAACCTGCACATGAAAGTTGCTGCATGCAGAGCTGAGCTCTGTCTCTTCCGGACGAACGGCTGCATCTCTTTTCCAAACGTCTGTTTGTGATGTTAAAATCTGTCTGTTATACTAAAACACCACAGTGTTTATTTAATTAGATGGACAGTAGAGAAAACCCTGATGTCGTCATTCAGTTCGTCTTTGATTAGCTTTCACATGGAAATCCTTCTCGGTTCATCATGTTCTCTCCACTTTTTCTTCCGTCGTTGCTGAAATTGAACACGTCTTCTCACTGTTGCCCTTGGACTAAAACGAATCCTTGTAAAAAGCAAATCATTTCATTATAAAAGACCCAGAGCCTCTGTGCAGGACTTAAACTGCAGGTTTATCTGCCGGCAGATAAGCCTGTAATCTGTATAAACCTCCTCCCAATGTTTTATTAGAGCATTAATCTGGTTTCAGATGAACAGAGTTAGAAGCTTATGCTCCAGCTGAGGTTCTCAGTAAAGACCATGAATACCTGTAAAACATGTTTTCATTTGCCTGAAAGGAAAGTGGAGCAGAGGAGAAACAAAGGAAGAGACTGCAGCCTGAGACAAAGCAGATTCTCTGAATCATCTGACTGATCACAGCTCGGTTATTACACACACAGACGGCTCACACATTAAAGGAAAAACCTGAAAGATGAGTGGAGAAACAGGGTGACAATGCCCCCATCCACAGACCACGAGGGGGCACTGAATGGTTTGATGAGTAGGAAAATGAGGTGAATCATATCCTGTGGCCTTCACAGTCACCAGATCTGAACCCAGCTGAACAGGGTGTTGGAGAGCGCTCTCCACCACCATCATAAAAACACCAAATGAGAAAATATCTCCTGGATGTTCCATCAAGAATTCAGCATGATATTTCTGTGATGTCCTGCGTCTGACAAGTGGACCTGAAAAGGAGGAGGAGGAGGCTGTTTTTCATGTCAGTCCCACTCACACTGTACGCAATACTGTCTCTGTAACCCGGCAACAGCCACTGACACACACACACACGCACACACACACTTGTACTTATACCTTTGTGAGGACACTCATTGACATAATGCATTCCCTCAGCCTTTACCCTAACCAAAACCAATTCTAACCTGAACCCTAAAACCAGGTCTGGACCCTCAACAGCCCTTTAAAGTTGTGAGGACCAACCAAAATGTCCTCACTTTCCCAAAATGTCCTCACTCCGCAAGCTCTATGGTAAAACTGGTCCTCACAAAGTTAAATGTACACACACATAAGTACACAAACAAACACACATACACTGCCAGCAGGCAGTCACAGCTAAAAACACCCAGAAGGATGCCAATGTGTCCACCTCGACTTCATACATTTATACATTTCCTTTGGCCATTTTTTTCCCATTCATGTTCTACTGTCATATCTTTTTTGCTGCTGTGAGGGAGAGTTGAGAGTTTTATCATATATTTTTATATTATATATATTTTTCTTTAGAAACTTAGACTCAGACTTAGATCAGCTTTACTGACCACAGGGGAAACTGCTTGGTCGTAGTAGCTCAGTTGCACACACACAAAAAAACAAACTGCAGTTTCACTTTGACTGATTGTATTTTTCTCTCTCTGCGGGTGTAAATCAAACTCCTGAACAGATGGCACTCCACTCCATTTTCCTGCTCACTCCTGCATTTTGGGACAGGTGGCATCTTTACAAAGGCCTTTTGTTTGTGGAGCTGCTCAGTGTGAAACAAGTAGAAACAAAAGGCCATTTTCAGTACAGAGTACACCCAGTTCACACTTGTGTACTTAGGAGTTTGAAGTTTGAAGTTCAACTCAGGAGTCCAGAGATATGGCAGACCTCAGGGTATGTGTAGTTGTCCTGAAGGGGTGTGCATGATACTCGCTGTCTTGTGCCTTAACGACACATCAGAAAGGCAGAGGTGTTGTTGCCTTAGCTCCACAAAACTTTTCCTCTGTTTCACAAAAAGCTCTGTGCTCCCATTGGTCAACCCTAACATGTTATGGAAAATGTCACACTATGTAGCAGGAGGTAGAAAAAATTCTGACACACTAGTCGCCATGCAGAGTTTGTTGTTGTGACCTATGATACAATATGGGTCTGCCAGATGTTGCTGTGATGCAATTTTGGTGTTTGCCAACTGAAAAAAAGACCAAAGAAGAAGAGATGTGACTGTTTTTATGTTGTTCAGGCGTTTCTCTCTGGACAAAGGCCTCTTCTAAAACCTTTTAGTTAATGCAAGTCATTTTCAATGAAAACAGTTTGTAAAAAAAAAAAAAAAATAGGGAATGCAGTGTACTGCTCTTCAAGATCAGCAAGGTAACCCTGTCAAAAGTTAGAAAAAATAAATGAACTTTAAATGTATTTTGAAAAACTAATTGCTCATTGTTGTCGTCGTTGTTAGCCTATTGTCTTTTCTCCGATGCTTTTTGTCTACATTGAAACAGTGAAATAAAGTTAATGAGGGAAAAAAGAGGAGGGCGGAATATGGAACACATATGTGCTGGAGAACGTTCCGGAGAACGTTCCGGTCGGAGCTATTTTTAAGTTGTACGATAACTTCCGGTAAATGACTAGCTAGCGGGAGGTGCAAGTGCTTGTGTTTGTTTTTCGACTTTTTCGCGTTGTTTTGAGTTTTCAGACAAAACCCGCGCCAGAAAACGATTTTTTAGAGCGAGTGTCAAGGGACCAGTTTAGTTTTATTGAACCCGGAGCTGAGAAGTGTCGGATTAAATGAACAGGTCGCTAATGTTATCAGACTAGCTAACCGGCTAGCCTGCTCAGCCCAGAACCCGGACGCTGGTTGTCGGAGATTTAACCTGTAAACCTTCACCAGTCAAGCTTTACAACGTTTCTCTTGTGGCTGTAAAGGAGAAGATTCCAGTTTCATGTGAGCACTGGGGCCATTTTCGACAGTTTAATGGGAGGCGGCTTGCTTTGGAGGAGTGGACATTGCGGGCGTCAGCTGCGAGGAACGCGGAGGTCCTGGCTCCCTGTCGGGCTTAGATGGAGTCTCTGGCCGGGTACGTGTACAAGGCAGCCAGCGAGGGCCGAGTCCTGACCCTGGCCGCGCTGCTGCTCAACCACTCCGAGACGGAGACCCAGTACCTGCTGAGCTATGTGACCCAGCTCGCCGGGCAGAGGTCCACCCCCCTGATCATCGCAGCCCGGAACGGACACGACAAAGTGGTCCGGCTGCTCCTGGACCACTACAGAGTGGACACTGAGCAGACTGGCACGGTTCGGTTTGATGGGTAAGAGCTGCCAAAGGTTAAGTTCACCTAATTTAAAAACGTATTTTCTTACTTCTGGTGGGATTTATCCGCGCAAATAATTTTGGTTTCATTGTCCAGGTGTGGAGAAACGTGAAGTTTCTGCCTTTACCCCAATACAATGGAAGTTAAAGAAATGTTATATGTGGTGATCACAGCTTGGGCTGCAGCAACTAGTTGATTTATGGATCAGTTGATTTATGGATCAATTGATTGAAAGAAAATTAATCAGCAATGATATTAGTTAATTGATTCAAAACATTTTCTGGCAAAAATGCCAAATATTGGCTGATCAAAGCCTCTCAAAGTTGACGACTCACAGTTTTTCTTTGCCACGTTTGATATAAAATGAAAGCTTTGTGAAAGTTATGCATTCACCGTTACGTCACTGTCCTAACTTGGATTTAAAACTGTTCGTATCATCTCAGCCCACAGACCTGACTGTGAATAGCTTTCACCTGAAGTAGTTTAAGGTCACAGTTTGTTCTATAGATCAGGGGTCTTCAACACCATTTATAAACATAGGTATCTCCTTTTCAAATACTTTTGCAGATTGCGTCCTTGTGTCTGGGATCTTAGTTAGCTGAGGGACTGAACAGGCTCTTGGCCAGTTGAATTGTGCCAAATGATTGACACAGCAGCGAAAGGGTCAGTTCCTCCTTCTGTGTGCAGGAGACTTGGAGGGACAGATCTAGTCTCGTGCAGTGAGTGAACCAGTGCCCGGCTTGAGAGAGGCCCTGTATGTCGCTGAATGTGTGCATGCCTTACTGAAAGATAATGTCCTCTGCCTCCATTTATCCATTCGCTACTATGTTGGTTTCATGTTAATGTGTTTTTAAAGACATTTAAATTTGTGGGGGAAAAATGGGGGAAAATATGAGAAATATAGCTAACTATATGTTGAAGACCTCTGCTATAGATGATCCAGGGTAACAGGGACATTATTTCTGCTTTTTGCCTGTGTTTTTACAGTCATTTTTCAGAGCTGTGAACATAATTCTGATGTACTAATATGTGTCTTTAGCACAGAGCATAGAAAACTGTTAAGTACCAATAAATTAGAGTGAATGTCTGGACGGATTTATGGTCCACTCTGTACTCTTTTTAGCCATAGTTCCTGATTGAAAACAGGATTTTGCCCATTTTATAATTTATCTTACATCAGAAAACTTCTTTCTCTGGTGTGTCAGTATCTGCACAAGCATTGAGGAATGTTCAGATGAGAGCCAGACCCAGCCACACAGGGACTGATTTAAAGCAGTGAATTAGACTTCTCCTCACTAAAGAAAGATTTCCTTGTGTTTATGTTTGTCCTTCAGTTGTTTTCGTGTGTTAAAATGGTACAATCAAGTGCTTCCTAATCAGAAGTCAGCTTTTGAGCACAGTCATGTTTTTCTCAAGTGTTAGAGTTTTCTTCGAGGCCACCTCATCCCGGGGAAGCACTGGCATAATAAATATGCTAATCCTGTTTTTATTCATCGTTAAAGCTTAAATACATTTATTTTTGAGTGATTCTGTGTGGAGTTTGTCCCGACCTGCCCTCTTCGTCTGTTTTGCAGATATGTTATAGACGGGGCCACAGCTCTGTGGTGTGCAGCTGGAGCAGGGCATTTTGAGGTGGTGCGGCTGCTGGTGAGTCACCATGCCAACGTTAACCACACCACTATCACCAACTCCACCCCACTGCGGGCGGCGTGCTTTGATGGGCGCCTGGACATCGTCCGATACCTGGTGGAACACAACGCCGACATCAGCATCACTAACAAGTACAACAACACCTGCCTAATGATCGCCGCCTATAAGGGCCACACAGACGTTGTCAAATTCCTGCTGGAGCAGGGGGCGAACCCCAATGCCAAGGCCCACTGTGGGGCCACTGCCCTGCACTTTGCGGCTGAGGCAGGACATCTGGAAATTGTAAAAGAGCTGGTGCGCTGCCAGGCGGCCATGGTGGTGAACGGACATGGCATGACGCCGCTAAAGGTCGCAGCAGAGAGCTGTAAAGCCGATGTGGTGGAGCTGCTGCTGGCGCATGCAGACTGCAACCCCAGCAGCCGCATCGAGGCCCTGGAGCTGCTGGGCGCCTCGTTCGCCAACGACCGGGAGAACTACGACATCCAGAAGACGTACCACTACCTACAAATGGCTATGATGGAACGCTACCGCGACCCAGAAAGCATCATCTCAAAAGAGCTGTTGCCACCTATCGAGGCCTACGGAGGGCGTAGCGAATGCCGGACACTGTCAGACCTGGAGGCCATCCGGGTGGACCGGGACGCTCTGCACATGGAGGGGCTGATGATCCGGGAGCGTATCCTTGGCTCGGACAACATTGACGTGTCACACCCCATCATATACCGCGGCGCTGTCTATGCTGACAGCATGGAGTTTGAACAGTGCATCAAACTGTGGCTTCATGCGCTTCGCTTGCGGCAGAAAGGAAACCGGAACACACACAAGGACCTGCTGCGCTTCGCCCAGGTGTTCTCCCAGATGGTCCACCTGAAGGAGCAGGTCACAGCTTCAGCTGTGGAGCAGGTGTTGAGCTGCAACGTGTTGGAGATTCAGCGCAGCATGGCTCGGGTGGAGGCGGCGGCTGAGTCCGAGCTGCAGCAGGCTATGGACAATTACGAGTCAAATGTTTTTACCTTTCTGTACCTGGCCTGCATCTCCACTAAAACCACCTGCACCGATGAGGAACGAGCCCTCATCAACAAGCACATCTACAACCTGATCCAGCTGGATCCGCGCTCACGTGAAGGCTCTTCTCTGCTCCACCTGGCCATCAGCTCCACCACGCCGGTCGACGACTTCCACACCAACGACGTCTGTAGCTTCCCCAACGCCCAGGTCACCAAGCTGCTGCTGGACTGCGGCGCACAGGTCAACGCCATCGACCACGAGGGCAACACCCCGCTGCACGTCATCGTCCAGTACAACCGGCCAATCAGTGACTTCCTCACGCTGCACGCCATCATCATCAACCTGGTGGAGGCCGGCGCCCACACAGACATGACCAACAAGCAAAAGAAGACACCGCTGGACAAGAGCACCACAGGCGTGTCGGAGATCCTGCTAAAGACGCAGATGAAGATGAGCCTCAAGTGTCTGGCAGCGCGCGCCGTCCGGCAGCACCAGATCACCTACCGCAACCAAATCCCCAAAACGCTGGAGGAGTTTGTGGAGTTTCACTGAAACGGACTTGAAGGCTCCACATGAACCAAGGACAGACTCTTTGGTTTTTTTCTTGTTTTTTAATAATTTCTTATAATTTTCTAACAAATCCAAATGGTGCTGAGGATGATGGTTGAGTACTAAAAGTTTAGGAGAGTTTTTATAAAAAAAAAAAAAAGTGTGTTACTTTTTTTCTATTTTAGGTATTAATTGCTAAGTACCAGCAACCACAGTTGGCAGTCGGAGTGTCTGTAACTCTGCAGCTGATGTGCACATTGCTGCTGCAGCTCGTTCACTGTGACACATTCAGAAGAAACCTGAAACCAGCTGCAGGTCTCTGAAGGTCCTGCACAGGCCTGCAGCAGGGCTGTGCCGAGGTGAGAGCAGAGAGTGGACAGCAGTCACATCACCACGCTGCTTCTTGTTTTGCCTTATCTTCATGCCAGGGAGCCACATGTTCACCATGTTACTGTGATTCTGCAGTCTGAGTGAATGAGCGAGTGTGAAGGAGAGATGATCAGAAAGAATGAATGAATGAGTGTCTGTAGGGAAGCCAACAGACAGCCCACCTCACCTGCCTTTCATGTATTCATCCCGCAGATCATCTGTCACACACAAGATTTATTTTTAATATGAGAAATTGTTTTCACTGGGTTTAATTTAACTGTAACTACCAAGGGGGGGGGGGGCAGGTTTTAATATGTCTACAACTGAAGACTGTTAATAAAAGACAAAAGACTTTTACCTTCTCACACTTTAATTTTAATTCTCTGTAAAATAAAAAAAACTGGAACAGGTGAAATCATCTAATATTTCACAAGAAAAAGAAAAAAAAGGGAACATACTGAGAAAATTTTATGTAGAAGAGATTTTTTTTGGTCTCCTGTTAATCAGAACAGGAGAGAAGCTGATGCTTTAGCAGTTAGGAACCTGTGTTAGATCTGAATGTTTCAGTGTGACAGCACAGTGAGCCTCCGGTCCATAAAGAAATGCTTTGTTGTCCTTTCAGCAAAGCCTGAAGGATGAATCGTTTCTTCACGTCTAAAGAAAATTCGACTTATAGACCTGCTGAATATTCTTTTGAAAAGTTGACATTTTGGTTTTCACAGGACAGTGACAGGTTTTTGGTTTTGGTGTGGAACAGCTAGACTGGCCTGCACCATCTTCAAGTGTCCACATACTTTTGGCTATACAATGTACAATTTCCAGTCTTTAAAAATATGAACCGGATTTCCCCAGAACATGGTACGAAGATCGTCTGTAGATGCTCATACATGAGCTTTTATTTTGAAACGTGTCTCTGAGGACGTGCCACTGAAACTGTGATGGAGGGAAATCTAAGACGACGAGAACGATGTCACATGGTTTACATTTCCCCCACAGAGCTGCTGCAGCTTCACCCTGTTAGAAGAACCCTGTCCCTGTACTCAGTGGGGGGGCTCAGACCTTTAGGCCTGAGACAGTACAGGGACTTGAGTTTAAATGACTGAACATGGATTCTTAGAAGTCGAACATGCTCGTTAATTTGTGTTGTTTCTGTTCATGTTGGTCACATTGTGGATCAGGTCTTCTTGTCCCCTGGATCTGTCTGCAATCAGCTGTAAGATAATTCATGTTAATTATGTCCAGTGAAGCTTCAGTCACTCTGCCAAAGATGGTTTGTGTGTGGAGATTCATCACTCATCACTGAACCTAATGAGATTCGATAAGTGGATTTGACACTGGATCCAGATTTGATCAAATC
This sequence comes from Toxotes jaculatrix, assembly GCF_017976425.1. Taxonomy (NCBI): domain Eukaryota; kingdom Metazoa; phylum Chordata; class Actinopteri; family Toxotidae; genus Toxotes; species Toxotes jaculatrix. The sequence continues at coordinate 28,697,675 of NC_054398.1, forward strand.
ACAGCCCTGTCCAAAGATAGAAAGAAAGCCAGTCAGTTTGCTCACATTGGAGGAGAATATGGATTGTTTTGTATTTTACATGTCAGGGACTGCTCCTTTTCGTGTTTCGTGTTTGCAGAGACCGAAACAGGAAACACGTCGCTGTTTCATGTTTGAGGGATGAGGAGATCCTCAGAGGCTGCATCAGTCTGCTCCAGCTGTGGTCTTCAGGAAGCCCATTTAAAAGCCGTTAGCTTCTTCTTCTGTTTTTAAACACACAAACAAGCTTTTTGTCCCAATCAAATGTGGATCAATGGACACGCAGAGTGAGTGTCTCAGTTCTGCACATGTTCTTTAGCCCCCCTCCCCCCCCCCCCCCCCCCCCCCCACTGAAATCTGATGCTCAGCCTGCTGTACCACTGACTGCATATAGTCAGCATATAGATAGTTGATTGAAGGATTGATTGGACATTTTTGGACATTTGCGTTCTGGTGGACACTTAGATGTTCAGACTGATGCTGCAGGGTCAGCAGCTGTTTCGCTGAGCATGGGTGTGGGATCAGTGTGAACATCTGAACAACATCAAGTCAAATCATTCCTTTAAATGTCAAAAAGCTCAAGACATTCTCTGTGAGGCTGCAGCTGATGATGATTTTCTTTATGGATTCATCTCAGTTAGCCCACAACGTGTTAGACACAAAGGTCCGTCACAGTTTCCCTGGACCTGATGTCCTCATATCACTTGTTTTGTTTGACCAACAATCCAAAATTCAAAGAGATTCAATTTTCAGTCTAACAAATTAGAAAAAGCAGCAAATGTTCACATTGTAGAAGCTTTTAACTTGGTGATAATAATAATATTTTGTTGACTAAACGATTCATCTGCTAACTCTTTCAGTTTCTGTTTCACACTGTTCCAAAGCGTGCGGTTAATGTGATAGTCATACGAGTTCACCTCTGCCCTTCACAGCTGGGCCACACAGGGTGATTTCATCAGTGAGACAAGCTGCTGCAGCTGCAGTGATTAGTTCAAAGATAAATTTCCCAACAGGTGAAAACGGGGCAGTCGTTCTGTTCGTGTCAGTCCTCAGTAAGATTCGTCCATATTTATATTTATTTCCTCTTAATAATGTTTGAAGCTGCAGGACTCCTGAGCTTCTCAAAGCCAGACTTTGTGCCTCAAGTTGTGTTTTCAATATAAGATTAAAGTCTGGAAATCAAACAGATAAATCAGTGAACTGTAGGCAGAGTTTAGATGACAACACCTATTTAAGCTGTGTGTTGTAGATACGGAGTGAATCGTGACTCTGCAGCCGGAGGGTCTATGTCTTGCCACAGCGTTCTTTAGGAGCTGGAGACACTGTGGTGATTACAAAGTCCAAATGAAATTGTGTGCTCTGTGTCGCAAGGCAAAGGATGTCCATGTTTGTTTAGCGTCTGATTCTCTGAAGAAAAGTAGCCTGTGAATAAAAGTCCTGAATGTTAGACTTTCCACCAGCATGCAGCCGCAGCGTTTGTCCTCCTCATCCATCACCGTCTCTGTCCAGTGTTTCATGAACATGTGACCAGGCATCAGAGGAGGTCTGATCTCTGCCTGGATGTTAAAGGTTTGAGGAGATGAGAAGGTGCCATTCAGAATGATAAACTTCTTTTTAACTGATCCCAGTTTGTGTGTAACACTGCAGGAGTGTTTTCTGTGCTGACGGGAGCTGGGAGGTTTGACTCGAACCAGTTTTCTGTGGCTGATATGAAGCCAAAGATTTTCCATGTGTGGGAAACGTTTAAGGATGTCAGCCCTCATGTACTTCCTGCAGAATGAATGCTGTCAAATTAAAAGTCATATGTCTGCACTGGCTAGTTTTCTCCTGTTATTTATTCACTCTTCAGTGTTGGTTATTATTATATAATGTTGATTAAGTCAGTCAAAGAAGCAGGTCAAATAGACATTCCCACTCCATAAAAGAAAAAAGAAAAGATCGGCAAAAAAATCTAAGTCAGATTTTTTACTAAAATGTACGGGGCGAAAAGTTACTTTGACTTTGGACTTTTTAGCATTTTTTGATTTTGACTTTTGATCAATTTTTGAGTCTGAATGTTCTGTTTTAGTCGAACCACCATCTGATCCCACAGGCCTTTCCCCCAGAAGCTACAGACAGACTGAAGATGCAGAGGTCATGTCCTCTGCCACTGACTGAAGATGCAGAGGTCATGTCCTCTGCTACAGACTGAAGACGCCGAGGTCATATCCTCTGTAACAGACTGAAGATGCAGAGGTCACGTCCTCTTTGATTTTGACTTTTGATCTGATAATTTTGACTTTTGATCAATTTTTGAATCTGAATGTTCTGTTTTAGTTGAACCACCATCTGATCCCACAGGCTCTTCCCCCAGAAGCTACAGACAGACTGAAGACGCCGAGGTCACGTCCTCTACATTCAGACTTTTGAGTCTGAATGTTCTGTTTTAGTCGAACCACCATCTGATCAGTCAGTCAGACACCATCTGCCTGACTGACATGTCCTCTGCTACAGACTGAAGATGCAGAGGTCACGTCCTCTGCCACAGACTGAAGACGCCGAGGTCATGTCCTCTGCTACAGACTGAAGGCGCCAAGGTCACGTCCTCTGTAACAGACTGAAGATGCAGAGGTCACATCTTCTGCCACAGACTGACGACGCCTAGGTCATGTCCTCTTCTACAGACTGAAGACGCCGAGGTCATGTCATCTGTGAGGTTCATGGAATTCAGACAGTTAAATGAAGATCTGGCTGCTTCAAGCATTTTTCAGTTGAAATGTTTTTAAATGTGATGACTTGTAAATGAAGTGGTTTATGTACCAAAAATTAATGTGTCAGGGAAACGAAAGGTTTGTCTAAAAAGTCAACACACAATATTTTCATACTGTAAACATACACACACACACACACATGCGTGCGTCAGCTGAACAGGAGGAACAGAAAACAACAACCCTCATTCTGACTGGGTGTGTTCACACATTATTCCAGCTGTTAGCCTTGGTGCAGATAAACAACTCAAATTAGCTTCTGTTGTTGTGTTTGTAACAGTTTGTGAAACCACAATCACACAAACTGAACAGCAGCTGTAAACTGAGCTGGATGGACTGAATCAGTGTGTAGAAGTGTGTGTGTGTGTGGACAAATCACTGTCAGAAACTCTGATGTATGAACAGACAAATGGTTTTTCCCACTCGCCTGCTCGTGGTTACAGCTGAAATAATGAGATGGCAGCACAGTATTATGGTCTGTTCACACTTTTAACCACAGCAGACTTTAATGTCATAACTTGTCATAGCTGGTTGAAAATTTCAGCAACACATGACCAAAAACAGCTGATCCTTTCAGAGGATGTGTGAGTTGTGTTTTGAAGCCTGAGTCGATGACGGATTCGAGAATGCATTTCCTGTTTGTGTGCTCATCTTGGCCTGTGACCTCACCAAGTGTCTCTGAATATTGAGGGGTTTTTTTCCACAACATGAGGTGTAGAACATAAAAACCCAAATCAACAAAAGGTGACATAAAAAATAATAGAAAAACTCAAACCAAATTATGTCATCATTTTATTACATGTAGTTTGGAGAGCAGCTCAGCTCCAGTTCAGTCGATGTTTTTGTTCTTTAATTGTTTTTCTGTGAAAACACTTTCCAGTATCTTGGCTGAATAAACTAGAAAGTGATTCGTGTTCATAGAGCAGACATTTCTCAGTCAATTTGAAAGTTAATGTTGAAGATATTACATTTAAACCCAGCAGAAACATTTTAGCAGTTGATATTAGACAACAGAATAATGTCTTCTAAGACGACACCAGACATCCACAACAATCCACTGCAGAGGAAATATGAACCAGAAACAAACCAGAGCCGGTGATGCCACACTGCATCTAGTTTTATCTGGGTTTGAAACCCTAAAACCATCATGACACCACCAAAGGCGCAGCTGTCGTGAATGTAGGACACATAAATAATGTTTTCAGAGTTTGGGGGAGACTCCCTATAATGTGAGTCACATCAGATTATCATCAGTGTGTCATTCTCAGATAAGAGAAATTTGACCTCAAGTGAGGAAACTATTTTCATACCAAGCTGGAGGATAAAGTTCAAGTTTGTCCAAAAGTGGAAGACTTGTCTTTGGTGTGTGTGATAACAACAGTAAGACTCTGAAGCTGATTCCAGCTAAACTTTAACATCTGCGTGAGGACAATGCTGATGACACACTGATGTTCAACAGGGATCATCTTTCTTGTGTTCACAGTCATAGTTTAGCATGTTAGCATGCTAACATTTCCTATTTAGCACTAAACACAAATTAAAGCTGAGGCTGATGGGAATGTCATTAGTCCTGTGTTTATTTGGTCATAAATGAAAGTACTGGACAAATTCAAACGTTGGCCTGATGGTGGCGGCGTCCCTCAGTTGACTCTGCTCACCTCATCTCATTCAGCTCGAATGTCTCTGGCTGTCCAACATGTCTGCAGGATTTACAGGGTGGTTTACCTGCAGAGATTCAGTGGATCAGTGTGTTTACTCCCTCATAATGTTTGTGACTCCTCCTGACCGTCAGTCCGTGTCTTTAAATGGGTTTTGTTTCAGCTGTAGTCTTCAGTTTTGCTTCAAGCTTCAGATATCTGAAAAACTATGAAGCAAACTGCACTGAAAGTTTTTGTGGTGTAACCAACAGCCCAACCCCCTGGCAATGCAATGCTCTGATCCCACTGATTCCCCCAGAGGAGAGAAGCAGTCTGATTTTAATGAGCTTTTTCTCCTGAATATGCAGCGACAGTCTCTCCACCCAAACACTCAGCTCCTCTGACAGTCACAAGGTCAGGCCTCGTCTGTGATGGCAAAGTCAGCTCAGCATCAAAAGAAACTGCAGCTGACGTAAACGAGACAGAGTGATGGAAAAGAGGTTCACAAAATAAAATAAATGACATTTAATCACGGAACAGCTAAAAACCTCATGAAACCTTTTCCATTTCTCAGCTTTATTTCTATATGGGCACAGAAAGTGAACACATCACACTTGTGTGAAATGAGTACATCCACAGGCAGAGCGGCAGATCAAACACACTGCTTCATCTCAAACAATAATGCCACTATCCTCATCATCCTCATTAATCATACACCTGTATATTTACAAGAAGTTCAAGTTTAACTTTATACAACAAAAGTGCATCAGCTATAAATTTGAAAATAATATAAAATATGTGTTTGTAAGATGCATTTACATTTTCCATTAGTATAAAAAAGGAAAAAATCAAATCAGCCATCTCAAGGTCTTAGGTAGTTTTGTGTTGTCTCGTTTTTCTCACTCATTTTCTCTTCGTATTAAATAGTGTCAGTGTTAGTGTTTGCTCGAATGGATTCCTGACTCAGTCTGTTCATCTCTGTAACACATTAAATGTCCTTTTGTTCATAACCAGCTTCACTGTTGAGATCTGCGGTCTCAGCAGCTTCACTCAGCAGCTTCACAACACTGATCATCATCAAATCGCACGTGTGGTCGGGCAGGTTTTCCCAGTTCAGAGCGCTGTCATGAGGCCTGAGAAATCTTTGGTCTTGAATCTGAATCAGTGGATCTCACTGTGACTCGTCCACTGACAGACTGGGATTTGGAGACTGAAAAGACGCTGTGGCAAAATTCAGAAATGAGTCAGAAATTTGGGACTAAATTCTGCTACGACCCAGGACGGAAAACAGCAGCAAATATATTTCCTCGTTTGGTGTCTTGATGGTGGTGATCAGCTGGGCTGAGATGGGACTGATTCACAGCACTGACACACTCATCAAACCTCAGTGTAATTCACTGGCTGTGGTTTCAGATTCCTCCGGTGGTGGTGTATTTCTCTGGATGTTGCTCGTTGGTTGATTTGCTGCTTCATAAATATGTTTTTCAGTAAACACGGGTCTTGGACGTGTTTCGCTCTGATGACATGGCTCGCCGGCTCGGATGTTTTGGACGGGGCCGGTTGTCTGATTAATTATCGATGGCTGTAACTGGCTGAGCGATTAGCTGGGGTGTGGGGCGTCAGGGTCCCTGAGTGACAGGTGGAGGTTTGTGATGCATTCAGGTGATCCTCATCAGCTCAGATTTTATCGTCCACGTGTCTGGTTTATGGTGAAATGTACCATAACTCTCTGTGTAACAGGTTAAACTCGGTCATGTTAAACATTATTATTCTGTGACTTTTCAGGTCGATGAGGATCAACAGGATGCAGCATCAGTGTTGACTCCACATTATAGCTCCTCTGCTGCCTTCCCATTGGCTACGGGCTGCTCCTCCTCTTCCTGTCTCCTCCGTCTGTTGAAGAAGCCGAGCTGAGAAGAAAACACACAACAGCTGTGAAGAAAAGAAGCAACTGACCAGACTCTGTTTGACACAATCTGTGTGAACTAAACCAGATCAGCTCTAACATCAACCTAAACCAAACCACGAACCATTTTCTTTGTTATTTCACTCTGTGTGTGTGTGTGTGTGTGTGTGTGTGTGTGTACACCTTCCACAGGGCCAGGACCAGTAAGGCCAGCAGCAGCAGGCCTCCCAGTGAGCTTCCCAGTATGATCCATACAGGGACAATGTAATCCTCCTCCTTCCTCAGCTCCAGGATTATCTGCAGTGAAAACACAAACAAATAAGTAAAACATGTTCGTATGACCTTATCACTGAGTCGAATTCATTCAGCTCTGAGTTTCCAACATGCTGATGAGGAGGAAATAAGTTAAACAGGATAAACAGGACTGCTTCAGTGTTTCAGGTACAGTTTGTCCTGTTTCCTGTTAAAAACCTGATCTGAGCAGCCCAGAGCGTCACATGACCAGAGTCAGTGGACACAATGTTATCAGCACCAAACACTCAAAGCATGTTACTGCAGTGATGCTGGAGTGAGCGGTTTGATCCTGAGGACACTGAGACTGACTGTAATGAAGAGCTGTGACAGCAGATGGCAGCAAACTGCTGTCACAGATGTTCTAATGCTGAAGTGTTGAAGTTCATGTGTCAGTTCAGTAACAGCTGGTTAGTTTGTTCATTGGTTCCTGGTTTGATTTTGTTCATTGTCAGAATCACTGTCGGTTTCTCATTAATGGACATGAGACACATTTCTGATGTCCTGTCAGTGTTTTGGCTGCAGCAGGTGTCTGCATCCCCCTAAATGTTGCCCCCAGGTGTTTTTGGTGTTAACATCACGAGATGATCTTACAGTTGATGTAACCATGAGAAACATTTAAACCCAGAGAAACGTGTAGTGCTTCGCTCAGTGAGAGCTTTACCTGTCTGACAGGTCTGTCCTCCTGGAGGAACATGGGACTGGATGCGTTCAGCTGGATGGACGCAGCAGTCAGTAGCTCCAGAGACCTGAACGTCACCTGAAACAGGTGATCAGGTCGTAGTCATGGCAATAAATAGGAAAGACTACACGTGAATATCATAATGTTCAGTGCGTTACTCTGAAGGTTTGTGTGGACTCACAGCGAGCAGAGCGGGAAGCTGAAGTCTTCCTCTGAGCGTCACCTTCACCTCTCTGGATGCCAGCAGGTTCAGTCTGCACTGGACCACGATGCTCACACTGTTACTGTGATTCTACACACACACATGCACACACACAAAAAGTAAAAACAATTAAAACAGGCTTTTCTCGAACACAGATGGATTCGCGGGCGTTTTAAATGCCTTCAGTCTTACCAGCTGTGACAGCTGAGACAGGTCCTCAGCAGTAACCTGACTGGTTGCTCTGGGCTGTGGCAGCGTGCAGTGAGACCCTGCTGCCTGCTGAGAGGAAGAGGACAACATTCATTTTTGTGCCTTATGTTATTATTTTTCTTGTCATATTGAAAATTTTCAGTGACGTGCGTTCAACAGACGCACGAAAAGCTTCATTCAGACACTTCCTGTGTTACCTGTTCGATGCTGTAGTCTGTGATGCTCAGCAGCTGGTTGCCCTGCTCGGTCACAGCCCAGATATCAGCCCTGAACAGGACATCCTGCACTGAGAAGATGCCCAGGTTCTGGATCTGTCATTAAAACAGAATCAGAGAACTGTGTCTGACTGTGAACTGTGAGTCTGACCCTTCACTGTCCTGTCACTGTCCTGTCGCTGTCCTGTCGCTGTCCACCTCAGCCTTCCTCAGAGATTTCCTACATTTCCCAGAATTCTTTTTGACAACCCCAAAGTGATTAAGTGTTGGATGGAATGAACAACATATAAACACAGAGAGAGAAAAAATGTTTGTCCTGAAAATAGTGTTACACAAAGATTTCATTACAGTTAAAGGATGTGTTCTGTTTTGGACGAGTCTGCTGTCCTCTGTCATGTGTACAGGACAACTACCTCTACGTCCTGTAACTGCCCTGTGCTTGGTGGACAAAGTGACTCTGTTTCTGTGACTCACATAGTAAGTGAGGTTGAAGGTGGGTGAGCTGCTGTCTGGCTGGTCCCAGGATGAAGAGGAGGAGGAGGAGTCTGCTTTGATTTCAAAGCGAGGAGAGTTTGGGTCTCTGTCAGGAGAACAGAGGAGAAACACGAGTTTAACATGGGTAATGAAACGTACTCACTGTGTTCACGGGACTTTAAGCTTCTTTAAAGATCAGTTTCATTTCAACAAATCTGAGTCTTCAAAGACACAATCCACTGACAGGTCTGTCACTCAGCTACTGAAGGTCAGCATCAGTCTAACCTACGTTAGTGCTGGATATTTGTTTACAACAGTAACATGAATAAAACCAGTAGTGAACCATGGATGGATTTTAAACTGTGACTAGCTGAAACAATTATAATTATCAGAAAAAGTTCAGTGATACTGTATATGTGTGTATCATAAAATACCAAAAAATCTTTTAACCAATATATCTGATTGACCATATTTATTTTAATCCTGCTGATAGATAATTGCTGTATTCAGCAAATACTAATCATTTATCTTTATTTATTTCTCTGCTGCGTCCTCCTCTGAGCTAATCGCTCAGTAACAGTTTTACCAGTATCAGTACGACGAGGTTGACGTCGTCTCGTTCAGGTACTGAACAGGTGCTTTAGTGTCACTCACCTGGTGAAGACGAGGTCAGTCTGGTATTTCAGAGGGAGGAAGATGTCATTGATGTTGTCGTCTGGATATCCCTCTTCACCCTCACTGGTTAACACAAACACACACACTGACTCAACACACTCTGTCTGTAACCATATCCACTACAAACCAGAACTTACAGTCCAGAGGGCACCTCTTTAAATAATTCAACAATAAATGTTAGCGCGGCATCAGCCGTCTCACCTGGTGGTTGCCATGATGACCTGTACATGATGCAGGAAGACAGAACGGCTGAACTCAAACTCCAGACGGAAAGAGACCTGGAGGGAAGAGAGCAGGTTTCTTTAGGAATGAACGTTTGTCACTTTATCGCACATTTTCAAAGCCCTCATCGTCTTCAACAGCTGGGTCTCATTCGTCTTTTATTCTGAATATTCTAACAGGCAGGGCGCTCTGACTGATCAGTCCATCCTCACATGGATCCCACCGCGTAAACATGTTTGTTGTTGTGGTTTTTCTGTTGGTCTCTGTGAGCAGACTGAAGCTGCGCCTCACGTTTCCCTCCAGCTACGTCTCACCTGATCCAGCAGCCGAAGCTTTGTTAACAGGAAGCCAGCAATAATTTGCACCACAGTCTGGACCAATAAAATGGACTTTATTCAGACAGGCATCTGTGAAGCGGGGGCCTCAGGGGCCTTACAGTGAAGGGCTGGGCCGTGATCATGTTTACAGGGACGGTCATTAGGCTAATGAAGGATTTTAGTCAATGGCTGTCAGTGGAAACATATTCCCGCTCTCTTTAATCACTATCATTAGTCTGACTGTAAAACAGCTGTAAGACAGTGTAAGAATACCTGCTTCCCTCTGTCTGCACTGACATCTGTCACATTAGTCTTTATCTTCATCTGTGAAGTCTCATGTTCTGTATGTTGCTGTGTTTGATGACATATTAAGAAAGTTTCCAACCCTCTGATTAAAATGTTCTTATTGTTCACATCATCATCATGCAGATGCCACCACCCACCTGTGACAAGGACTTCATGAATGGAGCGCTGATGTTACAGAACCTCTCACTGGCCAGTCTGTCCTCAGAGAAGCATTCAATCTGAATATCTGATTGGTCCTGTGGGGAGAGGGAGGAGCATGTTGAGTCACCACAAACTCTGACTTACTAACACTGAGAATCTTGATCTCGAGTTCCCTGTCGTCGGCCTCCAGGTCGTTTAATAGCTTCAAATAAACCTGACGATTTGAAAATAAATTTTATTTTTAATGTGAATAATTATATTCAAGTTTTATGATGGTTTATTATATATGTTGAGTTCACAGAGAAAGAAATTGTGAGATTCATTTTGTGACAGTTCTGTAGGTGTTACACACCTCGTCACTTCAGGATCTCTCCCTGGGTTCCCACCCACAAACACTCACATTTATTAGAGCTCATGTCTGAGCTGAGCTGCAGCAGTGACCATGTGTGAGCATCATGTGCCAACAGCAGTTTTGGAAGTGTGGATTTAGACAGAAACCAACTGTGACCTGGTACCTCTGAACCACCTGAGAAGGTTTTTCATCATCAGTGTCAGAGATGCTCCAACTGCAAATCACCAAAAGTTCCTGCCTAAAAGAATAAATCCTGTGCCGATTATAACCCCGTCTACATCTGCACTCTGTGGGAGGACTTCTTTTCCTTTTTTCCTTACAGATGTCTGATTATTTCTGATTTAAGAAAGTGGAGAACATCACCTTGACTATGAGGCTGGAGAAGAGCAGGTTGGGAGAGGTGGAGATGTGGATGGCGGCTCCGTAAGCGTTCTCTCCCTGGTTCTCCAGTCGAGCAAACACCACCATCCTCCTCCGCCCAGTCTCCACCACAAACGCTGACTCCACCAACAGCCCCCGACGGCTGCAGAGCGACCACGCTGCGCTCTCCCTCGAGCTGCAGAACTGCCTTCAGGTGAAACACAGACACTTTCATCAGAGTCTGTCAATATGTGACGATGACGTGTGTGTGTATGTATGTGTGTGTGTGTTTCTGAGACCAGGTGTTACTTACTGAACAGTCATGAGGTCCGTGTGACTGTGGAGGATGAGGTCAGGAACGCAGGTGTCTTCCTGCTCGCAGCCGTTCCAGAAGGGAAGCTAAATGTAAACAAACAGGTTGAACGTTTTCTGGATTTAACCAGACCAGATTTTTCCCTGACCTGAACCAGGTGTGAGAGTCTGAACAGAACCAGAACCAGTTTAATGATGGTGGAGTCACTGCATGTGGGTATTTCACTGTCACATTTGGTGAGAGGTGTGGTTAATCAGCTATTTTTAGGCAAAGTGATTGTTTTAAAAATGTAACTGAAGCCATGGCTGCCCGGTCACTGTGTGGACATCCAGAGACAGACATCAAGAGACACCTGTGACATCACCTGGATGTAAACACCAGGTCAAATTCTCACCTCAGCTCTCAGGAAGCTCGGCCAGTCGGGGTCCAACACCGGCCCCTTGTCTGGGTTCTGCATCCCCGTCTCCAGGACAACCGCAATGGGACGCCCGTAATCTGTTGTCTCCTGTTCAGGGAAACAGTCAGCCACAGTGTGAGCAGTGTGTCCAGGGATTCACACTGTGCGTGTTTGTGTGTGTGTGTGTGTGTGTGTGTGTGTGTGTGTGTGTGTGAAGGTTTCTTCCTGTTAAAAGGGAGTTTTCCTTGCCACTGTCGCCTTAAGTGCTTGCTCTGGGGTCAGGCTCTGGGTCTCTGTAAAGTGCTTTGGGACAATTTTGATTGTGGAAGGCGCTATATAAATAAAATTGAATTGAATTCTCACCTGGACAGAGAAGCCGAGGCGTTGGCAGGTCTGACCTCCAGTCTGCAGAAACAGAGACCTGGGCTGCTGTCGGTCTGATTCGTCCAGAACGGCTCGGGGGGGGAAACGCCTCTCATCCAACCCTAGGCTGTACCAAACAGCTGGGTGAGGAAGAGGAGGAGGAGAATGAGGGCTTAAAAGAAGGAACCCAGTCCAGTGTGTGCAGCTCATGTGCAGCACAATGAGACTGTAAATACACAGAGAACAGACTTTACGGGTCTTTCAGGCGATATGAAAGGAGGTAACGTCACCACACAGGCTCATTAGTGCAAACTGCACGCGTTACTTTCCAAATGTTGCACAAGTTTTAAAGGAAATTCTGAAAAGTTGGCAAAATAAAACACAAATCAGTAAATGTTTCCATCGACTATTGTTAAATGAAAATACTCAAGAGAACTTAACAGAACATCGTAACCAAGCACAGAAACATTGATGCATTGTTTTTTTTCTCTGCTTCCAACTTTACATCTACGTTGCTGTAATGAACTGAGTTGATCCTGTTTGTGTTAGAAACAAGCAGCAGGACCCAATGCTCTGCGTCTAGTCCAGAGGAAGCAGAATCAGACTGAGGATAAGTGTGAGAGGAGATGATGGAAATTTAAAAAAAATGGTTTTTAAAAGTTGTTGTGTGGATGAAAAACAAAGTGAAACAGACTTAGTGAACAAACACTGTCATACATGTATCATGTGACTTAAATGTCACTCGTCACTTCCTGTGAAGAGCCAAAAACATCAGATCTGTGTGGAGCGTTAAGCTCCACTTTCAGCTGCTCTCTGTGCAGATTCTGTAAGCAGCAGTAGGAGCTGGTGGAGAACTGAACAACATCCATTGTTGGCTTCCCGCTCGTCAAATTATTCATACAGGTCATTTTAATTATTCTGTGTTTCTCTGCTGATCTAGTCCTGTCAGCTGCAGCTCCCTCAGCCTCCCAACCGTAAGACTGTTTGATATAAATGACAAATGTACGTGTCTCTGATTAAAAAACATTTGCTGGTCAAAGTATCAGATTGCACATTCATCCACCAGTTTCCACATCTGTTGACAGTGTTCACGTTATCTCTAGGTTTACATGTAGATTTCAGCTGGTTTGTTTCCTGACAAGTTATAAAACGAACTTACCAACTATTTCAATTTGTTTCTGTCTGCACTTAGTGCCACAGTGCAGTGCCGAGCTGTCTACATGTGGCAGTGCAGTTATTGTATTTGATGAACAGTGCGTCAGTAAATTCAGCTGTTTGGGTCCATTTAGCAAATAAAACACACACAGGACCAAATATTCTGCAAAAGTAATGCACTCAGTTGTGTAATGACTCTTTAATGGGATAATAATTTCTTCGTCTTCTTCTTTGTTGTTATGACAGAGAGCTGCATTTCCTGCTTCCTTATTTGTTGCTGGATGCTGTTACTGAGTGTAACTGCAGAGCTCATTCTCATCTGTTTAACAACTGAAGTTGCGTTTTGATTTATGAGTGCACAGAGAGCTGAGGTAAGCTGCTTCAGTCCAGCCCAGTTCATATTCAAACGCCACGTCTGCACTTTAACAAACGACCTGGAAGCAAAATCAGAGCAAATCTTGAAACAAAGGCTCAGATTTCATCAACCGTGCTCCTGTTCTCTGTTCGAAACACTGAAGCATGTTGGTTTGATGCCATGTGGCCTGTTGGTGGGGGTGAATACATGCATCCTTTGCCTCTATGTTTCTTTATGTGTGTATGTGTCTAATCCAGTCCAGATGACTGGGGGAGATGAGGAGGTGATGGAGAGAAAGAAGAGAGGAAGGTATGGAGTGATGGAGGGAGGAGGAGTGACACAGTTTAACGGTGGCTGGCTGGTGTTAGCATGTTAGCGAGGTTTCCATGCAGCCGGCCCGGCACATCTGCAGCCAATTACACAGAGACACGACAACAGAGCAGTGAGGAATCTCTGCGGCAAGGAATCGACCATGACAAGACTTTCCACACACAGACGGTCAAAAACCACCAAACATCTGATGCTGTTGTCACAAATGTCCACACAGCTGGAAGAGCGGACAGCTGTTACCATCGGAATTAAAACTTTCCCTTCAATTATCCAGACAAGGTTAAACGTTCTAAACATTTATCCAACATGGATAATGTTGGCACTGGAAGCTGCCTGGTACAACCACAAACTGCTACTGATCAGTTTGTGGTTAAAGGCTTTGCTCAAAGGCACATTAACAGTAGTTGCTCAGTTCAAGAGCAAGTGTTAGAGCCCAGTCACACCAAGACTGGCCAAGTGAAACCAGTTCCAGAATGATCTCATGATAAAACGTCACAAACTGAGTAAGAAGACTCTCTCTCACATTAGGTTTGTGCTGGGTGCAGTTGTCTCACCCTGCTGCTCTGACACTTGTTTACCGATGTAATAACCCGTGATACGAATCCGTGATTATTTCCACATCAAAGTTTAGCTGTTTACCAACGTCACCAAGAAACGAGGACGGTGTCCATTTTGACATTTGCAGGGAAAATGAAGAACAATGTTTGGGTGTGGATCAGTGTGAAAGCAATAAGGGCTCCAAAGGAGAAATAAATAAGAGTCATTCTTCCATTACACTCCTAAAAAATAAAATATCATGTGTATCATAAAAATGACTGGTTTAAGTCACTGAGGGCCACTGATGAGCTGCTGAGCCTTTATGACACCATGTTCCCTGTTCATTCAAAGGATTTGTCCCACGTCACCTGAAACACTGAGGCAGTTTCCCCTCTGCCCAGGTTTGGTTCTCTCAGCTTCAGCATTAAGGTACTTGATCGTTAATAAGAGTTAGTGTGAGTCGTCCACTGCTCTCAGGGTTGGTGGTTCAATCTCCGGCTCCTTATTTCTGGAGAACTCCAAATTGCTCCTGGTGGTCAGACCAGCACCTTGTTTGTCACCTTGCTGCCGTCCGTGTGTGTGTGTGTGTGTGTCCGAGAATTCAGCGGATAATTTTCTGTGATAATCCTCTGGAGGTTCATCACTACCAGAAACAACTTTATCACTGTCAGATTTATCAGTTTTCACAGTGTCATTTCATACATTATTATGAAAATATCATTTGTTCCTAAGTTCTTCTCAAGTGTAGAAGTACAAATGTGTGTGTATATTAGTGTGTGTACTTGTGTACATAAGTGCCTTCCACCTACCAACATCTGTCCTGCTCTTTGTCCTGGTCTTTGTCCTGGAGTCCAGATTCAGACAGACAGTGACAGACATGCAGGTGACCTCCTTCCCTCCTCGCCGACAGTCCTTGTTAAAGATGTTGACCTTCTCTGGTTCAAAGGTCAGTTTGGCCTGAATCCGCACCACACCGCGAGACCTGGAGGGAGGGAGCATGGCGTCATCAGAGCAGTGTGTGTGTGCGTGTGTATGTACAGGTATGTTTTAATGTTTATCATGCTCACCATCTTATTTTAACATGTTAGCATGCTAACATAGCAACAGGGCAGTAAACACATGGTGGGAAAGTTGTTCGTTCTGCAGGTATTTGGTCATAAACCAAAGTGTTGGACAAATTAAAATGTGACCTGTTGGTGGCGCTAGATGAAACATCAAAGGATCAGCAGAGTCATTACAGTTCATCCCGAGGGGACCATCAACGAGTGAACAAAATCTCAGTTACTGAGATATTTCAGACTGATCTTGTGTGTGTGTGTGATGGTCTGACCAGATGATGACAGCAGCTCCCAGTGCTCCCACTGCAAGGTCCACTAGCCCATCTGCGTTGATGTCCATAACACCATGAAGACTTTGCCCAAAATACTGCAGACCTGCAGAAAAACCAGCTGCAGAGAGACGCTGGAGAGACAAACAGTCAACACAGTGATTATTTATGCCTCCTGCTGAAATCCCTTTCATTTGGCTGAACTGGTTCATCACGTGTTACCTGTCTGTACTGGTGCTGGATGGTTTTGTCCTGCCCGTAAAAGACATAGATCGCTCCCTGGTGGTCGTCCTCCAGCGGGGCTCCAACCACAAGCTCCCTGAATCCATCTCCGTTCATGTCTGGTATCTGGGCCAACGCTGAACCCAGACGGGAGTTCTGAGAGCGATCAGACACCTCCAGCGCCCCCTGCAGGACCAAAGATGTCTGGAGACAGGAAGTTTAGTTTAGCTTCCTCTTCCTTGTGCCTTGATCATTAGTTCGTGTTTGTGCTTCTTTCAGAAATGCATCAACGCCTACATTCTTGTGATTGACACGTCACGCAGCCAATTAGAGTAAAGACTTTTGGACGTCAGAGGCTCAGAGCAGCCAAACAAACTGTGAGGATGAAGTTTGTGTCAGGTGCATGTGATGTGACAGTGTTTGTACCTGTGGTGTAACAGAGTAGATGTAAACCTTCCCTCTCTCCCAGCCCTGACTGTAGTACATGGGCGCTGCTACCAGGAGAACGTCAGTCTGTCCGTCTCCGTCTATGTCCATCGATGACAACTCGCTGCCAAAATACGACCCGATCTGAGAGAGAACACACAACACAACCAGAGAAAAGAAAGCCGCAATGTTGGATCAAGTACTGTTTATTCAAGCAGTTTGATTTGGGTCTGAACCGAAATTCCCCCCTTTGACAAACACAGTGGAAACTGTGGACAATGCAACATGTGAGTGTGACGGTAGCACCCCTCTTAGTTGTACAGCATCAGCTGAGCCGTTGTATCTCCCTAGAATTATTTGCTGATAAAAATGTGATGTTGTCCTGACATGGGCTTAGTTAACATCAAAATACCAGCTCCCGACACAAATACCGACACACCACAGTTCAGAAAAGTGTTTGTACCACTAACGGTTGTCCCAAAACAAAAGGGACTCAGTACTGATGTCTCTAATCACTGTCTCTGTTTCTGTAAACCAGACATTGGATGGACCTGGTTTTACTGAGAGCCTCTTGCCAGGGGAACAGCTGCGATCATCATGGAGACAGCCATGTGTCCTACACGTGTGGACACATACAAAGGAATCATATGTGCATGTTTGTGGATAGGTGTGTGTGTGTGTGTGAGAGAGAGAGAGAGAGAGAGAGAGAGAGAGAGACCTGCTCTCCCAGCAGTGCCTGCAGGATGGTCAGGTTTCCGGTGTTCTTCAGGGTGAAGATGATGACCTTGCCGGTGTGGTTGAACCTCGGAGCTCCAGCCACATAGAGCTGAGAGCCGCGAGACGAAATGAGGGAACCCACTGAGTAACCTGAGACCAGAAAGAGTGGAAGCACTTCAGTGTAAAGCAGGAGGTGCACGTCTACAGTTTTTCAAACGCTGTAACTGTCAAAGAAATCAAGCGTTAAAGTCAAACATAAGAATAAGTAAAGTATGGGCTCGTCAGCTTACCCAGGTAGGCTCCGTGGTTCTTCAGCTCCTCTGGAAACTCATCCTTATAGGAGGATTTTGGAGGAACAACTTTTCCATGTTTTGTTTCTTTCAGCACGGCACCGTTCCAGTCATAGGCGCCGACCGCCCCAAGCAGAACACCATCCTGAGGGAAAGTTAAGTTTATTACTTTTATTATCCCTCAAACTGGGGAAATTAATTACTCTCTGCATTTTACCCACACCAAGTGAACGAAACACACACACAAGCACATGCACTAGAGACGCTGGGGGCAGAGGGATGCCTACTAAGGCGCCCGGGGAGCTGGGGTGGATCAGTGCCTTGCCCAGGGGCACCACAGCCGCAGTCGCAGAGGGGACTTTACTGAACCCGAAGTGTTCTCTGATCTTTTCATTTGGGCTCAGGTTGTTCAGACCGCCCCAGCGATCAATCAGCACATTCCCTCCATGCTGCAGATCTCCTGTTTCTACTCAGAGGTCATGACCACAGGAGGACAGAGAGAGGAAACAATAAAAAACGTGTTGCTAATTTTGAAAATATTCGGTTTACAGACACTAAACTCAGACCAGCCCTCAGCACCTTCAGAGTTGTCCTGAAACTGAGTCGAACCATCTCGCAGCACATGTGCAGTCAGTCACACACTCAGATGAACTCTGATGATCGTAAAGTCCAAATATGAAAGTTATTAAATCATTGAGTCATCGTCTCTACGGGCCAGTGAGTCGAGGACCACAGCGAATGACCAAATCCTTGGCGACAGCAACGCCACAAAGCATCCCGCCTGCCGGATCCAAGCTGCACATGGACTGACTCTGGATCTGCAGATTCACTGCTAAATGTCAAAGTGCTGCTTTTTCAGTCCTGTAGGTGGAGAGGAGGACGTGTCGTCTGTTTTCCACATCAGTGTGACCTGAATTCACAGTTTTACCTTTTCATCCTGAAACTGAAGAGCAGGAAACTCTTTGCATATTTGTCTGTCTCTGCATGATTGTCAGTAAATTCAAGTGTATGTGTTTAAGTCTGTTCTCCCATGTGCTCCTGCATGTCTTAATGTATGTGTGTGTGTGTGTGTGTTTTGTTGGCAGCTTCACGTTCAGGAAAACCATCTGTTCTGTGTTACACATAGAAAGTTTCCACGGTACCATTTTCCCTCCCTGACGTTGGAATTCAGTTGAGTACGTTTTTTCTTGGATGAGAAACAACAGAAATATTTCTAGAAGCTTCTCATTCTGCAGGATTAGACATCTGTCAGGCCCAGAACTGAACTGATACTGGATGTCTGAGGATGACACCAATACCAGTATTTGAGAATTTGATCTTTTGTCTGTTGAGTTTCTGTTGGAATCAGAATCCATAAAACACAAAGCTCTGTCCTGTCTCCTGTTGATTTTATTGGACTGTGATTTGCTTTGCTGGAGAAAACTGGAGGATCCTGTTCCCAGATCAGCTAGAAACTGAAACCTGCCAAGTCCCTAATTTTAACAAATAAAAGCGTAGATCAAGATGTTTTCCAGCAGTAATTTGAGGAAAAATTGCAATTATTCGACGAGCACATCTGATCAAACTGATCCAAATCCTTTCAGCAGAGCTGAATGAAGTTCTGGTGTCAGTATGATTAATGGTGAGAAAGCACCTTGCAGGAAATGACCGATCCAAACTTACTGCCCCACTTTGAAATTTCTGACTGGATTTTTTTCAGGTGATGCACCACTTTACTTAACAGCACAGTGTATATGACTGTGACTGTAACTGTGACTTACTCACTTTAACTAAATGTGAGGAGAAACCAGCCTGAGCCATCTGCAGACCAAACCCTCGACCCTGACTGCTGGTTCCTGTAAAACAGACACACAACAGAGAATTAGCTGACCACCAAAATCATCCTGCTACGGTTCAACGTCATCTGAAGCTCTGTCAGGTCACATGTATGGTTTTAGTATGAATTTAATGAGATCCTTCAATGTGGAACTGTCATTAGTACGACTGATCCCACTGAGAATCAACCACCTGCTTTAGATCTGGGCTGAATTTGCTTTTAGAATCACTGTACAGTATAAGGACTAGATATCTTTTAACTATTTGTAGAAACTATTTGTGGGAAACATTTCTTGCATACATCACAGTGTCCAGTACCTGCATGGCTTATTTTTTGTTTGTTTTTTACTAACAACTGTAGTAACAAATGTCATATTAGCCAAACTAAAGGGAAATGTGGTTTTCTCAGGATGTTGCACATTGGACGTAATGTTTAAAGAAACTGGAGACACAGATACAGATCCATACCTGCTTCTATAACATTTTAGCCATAGAAATGCAATAAGATTTGAAGAAAGTGGAAATTTATTTCAGAAAAAACATGCATCTTTCAGCATGTTGGATGTCAGTGGACCTTCCAGAGTGAAAATCCTCTCTCCCAGAGCATCCACAATGTCCTTCAGCGCCGACTCGTCCGTCACATTGAAGAAGTGCTTCTCATCCGGGTCACTGGCAATGAACTTGATTTCCCTCAGAAAGGCTTCAGGGTTGATTCCCCGACGGTTGTAATAACCCAGAACCTGGAGCAGACACAAAAGAAACTCTCAGGAGAGAAGAAACGAGTTTTAGGGGTCAGGATGTAAATAATAGGTTGCAGGTAAAGTAAGGAAGTCCAAGAAAGCTGAACCAGGACCAAGATTAAAGTCGGGACGGGTTGGTAGAGTATTCTGGGGCAGAAGGTAAGGATGGATGAACTCACAGCGATAGCGTACATGGTGATGTTGTCTCTCTCGCTGTCAGCGACTACCTGCACCAGCTGAGGACTGTCATGAGATTCACCATCTGTGATCACGATCATCACCTTCTGAGCGCCGGGCCGACCCCCACGGCTGAACGCCTCAGACCTGCACGGCAAAGAAAACTAACTGTGTGAGGCTGTGTGGGAGATTACTGTGTAGGACTGATGATATCTGGGGGATGAGTTTGTGTCGTACCGTGCCACGTTGATGCCCAGCGCCGTCCTCGTCTCCTCTCCGCCCCGCTGGTCAATGCTTCTGGCAGCCTCCACCACCTCCTCCACCGTCTCATACTCACCCAGACTGAACTCATGGACCACTGTGGAGCCGTACTGAACCACACCAACCTGCAGCCAAAACACACCAAAGCTCAGTCCAAACCTGAAATCCTGCACCTGAAGGTATCACCGCATTTAAATAACCTAGCAAACCTCCACAGAGACCTTTCTTTCTGTCAGTCTGTAGTTCACATTCCAGTAAAACCAGTCTGTAACTGGTTTCTGTAACTGATTCTACTACAGCAGATAATGGTTCAAATGGTTGCTCAAGGGCACCTGAGTGAGAATAGTTGAATGCTGGAAAACTCTTCTTCATTGGCCGATGTTTAGACCCAGCCACAGACTCAAAACATCAGCCACTGCTACTTCTGCAGGTTTCCCAGTTCTCAGTAGTTTAGGCAACAATTTCTCATTTCTACCCATTTCAGCTGATTCAACTACTAAATCTAAAAAAACAAAAGAAATGAGTTCTGGATGTAAAGTAAAGCATGAGTGTGCAACGACATGTTCTAGTTTTCCCTTACATTAACCTGGATGTTAGTTTAAAGGAACTTGACCACCTTAGAGGGAAGCGCCACTGTAATTTCACTGGACATTGTTCAATGACATTAAAGGCTATTCTATTCTATTCTATTCTATTCTGATGTCTCAGTGACGGAGAGATCTGTCTATGCCAAACAAAATGCCAAATTAAGGGAAACAAACGTTTTTTGTTGACATGTGAGGTTGGGATTTAACGAGGTCAAGAGGTCAGCAGCAGTGAAGGGAAAAGGAAATGAAAATAAAAAGACATGAACTTTGTCCTCATTGGCTTTTACAGCCCTGGTTTCCATTCTACCAATGACGAATGTTCTTCAGAGCTGACAGGTGGTGGTGATATTCAGTATCTTCACATTTTTAGGATCTTGTCAAAGACTTACAAGTATTCCATGTGAATGTGGGGAAGCCTCAGTACAGCATTTAGATCACAGTGAGAAACTAAAACTCCAGTAAAACTCCAGTTTATTCAGAAGTTATGAAGAAACAAATTACTTAAATGAACTATAAACCCTGTCAGGGGAAGACTGGATGGTATGTGATATTTAATAAAAAGCCATCAGCAGCCCCAAACTCTGACCCACGCTGACTAGCAAACTGAACCTGAAGGAGAAAAACTGCCCCTCGATCCTGAAAAATGTGTGTTGTTAGAGATGAACCAACCTGCGTCTGACCTGGGCCAATGTAGAACTTGTGCAGGATGTTGATGAGGAAGTCCTGGACCTCGTACCAGGGGTAGATGGAGTTAGAACCATCCAGAACAATCACAATGTCCATGAACGTCTCACACCCTGCAAAACAAAAAAGAGCAAGATGGATACAGGACAGGACGATGATGGATGGATGGATGGATGAGTGGATGATAGATGGATGGATGGATGGATGGATGGATAGATGGATGGATGGATGATTACTCTGCAGGGCGGGTGCGATGGTGTGGGACGGTCTGAAGTTTCGGCTGACTCTGGAGCAGATTCCTGTGCTGTACAGGGAGCTTCCACATTCATGAGACCAGAGTGGTCCACAGGTCTGAGGACACATTCACACACAGCAGGGACACAGAATGGACACGTGTAAAAGCAAAGGACAAACACACATGGACATCAAACAAATGAACACAATGTGAACAAAATACTAAATTCTGATTATAATCAGAAGTGGATTCAGATCTAGTGAGTAAAAATACAGAAGTCTCATCAGCAAAAGCAAAAGTAAAAGTACTCATTTAAGAGAATCACCCATTACACAGAGTTATATTATGGTATATTAATGTTATTGATGTATTACCATTTAAGCAGCATGTTGTTGAGGTGGAGCTCATTTTAACTACTATACTGTTGGGTGTAGTTGAATCTATTATATGTTACATCATATTTTATAAGACAAATTTGTTTATAATGTAAAGTTTTTATCTGTGAAGTAAAAAATAAATATAAATGTAAATAAGATACAAAACATCTTTTAATCAAGTGAAACACGTGAATATGTCACAGATTTACAGAACAGTAAAAAGTCAAAGTTCAGGTGATTTCTTTTAGTCAGTCATTTGAAATGGAGCTGAGCTGATATGGAGGCCATCTCCCTCTGTGTCCTGTGACTCACCACAAAGCTGCTGTCTTTAGGGTTGGAGGTCAGTGTCATTCCCAGCCTCATCTTGTCTTTCCTCTCAGACACGTTGTCCAGAGAAAGTTTTCCTGCAAATAAACACAGTAAATCACTGAGTGCAGTGTAAAATGTGCTGTTACACACTGTGGGAGTCTCGTCCCTGTAACACTGACCCTGAACGCTCAGTGTGTAACTGTCAGCATCACTGTCATCAAACTGTTCACAGTCTCAGTACAAACACCAGGATTTTGCTGAGCTGTAAAACATCTGCAGTGTCGCTCACCCAGGTTGAGTCGGCTGCAGTTCACAGAGTTCCTGGTGTCCAGAGGACATCTGTACACGTCACCAGTCTGCTGCGTCCCTGTGGACTCAAAGGGAGCTCCAACCAGCAACCTGAAATCACACACACATACAAACACCCACACACCTGAGGCTCAGGTTGTACAGGAAGCAACACACAGTAATGGATCTGCCTTTCTGACAGAGGGAACCAGCTGGAGCTTTGACAAAACACACAGAAGATGAATTCGCGAAAATGTAGTTTAACTCTCAATGTTTCCTCGTCTCCTCGTTCCCTCGATCCAGACTCAGGAAAACATGACGTGTGTAATGAGTCTTAATGAGGCATTCTCTCTCTCTGGCTTCTGTTTTATGACATATAAATGTAAAGCAGACACTGTAGCTGTGCTTCTCTCTGCTGGTCTGTGCAGTAGATGCAGTGTTATCTGATGTTCTTGAAGGAAGCTGACAGGTTCATGAGAAACACCTTGTGCTCATCACTTCCTTTCTCCTGATTGGCCTTAGCTGAGGACAACAGCAGGTCTGACATAACCCTGAGTCAGACTCAGAGTTTGCTATGACTCTGGGTCACAGCTGTGAATCCAATCTGACGACAGAGCTGAAAGTTTAGGTTTTCGGTGGATTATTCCTTTAACTTCACACGTTTCTGCATTATAAAAACTCCTCTGTGGTCATAAAGTTCCTCGTGCTGCCTTCATAGCTCAGTCCTTGTTGCAGCAGCAGCTGCTGGAGCGATCAGCGTCAGCCGTGTTACACATCCTGCAGCTACAGTGTCGCACAGCGAGCAGGTTATTAGTGTTAACCAGAGTAAATACCACCACATGTGGCCTGGACGGTGGTTCTGGGAAGAGGCCTGAGTCACATGCCAGAGGAGATGCCATAGTAGAGCGCTAACCCTCAATCTGCTAATGTGTCTCCCGTCCACATCAAACGAGCGGAGAGCAGCGCTGACAAACCACATCCCAAACTACAGACGGACCAAGTCCACATCCTGCAGCCTGCAGCAGACAGAAACCCGTCTCCAATCCTCCGACTTCACTCCATCACTCTGATCTTTTCTTCAACAGGTGTTGTAATTTAGTTTTCTGGTAAAATCTCAGAACGATACCTGCCTCTTATACCTCTGCTTGTCATTTAATTGTGAATTTTTCGCACTTCCTATAAGACCTTTCAGCCTCGAGGGGTATGAACCTGTATTATTCAGCAGTGGGTTTTATATCTGGGTAGAGAGAACAAAGGTGGGAAAACAGAGCATGTTTATAGATGTAGTGAGGTTTGATGCTGTGAGGATCCTTAGCAGCAGACCTGCACATGTCCTGCATTAGTTACTAAATGAGACACTGGGTCAAAGGAAACACATGAGGTCTCAGATCCCATCTCACATTTCACCCCCTCACAGTCCAACAGCCTGTCGGACTTCACATGATGATGGTGACACATCGCTGTACACATGACAGGACTCAGTCTGAGAGGACTCAGTCTGCGAGGACTCATTCTGCGAGGACTCATTCTGTGAGGACTCAGTCACTTACATTTTCTGCTGCATTTTGTTTCTTCAGTTTGACCAGTTTTGAGTAGATGTAAAACCACTGAACTTCAATATGAACCAAGAAATAAAAGGATAAATCAGAGACTTCTCTCAGCCACGGCAGCAGTTTGGTTGTGCTTGTGGAATGTGTTCGGAGACCAAACACACTCTGCCACTGAGACACAAACACACACAAACGGTTCGCAGCATGAAGACTGGCAGGCTCCATAAACATGTACCGCCGGAGGTTTGACCTCAGATTTGACTGAGGTCAACACAGATCAGCAGGTTTGACCTCCAACAGACCACAACAGCTTCCTCACCACACAGACGCACACAGCTCAGTGTGGAGTTCTGTCTGAGTGTAATCCAGGTTTTCTTGTGTGAAGCTCTCACAGTCTCAGTACACCTGATTTAATTTGACAGTGCACTCTCCTCTCATGTCAGCTGAGCTGTGTTTCTTCAGACACCTGTCCTCAGTTAGATTCGTCCCTTGGACTCTGGAATTCAGCTGCAGGATTGTTGTTGTTGTTTATCTGGACGGATCATTGATGGTGTGTGTTTGTTCTTGAAGTTGAACAGGTTGTAAACACTGACTCACAGACTCACTTTATAAGGATGATAGGTGAGGATTTTCATTGACACTGTGTGCACAGTGTTTAACTTCACACTGGACCATCATGAAAACAGAAATGTTGAGCCTCCTGTTTCCGTGGCTCTACAGAATATTCAGCTCTGTCTTTGGTCTCCACCAGCTCCAGAGGGAAACATCTGGCTCTTTAGCTGCTAAATGCTCCACCATGTTCACCAGCTGCTCTTTGATTGCGTCCGTCTGCTGTTTGCTGCTCAGCAGGTCGTGGACAGAGGCTTTATCAGAGCTTGATTGGTGATGGAAACTGCTGCCTGCTGCTGGAAAAGACGCCGATTAGAGCAGGAAGAACCAGAACATTAAAGCTGTGGCAACAAAACAAACAATGAGATGAAAAATGCTAAAAAATAAAAATAAAAAAAAAAATCAGCAGAGCCAAAGGGAACCACAGAGCTCGGTCATTTATCTGTGGCTTCATCGTCACATACAGCACATGTGGTCCAGGACCAAGCGTTAATATAAAAATACTGATTGATTGATTACAGCTGTTTTAGAGCAGCTTCAGAGAACATCTGGACGTTCTGTGAACCTGAAAATTGGTTTAAAAATACAGATCACTGGAAGAGTCAGAGAGTCATTTCAAGTAAAAAAGCAGGTCAAGGGTCAGAGGCCATATGACCTAATGTTTATTATATTGTTTAAGTAATGTTGCTCTGCACTGAGATTGTTAATGAAAGAGAAGAAGAGCGTCAGGAGACGAGGAGTCTGTCTGGATAACAACACCTGAGATGTGAATCTGACCAGGCTGCGTAGAAAAACAACTCCGCAGAGTAACGATGTCAAATCCCCCTTTAAAACAACACACACACGGCCGAGTGATGGGCTTCCCAGAGGGAGGCTGGGGAATAACAAACCGCAACACATAGTTTCCAGATCCACCGCTCTGCCCTGGGACACAGGAGAAGCAGGTCGCGAGACAAACGCAAATACTTTCCACTTATTTACGTGAAACTTCAAAGGCAGAGAGATTTTGTAATCCTGGAAGACTGCAAGGAATTCATCACAGCTGAAAGCTTTCCAGATAAAATAAAAAGGCTGCACAGGAATGTTGCACAATCTCACCTGCAGCCACAGACAGATGCAAGAAAGATAACAGTCCGACTGTGCAGGTCGACAGTTTCTGAAAGCGCAGAGTTTCTGTTGAAGGTGTTTTATCTCTCAGATCTGTGACAGAACATTTTCTCTGTCTTCTGCTCCTGAAAGGTCCTGAATCCAACTTTATTTAGTTAGTGCTCATCTCAGCTCAGCTCACAGCTGAAGGTCTGAATGTCCCAGAGCAGGTAGACATAAAGATGAGGGATGAGACACCAGCAGCAGACTGCTGAAGTGCCAAGGACAAACTGTTCAGGGACAGAAGAGTTTTCATGAGAGAAAACGAGAAAGAGTGTGATTGTGTGAGTCCATAGGATCAGAGCTACATGATGAAATCCTAATTTATAGCAGAATGTACCATAAATAACATCCTGCCGCTCTGCAGACACGTCTCACTGATGAGACACGTCGCTGGAAAACGTGTCATCCCAACATGATTCACTGACACACAACTCAGGGAGCACAGACACCAACAATGCATTTTCCCGGGAACATTTCCGAGAAGGTTTTTCGACTCACTTTCCCAGGACACGAAGCTTCACAGCGTCCAGTGAATCTTGACGTTCATCAGATATTTTCACTTTCACCACACAGACATTATCATCTGTCTGTTCTGTCTCCACCTGAAGCTGCTTGGACACGCCTGAAGGACACAGGGCTGACTGAGCTTCCAAATGTTGTCTAAGACCTGAAATTTTGAATGATGGAGAGGGTGATATTTATTTATTTTCTCACACTGGTAATAAATGGAAAATCATATCACCTCTCACTGGGATGTACCTTACAAACTGGTTTCTGTATGTGGACAGACCAACACAGACTGGTTTTCAACAGACTGTTACAAACTGGTTTCCATTTATGTGGACAAACACAGCAGACTGAATGTTGTAAATGGGACAGACCGGTGCAGACTGGTTTCTGTACATGTGGACTGACCCATACAGGCTGGTTTCTGCATCTGGTGAATGATTATTGAACTGGGGTTCTCACCACTGTCGTCCTCCTGCCTCATGTTGCTGGACGGTGTATCCGAACTGGGTTTCTTTGGAACCAGAGAAGATCTTGAAGTTCTTCGTGTCAAAGTTGAAACAGAGCTGAAGATCTGAAACACACAGATATTTCAACATGTTACAGGCTGTTACAGAAACGTGCACTTTGCAAACTGAAAGCTGGACAGTAAAACCGGGACAGATGAATCGTGATGAAGTGTGAGGACAGACAGCATTTCTTTGCTATAGGTGTTTTGTCTTTGCTCAGATAAATGTTCTGTGGATTCCCAGCTGCTCTGCTCTGAACTGAATGACAAAAAAAAAAAGAAATCACAGAGTGATTTGTGTACCCACACGAGCACGAAATAAACCAAAGGCAGCTACAACTGCCTCACATCCTCCATCACTGTGTCCACTCACACACAAAGACACTGCTAAATGAGAGAGAGGGTGGAGTCTCTTCACTGGGACTCTTTGAAATGTAGGAAAGTCTCTAACTGAAGGAAAATGGCTTCTGCTAAAAGTAAATGACACTTCATCACTGAAAGATCTCCTGGACTTAAAGTTTCCTCTCAGAGTTCATCGGGCCTGGAACCCAGATCCTGTTTCTCCTCCTTTGCCACAGAAAAGAAGGAATGAAAACACTAAATCACACACAAGTGCTGCTGGTATTCTGTCCTTCACAACAGGTGGAGGGACAAAATAGTCTGTTGTCCTCTGACAAAAAAGAAGGAAAAAACAACAGCCAGCGATGGTTCACAGCAGAAACATCACCAGGCGTGTCGACATGTCGACACACAACGCACATCAAAAACATCTCACAGTCACACACACTCAGTTGCCTGTTTGTTGGGTTTTGATGTTTTGATGAGTTTCCAGACTGATCAGGACGATCTGAACTTTTTTTCTTTTATTTCTTGGACAGAATAAAGAGACTCAGCCTGTTTGTCTTTGCTCCATCTGACCTATCAGAGCTTTGACACCATGAATGAAGCTGTAGTTTGAGTCCAGTTACTATTTAGATTCAGTCACTTGATGTTTGTGTTCATCTTTACTCATCTTTCCTTCATTGGATTTATTTTAACCATGACACTACCAGACACTAATGAAATCTGTCCAAACCTGGACACGAGGACGTGTTGAAGTTCAGCAGGCTTTTTCAAAAACCTCAGAGAGGACAGAGGACAGACCCTCCCTTCACCTCTGTCCTCCATCTCCTGCTCTGACCTGCTCTGGAGCTTGGTCTGGTTTCACTTCAAATCTTTATCTGGACTTCAGTGGACAGGAGGAGGGATGGAGGCATGATAAAACCACAGATAACACAGGATGGTGAAAATGACATCACTGCATTTTTTTCAGACACCACAGCAGGAAATGAGCAGCCAGGAAAAGGAGGAAAGAGATGATTTCATCCCTTCAGCCCAACAGGTTAAATTTTATCTGCATCATCCAAATGAAGGAGGAGCAGAACGATTTGTTATCAGATCCGAAGCATTTTTCCTCAATCAGCTCACAACAGTGACTGTTTGTGTCAAAAAGCAGATTCAGACAGAAACAGAGGCTCTTCATTTTTCCTTCCACGTGGTTTTGTGCTCAGAACTTCAGTGACCTTCCAACTATTTCAGCTTTTTCTCTTCGACTCAGGCGTCGCTCCAGAAACAGTCGTTCTGTCCGAAATAAGAGAAAACTGCTTCTGTTCCTCAGGAATCTACACCTCACATTTCAGAGCTGAATTTAAATCTGTTTATTTCTTGAGATAATTTCATGTAATACAATCCAATCTCTCAGATATGACCTTCTCTAAACTCATCTCATCGTATCTCATCTCTTCTAATCATGTTTATCAGCATTTTTTCATCTTGCTGTTTTATTTGATCTCATCTTGTGTCGTCTTGTTTCCATCCAGTCTCAGTTTCTCTTCCTCTGTCTCTTTTCATCTCGCCTCAGGATCTTAATAAATCAATCCGATTTTATTTTGCTGTAAATGAAATACTCCAGCTTTGATCATCATAACTGAAAGTGCTTCTGCTTTAGTGTCCTTGAACCAGGCACCATTTTCCCCCCATTCTTTGACCCTTTGACACCACTGTGATCCTTTGACCTTGCAATTGTTGCCTGTGTGCTGGAGTACTTCCTCTGAGCGCTCCGATTTGTGTCCTCCAGCTGGGTCAATGAGCAGAGTGCTCAGAAAACTCTGATGTCGTTTGGGTTTGTTTGCCAGCCACGGCAGCGCTGATGACGGGACAAAAATTAAAGACACTGGAGGAGAGAAGAAGAATGGGTAAATTGTTTCTGTCTTTCAGTTGTGTTTGTTTCCTCTTGGCTGAGAGGAATTTGCTCCTGTCTGAGCTGAGCTCGATTTATCGGAGCAGTTGGCGAAAGTCAAAAAGAGACTTGGCAGAGCAGAGATACAAGATCCAGATCCAGATTCTGATGTGGATGACCCTCCCTTTCACTGTGACACATTTCTAACACTTTTTTCTCTGTGTGTGTGCGTGTTTGTGTGTGTGTTCATACGAAGGTGATTATTCCAGATGTGTCTCTGCTATCACAAGTGAAAACAGATTCGTATCCAGCTGCAGCTACTGCAGCAACAGAGAGAATATTTTTGTAAGAAGAGAAACAAAGTCTGTGCTGTTTTTGCAAAATCTCCAGTTTTCAAATCAGCTGCAGCAGTGAGAACAAAGTCAAATCAGGTCAAAGATGGGATTCATTTAGTGAACAGAGCTCTAGTCAAGTCGCTCTCAGCCAAACGCTGTCTGTGTCACTTCCTCCAGCAGGCAGGCAGACGGCTCCACTGGCTCAACGTCACTGTGGCCCTGTGTTCCCGTTGACCAGAGCCAGATAACCCTTCACCTTCCCGATAGGCAGCCCAGGTCAGAGGTCACAACAGTCTGTGTAATGCTTTCTGAGCTGTCAGAGCAGAAGCAGCAGGATGTGACCACTCTCGTCTGCTCTGCTCCACATGCCAAACTCCTGTAAAATTATCTTGCTAATCAATCAACTTAGTCAAAGTTAGTCACAAATATTAAATTCAGCATCTATATAATGAACCAAGCAGCACTTATCTTAAAGATTTCCACTCATACAGTGTGTATCAGATCTTTTCACCATATTCAGCTTCTAAATGGACTCCTTCCAAGCTCAAGAATCTCAAAATAATCCGTGTGGCATTTTCTTTGAGTATCACAGTGAACACATGAGCCAACAAGTCAAAACTTCACTGAAAGAAATGTAACTGAGTCAATTATATTTGTGCTGAATTAAGAAGTGATACCTACTGTTTTAGAAAATGTGTTGAGTCACATACTGTGATGTAAATGTCTCTACCAGTGGGCAAGGACATACTAAATTCCACATTTTTTGAATGAAGTTTGGTGTGAAAGTGTCTCCTTACATAAGATGACACGTATCAAGGCCTGGCTTGATCATCATCCAGCGTACACTGTGTTACTCCAGCACTGACTGAAAAAATCCTTTTATTTTCCTTAGTTATGTAAAACTTTTTCTTTTTTTTTTTTTTATTTGTCAGAGCTCTGTCCCTGAAGCTTCTTCTTCATTACAAATAAAATAAAACCACCATGCCCGTCTGTGGTTGTGTGAAGTGCTGCTGTGATGACAAGCCAGCAGCAGGACAGCCAAGCAATATTTCTATCATGGTTTGTTTTGAAACAGTGAAGTGGCTCATGGGTGGAGTGTAATACAGGAGAGAGCACACACAGTCTTAGGAAGACTCGACAAATTGCAGGACACTTTTTGAGCCCATTTAAAGTGATTTAACCCCACCCATCTGGGACATCAGGGAGGCTAAATCAAACGGAATCTGCCACTAGAAACCAGTATTGGACAGAGCTCAGAGAGAGGCTTGTGTGTTTTAGCCTGAGCTTGGCAGGTGGTAACTGATGCCTTCCTGTGTGGTGTTACTGATAAAAAACTGACAAACAACAACAACATCTTGACTGATGTGTTACTCTGAGTTTAACGATCAGCCTAAAAACCACAAGCTGCCATAAAAGTCATTTCACCCTCTGAGTTACCAGAGAAATGCTCATCACCTCACAGCCAGAGCTCACTGATGTGCAGCCCATCACACCAGGCTCCACCCAGATTCAATTTAGGGGCCACTGGGATCAGGATAGACCGGCTTCAAAGCATGGAATCACAATTTAATCAGAGGAAAACAGGAAAATGGTCTCTGAGTTCATCCACTGGGAATAAAGTGTCTAATTTGTAAATTTACACCAGTTTGCTGCTTTGGCAGCAGGAGGAGGGAGACGCTCATCCGCCCATCCACCTCTGTCCACCCGTCCACCTCTGTCCTGAGATATTACAGCAACAATTCACCAGCTTGCCCTGACAGGACTCAATACAAGCTTCTCTCCAGCTGTTCTGTGTGATGTTCTGACCCTGAAATCACTCAGTCCTCATCAATGAACTCTATCTGCTGATGAAGACTACGTGATACAGCTGAAAGGTACAGAACAAGCAAGACCTGGACCTGAACTGAGCTCATTTTTACTGGTTCCAAGGTGAAGAATGAACTTTGAAGCTCTTCTGAACTTGTTGGGTGTAATGGACGTTGTAGCCTCCGAGACTTTTATATCTATTGATTGAATACTGATTCTGAATGATTAAAAAAAAACACCACAAACACCAAAACTGTCAAATCTGAAAAAAATAAAACCCTTTGTTGTTATTCACCTGTGCTCTGTGACTCAGAGGCTTCTCCTTTTCTTTTCCACCTGCTTTCATCCTCCACCTGACCACACCAACATCACACCACAACACTACAAGTGACGGCTACTCCACTAGTTCTAATGTCTAGACTAGTCAAGACTAGTCAAGTCAGAGTTACTAGTAACGTTTATAGAGTCTTAAAGAGACTTGTAAAAAAAAAAAAAAAAAAAAACACCCACAGTCACAGTTTGTGTGTTAGTGAAGCTGTGTGTTTCAGCCTGTAGTGAAACTCTGAAAGAACAAGCCAAACCAAAAGAAGTCAATCCAAAGGACTTAGGTCCACACGCTGGACAAAAAGGTGTCAGAAAGATCCAGGTGCTGCAAGAGAAGGTGTCCCGGCAACAACCAGCAGAAAAACTGAAAATTCAAAGAGACGTAGGTTCAGAATGGACGTGTGTATGTGTTGTATATCTGTAAACATTTGTGTGTGTGTGTGTGTGTGTGTCTGTGTCTGTGTCTGTCAGAGAGCTTCATGTCCCAACAGGAACGATATCAGGACCTTCAGGTCCATTAACATGTCTTTTCGGTCCAGATGTTGACCTCTGTGCACTGACAGTGTACTGTCTGCACTGTTTCCACGGCATCTGTGGCATCTCACATCAAGGAAACTGTCCATCATCAGCACCACCTGTCCAACACGAACACACTCATCCCTTCATCCCTCTCTCTCTTTCTCTCTCTCTCTCTCTCTCTCTCTCTCTCTCTCTCTCTCTCTCTCTCTCTTTCTCTCTCTCTCTCTCTCAGCTGTGCTGTGTGTTGCTCGTTCACTCACTCACCTGGCAGGAGGCTGCAGGTCCACAGCAGCAGAAGGTGAAAATAATCCATGAGTGTGTTTGAAAGAGAGGTAGTGACACAGACAGAGTGTGAGTGTGTGTGTGTGTGTGTTGGAGGGTTGTTTCTGAACTCTGCTGCTCTTCTGTGAAGAGAGAGGAGGAGGAGGAGGAGGAGGAGAAGGAGGAGGAGGAGGAGGAGCGCAGTAAACACACCCCCTCCTGCCTCATGAGTCTGCTTTAACACACACACACACACACACACAGATCTCTGGTTTTTAAAGAGCTTTTAACTTCACCTTCCCTTTTCAAAACAGGAGCTTTAATGTCCTGATCAGTGCACAAACAGGAAATGCCTCCATTTGTGTCTGTGATCACTCTGAACACCAGATGTGAAAATATGTCCAATAGTCCTGAGGAGACGGTTACTGAGGGCTGCTGGGATTCCAGAGTAACAGGTATCCAGTCAGTAAACACTTTAAAACACAGAGCAGCTGTAAATACGTTTAAAGCGTTTCCACTCCGTCCAGTCTGGTGACCGAGGTGGAGAAGACGTCAGTTAGCTGTGGGAGTCAGAGCAGGAGTGAATTCACTACACTTCAGTTAACACTACAACTTCAGTTACATTATATATAACATTATGCTGTAGTCCTAAATTAAATTTATCTAAACTTGACCAATAATCCAAACGTGAACTGACTGAAGATGCAGGTGACATCGTTAGTTTGGTACCTGCCGCAGCTGCTGATTGGCCGGAGCCTCTGCTGGTTTTCTGGCAACAACTCAGTACCCATGAGCTGTCACACGCTTTTCACACTTTTTCACACACACACTTCACAAACTAAACATAACATGTTAGTCAGTGGAGCTGCTGGTCGGTGAACATTTGGACTGTGGACAGAGCCATGCTAGCTCTGTCCTACTGTTTCCAGTCTTTTTCACAATGTGTCCAACTTTCAGGAAATGGTTAAACTTGTGGGGACCAGTCTCTCGAGTCCCCACACTGCTACTATGTCAACGCATTTCTGATTGCACACACACATATTCCCTGTCAATAAATTAACAGACACTGCAGAGCTGCTGGACGGCAGCATGCTGCTGTCACTCTGCTGGAAATAACAAGTGGAAACTCAGAGTCAAAGCAGCCGAGTTAAAGTGAAACAGACGGTAAACAGCCTTTAAATCAGTCTGAGGGTCAGTGAACACAACACCCAGCCACTGTCCCACACAAACTGAGGGACAGACTGAAGACTGAGGGGCAGATTGAGGGACAGAATGAAGACTGAAGGACAGGCTGAAGGATAGAATGAAGACTGAAGGATAGAATGAAGACTGAAGGACATACTGAAGATTGAAGGAGAGTGTTTACTGCTTCATATCTGTCCAGAAAATACTGCGCAGCAAACACACACGTTGCTTTAAACGTTGCTCTGTTTAACGTGACTGAGCCTGAGGCCTCACACTTCTGCTGTTTCAATTCAAATCTCAGTCATTTCTCAGTGAGGAGCCAGTTATGAGCAAGTTGCTCTTGAATGTATCTTATACTGAGAAAAGAAAAGACGTTTTAAAGATTTAACTACCAGAAGTAAAAGACATTTTCAAAAACAAATCTACATTTAACACTTCTTATCATTAAAGTGCAGGAAATATTCCTGCAGTGTTTTTATTCCACGTGAGTGAAGTCACATCAGACCAAAACACAAAGAACGTCAGAGACTCAGCGACGTGTCGGTCCATGACAACAGGGCGACAAAAACACAGAAACACACACGAAAACATCACAGCCAAGAGAATAAAAACTGCTCTGAGATCATTTTAACCACAGAACAAATAACCAGACTGCAGACTGAGGATACTGCTGCAATGAAAATCACTGAGCATCTGAGCAGAGCCGCTTCATTTCCTGACTCTCAACAAGTTCTAAGTGTTGGAAAAAATGACTATTTGAACACACACGATCATCACAGAGACACAAACACAGAAAATGACAACGGTCAAGTCTTTAAATGTCTCACAGAACTTTACAACCCAACCACCAGCTGACCCTGGTTTTCTGTTAGCAAAGAAACACTAAGATATTAGTAACAACAACAACAATAATACAGATTCATTCTTCGACAGGAAATCATTCCTGCCTATATAATTCCAAACTCTAAAAAAAGAAAATCACAGACTTCATGTATACTGTGTATACTTCGTTTTAAACCTCATGTACATATGTAAACATAAAGATATGTTTTTATTTTTCTCTTTTTTCTGATATTGGTGTATATGTATATTCTAAGAGGGGTATTTATCTATTTTTTTCATCTATTTAATTTTAATTTTAATTTAATTTAATTTAATTTATTTTATAAACATTTTTTATCTTCTTTTTCCATTGGGAGTTTGATCGTAACTAATGAATGTGATTACAGGATTAATAAAGTTTTTCTGATTTCTGATTAATAGTGATTCTGATAGTTATTATGTAGTGTATCACTGATCCCTGCTGTCATCAGTCTGCTGTTCATTAACCTCCCCATCATTTCACACCCTGTCTAACAGTTTGCTCCTCCCTGTGTCTTCACCTGACCTGACTGTACTTTGATCTGTGGCTGCTCTGCTCCGACAGGAAGCTCAGCAGCAGCAGCAGCTCAGAGCAGAGTCCTGCCTGGTCTGTTTGATGTGTCTGTGTAATGTGGATTGTTTCAGACCTCAGGAAACATGACTTAGTTCCTCTGAAGCGGAATATGAAGAATAGATTATCCAGATCCAGTGATCTGGATCATCACTCAGTGGAGCTCAGTGACAAAGATGCAGACAGAGAGAAAGAGGTGGAGCAGCTTCCTGAGACTCAGCTGGACCAGATGCTCAGTGAAGACGTGCACCATGCTGCAGAGATGAAGAGGGTGGAGAGGGTCCACAACAGCAAAGAGGAATCTCCAGAACAATCCAGAGAGAGTTTCTCCTTGTCCCTGTGTCTTAGGACAGAAGGGGTTCAGGAGTGGCCTGAATCCTGAACGATGTGGTTCTGCAGGAAGGGCAGCTCCGGCCCTTCAACCTCTGTGGCACCATGCTGCAGATGCTTTATGAGTCTGTGGTGGTCAGAGTACTACACTGTGGTCTGCAGGGGCAGTTGTTGAGCAGCGGTGACAAAAACATTTCTCTGTGGGATCAGTAAAGTTTTTCTGATTGATTCTGAACTTACAACAGTTTCTGAAAGACTGAGCCATTTGCAGCAGTTTACACTGAAAGGAAATTTGAGTGAACACAATTTGTTATTGCTGTAAAACAGAGATCAGCTCAGTCTGTTTCAGTTGTTGTGTATCACAGAGCAAAGTGATCCTTCCTCATTGTAAAGGCAGTTAAAGTTTCCCCTCAATCCCACAGACTTTGTTTGGAATAAAGATTTGTTGTTGTCGCTCCCTTGTGTAAAGTCCTGCAGTAATAAAGCTGCTGCAGCAGGTCTGCTCCCTCTGATCTTAATAAACTGAAATGTTATAAAACAGGGAAGGAGACGGCTCTACAGGAAACCAGAGACGTGGCTGTCGGCTCTGCTTGGTCATGTTGGTCAGAAAAAAATACAGCAGATGCACAAATATATGGTGCAAGAGCAGCGTTGAGTTTCAGTTTTGAGGAGAATGAAAGTCAGTGGATAAGTGTTGTGAAGACAGTGGGTGTGTGGTTTGGTGCTGGGTGAAGCCGGCTTGGTTCGTAGTTAGAGATGCTGGTTAACTGGTCCCAGATGGTCTGCTGGACTGGCCTGAGGAGACTTCCAGTTGAGCTTGGCATCAGGACAGACAGAGTTAAAGGGCTTTTCCACTGCACATTTATTAAATGCAAACACTGTTCATTTACACTGCAATGCTAACTGCTGACCATTTTATCATGTTAGTATTTTCTGGTTTATAAAATGTGACTGGATTTCGAGATGAGACACAATTGATTAAACTTCCTGTTTCTGTTCGAGCTCTTTGTCCTGTTAAAGTGGCATCAGAGTGAAACAGCACTGTGAGCTGGTTGTGGAGATATCATGAGGTACCTGACACAATGTGCCTGCAGTAACAACATTAATATGACGCTCAGATCAGCGGCTTCTCATTTCACTTCATCTTTTAAAAACCACTGAAGCTTCAGGATGATTGAACAGTTTAAGATACAAACATGTGACCGTGTATCCTGTTCACTGCCATGAGAATCCTGACCATAGTCCATCCATGGTCCTCAATCAACATCTGACAGTGAGCCTTCAGCTGCTCCTGTATCAAACTGTGGTCGTACTGGTCTGCTCCCAGTCTGAGTGTGAAGCAGGTTAGATGGAAAAGAGCCTGAAGTGGACAGAAAAATCACCTGGACAGCAAGACTTAAAAAGTTATAAGATCTCCTCTGGAGCTGGAATCAACAATCAATCTCATGAACAATTACTCTGCACATGATTTTTTTAATTGATGAAATAAAAAAATAGGGAGAAAATGATGGTCATGGTTTCTTAAGGCCCAAACTCAGCTTCAGCCACCGGAGACATGGCTTTACTGCCACCCAGTGGAGACAACAGCAGAGTAGAGCTGCTGACACACACTGTACACACTCGTGTTTTCTTCATATGTAATGTAAACTGGGATACATACACACTATTGAATGAGACAGTCACACAGGCATCTGATGCTTTTTCTCAGGATGATGTGAGTCAGATCAGATGAGATGTAATAAAACCTCTGTTCAGTAACATGAGAGATGACAGAGCTCATGAGCTTTGAGATTTTATTGAATTCAAATAAACACAAACCAACAACACCACAACAATATGAAATACACAAACAAAGAAACACTTTTTTATTTTGTCCAAAACAGCGGTCGTGGTACGAAGCTGTGATTCATTGAACAGCAGGAAACAAAAGAGCTGCACGAATGAATAAAAGACACTTTTATATTTTTCTTACAAGTCAGGGAGAAACGTTTGTCCTGTGAGTCAGAGAAACGTTGGTGTTGTTACCTGAGTTAAAAAAAAACAGAAGCTTTATTCCCTTTATGGTGGCCATTTTAGGACATCTGAAGAAGAACAAGGAGGAGGAGAAGAAGAAGACAGATGAGAAGAAGAAGACATCAATTTTGGTGCTTATGAAAAGGGCCTGAAAAGGCAAACACATGTGGGACGTCAGCAGTCATAAAACCAAACCTAAATCCAGAGTGAGCGTCCTCTGAAGTGCACACAGGTGTGTGTGTGTGTGTGTGTGTGTGTGTGCGTGCGTGCGTGTGTGTGTGTGTGTGCGTGTGTGTGTTCAGGGTTCTCCGTCGGTCTTGTCAGTGTCGCTCTTGCTGCAGCTCGTCGACCTCACGCTGTCCTCCACAGCTGCAAACTTCACTTTCCTGTGCGACCTCTGCAGACACAAACACACAGCACTGATCACGCGTCCTCTCCTTCAGTGTTCAGAGCTCACACGCAGCAGTCAGGCAGGAAGAGGAGGACTGTGGCTGTGGATCAGTTCACTCCTCTCATCACTCACAGGCCTTTTCTGAATCTGTAGGAGCCATTTCAGCCTTCACTCACTCTACCATCCATCTTTTATCTCAGTTACATCTCATGCCTGATTAGTGCTTCTCCCTGCTCTCTGAAGGACTTTGATGTGATGGAAGGAGACTGAACAGGAGGTGACTCAGTTCTTAATGTGAAAATGCTCTTTAATGGATTCTATGTTTGGTTTCCTGGATTCAGAAAAAGTTTGACCCAAAAGGATCTTTACAAAAAGAAAGTGCAGAAAAGTCAGTGGCAGATTTTTTGAGTCCAGTGTGTTTTGTCAGAACCTTATATGTTCAGAGTTCTGTATAAATCTCATCATTTGTCACACACTTCCCTCTGTCCCTGTCTCGACTCACCCGTTTGTCTGCCAGCCCCCGGGGGTATTGGGAGATGTCATCCCGCCTGCGCTCTGCCTTCTCCCAGTCATTCAGCCACAGCTGGCGGCGGTACTCTGACTGGCGGGATGTGATCCGCTGGTAGATGGCCTGATTCTGATGGCTGACCTGCAGAAGCTCCTCCCTCCTCTTGTTAGCGTTCAGACTGAGGAAGAAAAGAAGAGGAAAAGAAATGAGAGGAGAGAGATTAATGTTTGACCCCAGAACCCACCAGTAAATTCACACAAGTGACAGCTTCATTCACAACGAAGCAAAGAGCAAAAACATGCTCAGGTTTCTGGCTCCGCTGTGGACAGAGTCATTTTATAACACATCTCAGATTCATTTTCTCATGATCAAACAAACAGGATCAAACATCGGACCTGTGATTGGCCAGGTGTGTTCACAGATATGAATGAGAATAATCAGTTTGCACCTGGAACAAACAAACAAACATGCAGACAGACAGACAGACAATATGTCTGAAAAGAGACAATTCATGGAAAAGAAAACATAGCACAACTAAAGAAGGCATTTTTATATTCCCTGCACATAAAATGCAGTTGTTTTTTTTTACGGATCAGGAGTTGTTTTATAGATGTTTGCTGTTTTGCTCCTCAGTGTTTCAGAGTTGAAGTAAAGACCAGTTACCCTGAAACACAGTAGCAAAGACAAACCTCAGCTGATCTCAGACCAGCTGTACAGCTCCTGTCAGGATCAGTGAGGGCAGATAAAAACCAGAGGCTGTCACCACCATCACATTTCCTCATCCAGATCAACAATTCAACACCATAACAGAGCAGCAGTGGTTACATCAAATATTCAAAGGTCCAGCAAAACACACCAGCATCGTCACAGCAGAGCATGATACAACATGACACAACACGACACAGCATGGCACAGCACGACACAACATGACACAACATGGCACAACACAACCCATCCACAGATAATCTGTGAATTTCTTCCTTCTTCTACATTAACACAGAACCAGACCTCACCTCCTCAGGTGGTACTGGTTCCGGTGGTCCACCAGGCCTTTAGAGCAAACGATGTCGGCCAGTTTGGAGGCAAGGAGGCGGTTGTCTCTGTCAATGATGGACAGCCGCTCATCCTGCAGCTGCACCACAGAAACCGAGAGTTAAAGCTAAAACACTGAGAAAGACCAAAGATGTTTCCAAGCTGCTCCGTCCTCACAGCTCACACACGCCTCTGATTTACTGAAAACTGACCAGGTGCTTTGACTCTTGCTGACTGAGATTTACAAATGTCAGCTCGTGCATGTGTGTGTGTGTGCGCGCATCCACTGACCTGTAGTTTTTTCAGTTTGAGCTGGACATGAGTTGGTGTCTTCATGCCCTTGGTGTCCACTGCAGGCAGGGCAGAGATCACCTGGACAGGTAAACACAGGTGCATGAGTCTCCTGCTAATGAAACCTGCCAAATCTTCATATAAAATGTTCTCTCAAGTTTTTCACATCAGTTCCCCAACAGCATAACCAGCCCAGGGGCCCGGCCTACTCAGACTAAAGCAGCAGAGCTGTGTTTTGCATTAGTTGTGTAGTTCTGAGTACTGCACTGTTCATGTAGTTCGTGAAGTCCACATATGTGAGCAACAACTTCTGCCACAGAAATATTAAAGCAAAAAGGGACCAACTTTTATGGTTAATTTAACTCCTTTATTCTCAGATAAGAGGGAAACGGTATAATAAATAAAGTAGCTAAAATACTCCAAAAAGTCTTCCCTAAAAATCCTGCCTTCAAAAGTGCAGAAGTAGAAGCATCAAAATAAATAAGAATTAAATAATGTAGAATGGCCCATTTCAGAAAAAATGCATATGGTGTAATGAAAGTATGAGTTTTGATGTATTGATTTGTACATCAGTTTATTGCTGAAGCTGTCAAAGGTGGAGCTCATCCAGATGACTTTGTGTAGAGCAGGAGAACAGGTCAACTAAAGCTTCGTTGTAGCGAATAATAATCCATCATCATCATCATGTATTTGTTGATTTTTTTAAATTAATTTGAATCTGCAAAGGAGCTAAAGTTATTTACTGTTTGTAACTAACAACTAGTATTTAACACTCCTTCGTTTCCAACATCATAACAGCTCCACCATGTCCAAACCTCCACCCCATCATCAGTCTCAGGCCCAGACTCTCACCAGCCCACAAAGCCTTCACCTGTTGGACCAGCAGTCCTCCAGTCCCCCCCGCCCCCCGTCTCCACCCTCCTACCTTCCTGCGGTGGTTTTCGTAGTTGTTCTGGTCCCAACGCTGCTGCAGGTAGCGGTTGGTGACGGGCTTTAACGGCTGGTAGGACCTGTGCATGCTGAACCTCTGATAACAACCACACACTCTCAGTCTAACCTCACAGGAGGTTTGTGCTGTGTTGTGTGTTTGCAGGCCTGGGGGGTTGTCACCATGGAGACATACCCCTCTTTATCTCATTGCAGACAGATAAGGTTCCTATTAATTATTACTGAGCTGATCATTTTAACCATGCTGGGGAGGCATGAACACACACTCATACACACCTGGAACTGTGACAGTGGATCACAGTACTAAACATTCAGCATCAATCAAAACATATATATTTGAGCTGAGGATTCTTATATGATCAATTCACAGTGAACCTTTAAGTTTTTGCATCTTGTCACCTGTAACATATCATCATCATCTTTCATTCATCCTGTCAAAACACAGCCTGCAGTGTTTTCACTGCACTGATGTGATGAGCACAGGATTCAAACCAACAACCTCTGATACTGTCCATTAATTCTCTCTGTATCAGTGTCAGCTTATTTCATGGGTTTGACGTGTTAACACACGATGCCTGCTACACAGACAGTAAAGTAACACATCCAGTAGAGGAAAAAGGATCCAGGACCAAAATAAGCCAAGATAACTGTGACAGTTTGACTAAAGACATTAAACCTGGAATCTGCAGCATAGTCACAAAGCTGAAATGACAGACTACATTTTGACACAGGGATCCTTTTCAGCTCAGGGCATCAGGACACTGTAAGACCTTTATCATGTTGTGCCTCAGGCTGACACAGCGTGAGCAAATCGAGCTTCCATGATAGTGATGGTAAAATTTATT
This sequence comes from Toxotes jaculatrix, assembly GCF_017976425.1. Taxonomy (NCBI): domain Eukaryota; kingdom Metazoa; phylum Chordata; class Actinopteri; family Toxotidae; genus Toxotes; species Toxotes jaculatrix. The sequence goes on from NC_054398.1 coordinate 28,739,096, forward strand.
TATAACAAACATTAAAATACACAAGTTCAAACCAGTTGTTTATGACCATTTAACAAAATAAAAACAGTGTGGTTTATTATATCCCTTTTTATGTATTCATATCTTTATATGAGGCATGGTCATATATATTCAGTCCTACAGATATTCTCCTCTCTCTCTCTCTCTCTCTCTCTCTCTCTCTCTATATATATATATATATATATATATATATATATGAATGTATTAGTTGTACTTTCTTTGTTTTATGACAAATAAATAATAATAAATAATAAATGACTTCTGTCATCAGACTACTTTCTTCTTATTTTTCTGTCTTTTAGACAGACAGACAGACAGACAAACGTGTTGGACTGTTTGGCCTTGGTGTGCGCTCTGCTGAGTGCCATATTATTAATGGTATTTTAATAATAAATAATAATAAAATAAACAGAGAAAACCAAAATTACAAGTAATCAAATGATGAGCAAAAAGCATCTCACAGAGGGAACCTGGGCCTTTTCTCAGCTCTCAGCTTCTGTGTGGAGTTTTTTTTAACCTAAATATGAGGTAAACTGAAAACTGGCAGCAGCAGGAGGAAGCTCTGTGAAACATTTCCTCTTGTATTTCTGTCCCAGCAGGTCACAGCAGGCCTCTCCTGGACCCACAGGAATAAACCTGTTTCAGTAACAGCCATGTCGTGTCCTCTCCTCCATAATAAATGAACTGTGTAAGAGATTAAATGTGACCAGAGCTGAACTTCGAATGTCTGAGGAGAGAATGTGTGCGAAGGGATTCCTCCACACCGTCTCCCCATGGAGACTGCAGCCCAGAGACAGAAATAATGACGACAGACAAGCTCACAGACAAACGACTCTCTCCTTTTATGAGGCCGTCAGCTCAAGTTAAACTGAAGCAGAAAAGTGTGCGGTGAGCCAGGCCTCTCACTCTGAACAGCATTGTGTTTCTTGGCAGGTGTAGCTGGTATGAAACCAAAACCTCCGGCATGTATTTCACTGTTAGCTGTCCAGTGAAGCTTCCTCAGTCTAATCTCAAATGCAACACAACATAATTATTCTAGTAAGAAGGCCAGGATTTGGGGGTTAAAGGTGTTTCAAGGTGCCAACTGGTGTTTTAAAAGGAAGAATGCAGTCTGTGTGTTTCAGTGACTGAGAATTACTACTTAAATACAGACCATGTAGGTCCACTGAGGTCCAAGGTCAGATTAAATGAGTGATACATGAGTTTTAAAAAGTCCACACCAGTGTACACAAAACACATCTGTGTATTAATGGGAGAAGTGACACCTTTGTTGTGATGGGCCAGTGGACACACTGCATGTTTGGTTTTACAGTAGCATCTTACCTCCTTCACAATGAGCAGCTTTTTCACTGAAAACGATGCTAACTGGTCTGTAGCTTCTCTCAGGGAGAGTGAACACATATTCTTCAGTCTTCTCATCCTTAAGTGTTTCTCTGTTATCTTCTCGTTTTCTCATTTTCAGCCTGAGCTGACAACAACAGTTTCAGTGCCTGAACGATGACAGGTGAGGTGATTTGATATCAGTGTGTCACTCACAAGCAGTTTCACAGGGGCTTTTTTTTCCAAGTCTCTGCAGGCTGCAGGGTTTGTCCATCTCTGAACCTTTTAATAAACTCTGCAGCTCCTCCTCGGAATGCTGATGAAACCAGACGCCAGGGGCAGTTCTCTAAGAATTGTTCAATATGCTGTTCAACACTGCATTCAGGACACCATGTCCTTTGATTTTGTGTGTGTGTGTGTGTGTGTGTACAGGATTAATTGAGCATGTTTTGCCACTGAGTGGGTGTGTGTTCTCTGCTCTAGCTGTGATGAAACGCCGTGGGGAATCCATTTATTTTGAAGTCTGCTTATTATGCTCTACAGAAGTGAGAGACAGGAGAGACGAGAGACAGTCTGAGGGAGTGGAGGACAGAGAGAGAGAGAGAGAGAGATCTGTGTTGCCTTAACAATTGAAGTAGAAAATTAAGACAGTTTATTTTTTAGTTTTTGTCTAAGACATCTTTTTATCAATGGAGTCTTATGTTTCCAGTGAAAGAGTTTCTGATAACAGAATCATATCAGTCATCTGATCCTGAGTGTTTACGTGTTTCACTGATCTGATCTGATCAGCTCCTCCGGCACATCTGTCCATTTCTCATTCATCGTGCTGACGTAACTCTGATAAACTGCTGTTCTAAATTACCATGCAAACCTGATCCTGATTGATTCACTCTCTAATTTCAGGTGGCAAGTGATTAACTTGTCAATCACCTCTTCCCACACACGGACACACACTCCATACAACACCCCTCAGGGAAAAAGAAAAATTTGGGGGGAACCAGATCATTTCTTTCTTTCTTTCTTTGCATCATCATTGTGTCATATGAATCCTCTTTAATTTACAGTGTCAAAAGTTGGTTTAAACCTTTTTCTTATTGGGAATTTAAAGAGTAAAAAGAGAACAGCCATATAAATCACTGTGTACATACCTTCTTCTATAAATCTTTTCCCTGGTTTAAAAGGACCACATACGTTTGGGTAATATCTAACTCTCGCTCCTATGTGGTTTCAATGCACTTATTGTAAGTCAGTTTGGACAAAGCCATCCTACAAATGAATGTAATGTAATGCATTGTAATGTAATTGACCAGTGGAGCTCTAAAACTGCTGACTGCTGATTAACAACTGTATGAAGGTGGTTTACACATTTACCCACATGTATCCATTCGGCTTGAATTGAACATTTCAGTGTTATGACCAAAGATGTTTGAACAACAGAGTCTGTTTGATGTGCTTGCAGCATTACTCCTCCATTGCTCCCTCATTACACCTTTATTATTTCTTCATCACTCAGCCATTACTCCTCTGGGCTCTGTAACTGCTCTGCACAGACAGTCTGTCCTTAATGAGGAGAAAGACGCCTCTGCAAAAACAAAACGAGAGAAGATTCAAATAAAAATGTAAATGTTGCTCTGGCTCTCTACACAGGCTGTTGATTAAAAGTGTAATCAGTTGGAAAGCACACACACACAGATACTCATATATAACCAGTAATAGTAGTGTGCGTGTAGACAGACATAGTAATGTCATGTCAAAATTACCATATCCTTGTTGCTGGGGTAACCATCTTGGAATCCCTACTTTGAGCACAAGTCTGTGTGTACATCTATCTTTGTGAGGACCAGTCTGAGTTATGAGAGTCCTCACAGTGTGTGTGTGTGTGTGTGTGTGTCTGTGTGTGTGTGTGTGTGTGTGTGCTTGCAGAGACAGAGATGTGTTTGAGTGGGAAAGACAAATGGAAACAGGACATGATGTTCTTTCATCTTCCATCATTTGGACAAACCATCTGACTGTAAATTCAACGAGTCCAGTTAAATGAGTGACCACAACAGAAGCAAAGCAGAGAATGCAGATTGTATTCAAAGGATTCAAAGGCTTTTTATTGTCAGTTTCACCATATGTCAGACATACAGGGGAATCGAAATGTTTTCTCTCTCTCTGCAATGTGCATACAATAATAAATAATTTAAACAATTAAAACAAAACCAGCTAAATAAACTTACATCTCTTACAGGAGACACCAGCAGTTCATAGAACGCAAAAACAAAGACTACAAACTAATAATAAAATAAATAAAATAATAATAGAATAATCAAGTGTCGAGCAGATATGATCAGAAGGTCAATTTGATAAAATGACAACAATCAATATGCCGTTTCAAGAAAAGAAACTGATTATTTCTTCAAAATAAAATAGATAACATAGATATTAACACTGTAAAACAAATAACACAAATAATCACAGTCAATAACATTTCAACCAAATAACATTCACAGCCAAACAACCTTATCTCCATATCAGAAACAGACTTCACTGCTGAGGACCAGGAGCTCTTCACCATGTCATGTCACCATCTGCCGCTTATCTTGGGGGCAACTTCCGCACAGTCCACAATGCACCGAAGTCCTACTACACCTCCCACAGGTGGTGAGCCTATGGGAGGTGGTACCGTCCGGAGTGGGGCTCAAACCCACGACCCCGAGAGATTGAGTGTCATGCTCTACCAACTAAGCTAACAGGGCGGCGCTTTTCACTGTGAAGGAACTAAACTAAATAAAACCTTCAATTATCATTCAAATAATGTAAAAAAAAACCCAAAAAAAACAAACAAACAGTGGTGTCTTTAAGGCAGCTTGGTTAGCATCTAACAACTACAACTGCAGCTTCTATCAAAGTGTATGAGCTTGTGGTGTTTGGACACAAAAACACTTGAGCCTCAGGAAAACTGAAGAACTCTTTGGAAAACTAAAGTCTTTTAACCGTTGTCAAAACTTATGACTTATGACCAACTCTTTGACGGGGTCACAATTTTTGGTTAGCAAACCTATCAAAATACTATGACGGCACCACGGTATGACGGTGCTTAAAGGAAAAAAAAACTTTTGCAGCAGGAAAATAGCTGAAAATCATAAACAGGTCACAGACTGCGATGAAATGGAGACGAAATGTGAAAGAGTACATTTCCACTTCCACTGATTTTATTTGCAGTGTGTGGTTTGTCCACTGTAGTTTGAATCCACTTCAAAGTCCATGTGAGTTACTTCCGTCCACTGAATCCAGGTCCAGCGCGTGACAAGAATCCAGCGAGCCCAGTCCAGGTCCAGTGAATCCGGAAATCCAGTGTTCCGGGGTTTCGGTGCATTGTATCTTACAGCCATTTAGGCCCACAGTGCTGTTTGTCTGTCTGTTGATGTCTGTGTGTCTGGTAACAGGGATAACGCTTAGCTGGAACCTCTGGAAATATCACATCCAGTCATGGAATACCTGGGATTACTTTTATTTCCATCCAGGTCCGAGAACTGACTCCAAAATGTCGACGTTTCCCGCTGTTTTCCAGTTTTCTCTGGGATGTGACCGTGTGATGGCTGCGGTCCAGTGAACTGGGAGCACGTTGACTGGTTTGCCTGCTCAAATCCACCAGTTTGGGAGCTTGTCTTAACTGCTTTTACTGGGATTATCGGAACCTATGGAGTGTACATGAACACTCATCGGATAGGGATTCCAAACGGGGTAAGTGAACATGTTGAAGTCGCCCTTCTTGGTGGGTTTTGGATCCACTTTTTTGAAACGCGGGATAGCCTGCTAGCTATCCTGGGGGTTAGCTCAGCAGGCTAGCTACTGTCTTTGTCTGGAGAGACCGGGGAGCTAAGGGGCATGCGTCCATCATCGGACGCGTCCCCGCCTGACCCGCTCGTTTCCTCTTACCTGCAAAATCTGAAGCAGTGCCTCCACACTGTCACCCAGTTTGAACATATGAACAAATGGTTTGTGTAACGGTTAGTCACACTTCTTTATAGCTCCGTCAGAATACCCGTTTGTTATCCGTTTTACCGTCCGTTTACATCCGCGCTGGGATGTTTAGCGTCTTCAGTCTACTGTAGCGTTTAAATAACTCCTGATCAGTAGTTTTACTTAGTCTTCATTCTCTCGTTCTCTAATATGACTGTAGTTATGATGATCAGTGTTGAATAAGTTACAGGACAACATAAAGTGTTGAGAGGAATCGGAGCACTTGTCCGATAAAGGATCTATCGGTTTGACAGAGCGGTTGAAAGCGCCGCATCGGTAATTGTCCATCACACGACGAATAGGACGTTAGGTCAACAGTTACATAAAGATTTGTGCGCTGTGTATTGTGTGGTTTATCTCTGATTTGAGCTATTTAACCTCAGCCTTTAATACGAGTGTAGTTCTTGTAAAATGGTTTATTTATTTTAGAGTTACACGGAGAACACTATATTTCTCACGGCCAGAGCGAAGCAGCATCGCGTCCGATAATGGATCTCGTTAGCCTTGTAGCGGGCCACGGCGGGCCTCGGACTAGCTGCATAACTTGTGCTCAATCCCTGCATGTTATTCGAATTTTGCCTCTTAAGTTAACGTTGATGTGTGTGTTTGAATACTATTCAGCTAAAGCCTGTGTAAGGCGTGATTAGCGTGCATGTTTTTGCGCTAAAGGGCAGTGAGATCAAGGGCCGACCGCTAGCTAGCTCAACGATTAATTCAGCTAACGGTTGCTAGGTTAGTTAGCTCAGTGGGACTGGTGTATCTACACAAATTTTCTGTTTCTTTACACGTGCAATTAGCCAGCGTAACCCCTGTCCCCCATTATTAGCATTTTTAGCACAGCTTTTGTTTACTGCCCCCCACCTAAACACACAACCGTCCAAAAATCAGTGACGCGGCTAACAGGCTAACTACATGATAGAAATATCACCTGAGTTGGGTTAACAGTCAACATTATTTCTAACTTAAAGCTAAGTTCATACAAAGGTTAGGGTTTTTTGCTGTTAGTAGACAAAACTACTAGTTATATGATCTAACACCCCTTTAACGTGATTGTATAACATTAGCAAGTCTTTAAAGGCCCTCAACACCAGGTACTAGATTTAACTACTGTACGGAGAAAAACTCTCCAGTAGTGGTAGTTTTGTTTAAACGCTTAAAAGTTACTCTTCCAAAGTGTGTAATAGTCATTTAACCTGCTGTTTGCTTCATTTTATCCACCTCTAGTGCTGCCTCATGTTTTAATTCCATTAACAGGTCATTTATTTAACTGAGAAGCAGTGTAAGGGATTATATCTGAATGAACTCTAAAGGACACTATAGACAATACATGTTTGTCTTTCTGGTTAATCCATTGACGCATACAGGACCTTGATTAATCTTGTGGGAGGTGTATGTAGTAAGTGTTTTGACAGTCATGTAACTTGTTCTGTTGAACAGTATAATTCAGTCTGCTTAGCCAGAATGACATTTACTAAAGGATCTGTGGCTGTCTTCACTGAGTATTGTGCCCCAGTGAATTTGTGGCCTTGAGAGTGAAAGTGGCTGAACACAGTGATGAACTTGGATTTGGATGTGGAAATCTCAAACACAGTGCCACTAGTCTTTTTTTTCACTGATATATACTCTGTCACAGACAATTATGGGAATGCACGAAAAAGCAATGCAACTGAGAGGAAATAGCGGTGACCACAACTTGGAGAATAACATCAGTTCTGGTTGTAGAGGATGAAAGGAAACTGGATATTTTGAAACTGTTCTTCCTTCACTAAGTACTGAAAAAATGTAAACAAAAGAGGACATTTTCTGTAAGTGGTCTCAATGGGTTTTCTATTGAGAGTCTATTTGAGCTAATCGTGTGTTCTTTGTGTTGTGACTGCTAGGGCTGGGTACAGAACATTGATACTTTCATGGCACCAACCAAATTGATTACATACATCGTGTATTGAAAAGGTCCTTGTCATTTAAGACCAAATTTCAATATCTAAGGAGTAAATCTCATGCAGCATGCCTGTACCAAGATTTTTTATTTATATCTTGGATTAGCTGTCTTGCATGAAATTACCTTTGAAATTACGTATGCTTTGTAGAGGCATACAAGAAAAACTCTACATTAGAGCTTTTCTATATGACAATATATATTGTTTGATGATGGAAAAACGTCTATCATTTCACATTGTGCTCTTGTTTATTTCATTTCTCGCTATTTACGGCAACATTTTTCATCATTTGGATGTCGTTTTGCGTTCTTCCACATGGCACAGATGCAGGCAGGAAATTGCATGAAGGCAACACAAACAGACATGGAGGAGAGTGAACTCTGAGAGGACTCTGACCAGCCAAGATAAAACGTGGAGTTTATGCCTAAAAGAGCAGCGAATTCTGTCACACGGATGTGGTTTGGATATGAAAAGTCTGTCCAGTCCTCATGATAAACTCAAACACCACTAACCTCTTCTTCACAAGATTCATTCCAAACAGTTTGGACAGAGTGTAGTGATGTTAGCCACAAAAGTACAGTTGAATGCTCAGAACAAACCCTGGACTCAGACGTTGCAAGGGGCTTTCCCCCCCGCACACCATATGGCAAAGAATCACAAGGATGGAGGGAGACAATAGCTGCAACTTACATCTGCAAAGACATGGCTTATATCTGCAAAGACATGGCGATGGTTTCTTGTGTTTGGTGCTATAGTTATAAACAATTATTCAGTGAATTTACAGAAAATGTGCTGTATCGTTATGTGGAAATGAAATAACCTAAATCCGGATTTGAGATTTTGGTCGTAAAGCACAGCTCTACACTGCCTTAAGCTTGTGTGGGTTTGTGTGTGTGTGTTGCTGTTTTTATTTATAGCACCTTTGTAGCAGGTGTAAAAATGTCTAAGAGATCAGAAGTGTGGCATTGCTGCCAACACCAGCAACATGTTTTAAGAGCAGGAAGTTACCTTGTGTTTGACAGCAAGAAAAATGAAGCACACGCATCTTCCTTCAAAATCACCACCACCAGATCCCTCTCACCTGAGACAAATTCTGTGGTGCAAACTTTTCCCTCAGTATCAGGTAGTGTCGTGCTAGTGTCGAGACAGTGATAAACCTGTGGGAGATTTAAAGCATAACTTGGTGTCATGTTGTTTCCTTACAGAGATAATGTGACTAATGTGTAAAGTGTCCATTAAAATTTGAAATTACCACTTACCTGTGATGTGACATCCAGTGTGTGACACCTGGTTGCCAAACATTCTCATATTCACAGGCTAATTTTAGGTTGGAGAAGTGCTTTTTTATACTTCTACTATTGCTCATGCACTATGTTTACCTGATGTTGCGTCACTGAGGCAGAGGTGGTTTCTGCTTTTCCTGCAGGTTTTTGAACTCTCAGCTCTTCTGGTTTCAGGCATTTCATGAGCATTTGAAATGGCATGTATGTTCACGTGTCTTTATCCGTGTTATAAAGGCTCGTAACTCTTTCCTTTGGTGCAAAATGCTCCATCTCTTGTCTGAACAGTTCTGCCATAGCGTAGCATGATGTGATTCAATTCCTGTTTTGTACAGAAGGCAGAATAAATCTTACAGATTTATCATAATTGTCGTCAGACACAGAAATGAACAAGCCCCTGAAAAGCATTTTAATATCAGAGAAGTGCACATTAAAACCTGTGGGCACATAAAACAGCAGTGTGTGATTATCAGCAGCACAGTGTAGACCTTCGTACTCGTGATCACCAGGTTGATGGCAGGATTGCTGAGCCGGTCTGCCTCAGAGGAGGACACCAACAGGAAGCTGACGTGAGCTGATCTGTCTGCTCCTCCTGGGAGGCCGGTCAGACAGACTCAGAGAATTTCAGTGGCATTACCTGAGCTTATGAACAATATCAACCCCGCCGTCTTCTCCAGAGAATCAGCACAGCAGACTGAAAGGGACATCCCGTCAGGAGGGATTAGAGTGATTAGAGTGGGCAGTATAGAAAAAACAGAAAAGCCACAATAAACAGTAGACCTTGTATTCATACGTCTTTTCTGAGTACAGTAAAATCAGCTGTTCAGTCATTTACAAACTGGAACTGGTCATTTTCAGCTACATTTGAGTAGAAATTGGTCTAATTAGATGTTTTGTATTGGTAACATACAAAACTGCAGCTCTGGATTGTTTTCATTATCAAGTTATCAGCTGATTGTTTTGCAGTGTTTAACAGCAGAGGCAAGCCGCCTTGACTGAAATAAAGACAACTTCTGTTAACACCCTCCACACAAGATGAACTAAAACACAGAGGCACCATTTCACACAACAAAACAGCTGTATTTTAAGTGTGTGGTTTCTGTTTAGACCATCATCTAATTAGATCACAAGACAAGATGTGTCAGGATGTGGCCAGCTGAGCTCGGAACAGGACGGTGATTGATCAGTCACCATCCTGTCCTGGAAACCTTGCAGCTGACATTGGCCATGACAGCACACAGTGAAGTCAGTGATCATGAGTAAAGCTAAAACAATTAGTAGTTTAATCAGTCAACAGAAAAATAATGGCGACTGTTTTGATAATGGATTACTTAAGTTATTTATCAGGCAACAACACCAAACCTATCGGACTCTGAGGCTTCTCCAGTCTAAGGATTTTCTGCTTCTTTGTTTTTGAATCATTGTTAACTACATATATTTTTTTAGTTTTGCTTTCACACTCTTTTCAACGTATTAATGACTAAATGATTAATTCCAAATGAAGGGCAGATTAAACAAGAATGAAATTGCTTGTTAGATAAAGCCTTTATCGAGAGATATGACTGCTGAGAGAGACTGCTAGAGGGACATTTAGTAAGTGGAGCCTTTGCCAGACTGTTAAATACAGACTTTTATATACTTATATAAAGTTTTATGTGGCTGCCAATTCAAGCTTCAAAGCTGAGTGAATTTATCGTTGAACTTCCTTCAGTTTCATATGAAAGGATGTCCAAACACTAGCCTCAGAAAGTGAGCATAACAAAAACAAAGTAGTAGTGAGTTTACACACCTTTGTATCTGGAAGTGTGTATGAGCACGCTCCTGCTTTGGTCAGGCTCAGCTCGTTTGTTTGCGTTCTTCGGCCTTCACTTTGATGAGGCGTCTGTTTAACCAGCAGTCAAACAGGTCTGTTGAAAACATTGGGGTCCTTCTACTGTTGAGGAATGAAATGTGGTCTGTTTAAACACCTACTGCTGAGACATTTTGATCATTTATGTTTGACTGAGAAACAGAGCTATTTACTTAGTGCCATGTGAGAGATGGAGGGAGATAAAGGCAGATCTGTGTTAACAGCAGTTTATCTGTTCTTCATTGATTTAAAGATTTTAGTGGCAGCTAGATACTTGGAAATCTTTCAGATTATGTCTGTGCCTCTGGTGTCAGCATAATGATGTTTTTTCTTACATGAATTTTGTGTTTATATGAGTGTGTCTTGTTTGCAGAGGTGATGCAGCAGTGTGTACTCTCACCAGTATGTTCCATGTTGTGATGCTGTACAGTCTGCCATTAAACCTCTGCAGTGTGCTGAACTCCGAGCAGCTGACAGAGCTACATGCCTGCTGGGTGATCAATAAAATGGAGTGTCCTATGTAATGTCAAGTAGAGAGAGTCCTGATGGATGCAGGCTATACATGGCTGCTGATACAAGCACTCTGCTTCCTCCTTCTGTTCCTGTTCTAAATTACTGTCAGAGGTGAACAGATTGGCTGCATATGCATTTATATTTTGTTCACTTTCACACATTTTTATATCATAAAATAAAGTTACCTTTTGAGGATCAGTGTTTCCACCTGTTTGCTTTAAATACATCTTTTAGGTGACTCTTGTAGTGTTTTGTAAATTTGCTCTTCCTGCTCTTCTGATCAGTTCTATTTATTTCCACTCAGTGGCGACTATAATAGGCACAGCCGCACAGTCTAATGCAATTTAATTAATAAGAATTAAAGGAACACCTCTATGATGGTATCAACTGAAACATGATAAGCATTTTTAAAGTTGACTTCATGGCAGAACAGTTGTAGTGGATTGAATATGTTCATAACAGCTGATGGATTAAGACACAAAGCTGTAAAAAACATTACATGTGTTAACACCTATTAATTTTTGAAATCTCTGCCACTGTGACTCTGCTGAAACTCACTTGGCACCCAGACAACCATTTAGATGAAGTGTTTTGGACCCTGCAGCTCTCTGTAGATCCAGACAGAGAGGACGAGGCTCCACATCAGAAAACTGGGAGAGAAGAGTTTCATGGTTTGGTTTCTTTTTCAGGCTGCAGGCTCCAGGCCTTTCTTATTAGAGATCTCATTGTGTTGCTAGTGGAGTTTGTTGTTTTTATGCCTGTTGTGGATTCATATTTCAAGACATCAGAGCTGTTACTGTGCTTCCAATATTGGAGTAGCAGCCATTTCAGAATAAAAGCATGTAAATCACATGTAACTGCTTAGCCTGGTTTAAAAACTTAAAAGAAATGTTGTATAGGAGGTATTTTTGTGGACATGTATACCGAAAGAGAAGTACAAGAATCATGACAAAGTTTCCTCACCTGAGTCTTAACAGTTAATGTCAGCGTTTCATTCAGTGAAGTCAGATTACACATTATTCAGAGCACTTTCACACGTTTTCTGGCAGAAACAGTATGTGTGCTCATCTCATATTCTTCATTTTATGCTGAAACAGGATGTGGGTGTTTCCACTGCTGGCAGAGACAGTTGCGTGACAAAGCTTGCAGGTGATTATTTTTTGTTTTTTCTTGAGAAAACCCATGTCCACAAAATAGAGGATGTCCCCTTTTATTTCAGAGTGAGAGACTTGATTCAGAGACTCAGTCGTAGTGGTTTAACTTTCACTTCCTTCAGCCTCCAGGTCTCATTGAAACACTCTGGTGCTGATGGTGGGAAGCATCCTGCACTCATCCTTTGATGAAATGGGGCTGTTATCAGTTTGAGTGACCACTGAGATATTTAGCAGCTGCTGTGCATAGAATTAAACTGAGTTTGTACTTCATGTTTCTGCATAGCCACAGTGGTGAGTGAGGGTCTGCGTGAGGTCAGTTTTGTCATGTCGCCTAAAACGGATGCACTGACTGCACACGTGTGAACACATCTGTGCGTGCAGAAAGCCAGTATAGTATAAACAGATTATATCTGGGCCTTTGGCTAGCCGAAGGTTAAGTTTCACAGTATAAGCAACTATTTACTACTACTACTTCTGATTCCTACTGCTAAAACTTCACTACAAATGTTTCACTTCTTTTTTTTTTTTTTACCAGGTAAAATAGATTCATATTATTTTTATACATGAAAATCACAATAGTTAAATGATAACAGAACAACCCCCTGAAAATCCCCTCTCAAATAAATTCTGTCTTTGGCAGAGGCTGAACTGGACTGAGCTAAATCAGAATCAGAGCTCTGTTGCAGAATCAGCAGAGTTGCAGAAATCGGTAGTGCTGGTGTGGAAAGCAGAGCTGCAGTTTGGTGGAGCTTCCCTGAGGAGCAGCAGAGAAAAATCAATCTGATCAGCACTTTGATCAGAGTCTGAACCAGGCCTTGATTTCTGCTACAGTTCAAGATGCAGGCAGTCATGTTGCATTTTCAGACATCAGTGTTAATGAATAATGAAGAGGGATCACTCTGTGCCGTTTCCATTTAGCCTCCTCATTAAAATTCCGGCGTTCCAACGTCCTGACGGCAAAGTTTACCTCAAGTTGATAACAGTTCTCATATTTTTAGGATTCAGGGGGCTTATCTAATATTTGATCTTTTGTAGATTATTTAGCTATATTCTGATTAAGCTGAACAAACAGGTCACTCTCTGTCAGTGTTCATTCAGACCATGTGCTGAATGAAGTGTGCTGAGTTCAAATTTATTTTGTGGGCAATATCAGACAAGCACTGACCTGCATACATAAAAGGGCAATAACAACAGTCAGACCTTGTCTTTACAGAATTGAGGACAGATCAATGTTCAAACAGGACAGATGTGAGCGAAGGGACAGATGTGAGCTGGACTCTTTCCTCTATTAGCAGATCGTTGCCTCTCAAGGGAAAACTGAGTCAATCAGAAACACTCTCTGACAGGCAGCTTCAACTGCAAGTCGACACATCTGATATCAGATTTTTACAGAGAAAAGTGCAAATATATATTTGGTATGAGCTGTGAGTTTAACAGGATGTTGCTATGATGAATCTGTCTGTCTGAACAGCTCTACAGGCTTTTAAACTTTTCCTTTGAGGCATCGTCTGCACAGTGTCAGAGTTCCTGCAAATTTTTTTAGCAGTGAAGCAGTTGGGAAAACTCCCCATTTATTCAGCCACTGACAGAGCTGAAGATATTTAAAGGATAAATCAGATTTTAGATGTATGTTGTTGTCAACAAATCCCAGGGAAAGACCAAAACTGGAAATACCTACTGACTGCTCCCTAATTCTGTAATACACACAGCATTATGGGATGTAAAAATGACTTCCAGTGCAAACGTGTCCCCACAGACTGTCACTCTTTATCACAAAGGAACAAGAAGGTGATAAGTTAATAACACTGCCGGACAGTACATTTCATCCGTTGTTGTGCTGGTGCGACAGTAGTCGGCACTGAACTGGAACTTAATTACCCAGCGTTTTACTAACAGTTTTCATTATTAATTAATCTTTGTGGAACAGTTAATGGTCTTGTCCATAATACGTCAGTGTAATATGTGAAAATTACCCGTCACATCTTCTCAGTGGGACATCTTCAAATGTCAAATGTATTTTCATGAGTCCAAAATCCAAATATACTCACTTACTGTGATGTCAGAGTGCTTAGATTTTAGAAGCTGGAACCAGGACTAGAAATGCACGTTTCTTAGACCAGCAGAAGTCTTAAAATCAAACCAGTGCACAGATCTGAGACCTGGAGTGATATGATCCACTTTCTTTATCAGAATAGTTAAAATCACTCATGAGATTTGTTTATGAATATATTTCATCCTTTTTTTCTTATGTCTGTTTATTTTGTGTTTCTATTTCTCTGGTGGCTGGACAAGCAACAGGATCATGGGTTAAACCGGGGTTAGATGAGGAGCAGAGTGGCAGTGTGAAACTTGACCTGCTTCAGTCCTGCAGCAGGGGGACTGAGTGGAGAACATCCCACACTCAGCAAGAAACCAAATAAGTGAATTACCCAAAATGTTGAATTCAAATGTTTTTATTTGTATAAATTTCTTTTTATTTCGCATTGCAGTCTCAGTGGCCACAGATATTTGAAGCCACTGTTAAACTCTCCTTTTCTTTTCATTTTCCTTTCATCTCGTAGATGAAAACCACTTAGAGATATTTATTACTGACCATAAAACCATAAAGGTGGGATTTAGTATTTATAGAGTCTGGTCATTTCTCTTCATCGAGTGCTTCAGCTGTTTATTGTCTTCTAATTTTGGTCCATCTCCTCCTGCGCTGTTCATTGTAAACCGTAAGAGAGTCTTTGGCAGCTCAGGAACATTTTGGCAGCCTTAAGAAATTTTAAACAGAAGAAACGCTCAGTGTGTCTCCCCTGGAGGTAACAGCCAGCACACAGCATTTGGAGGCCGTGTGTAAACATCTAACAGGCTGCTGAAGTAGTGAAAGTGGTTAGTGAATTATGGGATTTACAACCCACTAAAAACAAAAGTTAAAAATAACTCATGCTCGACTGAGTTTAGCAAACTGGCCAGAGACAGGCTGGGTCAGTGGTTTATCCTGGCAACAGCAGATCCAGCGAACACAAAAGCATGATGCACTTCTGTCTGTTACAGTGGGTCCCAACCTAGAACGCTGATCTTGAAACCATCTACAGCCGATAGAGCAGAAGATTGTTCAGGTTTTTGAAAAATTAAAGTGGAAAGTGGACTGCACCTAACCAGCACAAGAACAGCACAATACTTGCTGAGTGGCATCAGTGGGCAGTGAGGAAATGAATGCTATGTGATATTTATCACAACATTAGTTTAATCAATATGTGACCGCATTTACTGAATTGTTTAAAATCCCATGGTAAATAAATTAAATTCAGACAAAAGCATTTTTATAGTTTCACAAAATGAAATTGAGCAGTTTCATGTATTAATGGTCTTTTAACATGTATTTAGTCATGAGCACGAAGAGTCTGCATTGTCATGATGTGATTATGTGGCCACAGTGAGCTGAAATACTGTCCTTCCCTTCTGAGTTGTGAGAAGATTCATGCTCTTGTATGACAGCAGAGAGTATAAATACACAGACGCCTCCTGTTCTTATAGCGAACCTGGGATTTGCAAACTCCCTCATCCCACAGAGTGTCACTAAACAAACAGACGTCGCAGTGAGAGCTCAGGCATTTGCCTGCAGCAACGTGTTCGATATCAGGTCTAATTTGCATAGAGCTGATTTATTTCTGTTACACAGAAATGGTACAGTGTGAGAGTGCAGATCTGTTCCTGTGTCGGTGGAATCTGCCAGGATGAAATGAAGTGCACCCACTGCAGAGGGTTCACTTCAGCACTTTGTGGTGGAGGTGGAGCTGACTGCACTTGGTTTATTTAATTTTCCAGGACTTTTAGCAGCAACATGTTAGCACCTGAAATTAAATAGGTGTTAATTCTGTCGGTGGCTTTGCCCTCAAGTTGAGAAATGTCTTTAACAACTGTTCATTTTATCACTGCTGTTTTTTTTCATTAAATGTAATCATCTGTATGTAATCTTATTTCCTAGTTTGAACACTTTGCTCAGAGCAGGTGTGATGTGTTTCACCCTGAATGGGGAAGGTTTCCATTTGTGACACTGGTTTAACATACAAATGACAGCTTCATAGTCTAGATCAAGCTCTTGTGTGGTGTTGAGCTGTAAATACCACACACTTAGGCTGTGTATGGTGTGAAATGATAGTATTGCAGATATGATACCTGAGTTTTGGAACAACACTAAAATGTTCCATTTCTGACTTTTTGAAAAACCAAAGAACACCTCAGAAGCTGAACTTTGCAAATTTTACATGTAACTGATACAAGCAGTTGTACAAGAGCTTTGTCTAAGTTGTTAGTCTGCCAAATATTTTTAATTTATGATTGAAATCAAAACTATCTAGTCAAAGAATAAACAAACCAGAGGATAAATCTGACCCGGCATCTGATACCAACTTCAGTACATCATAGCATTCAGTAATCGAATACTCACCCTGGACACTGATTCATTTTTAGTTGGGCCCCAAAAATCAAAGTGGTTCAGAACACAGACCAATGTGTTGCTTATCTAAGCCAGGACCCTCCTGTGTGGCTTAATAAAGAAGCTCAGCAAAAATAAACAGCTGTGCTGATGTGATTGCAGTGTTGGGCATGTGTAATGTTCAGTCACTGAAGAAACCTGTCCGTCTCCCTCTCACATATACTCAGTCAGGACAGGATTCAGAGTTTTTATGTTGTTTATGACACAGGTATTTGTGAAGTGTGTTCATATCCCATCAGCATTAAACCGGTACTGGTTAAGAAACCTATCATTCAGATATCTGTTGGCTTGAATGTGGTGAAGCTCCTCCAGATTGTAGATGGCTGTTAAAGACTCAGTCCAGAGAAAGTCTGTAGGCATCTTCTGTACCAACATGGTTCACATGTTTCCATAAAAACCGGACCGCGTGGATGTGTGGATTTGTTTTTGTGTGATTTCTTGCGGTTGCTGTTTAATTTGCATGCAACAGACCCCCCCCCCCCCCCCCCACCCCGCCTCTGACTGTCCTGCCCTTTAGACCTTCAAAAAAAGGCCAGACTACAGTTATTTGCTCATCGGACAACACTGGACAACACTGACATCGATGTGTAGATTTGGAAGGAAAGATTCTGTAGTTTAGAAAAGGGTCTGTAAATAATGACTATCCTCCTGAGTAAAAGTCAGTAACTCTGTAAATCAGTGATGTTGATGTGGTCAGCAGAACTTGTTCAGCACTGAAATCAAAGTTGTAAATATGCTTCTGTACCAGTTTAAATAGAACCAGTTTCACCCAGAGCCAGTTTACCAGCAGTCCACACAGAGCCAGAGCAGCAGCAGTGGCTCAGCTGAAGCTGGCATTTTCCCAGCCTCGTCTTCCTCCTCCTGCAGTGCAGCACAGCCTGGTGTAAATCATCAAGAGCCCTGACAGCCTGTTAATATCTGAGCGAGGACTCACTCTGCTTGGGACATGTAGTTTATAGCCAAGCAGAGTCGGAAGATGCTTACTAGCATTCAGGCTCCTCTGCACCGAGTTGGGAAATGGTCCGGGCCAAGTTTCTATCAGAGCAGCCTGGATGATTTGTCCTGCTGTTGGTGAAAGGCCTGGCTGGCTCAGCTCGGCGGGGCCGGAGCGTCTCAAGCTCATTTCCATATAAAGAGGCTCCTCTGTGGCTGACAGCAGGGCAGGGCGCTCAGAGGAGCGGCCAGCCTGTGGAGGTCCTGCCACAACGCTGCCTTTAATTAAGTGCGGTATTAGAGTCAGTTGAGCGGAAAGTCTGATCTGAGAACAACTCTGCAGTCTGGATGCTATCAGTTAATCCACTCAGTCATTTTAACACAAGCGGCTTTGGTATTAGTGTACTAGTCCCAACACCAGCAGCTCAGCATGGGAGTTCTGTAGACTAGTTCATGTTCACTGCTTAATATACAAGAGAGCTGCCTTTCAGAGATACAGCACCTTTAACTGTGGACAATCTGTACAGTATTTATCCACCAGCTTTCTAACCTTTAGGTGTTTAGAGCTGAAATGATCACACTTATTCAGCTAGAACATCAACATAAACATCACTCTATTTACTCTTAACTGTCAATCTGAATTCAGTCATTGATCAACAAAATCATTTGCACATTATTATATCAGTTGCAGGAGTAATAATGATAGAAAGGATCAATTAATGATCAATTCACAAGCCATAAGCTGCATATTGTTTGAAATTTTACAAAAACTTAACCTAAATAAAATTGCTAATAAAACTATTAGTAATATGAAACCAGTGTCAACTGAGCATGAATCAGGAAATCAGTAATCCGAGGATCACAAATCTGATCAGACAGTCAGAGCCAGTGCCCCTCTGTACAAAGCTGAAACAGATAGTTTATCTGTATATATATATATATTTGAGTTTCACAGTCTTGGTTGGACAATTTGTCCTCTGTGACTCATCAGGTAATGATGAAGAATGCTAAATGATTAACTGATCATTATTGGATGTGTGAGACATTAAGCTTTGATGAAAATCATCAGTAGCTACAGCCGTGCGTCATCTTAAGGACACTCTATGTCATGCAGCCTGATTCTGTGCCTGTTTGCTTTGTCTTTGATGTGTATTTGTTGCGTCTCCTGTGTGTTTTCAGTGTTTGCTCCATGTTGTTGCTGTGTTCTCTGTGTGCTTTGTTGGAGCATTTGAAGTTGTGTTATTAGCAGCAGGATTAGCGCTGCCCCCCTCCTCTCTGACCATCTGTCTTCTCAGCCACTCAGGTGCAGGTGGAGCAGACTGATTGGACAGACTGAGCTGTTATGGTGTTTAGCAATGCTCCTGCCTCATAGGGTCAGAGGTCAGCTTGTAGGTCTTTCCTGAAACGTAGACGCAGCAAAAAATGTGAAGCTCCTATTGTCATAAAATCACACCAAATGATACTGAAATTAACTTTTAACTTTTCATTACAGTTTACACAGAAAGAAGATTTATACCCAGACCTTAATCAGGAGCAGACTCTCACTTATCATGGAAATTTAAACAGCTCCTCACTGTGTTTTTAATTTGGCTGTGCCAGTATGAATGCCTTTCCGCTTACCGTATAAGCTCCAGTATGGAATATGTGATATAGTAATTCTCTTATTAAGCCTTTTAGTTTCAGTTCATTCCAAGGCAAAGTCCTGACTTAAATCAGTCACTCAAAGGTTCCTTTTCATGGTCTCAAACCTGCACAGACCCTGGACAGTTCTCCAGCTCGCTGATAAACCTAACCACACCATTAGCGTTGCTCAGCTTTGGAAACAGAGTCCTGGTCCTTGTAACACATCCCCTTAGGATTCAGAATCAGATCTTTTCTCTCTGTTTGGGATAAAAAACTAAATTCGTCCAACAGTGGAAATCCCAGTCAGCCTTAATATAATCAGCTGTTCCTTGGATCAAAGCCCCACTGTCAAATGAGTTTGATAGAGATCTGTTAATATGTTTTCAAATGATCCTACTGATAGAAAATGGCCTCAGTGGTGGGTGAAAACATACCCTCCTTAGGCAGAGGAGTCATTTTAGACTGATGGTTGTGTGCGTGAGGGTCACTGAAGCAGATGAGGCTGGTGTGAATGACGGAGGATAAAACAGATAAACTAACAACACATAAAGGAAAGCAGACTCTGTTTTCCACCTGTTTACTGCTTTAATAATTAAAAAAAACTGATGTTTCTCCTGTTGCTGTGGTGCTGTATTAATTCAGCTGTTTACCATTCTCCTTAAATTTCTGCCCCTGTAGTTTTAATGGTAGATAAAATATTTATCTACAGACCCAGTGTGCTTTTTGTATCCTCCAGTTCCAGATCCAAAGAGATGCTAATGTCACATAGTATTGAGAAAAAAAAGAAAGGTTAAAACACGTAATGACTGAAACCAAGTATTGTTTGATATCTGGGCCAAAGCAGTGTTCAGCATTGGCCCTGTAATTGGTACCTGTAATTTTGCCTGATGTATCTGGTATATGGAAAATGTCCCATATAAAATCCCCATGGATTTGATTAAACTGGGAGTTTCTCTGGATTGTGAGTTTGTAGTGTTGGACCTTCTGGACAGACTGAGCCTGAGGTAACTGAGTTGTGTTCCTAAGGCCATTTACCGTGAAGGTCAAGCTGAAGAGGTGTTGAGTAACGTGTTGCTGTTTGAAATATGATAAGGAAATCTCCTGACATAAGGAATGAAAATGGACTTTTGCTTTCTGTGTAGTTTCACATCATCATCCACATGATCTTCCACTGATTGTCTGATAAGCTCTTTGTCACTAAGTTTAAAAAAAAGTACTTGCCACCTAGAGTGGCACCTGAAGCAGCAGGAGAGGGAGGGACAGGTGTAGCTAATGAGGAGAGAGAGACGTAGGAAGACTGCAGCCAACATGCTGCTGTGGTAGAGCCGGCTAGGTCAGAGGCAACAGGTGAGACTGACAGCAAACACATAGACTTCAGGAATGGGGAAAATCCCCACCACAGCATCCTGGGGTCCTAGGCAAAGTCATAAAATGTCTTATTTTGTCCACATCCCCAAAATATCACATTTACAGAAAGAAAAGCAAATGATCCAACAAATGTTTTGATTTTTTTCTTGAAGAATGACTTAAAGATTATTTGATTATTAAATTGACTAATCGTTGCTGCAAACAGATGAAACTTCATCTCGTAATGCACTAACTTCCAGTTGTCCCTCTGTTTAGGGGTCTGGGTGTAAGTTGCATTTTTTTATGCAAATGCCATCAAACATTTCCACGGCCGCAGATGAAAATCCCTTGGTAGGCGTTCAGGCTAAATAAACTCTTGCATCATGTCTTTGCTTCATGCAGAGTTAACCCTCAGGCATAATTAGCACCATTGTAGAGTCAGCCAGGCTGTAGGCTGTTAACATTACACCCCAACCCCTCCCATCCGCTCACACGGCTCTGCCTCGGCTCTGTATTGTGAGAGGAGGTCAGGGGTCACATTGCTCCTTTCATATGATAAGTGGCCTGAAGAAGGCTCTGGAGCAGGGATGTGTCTGCTCCCTCATGCTGCTTGTCGCAGAGCGCTGCTGGGAAGAAGCTTTGCAAGGAATGACTGTGATCTTTCGTCAATACACCCTTTATGTCGGGGCCATAAAGCTCCTCCACCCTCTTTACCAGGGAGTGACAGACCTGCTCTCTGACCACAACGAACCGGCTCAGACAGCCTCCAGGACACTTTGATTCATCACAGCTGCTGCTCTGTTAGTCTGAAAGGCTTTAAATAAACTGAAACACTGACTGCCTATTATCATTATCGATAACACAATGATAAGCACAATACCTTCTTTTTTTGCATGCAAATTAAAGCAATGTTTGTTGTTTTTCAGATCACATACCAGTTTGTATATTTGCTTATGTTTTTGTCATGATTGTGTTGAGAGTGGACTTTGATGAGAATCAGTGTGTGTGTCTTGGCTGCTGTAGATAGTTGTAAAATGTTTCTCTGTGTGGTTGTCGCTGTCAGGTGATGTTGTAAGCTAACAATGATCTGGCTGTGACAGTGGGTTGTGCTGCAGGAGTCAGAACCATCAGACCTGCCATCAGTCACTAATGCTGCTAGAAGCTAGAAAACTCTGCTGCTTCCCTAATTCTAATTTAATTTGTTACAATCTGCTGTACTTAAACCGTTTATTATAATAAGAGATCATTTTAGGCCAATTTGTCACAACTGGTTTTCCATCCTTTCATGCTTTCGACAGCATGATTATGATGCAAAATGTGGTTCATAATACACATGTAATATACATGTACAGCTACATCCACGGGTTATACTGCTGAGTTTACCTTTAGCCCTTAACCGTTAGCCTCCTAAAACTGTCAAGACCTTTAAATTGCTTTCTGTTTAACTTGGTGAACCCTGCAGAAACTGAGGTCACTGCATGTCAGCTCACCTTTCACTCTGCTGTACAACCTCTGATTAAAACTGGCCAGAAATACTATACAACAACATTAAATCATGTGAATCATAAAAGATTGGGATATATATGATGTAAACAATATTCATATTTTCACCCGCTGTACAGGGACTGTGAACATCAGACAGTGGTTGAGGGGAAGTTTTTCATTTTTCTTTATATGATGTTTTTTAAATTACTTTCAGACCAGTGTTGTTGTCAGAGACAAACCATGTGTCTGGTTTGGTTCAAAATAAACTGAGTATCTTTGGGTTTTGGACAGTTGTTTGGACAAAACAAGTAATTTGAGGATGTCGCCCTGCATTGTGGGAATTTAGGTCCTTTTCTGACATTTTGACTAAGTGATTATTCAGTTAATCAAAGAAATGAATTAATGAACAATGTAAAGAACGAGCTGGTTATCCCCTGTCTAAACTGTTGTTTGTCCTGTGTGCAGGAGGCGATGTGGGGAGCAGGAAGGAGGCTCAGGGTCCAGCCCTGAGGCGGCGTCCTGTGGCTGGGAGGAGCGCGGCCCTCCCGTGGCCCTCCTGCGGCGCTCCGGGACGCTCCTACTAAGATGTCCCTCAGCAGCGGCCCTGCAGGCGGGAAAGGTGTGGACTCCAACGCGGTGGACACGTACGACAGTGGCGATGAGTGGGATATCGGTGTTGGCAATCTGATCATTGACCTGGACGCCGACTTGGAGAAGGACAAACTAGAGATGTCAAGCAGTAAGGAGGGAGGGGGCATGGCTGCCCCTCCCAGCGCTGTGGCTGCTTTACCTGACAATATAAAGTTTGTTAGTCCTGTGGCCGCCACGCAGGGCAAAGAGAGCAAATCCAAATCCAAGCGCAGTAAAAACTCTAAGGAAAGCGCTAAGGTCCCGGTCCCGGATGGAGCTAAGAAGGAGATTCAGAGTCGGGCCCCAGGGGACCCGCCATCCCAGAACCCTAACTCTACCCCGACTAAGGGAACTGACAAGTCTAGTAAACCCTCCCGTGCCCTCCCCACCATGAAAAAGGACAAGGATGGGGTATCTGGGAAAACTAAGAAGGAGAAAATGGAAGTTGTGGCCGCAGGAGTGGTTAACACTGAGAAAGAGTCCGGGTCCCCCATCCTGCCATTAGGGACCCCTCGCAGTGGTCCATTCGAGGGCCAACAAAACCCCGAGTTAGCTGCAGCTGAGCAGCTTGGGAATATGGCACTGGACTCGGCAGGGATCGGTCAGCCTGTCGCCATGACAACAGAGCAGGAGGAGGTGGACAGTGGTGAATGCAGAAATCTGAAGAAAGTCGTCAGTGGTGAGAAGGTAAGAGGAAGCAGACGGTTTATTTTTAATCTAATTAAAATGTGTTAATACTCCGTGCTCTGCTTGGTTGGTTACACAACTGGGCTCATCTCTGCTGCTGCTTTTTCATTGTAATGGAGGATTTTGATGCTCCGCCACACTCTTCCCTTCATCCCCCTATTTTTCTTAAAAAAAAAAAATCAAATTAGTTCAACGTGTAGCCATGGTGAAAGGGAGTGACTGGGAAGGTCACCCTTGTATTGTCCATCTCAGGATGTAGATGAAACTACAGATTTGTGTCTTCAGAATCTCAGCTGCTCAGTGTTCAGCTCTCCTCCACAGCTGCTGTTCACCCCAGCCTCCCTTCGTATTCTTACCAAATTTAGCTTCGTGCTGAGGTTTCCCATCCTGCCAACTCGTCCCGCTGGCCTGAGCTCCAGGCTGAGAAATAAGCTGCCCAGAGCTGTCTGTTATCCAGCAGTGTTAAGGTGGATGCCGTGTTCATTCATCCAGCTGGCCGTCATCCTCTGTCTGTCCAGCAGATTTTACTGGAGGTCTCAGTCCCCTCTGGCCCCTCACACAGTGACCCAGCAGGATGGTAGTGTCACAGTTTCTTGGCCTCTTAGTGGCTCATCCACTAAAACCTTTAAACTGTTATCTGTTTAAATAAATCTGTTTTGGCTGTAATGGAAGAAACGTCCTAGACCTTCCCCTCTGTTCGATGTTATTTTCCTTGTTGCTCATTTTCTGGTTACACAACTGAGATTTACAACAGTAGGATTTTTCAAGCAGCAATAAATGTGAACGACAGCCTCTATTTCAAGTTTACTGAATATCAACTAGTCTTAATCAGGGTTAACACCAGTGTCAGACTGGTTCGGTTTAAAGGTCAGAGCTTAACCTCAATCTGTCCATGTCTGGAAGTAGAAAACAAGTTTCCAAATTCATGATTAAGATATTTTTGGGTTTTGTTTTTATAATTTTTTTTTTTTTTATTAATTCCAGACAGCATTATCCCATCAGCATTTTTCATCAGCATTCACTTTGTAATATACTATAACCAATACTATACTACTGAATTTGTATTGTTTTGAAAAAGTTTTTTTTTTTTTTTTTTTTACCTAAGCAAATATTAACAATCTTCCTACAAATTAAGTTTGAATTTTGAACATTTTACAGTGTAAAACTAAACTGTGGACAAATGATGTGATGGTGACACAGTTTCATAACACCAGGTTTAACATAACAGTTTCAAACTAATACTGCTCCTCACTGGATTAAAGTCTGATCACGAAATGTTATGTAATGAGATTTATACAGAATGTGGGGTCTTTTATTATTATTTGAATCAAACCTTCTCAGTATCCATAAACTGCACAGCACTACAGTACAAATAAGTTTCTATGTGCTGGCTAAAAATACCATCATCAGAGAATGAGCTGTTTACAAAGTAATCTAATCTAACCCAGTTTCTATTTTTAGCTAATGCTGCTGCTGTTGATCCTTCCAGCTGATCCTAGAAACCCAAAGACTAATGAGCCAGCTTCTCCACCTTTAATAAGGTGGTGTATTCATGGTTCTGACACTGCTGATTCACAGCTGAACAGGCTGTTAGTTCAGGGTTGAAAGAAGTTTAAACTGGCTGTTGATTTGAGTTTACAGGGCTGTTGATGCAGCATTAAACAGCTGGCTGACAAGTGATTCAAGGTTAAAGGGTAAACAGGCTAATGATTCAAGGTTAAACAGGTGGTTCACTTTGGGTTGAAATAGTTGTTGATTCAAGGCTGAACAGGCTCGCGATTCAAGGTTAATTTTGAATCATTTAATTTCCGATTAGACAAAGTTCAACATGAAATCACATCACTGCTCCCAAGGGTCTTTGACCGATAAATCATGATTTGATTGACGTTTGCTATGTGAAACTTAACTGAGACAAAGTGAAAAGGCATCTTCATTTACCACAGGCCAAACTGCTGTCAGCTGACTGCTGGTTTTAATTTTACTATTGAAATGTCTGAGTTCAGTGTTACTGCTTGACATTTCCAAAAACCACTCGCTGCGGCCAGATCATCCGAGACAGGAGACACCGGGTCTTTTTCAACACCACAGACCCTAACAGATGATACCATGTGGACGAAAACTCAGACTAAACACAAAGTGCAGACTGTGGAAAATGAGGGAAGCATTCTTCTCCCATTGGACAGTTTACAGGCAGGAAAGACTACAGAGGGAGAGAGAGAGAGAAGGGAGGTGGGAGTGGTGTGTTCTTCCTACGGACACCAAGACTTTGACAATGTGACGGCATCTTTAACAGTAGTTAATATGAAGTTTTCACGTCTAATTTCGGGTCTAATATTGTGATCAGGCTCCATCTTTGATGTTGTCAGAATCACTCAGAGGCTGCCACACTGGGTGATTTTGTGTATTTGCAGTTTTCATCACATTTGATTTAATCCAGCCTTGTTATTTTTATAGCTCCACATATATTTGTGTAATACTGACAGTAGCCTGAATCATTTCTTTCCACTGCATTTTCACTTTTCCATGGCTAAAGTATCTGTCTGATATCAGCCAGACACTGTAAACTCCAGCCTGGAAGGTATTAAGGTATGAAGATGTGGCTCCTGCCCAGGCTGACTGTCAACCTGCACATAAAACTTACAGCAGAGACCAGCGAGCTCTGCTCTCTGGGGGCTGTCGAAATGCTTTCTGGGAAACAGAGGTATGAGAAGATGAGTCAAGCCGAAGGAAAATTGCTTTAACCGAAAAAGTAAATTAAAATAAAGCATCTCTAGAAGCTAACGGCCCCCCTGACACCTCAGCTCTACAACCAGGGTTCCTGGAAGTGCATAACAGAAGCAGTCACATGTCCTGAACCCTGCGACAGCTCCTCTTCTGTCACGTTTCCTCAGCAGGAGCCGGACATTGTGTTCAGAACAGGCAGAATTCACCTTTACACTTTAACTCAATTTTGGCTTTTGGATTTGAATTCAGTTCCATGCTCAGTTAAAACACATTTAACAGTAAACTTTAGCTGTTTGAAACCTGTGGATTCCTCCTCTTTCTCAGGCCACACTGTAATTCTACAAATTCTACGGAGTCCTGAACCCCCATCCAAAGGGAGGGGGGCGGTTCCCTTCACTCTCTCTGTCTCCCTTCCTGTATCCCAGATGTTATTTCAGTGTCCTCAGAGAGACTCAGCATCCCATGGAGAAATAACTTCTAACCTGTTGTTCATTTCTGACATTCCTCTGAGTGAGTGTGAGGGCAGTGAGGGCCTCCTGAGCAGAGGAGGAGGAACATGGAGAAATTTCCAGGTAGTCCAGGATGGGGTTTTTAAGGGTCACTGGGTAGGGGATGGGGGGGTGGGTTTGTGGAATGTTTTGGAGGGAGATCCATGGAGACAGTCCTTGGGTCTTTGAGGAGTTGTAGGGGGTGTTTCCAGGTGTTCTTGAAGAATTTTCAGGGTGAAGAATTGTGCACTGATCCACTGTCTTCCCTGTGAAGGCCTCCTCAGCATGGCCTTCAACATGTGTGTGTGTGTGTGTGGGGGGGGGGGGGGGGGGGGGGTTGAGTATATTTTGAGTTTGTTCTGTTGATGAAACAAGAAATGATAATCACCTTGAGCTGTTTTCTCTATTTATTGAGATTTCATAGACTAAATGAATAATCAGTGAATTGTAAAAAGAATCAGCAGACTATTCAATAATGAAAATAATAAATGCTTTTCTTGCTTTTCATCATAGTAAAGTGAATAATATTTGAGTGATTTTAAATAGTTAATGACGTCTCTGAGATATTGTGACGCGTTTCTGATGCTTTACAGACCAAATGATTTATGGATTAATCCAGACAAACGTCTGCAGATCAATCAGTGATGAAAAGCTTTGTCTCTGGCTGACTGGATGCTTGGTGCTGCAGTGCCTTCTGGGACTTGTAGTTCTCTCCTGAAGTTGACTTCACAGTCTTGTAGCTTTTGTGGTTGTATGTTGTACTGTTTGCAGCGTTAGTGTCTCCTCAGTTGTCCTGATGATTCATCCCTCCGAGTTTAGTGTTTGAACAGTTTCCCAGCGTGAGATAACAAACATGAAAAGGACTTTCATCTCTGGAAGTCTCAGCTGCTTCACTGTGGAGTGACACAGGAAACGAGCAGCTTTTGGTGTGAATTGAGTGTCAGCAGGTCTGCTGACGTTCTGTTGGGTGATTACATGCATCTGACTCACACACACACTTTCTGAAGTGCTGATCGGTATCACTAATCTCTTTCTCACAGTGAGTGAATGACCTTGAAAGAAATGTGGCTTGTTGTTGTAATGAATACCTTCGACTGAGTGGAGAGGAGGAGCGGGGGCTGGTGTTTTCGAGCCCAGACGGCGTCATATCGGAGCTGTGTGTGTGTTGTTCGTTAAATCGCGGCAGCCAATAGCGGAGATGTAAATCAGACCCCTCCCCTCTGAATGAGGCGTGTGTGAGAGAGTTGGTTGGTGGGTTTTCTCATCTTCAGGGGGTTTCCCAGCATTCCAGACAGCCATGTTTTTGTTCTTAAAGTGAAGGATAGGGGCTCGATGACTGGTTTCTCCTGTTACCAAGACAACACCCTCTTAACCAGCTGGTAAACCAGTAAGCTACACACCCAGCGCCTGGCAGTCTTCATCAGCTCTGAGGCTTCAGGAAAAGAAACATGTTCCTCAGGTCTGTTCTCAGAGCGTCCGCAGGGAGGAAGACAGTTTTCTGCAATGAGCCCATAAGAACAAGGTAAAAGTGGATGTTGACATGAAAAGAAAAGGCTTATCACTTTATTTAGTAACTTATTTTAGTAAGTGACACATTATTGATGGAAAAGTCTGACAGACTATTAGTGGATCTGGTGAATTCCTCCATGGGATGGTTTTTGTTTCATGCCCATAACTGTTTGTGTGCCAGCGGTCAGCTGCTGAACAGTGCTGCGTTCACATGCTGCTGTGTTGTGGAATGAAATCAAAACCCGAGGAAAGAACACACAAAAACTTACTCTCACAGAGACATCAGATGCAAGTTGGAGCCCTGAGACACCTCAAGTACAGTTGTGGGTGTGTTTTGGCAAATAAATAAGTGTTATTGTGTTTCTAGTCAGTAAAATTGGTTCTGAAACCAGGTTGGTATCAGATTGGTACCCATTAACAGCAGATAGCCCGAGCTGAGTATCTGTGTCAGGAGAGAAGAAGCTGGATTGGTGCATTCCTACTTTACATCCTACCTGTAAATCACAAGCACTCTGTAGCACCCTGACAGCTGATTGGCTGGTTAATGTGATTGACAGCCATTTTTCTAGCTTGCATGTTGCTGCATCTCTGCTCTAAACAAAGACTTGTTAAAACTCCCAGGACACCTCTGCATCAGGTGTCTGCTGCTCAGGTGTTGTCCAGGTTACCAGGTAACCACTCCTCCTGGGATTGGTCTCTCTTTGTCTCTCATTCAAGTCAACATATTTGGATTTGTTAGTTTGTGTTCACCATTTTTCTTCTTTAGATGAATTAAAATAAATCGGTTCTGTATACAAACATTTTACATTTCTCATTATCAGCTCTAAATTAAAAATAAAACAAGACCCACCTGTTGTACTGATGAGCGGAAATGAACGTTTTAGCCATTTAACTCCACCTTGTTTACGCATCACCTGATGTGACTGTTGCCATGAAGAATTGTGGCAGATAATCTATCACAGTGGATGATTTCAGAGCCAGTTTGGTTTTTCCTCAACGTATTTATTTAATGATGTATTCTTCAAAGCAGTTTGTAAAACCTGGACTTACAAGCTTACAGCTTTCCCTTTGTTCCATAGGCCTAAGACACCATTTCCAACAAGTGAATTTATTTCTGATTGTCTTTTTTCACTGTTATTCTCAGTAGCTTTAGTATATTTTTTTCCATTTCATAGACTTCCTTTAATCTGCTCAACGTCACTGAGCCAAAGAGCAGTTGTACATTTGAACAAATCTGCAGTATACAAGAATTACTCCCATTATTCAACTTTTAAGATTTGTTTGCAAGGATTTCTCCTAAACATTAGAAATTTGATGCCTTTATAATCAGGTGCACAGAGGTGAGATGGTGAGAAATGAGGGCAGTGGTTGGTAGAACCTGCTGGACTCAGACCGTGGACTATCATGGTCGGTGTGTTAATCATCCCAGACCTTTTTAATGCAAAACCCCAACTCAATTCACTTCATTCCTCTACAGCCACATCGTTTAGAGAGCGTTTCCATGGTGACGGCTGACACCTTTGCAGTGCTCCATGCTCTGCCCTCACACCAGCTGCTTCCCACCTGATAATTACAGGGTTAGGGTCCTCCTCGCTGCTCCTCCCTTCATTCTCCCCCTCTATTCTTTGTCTTCTTTTCTCCTCTCCCTCTGTTTCTCTTGTCACTGCTATCTCACCCTCTCCCTCCTCTATTTTCTTTGTACTTCCTGCCCCCCCCCCCCCCCCCCCCCTTTAATCCCCTTCCCTTCTCCTCCATCTCTTGAACAGTTTTTGAAATGTGCCCCATTTTCATTCAATCGGCTTCAGCACCTGGTGGTGTGTGCTGGTCATGAGTTTATTGTAAAAACCTGTTCCAGTGTGATACAGAAGGATCAGGTAACGAGAAGCATCACTCTCACAGCTCTTTGAATCAGTCCTGTTTATGAAAGGTTTTAACGTGACGTTTACCACAACATGTTCTGAGACTCCACTACATGATTCCACTGTCTTCAGTTTACAGACTCTTTTATAATGGTGATGGTGGATATATGATTTCTGGGATTAAGGTCATTTTTTTGTTGTTGTCGTACCTCAGTTAGCTTCTCAGACTCTGGCAGGAAAGCTGAGTCGGCCACAGTATCTGCTTCATTAATGCACACCTGTGGTGCAGGTGTGATGCCAGTAATGGCGGACCTGTGGATCTGTGTTGTTGCTGCTTCACATTTTGTGTTGACCTCTCTGTCTCAGTTACAAATGTTTTCCAGTGTCTTTGACCTCTAACCGTGCCCCCGTCTCTCTGCTCCAGATGGATTCTCCCGTCTCCACCCCTGCTCCTCCTCCTCTCCACCTCATCACTCCCGTCGCCAACAGCGACATCTCATCTCCCTGTGAGCAGATCATGGTTCGCACACGCTCAGTAGCAGTGAACACAGCAGACGCCGCACTGGCAACCGAGCCTGAGTGCCTGGGACCCTGTGAGCCAGGCACCAGCGTCAACCTGGAGGGCATCGTGTGGCAGGAGACGGAGGACGGTGAGATCAACACACCAAAACAGAAGGGAATCTGTGATGAATACTTGTACACTACACTCAGAGTGTTGTGTTTGTTTTTTACCTTTGCATACAGTCTTTAACTGGTGTTGTATATACGTGGTGTACATGGGATTGTTTCCCTCTGGTCAGCAAATACACATTTTTCTATCATCATCATTTTCAAACACTTCAAATTGAGCCGATTAAATTCATTAACAGGAAAAGGATTTTGTGCACACTCAGACATTCACACTAAAAAACTGTCCCTCTGCTCTACTCCGTGTGTGACCCCCCTGCCACACACTGAGTCTGTGGCAGGTGACAGACCTGTTCTCTCTGGCATGAAGGTGTTCAGACATCAGCTGCACACTGGGCTGCGTCTTTGATCTGCTCATGTCAGCTGAGCATTCTGCTAACATACTTGTTTTCTCTCTGCAGTTAGTCAGAGTCACTGCATCACTGATATGACTTGACCTCAGTGCGATGTTAGTGTGAAACCATTTAACGTCTGCTTACCAGCAGGCAGGGAAGGATCACATCATGGCATGTTTGCTTCCTGCTGCAGCAACTCTCTCTGTGGGTTCCTGTTACTCACTGTGTGTTCAGTAAATATATATGTGTAGTGTAACGTGTGTGTGTCTGTCTGTCTGTAGGCATGCTGGTTGTCAACGTCACCTGGAGGAACAAAACGTACGTGGGAACCCTGCTGGACTGCACAAGACATGACTGGGCCCCACCGAGGTATATAACACATAACACACACACACACACACACACACACACACAGAGTAAATGAACTTGAGCCAGGTTCACTCATTTTTAGTTGAAAGCTCCAGAGAAAGATAGTAAGTTGATTTTTTTTATAATCAGGGTCTGAACGAAAAAGCTGTAAATCCAATATCATTATAAACCTTTATTGTGTAGCTCCGTTGGCATTTGATGGCCAAATGTGACCGTTGGTAGATTTCTGCTGTGTCATGATATTTGTTTTCATCTTTACAGTGGAGCCAGAGTTTTAACTTTAACCTCAGATACCTTTGTGCATGTGCCTGCTCGTGTTCATTACCAACTAACTGTGTGTCTTTTCAGGTTCTGCGAGTCTCCTACCAGTGACGTGGAAATGCGGAGCGGTCGTGGTCGGGGAAAGAGGATGCGTCCCAGCAGTAACACTCCACTGAATGACAACAGCAACTCCTCTGACAACAAAGGCAGCGGCAGCAGTAAGACACGTGGAGCTGCTGCGAACAGCAAAGGGCGACGAGGTAGCCAGACGGTCGGAGGTGCTGAGGACGCCAAGGCCAGCCCATCCTCCACCAAGAGGAAGACCAAACCTGCCTCTGATATGGAGCCCACCTCCAGCTCTGAGGACACTAAAGCTTCAAAACGCATGAGAACCAACTCCACTGGTGCTGCACCCCCCCTCCCTGGAGGTAAATCTGATTCCCTACCCCCTCCACAGCTGGACCGGACCTGCCCCTCCCCTGTACTCATCGACTGCCCCCACCCCAACTGTAACAAGAAGTACAAGCACATCAACGGGCTGAAATACCACCAGGCTCGAGCCCATAATGACCATGACATCCGATTGGACCAGGACGGAGACAGTGAATATGGGGATGACCCAGCCCTCCATCCTGATCCCTCCTCCTGCAATGGTGCCGCCATCTCCCCCGCCCGCTCCACCACACCTAAAGGCCGAGGCTTTGACGCCCCCTCCCCCTCATCAGGGAAGCTGACGTCAAAGGGGAAGAAGAAGGCCGGGGAGGCTGAGCCCGAGGTGACGGACGGTGGTGAGGAGGGAGCATGTTTGACTGACGAGGCCAGCAACGACGGGATGGACGACAGGAAGGCCAAGAAGATAGTGGGTGGAGGCAAGCCTGACAAACTGACCCAGAAAGGCTTGAAGCCTGCCCGCCCTGTGGCCCCCGCTGCCCCTGGAGCCCCCTCACCCTATGCCCTGCAGGCGTCCTCCCCTGTTCTGGGCTCAGTGGTACAATCCGTCCCCAAGAGCCCCCAGCTGAAGAGCATCCAACCTAAACCCCCTCCACTGGCTGACCCCGCCTCTAGCCCGGCCCTCGCTAAGGACAAAAAGAAGAAGGACAAGAAGAAGAGGGAGGGAGGGAAGGAGGGGGACAGTCCAAAGGCGATGTGTAAGGGAGGCAGGCCGGAGGAGGGGAAGAGCCCGTACTCCGAATCGTCAGACGCTTTGCTCAACGGTTCCACAGAAGCTCACCAGAGCCGACTGGCCAGCATCAAGGCCGAGGCCGACAAAGTGTACAGCTTCACGGACAATGCACCCAGCCCGTCCATCGGTGTGGCCAGCAGGATGGAGGCCGGACTCGCACCCCCCCTCCACCTCAACCAGAACGGAGCCGACAATGCATCTGTGAAAACCAGCAGCCCCGCCTACTCCGACATCTCTGACGCGGGGGAGGATGGAGAGGGGAAGGCAGAGGGCGTGAAGGTCAAGACAGAGCCAGACCAGGGGTCTCGTGAAGGGGCCAAGAAGGCACTGTTCCCCCCTCAGCCCACCAGTAAGGAATCATCATACTACCCTAACTATGACTCCTACTATTCCCCCAGTTACCCCAACCCCAGCCCAGGGGCAGCACCTGCAGCGCCGCCTCATGCAGAGGGAGCTCACGTGAAGGTGAAGAAGGAGGAGGAGCCAGAGGTGGGGGAGGAGGGCAAACTGAAGGTGGAGCCTCAGGAGGAGAAGAAGGTGGAACCAGGGCCTCAGCAGCCATCAGTCATCCAGCAGCGCCCCAACATGTACACCCAGCCCCTGTACTACAACCAGTACTATGTCCCCCCCTACTCCTATTCACCTGACTACCATGCCCACCTGCTGGCTTCTAACCCCACCTACCGCCAGCAGTACGAGGAGAGGCAGCGGCAAGCCGACAAGAAGGCAGAGGGCAAAGAGCGGGAGTCTGGTGGGAAAGAGGAGTGGAAGCAGAAAGCCTCGATGCCCCCCACGCTGTCCAGAGCCCCCAGCCTCACCGACCTGGGCACCAAGGGGGGGCTGAACCCAGCCAAGCCTAAAGAGCCCCCGCTGGCTTCAGAACAGGCCAAGTCAGTCATTATGGCAAAGGGAGAGGACACCAAGGCCCCCACCACCCAGCCCGAGGGTCTGAAGATGAAGCTGAGTGAAGCAGGGCATCATGGAAAGGAGGACGCCAAGCCGGGGGTGGAGTCAGGCAGGCCGACAGGTGTAGAGCCTGCCATGTGGTACAGACAGGTAATAGCAGTTTTACAGCAGCTCGCTGAGATGCTGTGACAGATGCTTTGTCACTGGTTTTGAACCCAGCCTCTGTGATCTCTGACCTTTTTAAGTGACAGTGCAGCCGATCATACAGCACAGTTCCTTTCGCTTTGCTTTATTTTGTCTAGGTGTCAGAATCAGTAAATAAAGATCTTATCTGCAGCTCAGTGGCACAGCTGCCGAGTTTAACAGGTGGTATCTCTGAGCTCTAACAGCTGTCTTAACTCTGTGTTGTTCTTCTCTTTAGGAGCCCGACTCGCGCCTGTGGCCCTACGTCTACCCCAGCAAATACTCAGAGGCTCCCAAACCGCAGGAGGAGGACAGGTGGAAGGACGACAGGGAGCGAGAACGAGACAGGAAAGGGAAAGAGGAGAGGGCACGGCCAAAGGAGGGCCTCCAGAAAGAGGAGGTGAAGGAGGGGGCGGAGGGCAGGACTCAGGTGCCTCCAGAGGAGCACAGAGGGGGTGGGAAGGAGCTACATCCCCCACATGTGCAGTTTTCCTCCCCCCTGGCCCAGCACCAGGGCTACATGCCCTACATGCACGGGCCCTACACCTACAGCCAGGGCTATGAGCCCAGCCACCCCGGCTACAGAGGCATGCCCTCCGTCATGATGCAGAACTACCCCGGTAAGAAGAGCGAGAACCCAGAGGTGACACCTCCCCCTCCAGTGAATGTAATATCAGTGTATCAAGGAACTGCTCAGTATTTTTATTCATTTATTTATTTCCTTTCTTTCCAAGTGTGGGATTGGAACACAGGAAGAAATCAAAGCTGGAGTCAGGGTGTGGGTAGCCTAGCTTAGCATAAAGACTGGAAGCAGGTGGAAACCGTTAGCCTGTAACCCCTGAAAAAGATATTTAATCTCCTTGTGTATGGTTCTGAAAATGCCTTGAAGTCTGAAATGAACCCTCAGAAACCCTGTGCTCAGATATGTTTAAACTTTTTCCTCAGGCTCATACCTGCAGGCTGGTTACCCTTTCTCCTCGTATGGAGGGAAGGTGACGGCAGGGGAGGAGGGGGAGAAACCCTCCAGGTCAAGTCCCACAGTGAAGCCACCCAGCGAGGCCAAAGCTCTGGACCTGCTGCAGCAGCACGCCAGCCAGTACAAGAGCAAATCCCCGTCCATTCAAGACAACAAGACCCCGCACGACCGGGAGAGAGAGAGGGACCGGGAAAGAGAGAGAGAGCGGGACAGAGAGGGTGACCGGCCGCGATCCTCACCCTCCCAACGCATCCTGCCTTCCCATCATCACCTGGGATACCCGCTGCTGTCGGGACAGTATGACCTGTCCTATGCCTCAGGTGAGACTCACACAGGTCATATGATGAAGATACAGAGGTGACAGAAACAAAAAGGCTATGGTAACACACAGATCAGTCTGTCCAGATGTTTCCAGCAGCTGCAGCTTCACGTTGTTTCATCAGAAACTCTAAAACATCTGACTGAGTGTACCAGAAAATAATATTTACTGCCACACGAACACGAGTGAACGTGAGCAGTGACAGACCGGTTCCCCGATCAGCGTCATCCATCTACATCTGGTGTTTTCATCAATCCTGGTAAACGAAGCCAGGAGGAGTTAGAGGAGAGTGGGTTATGATTAGCTGCTAGCGTTAGTGTCCCTCTCTGTAACCTAACTGAGGTGTTATTAAAAGGTTTGTCCTGCAGAAACTTCACAGCAGCTGGGGTTTGGGGACAGAATTGTGGTCTGGTTTCCATCGTGCCGTGATCATGACCCTTCGTCACACTTATATGAACAAGTCAGGCTTAAAACATGTCAGCCATGTTGGATCCGTCTGATGTTTGCGTGTCTCTCACAGGCCTCTCCTCGTCAGCCATCGTCGCCAGTCAGCAAGCGTCTGCCCCGTCCATGTACCCTCCCGCACGGAGGTGAGAACGGTAAGACCCACATGTTATGAAACAAACTGAAACACACATCCCTGTTTGTTCTGTCCCTTATTGGCTTGATCACATTCCTGTGTTGCAGTCTTTAGCGCCATCTATTGGTCTGACATGCGGTGGAAATGTTTATAAAGTCAGTGTTGCATGTGATAGGTAGAAACATGGACCCTCAGAGGTCAAAGGTCAGATTCTCTGCAGTGCAGTTCATTTCCTTATTTTCTTTGTTCTGACTTTGTTGAATAAAATTTTTCTTTTTTTTTTTTTTTTTAAGAGTCAACAAAATTACAAAACCACCAGACACATGATGCACAAGTAGTTTGTTTATGGACAAAGTTGCATTCCCGCTATTACAAGTACCCTTATTAGTACTGCTACTACTAATAATTATGACAATAATAATAATAATAATAATAATAATAATAATAAAAGTCAGTTCTGCTGGTGTGGATAAATAAAAGTAATTCCAGACAAACGGTAAAAGCT
The DNA here is from genome assembly GCF_017976425.1 of Toxotes jaculatrix. NCBI lineage: Eukaryota > Metazoa > Chordata > Actinopteri > Toxotidae > Toxotes > Toxotes jaculatrix. The sequence continues at coordinate 28,775,247 of NC_054398.1, forward strand.
GAGTGAGAACTTTGTTCTGAGCAGTTAAACTGCTGCTGTACGAACAGCCAACATGTCTCCATCACCATCTGTGAAAACATCAGGAAAAACTGATCATAGATCAGTGATAATCAGTGGTCGCCCCTCTTGACCAGTAATGTCCTCTTTCCTTCTACAGGCACACCTGATTGGCTGACCTCCACCCTGCCCGGAGTCATGTGACTGGATCACATGAGGAAACATTTCTGTTTCAGCATCAGTTCAATGGTGTTTGTGTACGTTTGATTTCTCTGCCTGGACGTCCAGCCGGCCGCTCTTCCCCTCACTGGATTATACTGGAGGATTGAAGGCCTGATTCTGCTGGTCCTGCTGGTTCTAAACGGATCCACTGGTGCTCGGGCAGACGGGCAGCAGAGGTCAGGCTCACAGATTGAGGACAAAGTGGACCTGGTGGGTGGAGACCTTGAGGAGGTGCAGGTGGTTGGTTCTGTTGAGACGTACAAGGAGCAGCTGTTGTTGTTTAGCAGGCGGGGGACGATCAGTGACATTCTGCAAGAGCCAATCCTTCAGTTCTGTGTCATTTTACGGCACGCAGCCATCTCACAGTTTTTATAACCCCCCCCCCCCCCCCCCCCGTCCACATTTCAGTGGTGTCCTCTGACCCTTTGTGTTTATCTGCTTGATCTCTGACCTCTCTGAGAACCAGAATCAGCTGTGGACTCCACTGCATGTCATCACGTGAAAGCGTCACCTGGAAGCGTCTCAGCTTCACCAAAAATAAAAAAACACTGTGGACGGAGGACGGACCAATCAGAGGGCAGTGTTCGGGCCGCAGCCTCAGACTGACTGACGGGGAGTCGGCAGCCCCCCCTCCTCAGTGTGTAGCTGTACTGTACTCTGTGTGTGTGTGTGTGTGTGTGCGTGCGTGTGTGTGTGTAAATACTGTACAGAGGAATTATTTTAAAGAGCCTGCTGGATGCTGTTGGATTTCCTACTCTTCTTTTTGTCTGGTAGCCTCTGTTTTTCTACTGTTGTTGATCTGATATTAAACCTGTAGCTGGTGGAACGGAGCTCGAGCTCAGTGTCTCATTTATTCCACAAACCTCCAGAGAAAGATCCGAGATCGTTTGAGGCTGAAACAGGATCATTATGAAATGAACTGCTGCAGAATCTGTTCGATTCTGTTTCTTTGTTTTGTCTTTTCACCTTTATTGGACAGTTAAAAGAACAGCTACACGCAGATTTAAGAGGAGAGAAGAGGCTGAGAAACAAATGAGACCCCCACTGTGATTGGATTGACCCACAAGTCCAGTGTCTTCTTCTGTTAGCCCTGTCCATCCCCTTTCCAAATAAAAGCTGAGACAGTGGCCCTTCAGCAATATTTATGTTCTGCCCTATTTTAAAAGTCTAAATATGTTTACTTACTAAAATCATTTCTTTACAGTGCGTTTGGCAGATTCCTACTTTCACTGAGAGGCAGCCTCTGTTTTCCAGGAACATTCGGATCAGTGACACACATTCACACCTGGAAGCTGCCCAGTACAACCAGTCTGAGCATGTCCACTGGAGCAGCTGGTGTTAAGGGCAGCTCAGATTTTTCCCTCCCAGATTTAATCCTGTCAGTCTGGGTATCAAACCGGCAACGTTCAGGCCACAAGCCTGCTCCTCTAACCATTAGAGAGCAGTTTGGTCAGAGAGAAACCTGAACCAGCCAGCCAATTGGAAACCTGCAGTATTTGTTGCCATGGTAACACAGCTTGAACCCATGTCACTTTATGTTCCATAAAGTCTGTGATTATGTGTTTTTATTAGAAATACTGGGACGAACTGGAGCAGCAGCTTGTTACTGGAGTCAGTCCAGTGACTCAGCATCACAAGTCTAATTTCACAGCTCCTGATTTGTAAATAAGATAAGAACTTTTTCATGATGGCATGTTCAGCTGTACCTTTTAATGTCAAACAGAAAATAGACCAGAATGCAATGCAGGTTGGAGCTTTACCACTGCCTTCGTGTAGACTTTAAACTTTGAAAACGGGAGGATTGTGGGAAACGTAGGAAGTCAGTGAGTGAAGTACAGGTAAACGCAGCAGCGTGACGAACAGTGGATCATTTATTATATAGTGATGAATCCAGTTAAACCAGCAGAGCCACAGAAAATTCAGACACTCACCGAGGTTTTGAAACGTGTTTAGCATCTGTCGCCACCTGCTGGTAAACATCTGCTTTGTCTCCTCACAGAGGAAACTTAGTGTTACACCGTCACAACCCGAGGCTGAGCAAGTAAACAGAAGACCTCTGACCTCTGGGCTCGGCTCAAACACAGCTGATCCTCTGTGAACGTGAAACGTCTCCAGTCTGGTCACCACCTGAGGACGTGTAGTTCTCAGGTGGAGTAGTGTAGTGGGCGGGTTAGCCACAGGGTGGCACTGCTGCACTGTTAAATGACTGAGCAGCAGATTAAAGGGGCAGTTCATCCAAATAACACGAAAACGTCCTGTGTTGTCTGACTTCAGGCAGAGAGGCTCTCTTGCGGTGCTGAATTATGGGTAATACCGGAGGCAGTGAGGATTTTACCTGGAAATGATCAGGACACGAACACGTTTCAGCAGAACTCACAGGATGTTTCAGAGCAGATTAGAGATGAAGATGACACGCTGTGGTTTTCCTCTCGAAACGACACACGTTTCATCTCCAGTCACAGGAAATGAAGCAGGAACCTGAGTCTCTGTGCAGTTAAAACATTTCAGGTTTCAAGAACCTTCGAGAAATTTGTGTCTTTCATAGTAAAAAGCGAAAGTTAATTGCAGAAAATGACGTTTTCAAACGTTTTCGTTTGCTTTGTTACAGATGCAACAGACTTTGCACATGACACATGCTTTTATTTTGATTGTTCACATGCGACATGATTTATTTTGAAAGTCATTTCCTGCTTCTTCCTTCACTGTCTCGGTTAAATGAATTTGACTCTGCTGGTCCATCGTCGGCGGCAGCTGAGCTCCGGTCGGTGCTGTCGGACGGACGGAAGGACGGACGGTCACCAGACAGACCGAGTCCCTGCTGTGCACCAGCGGACCTGATTGAAGACTACATGATACATTCAGGTAATAGTGTATCTGCGGTAGAAAACTGTGTGTGTGTGTGTGTGTGTGTGAGAGAGAGAGAGAGAGGAGAAGCTGCTGCTGTCATCACTGCTGATGGAGGTTGTGTAGTAGTAGTAGTAGTGTTAGTAACAGTAGTACTGTGGGACTGTGACTGTCAGTAGCAGAGACTCTTTGTAGTAATCATGTCAGTACAGTGTCTCAGTCTTTGGCTGACACAGTGATGAGTCTTCACATCAGCAGTTCTGCATCAGCATTGGTGGAAACTGAATTTACTCAGGTGCTGAAGTAAAGTTTTCAGGTACTCGTGCTTTCCTGGATTATTTCTGTTTCCTGTGATGTCATCACCATAAAAACTGCGATCAGCTGATCAGATCTGAGGCTCTGTTCCACCTGGGTGCTCACACAGGTGCTTTAACTTCAGGTGATGCTTCTTAGTGTCAGACTCACATTCTCGCCATCAGTATTGATTCATGATTTTCTCAGTTCATCCATTGATGGATCGATTGATCAGCTTGTCGCTGCAGATCCACGCTTCAAAAAAGAAAACATGGAACTGAACAGACCAGAATCATTTCATCAGGTGTTTTAAACGACAGGAGAGGATCAGCCTCCTGTGAGCAAGGTCCTCGTTCATCTTCCGTCGTTTTCAGGTTGGTTTCTGTTCTTGTCTTCGTCCTGATGTTTGTAGGAGGCAGAGACGTTTCTCTGACCTAGATTAAGAAGGATGAAGCTTGATGAACAGGAAGTGTGGAGCAGGTGTCCACGTCTCTCCCTCTGAACTGTTGTGGAGTAAAACATAAAGAGACTGGAGGCTGATGACTTGGCTCCTCTGCAGCGTCTCTAACCCTCACAGTGAACTCAGCGATGCTGATGCTGTGACGCAGCACAGCACAGAGAGCGGCTGATCTGTGTCAGTGAACAGGTGAAGCAGGAAGTTACTGGTCTGAAGTTGGTTCACAGACTTTGTGACAAACCAACAGCAGCATGGCTTCTGTCAGACCCGCAGAGTCTGGATCAGGAGTACCTCATCAGATCCAACAGGGCCTTCTGCTGGTTTCAATCATCAAACTCCATCATCTCCGTCCCCAGAAGAAAATTCAGCATCAAGCACAAAGCGTCAAAACGCGACTGTAAACACAGGAAGTGGCTCTGTGTAGACAGGAAGTGATGAAAACAGGAGGATTCTTAGGTGATGTCCTTTGTTTTAACAGGATTTAACCACAGAAGCTTTTAAAAAGTCAAGTCTTTTAAATAATCGCTGTGTAGCTCGACGCAGTAATGCCAGCTTGTTTACATCTTCTACAACCTGGAGTCTGTACAGGCTGGATCTCCTCCTGTGAGTCTCTGGTCTCCGGTCGTTCAGTGCAGAGAGACCTGGCTGCTCCAGATGTTTCAGACTCTGTGTGTGGATCAGGTCCTGGTCCCTGTGTGACCTCCTCTCAGCCTCCGTGTGTGTGTGCTCAGACACTCGGTCGGTGAGGAGCTGCAGAGCCACACGGTTTTTATTTCATCAGACACTGACGTGATGTCGATCATGTGTAGGTAACGTTCATCAGGTCTGAAATATCTTCTGTGCTGCATCTGTAAATCGTGATTCATCTCCTGTCAGAGTTTAGTGTTCCTCTGTGTTCACACGCAGCAACAGGTTCTCTTTCAGTCGATTAGTTGATTGAATTGTTCAGAAACTCTTCTGATAATCGATCGGTCGAAGTGAACGGTCCAAACACCTTCCTTAAACTTACATGTGAATATTTGCTCCTGTTCTTTGTCTGAAAATTGAGTCACTGATTTCTTTCTGGGCAGAAGTTCACATTTGCCCTGAATGAACCTGTCTGGAGCTGGTTTGTGGAGCTCCGTGTGTGTGTGTGTGTGTGTGTGTGTGTGTGTGACGCAGGATGCGAAAATGGCATGTTGTTTTAGAGGAATATTATTTTCTTGTGATTTACATAAATGGCACAGGTGAGGAGCTGCTGTGGTGGACACAGTCTCACCTTCAGGAAGAAGGTTTCACCCACAGCAGCCACACAAACCCACAGAGCATCGAATGTCAAATACACCCGGGCGGGCTTAGCTCTGTGTTCTTCTCTGTTACATGACTCTGGTACTTTAGTTACGTTTTATCTACCACTAGAACTGAAACGATCAGTCGATCAACAGAAGATTCATCTGCTGTTTCTTCAATCGAACGAATTTCCCCACGGAGATTAATAAAGTACCTCTTAATCTTAATCTTAATCTTAATCATGAAATAATCGTTTTTGTTTGTTTCAGCTCGTCTTTCTGATACCGCGAATACCTCTGGGTTTGCGTCTTTGAAATTCATTACTTTTTTGATATTTTCTAATATTTTATTGACAAAATGATTTGATTAACTAAGAAAATTATCAACAGATTAATTGAAAATGAGACTGATCATTAGCTTCCGTTCTACATGAATCAAAAACAGAAGAATTCATTATTTATTTATCAATTTATTCATCACAGTTCTGACGGTCATTTCACTTCAGGATGTATTTCATTCATTTTATGTGTAATAAGAGAATTAAAACACAACATTTTCTCCATCACATACAAACTGAAGTGATAATAATCAACTTTTCTATAACCACAACTTTAGTTAAATAACTGCTGAGCATGAATCTCTGGTATCACCTGTGTCTTTCAGCTTCACCTGCATCTTGTTCTTTAGCGTAAGTCTCTGGATTCTAAACTCACTCACCTGCTTCAACCTGCTGAAGGTCCGGTTTTAGTTTCTGGAGCAGGAACCTGGAGTTAGAGCTGAGTTTGTTCTCAGCGATGAGTCACGTTCTCGTCAGGTGTTTATCGTTCTTTCTATGTTCACTACATAATTTCATCAGATGATGTTGTGGAGGGGACAGAATCCTCGTCTGGTGTCATCGGTTGGTGGTACGTCATCTGTCATGTTCATGACACAAACTAAGCACACACACATTTACAGAACGCTGGGATGTGATCATCAGAAAACAAACATCTCAGATGGCACCGCTGCCGTGATCTCATGGGGAACGTTCTTTTCACACCAGCTGTGTGGTTCCACAGTCTGAAGACTATGGGACGTCTTACTGGACTCTCAGCTGAACGCTGCGTGTATAAACTGATGTGCAACAGCAGGAAGTCTCAACACAAGTGAGAGCGTTAGCGTCTCATTACAGCAAACAGCCTGCGTCTCCCTGAGGAGCTGCCTGATTTAATCAGCAGGATGAGAGCAAACCAACAGACTCCTCCATGGAAACCAGGAGGAGGAAGAAAAGAAGACAGAGGGTTTTGTACCGGCTGTCGGCTGGAGGGAGGGAGATTGGGCTCTGTGTGTGTGAGGATCATGCTTATCACCATGGCAACAGTGGTTCATTTCCACCTTTGGTCCCTCAGAAATATCTGCCCAGGTGGAATCAGTTACCTGCCTACATGCTCAGACCTCAGCAGCTCTCAGTTTTAAGTCAGGACAATAAAACGAGGGAAGTTTGATCCTGATGCATCACTGATGAGTCTTTCCTGGCCTCTACTCTGAGGAAGGATTTCTGTTCAAGAGTAAACCACAACTCAGTGTGAACCTGAGTCTCCACCTTTCTCCTCAGTAACCTGAGGACACGAAGAATCGTCCTTCTAAGCAGTAAAATACTGGAGGTTTTGTCTCAAACCGTTTATTCAGGCTCCAACACTAATGAAACTTTCAGGACACGTTCACAGAGGTCAAAGAGCAAACATTTTGTCTACACTCAGACAGCAGCTGTGCAAACAAACCTTCATCTCTGAGAGAAATTAATTCCTTAAAACCTAAAACAGAACATTAAGAACAGATTTCAGTGGCTCAGAGAGGCAGTGATCCATCATGTAAACTCAGGTGACCAGGGGGAATCATGTGACCACAAACCCTGTAAACACTCCGACAGACTTTTACCTTGATCTGTTTTTTCCTCAGTAAAATCGCTGATATGTGGAACCTGATCTCAGTTACTGCTGGAAAGGTTCCTTTGTTGCTCCAGATTCAGCCAACATAAAGACGAGGGGCAAAAATACTCTGAGCAGCCTCTTCTCGTGCTGTTGCCACGGCAACAGAGGAGGGAGTTTCCTTGCCGCTGTGTGTTGTGTTCGGCATGTGAGGGCGTGTTGGATTGAGGCATCTGAAGCTTCGTCACAGCTTCAGATCAAAGGTTTTCTCTGCAGATCACAGAGTCCTCTGACCAATCAGAGCTCATCGACACCTCCCAGCATCTCTGAGAGAACGCAGCACTGTACCAATACAAGAACCGGCCACTGTTCCACACTTAGCTCTGACAGCTCACATCAGGAACCCCGAACACTCTGCAGTATCAACCCTGCCACCAGATCCACAGATCACAACTCTGGGTTCAGTGATGGACACAGAGCAGCTGCAGCAGCCTTAGTCTGAAACCTGGTTCTCACTGTACCACAGTCACTGTGAAACCTTCAGGATCCCAGAGAAAACCCTCTCACTGAAGTGTTTCTTATTTTAGCATCAACTCTGCTGTTAAATCAATGCGAGTGCTGGGTGTTTGACTGGACTCTGCTATTAAATCTACTTCTCCCTGTGGTACCAGCTCACCCTAACATCAGCCAGTGCCTGTTCCGATACCAGTTGTTCCCGGTGACTGAATAAATTTTCTCTAACTCCGCTGCATTTTCTCATTTTTTGATTTAATCACCAGGTTTTTAATGTTTCTCTCTGAGTTCCTCAATTTGGATCAGAGGAAATTTCATGTTTCTGCTCTTTGACAGGAAAACAGGTCATTTCATGTCCTCTCCTCTCATCTCCCTGGTGTTTTTTCTTTGTCCCTCGCTGGATGTTGGTCACTCCTCTATATTTAAAGCTTAATGCTGCCTCCTTCATCCCTCTTCCCACTTTCTCTCTCCTCATCATCTTTTCTTCTCCCTCAGTTTTAAAAAGCAGCCTCTCGTTGTGAGACGAGCTACAAACAAACATAGTTTCAGAATCAATTTGTTGATTTTGAGCAGAACTGTTCTGATATTTGATGTTCTAACGCCGTCCCACCCTCCTCGTTCTCCAGGCCCATGATGATGTCGGAGAACTTGGACCAGAGCGAAGACGTCGGCGTCCTGCCCCCCCATGAGTTGGAGCCCCACAGGGAGGAGGATGGACACTGCCCCCTTCCCTTCAGGTGAGAAACTGTGAGCTCAGCTCAGTCAGTGTTGAAACCTGAGAAAGTGGTGGGATAAAAATATTAAAATGACGCTTTACTCAGTAGTAAAATATTTGTTTGTGCAGTAAACTGTGTCCAAAGCTCAGTTTGGTTCTGATGTGAGGAAGCAGATGTGGTCAGGTGGAAACCTCCAGCAGCTGCAGGGTGTGGACGAGCCTCAAAGCTGGAGTCCACAGATGCTGTAGAGACGGTAGCGTCCACATGCTGAGTTAACCTGTGCGTTGGTACAGGAAGATGGATGGAGGCTCCTTTAGGACACAAAGTGTGGACCAACGTCATGAGGATGATTCACCTCCAGATCTCCAGATCCCACCTCCACACAATCACCCAGCTCCCTCATTAGGCCTGACAAAGTGTGTGTGTGTGTGTGTGTGTGTTTGGCAGGAGATGAAAGCTGAGGAGACGTGCAGCAGAGACAATACACTGAGAGGGAAAGCCTCAGCGTCTCTCTGCTCTGTTATTCCTGTCACGTACTGAACAAGCTGCAGGAGAAGCTGCAGAATCAGGGGCTGTGTGTGTGTGTGTGTGTGTGCAGCACGTGCAGTCAGATCACGTTTCCAGGCAGCAGAGCTCAGAGAGAGACAGAGAGGCTGATGGGAAGAAGGAGGAGGTGTGTGTGTAGCTGGTGTAAAGCCTTAATTCACTTCTGCTGACAGAGAGCTGTGTTCTCGTAAAGCACACACACACACACACTAAAGTCCACAATTCAGTGTAGTTTTGCTTAATTAAAGTCCAGAAACATTGAGGTTTAAATTGTCACCCGTGAAAAATGACGAAGGATCGTGACGTGGTACAGTGACTGACAGAGCTAATTGCTAATTCCTTAGCCAGCTAGGCTGACGCCACAGATGTATTGAAAAGCTGATATGGTGCTGCCACTCAGCCTTGCTGCCAGTTTGCCCCAGTGGCCACTGATGGTACTGAAACAAAAAAATTCAATTTTCCCATAACTCACCACTGAAAAAGAGACGTCTGCTTTGCTCTTTCTCTCATCAACTTTTAATCCATGGAACTTTTATATTTGTTAAACTTTCCCTCAGAACAGTGAGTTTCGTTTGTGAAACATCAACATGATGTGAAGTCTGTGGGCAGAGGGGGAACGTGCGAGCAGGGCCACCGGAAGAAACACTAATGAGCATGTGCACAACGCGAAAGCTTCTTTTGGCTCAAACTCACAGATCAAAGTTCACTGAAGTTGAACTCAACTTGCTGCGAAGAGGAAAGTGATGAAAACTACAACCGTTTCTGTTCTGTTACTCTGTCGACCTCATGACGACTGATTTTCTTACACAATACGAAAACATGAGCGTCAGTTAGACCCAGTTTGACATGTAAACAGTTTTCTAATCCGTCTGCCTGAGAGTGAACACAGCCTCTTTCTCTGCCCCAGTTTTCCCATTCAGGCTCAAACTGTTTGCATAATTACTTCTTTTATTGTGTGTGTGTGTGTGTGTGTGTGTGTGTGTGTGGAGGGGGTCTGAAAAACGGGAGCCTGGCCGTGCTGTGGAGCAGAAACGGGCGTAGTTTCCATGGCGGATTGTGGGACACGTCCCTTCTCCTGCAGCTACTTGTGGGGTCTCACAGTTTTGCGGGGACCAGAACACTGAACCTGAATTATGTTAGCGATGGGTCCCCACAAATGTAGCAAAACAAGGATGTGTGTGTCTACCTCTCAGTAGCTCTTGTAGACAATTACTCCTTTCATACACATACACACACACACAGCAGCGCTCCACCAGCGCCGATGGCGGAACAATCTCTGATCTCTGAGCTGCTATGAATCTTCACAGTCTCCAGTGTTTTCAGCTGTTTCTCTTTTTACGTGAACTTCATGTTGATTTGCTTCGTCATGACTCCATTTACATGAGCAATGCTCCATGAAATCTGAAATCTGACCCAAGTGTGTGTGTGTGTGTGTAAGAACAAGGAGTCGGAGGATTTGTTAAAGCAGCCAACCAAATAGCTCAGAGCTGTTTGTTGGAAGGTGGATTATCACCTTGTTGCTGCATCGAGCTGTAACTCATCTGTAAACTCCGGGACTGTTGAGATGTTTGGCCTCCATCAAAACGCTGAGCTGATTTTTCTTCCTAATTTTAAAATCATTTTTTAATTCGACGTCCTGGACTTGTCTCAGAGCAGGAGTTTATGAAAACATGGATGAACAGAGACATGCCAGGTAGAGAAACATCCCACCTGAACAACCCTTTTTGAATTAAACGATGATTTAAAGTTAAAATACCAGAGATTTTATTCAATACAAGTCCTGATGTTTGACGCTGTCATTTCTCCTGCTGAAGCCTCTCAGTGTGTTTACCAGCTGTAAAGTCTCAGTGCAGTTTCCGTTGTAACTGGCAGAGCAGCAGCTTTACCTGCCACATAAAGGTCATGGCGTCTGGGTTTTTGTCCTGGGTGCTGTGGCAGCCTGTTGTTACACATATGAACAGCTGAGTAGATTTAATTTTGATTATTTTAGGTCAATAAAAACAGGATAGAAAGATTGAATTCCTGTTTGGAGAGCAGTCTGCTTCCAAACCTCTTAATCACCACCAGTATCACCTCTGATTTATTCTGCAGGTTTACCAGTCAGAGCTTTGTAAACAGGATTAAGAATGGGGGCCTGGAAATGTGGCCACGTCCTGTAGATGGGATCAGTGCAGCTGTACTCCACTGATTTATCATGTGACTCCTACAACACTGACTCACGCTGCAGTTTTAAAGCACAAAGATCAAAATCAATACAGCAGAACTCGAGAAATCCTCTTTTGTATTCTTCTTGGTCAAACCCTGGTGCCTACATCACCCACAATGCACCTGGACCTGTGCCAGTTGGGGGTTAGATGGGGGTATATTAATGTATCCTGCCTGGAACCTTTCTAACTCCACACCCCCAAACAGAACAGTGTCCAAGATGAACATGAAGTTCAAAGTTCAGTGAACTAAGCACCAGAGGAGGCGATGTGTCCTCACTGTACACAAAGATTCACAGGACAAGCTGCAGGCATTGAGCAGACGTCTGGGACCTGCTGCTTCCACTGGTTTTACCAGGACTGAAGCTTTAAAGGTTTGAGGAGATTCATCAGTGTTTTTTTCTCAGGAAGTAGCTGCTCTTTGAACACACTCTGTCCACAGCCTGAGCTTTAGACTGTCTCAGTGGGTCATGAACAGAATGAGTTCACTGTTGGACAACATATCAGTGTCCATGTTATCTGCGGTCACATTTACATCCTGTCGGCCACATGGCTCCTGATAAGATGAGGAAACTGTCCGATTAAAGGTGTTTGCATGATGTACTGATGAGACAGCTGCACCTAAAGACACGGTGTGAGGGACGGACTAAAACCACAGGACACTGAGCTGCTGCTTGTTTGTTTTTGCTGAACAGAAAAGGTCACAGAGATGGAGTGTGTTTGTGTTTGAGTTTGCATGACTTGCTCTGCAGTGTGCTGTAGGTTCAGACACACACACACACCTCTTCAGTTGTTTTGAACTGTGCAGAAACTTTAGGCTCTAAAATCAAAGTGAGGATGTTTCCAGGAATAAATTCATGACTGGTTTTAAATTCGGATAAAAAAAAAAAAAGAAAACTGAATAAGCTGCGTTAGAGGTTTGAGTTTCTCACCGTGAACCAGGAGACGTTTACTGCACGTTGTTCCTCCTCTCTCTGGTCATTTGAATTGAATGAGTGATAAATGAGCTCATGAGTTGCAGCTTGTTTTTCCGTAACTCCGACTGTGAGCTGTGTATTTTCTAAACATGTGTAGGATCAAACAAAGGTGGATTTGTTATGGCAGAACTTGGGTGGAACATGTCTCTGTGTCAAAGCTGTGTTTCCCTGTGCCCTCATGTCTCCATCTGACCTGCAGCTCCTACAGCCCAAACTTTTAAATTCTCTAAGTTAAGAAAGATGATAAATAATTTTAGTCCAAATGTTACAGGGTCTACTACAGTATCTTTCAATACGCTCATGCTCTGAGACACTTGATTCATTCAAGCCTGTTCTGGATCCCCAGTGCTGGTCTTCACTGCTCTGTGCTGCTACAGAGGCCCACGTTTCTGCAGGAGCTGCGGTTTTTGTCTCTTCTGACAGAATCTGATGTGATGTGATGACATGTAATGGTCATGTGATGTAATGTGTCCTGCAGGCTGCAGCTGATCGACGACTTGTCCTATGAAGACGTGAAGAAGTGTTACAGAGGATCAGTAAGTTCTTCACTCAGCAAAACAATGAGAACTGATGTAAACATGCTGAGCTCCCATAATACCACACACCTACACACACACGCACACATACACACACACACACAGCTCTGTGGTTGTTGTGAGCTCCAGAGATGACGACAGACCAGCAGGAGTCTTTTCAAATCTTTTTTTAAGTCTCTACAGAAGTTTCTGGCGTCTGTCTCGTCTCCATGGGAACATGTTCAGGGGTGTGTGTGTGTAAGAGTTCGACCTCAGATGTTTAAAGGTTCAGTGCAGCTTCACATTTAACACCCCACTGGACCCTCAGTCGTCAGGTCACTGATGTGAATGTGTGTGAAGTTCGTGTTTCTCATCACTTTATATGGATTCAAGTGTTGGATTCCAGAGAACTTGACCTCATTACAGAAGGAAACACTGAACTGCTTCCTGCACTGAATCATTGTTGGTTAAACAGGTGGTTTAGATTTGCTTTTCTAAAAGTCAGTAAATTTCTTTAAATCTGTTTCTGAGTCGGTTGGGTAAATGTTCAGTTTAAAATTTAAAAGTGAGCTTGAATCATTAAATTTAACAGTATTAAAGTGGATCCTGACCTCAGGAGGAACGAGCTGAATCTCCAGCTTCAGGTAGCAGCGACGCTGAGCTGCTGTTTCTCTTCTGTTGTTTCAGTCTTTGTTGTTTCAGACAGGAACAGGAAGGCAGGAAGTCACAGTCTGGCTTACAAAGAATAAAGACACACAGGTGTGTGTGTGTGTGTGTGTGTGTGTGTGTGTCTAACTCCTGACCCAAATATCAGAATCCAAAACAATACTCAGGCTAAACTTCCCAGAGAGTCGAGGCTTAGTTTGCTGTGGAAGAAGAAATAAGAAATCTTCAGATCCTTAACTTACTCTGACTGAGCTGTTTGCTGATTGCTGACTTTATTTTATTTTCATTTTTTTTACCATCCTGGTCCACGTTCCTGGTCCTTGCCACCCACTGAAACACCCTGTGAGCTTTCTCCAGGTCTCATGTGATGTGTTGGTCTTCCATGACCCTGCTGGTCTGTTGTACGTTCCAGATCCAGCTTTAGAAAGTGGTCCTGTGCTGAGTGAGGACTCGGCTCTGTCAGTGACTTCAGCCATGTCTCCATAAACAGCTGTGATCACCTGTGATTGACTGTGTGGCTCCTCCTCTCCACAGACCGTCAGCAAGTACAACTCTCAGTACCACAAACTGTTCCAGGCGGTTCCCAAAGAGGAGATCCTGATGAAAGGTACGGCCGCCGGTTCACCTGAGCTGTCCTGTGATGAGTCCGTCACCTGTCCTGACTCAGTCTGTGTTTAACCACCTGTGTCCCTGCTCTCCTCCTCCTCTTCTTCTTCTTCTGCAGTGTATTCTTGTGCGTTGCTGAGAGACATCCTGCTGCAGGGGCGACTCTACATCTCCAGAAACTGGCTGTGTTTCTATGCAAACCTGTTTGGTAAAGACATCAAGGTGAGTGAAGACGCTTTCAGTCTCCACCACCTGTCTCATGAAGTCTCTGTCCACTGTGAAGTGGATGAATCTGAAAACCATCCACAGTGAATCCAAGAATTCAAGTTTTATTTTAGCATCTCAGTTTAGTTGAACTTATATTTAGTGTTTATGTTTTGCTGGTTGAAATCTCTGAAACTTCATGTGTTTGTCTCAGTTATGGTTTAGTTTGAGTGTTTGAGCTTCTTATGTTGTGTTTTAGTTCAGTGACAGTTTGGTTTTTTTTAACTTGCAGCAGGTCACTTAACACACAGTTAACTGATTTTATTTAAATAACTGGTTTTATCTTTGGTTGTGTTAAAGAAAATCTGACTCTGAGTTCAGACCCAAAACAGATTCTTCAGACCCTTTGTGGGTTTCACAGATTTAATGCCTGTCACTCAGGTGAGTTTGTCACCTGTCACTCAGGTCAGTTTGTAAGAATGTATACATCTAACCTTCCTCTTTATTGTTTTTCTGTGTCAGTAAAAGGGCAATAATGATTCTGAATTGTCTGATGAAGATGAGATGAGTTTGTTTGTTTACCGATTATTGATTTCATGTTAGAGCTTCATCATATGATCATCATCATCATTGTCATCAGCACTGTAGGAGCCATATTATTCTTTGATATTGAATTGTTGGTTGTCTATCGATTTGAGTCACGTGGGTGTAGTCAGTGACAGCCGGAGGTCACAAAAGGGGTCACTCACTCACCTGCGCTCAGGTAGGAGGAGAGAAGGGAGCTGGGTAGCACACGGGCACGCTCGTATGCAGTTTACACATGCTCAGTACTGTGTACACGTCTCCATCTAACTCCATCTAAAGCCGCTGCTGTACCATATGTTTGTTTATATAAAGGAAACATCAAGATCAACCCGGAGTCGTGTTTCTCTGTTTGGATCATAGCGCGTGAGACGAATGGACAGGACCCAGTCTCTACTTCTCGTGTGACTTTTGGCAGATTTTTAGAAGTCGCAGTAAACACTGTGAGATTGGTAGTCCAGAGAGAAAAGCTAAATGACCAGCACACACTGAACATTCATGCTGTGTGTGTGTTTGTGTTTGGTATAGACATAAATGTGTTTGTCCAGGGTCCAGGTCAAAGGTCAGGCGGCTGTTCTCTCAGCATAGAGCGTGACATTTCCTGATTCTTCTTCTCCTTCTCTGTAGGTCTGTATCCCCGTGGTGTCAGTTCGGCTGGTGAAGAAGCACAAGACTGCTGGTCTGGTGCCGAACGGTCTGGCCATCACCATGGACACTGGACAGAAGGTACCAGACTCACACCAGAGGATAACAGACACACACAGAGGGCCCTCTCTGTGGGGGAACACTGATTAAACACTGAGTGAAGGCAGCGCCTGCTTTTCTTTGACTGATTTAATGAATCCAAAATAAACAGCAGCTCACAGGCTCCAGCTGTCCTCTGGAGGACTGAACATTTCTCAGGTGGACAGAAATATTCCATAGTATTTACTCACTGTTTTTGAGGTTTTGTGAATTTCAGGGTTGGACAAGTGGGAAATCTGAAAGTCAGAAGGTCATCAGAGCTTTTACAATTCATCCTGATCTAACCACCATCACATCTCAGTCCATCCAACAGCGTGACCTGCTTTTTGTCTGTCCATCTGTCCATAGTATGTGTTTGTGTCCCTGCTGTCCAGAGACAGTGTCTACGACGTCCTCAGGAGGATCTGCACTCACCTGCAGGTTTGTGGTTCACCCGCAGGACTGAGCAGGTCCTGCGGGCGAACAGAGTCCTCTTTAAGACAGGATCAGGACATTCAGCCCATCAGACTCATTGATAGGAAACAGAAAATATTCATCAGTAATATTCCCATGATACCAGTTTATCCTGATCTGACTTCCTGTCTGTTTCCCTGCAGGTGAACGGGAAGAGTCTGAGTCTGAAGCAGTACCTGGAGGAGCCCAGCTCTCTGTCCTTGGTAACGCGATGTTCATACGTGTGCATGAATGAAATTTCAATCAGTGATCAATCAATCAATCAAACTTTATTTGTTCGGCACGTTTGATACAGGTTAGTGTTCCACAGACAAATGTAAACTGTGAAAAGGGGTAAAAAAAGCAATAATAATAATAATAATAATAATAATAACATAAAATTTTATCAACTAAAGACGATCACAATATCAATGACAGGAAATGGCAGAGTTCGTCGTTGAGCGGTGTTACAGGTGATACAGGTGACTGCACAGGTTCTGTTTATCTTTCTGCCCCCGAACAAAACCTTTGCTTTTATAATCCACCTGTTTGTGTCGCTTTGTCAGGACGAGTATCCAGAGGTGCTGAAGTGGAGGAGGAAACCGTCGCTCCCCGCCGTCTCCTCGTCCCTCCCTGACCTGCTGGGAAACTCCGCCCCCAGTCTCGCCGCCGACACACCGTTCAGCACGCACACGCTCACCGGTAAGCCCGCCCACCTGTCAATCAAGAGTCCCAAGTAAACCCCAGAGTTAGAGATATCTGAGACGCTAAACTGCATCTTCCTGTCCGTGTAGACAGCAGTCTGGAGACTGAGAAGATCCTGCTCACAGAACCAGTACCTGAACTGGGTCACGTGGAGTACCAGCTGCTGAAGCTCTTCATCCTGCTGTGAGTTACTCAGAAAACACAAAAACACCCAGAATTCTCCAGAAAATACACAACACACCCACAAAGCTAATAAACTAAACCAAACCAAACAATTACATGTTTTAAAAAAAAGATTTAGACCAGAGTCCACACGGAGCACAGGGGCGGTGTCCTGAGCATCGGTTTTAGCTGTTGGCCTGTGCTGCCCCCTGCTGGTTGCTGTTCTGTATGCAGTTGTTCACACATATACAGTTATTACAGAGCAGCATCGCAGGCTCGAGTCACTCAAATTCAACATGGACATCTTCCTCAGACACGGGGGGGGGGGGGTTCAGTTCACTATTTCACTGTTTCAGCTCAGTGAAACGAGTCTTTGGAGACAGTTTGAATGATATGTGTGTGTGTCTCAGCGTCTTCCTGCTGGTCCTGTCGTCCTGCTATCTGGCTTTCAGAGTCTGTCGACTGGAGCAGCAGCTCAGCTTCCTGAGCAGCCAGCCAACACTGAGAGAGAGGTACACACACACACACACACACACACACACACACACAGTGACCTGCAGTGAAAGCATAATAAAAAGAGAAAAGATTAGAAGATATTATACTAAAAAGATGTAAAACTTCAGAAAGTTTCCTCCTGATTCTTCCTGCTCAGACTGTGGATTCATCAGCTGACACTTTTCATTTTCCATTCAAACTTTCATTCAGGCCAGTGCTTCTCAATTATTTTCTGTTACGCCCCCAGGAAGAAGAAGGCATTTTGTGCCCCCCGCCGCCGCGACTATAAATAGATAGAATAGGTCTTTGTTCGTCTCCCACCGTAGTCACAGTGAAGCCAATCGCTACATACGCTTCGTCATATTTCCTCGTCTTAGCTTTCGGGTGACTTTCGTTTGTCTCATTATCACCGTCTCAGCGCGGTGTGATGCCGGTGTCACACGCGCCCCCCACTATTTGAGAAGGACTGATTCAGGTGAAATATTCAAACCGTGAAGCGTTTGTCCAGCAGAGGGCACTGCCACTTACAGTTACAGCAGCACACCACCTCTTACTGACAGAGCTGCTCTGTCCATGCAATGTCTGACTTTTTAAACAGAAAAATGAGACGAAATAAAACTGTAGCCTAGTATTCCCGTAATAAACGGACTCTGAGAACACGGAACACACCGCAGCAGCGTTCCTAACATTATCCACTCCGGTCCTCTATCTGTATCAGCAGCGACCATAAATCGGCAATTAAGTCATAAGCCAGCGGCAAAATATGCCGGTACATGCTAATTAGTGCAAACATCCAGGTAAAATAGAGAGAAATTTACTTACCGAAAAAACTGCAACACAGACTCCTTAGACCAGGGGTATTCAACGAAAATTTTAAGAGGTCCAGTGAGAGAAAATTTCTTCAAGCGAAGGTCCGGAACACCATAATGTCTCATATATATATATATATATACATATATAGCCTCATACTGACTGTTAAATTAAACAAAGTACAATTCAAAAATTTTTATTGTCACTTAAGTTTTGAAGTAAATCTGGGCTGGAATGGTGTCAGGGCCATCGTCTCTCGCTGTCTCCCGCTCACTCGTCTCTCTGTCTTCTCTATCTGTCTCCCGCTCACTTGTCTCGCTGTCTTCTCTTCCTGTCTCCGGCTCACTTGTCTATAAATGTCATCTCCTTGTATCGCTAACTTCCCTCTCCACCTGTCACTCACCTCTCATCTCTGTATTCAGAGTCGCGCTTTCACTCTCGAATTTGATTGGCTGAGCAGCGTCATGTGCGATGGCTTAACTCGCATGCAATTGGTCTGTAAGGTCCGCTAAATAGATACTGTAAAGACAAGAAAAGCTGTGCTGGTTAAAATATTAGCGTCCCGTTGTGATGTAGAATAATCAATAATTTATTGATCGTAGGTCTGGGTCCGCATAAGACGGCGTCTGGGTCCGGACCCGGACCGCGGTCCGCCTGTTAGTAACCTCTGCCTTAGACGGTCGGTTAGTACAGTCTACACTACAACAAGCCATATTGTCACAAAAACCTATCCGAACATTGGCAAACAAACACGGACACTGCAGCCCCTGTCAACCGCTGGAGGTAGCCGGAGGCCTCTGGATGTAGCCGCCTAGCCCAGCCGATACTTTAGCAAAGAGCTAACTGCCTGTGCCGGTCTATGGGGCTGTCACTCAACGTAACCACGCCCTAATTTATTAAGCCTAAATAACACTAAAACGGTTGTGGTACCAAAAAATTCACCCCCCCCCCCCCCCCCCCCCCACAGTGTTCACGGAGGTGGAAACTATCAATAGGGACCAAAAACAAAAAATGTACCAGGCTGTAAATTTTAAAAGTTTTTTTAGGCTGTAAAGTTGGCTATTTTAACATGGGGTCAATGGAGAATTGCTCACTTCTGGAGCCAGCCCCAGCGGCAGCCAAGGAACTGCAGCTTTTTGAACGAATCATTATACATGCTAAAACCTACACTCTTACCTGTAAAAGGGGAGAATAATAGGAACGACACAGAAGCAATGTAGCTTCAATAGAGTTCCGTGTTGTAATGAATGAGCATGAGCTGTGCGCCCCCTCTACTGGCCGAGTGAGACTTTAGCAATTGAATGTATTACAATAATCCCGATCTGCAAATCAAAGTATATTTTTATCTCTTTCCAAGCCTGTTTTTAATAAAACAATGAATTAACAAAATTTTAACAGGAAACTAAAATGAAGTAAGTTTGTTACAACCATGAATTAACCTATTTTCTACTACGGATGGCAATGAATTACAGCATTTTTATCATCATTACATTTATAACAGATTTCTAGATATTACATTCATACCATTGTTATGACATTACATTACATCACTGCCACAAATGAATGTTTGGCAACAACAATTAATCAATAATCAAAATAACTGGCAATTCATTTTCTGTTGATTAGTATCAGTTAAAGGAGCTCTCAGACCTTCAGAGTTCACTGATGCTGTTGTTCATTAATTTTCCAGGTGTGGAGAGGTGCCTTGTTGGCTGGCCAATCAGAGAACAGGAACCTGACGGTGAAGTAAGAAGAAAAACCTGCACTTACATAGATTTGCCATTAGGGGGCGGCAGTGAGAGGAGACGGCTCTCAGGTGGAGACAGACGATTGAAGCAGCCGTCAGCAGCTGACCTCTGACCCTGCCGTGACCTGGTTACCATAGAGACGTCACAGTAGTCAACACAAACTGTAGACTGACTGACCTTTGAGGCCAACGTGTCGAGATCAGAGTGTGCATGCGTGTGTGTGCATGCGTGTGCGTGCGTGTGCAGACAGAGAAGTCCTAACAGATCCACATACTAACACACTGTCAGTTGATCAGTGTCTGGTTTCGTGACAGGTGTGATGAAGATGTGATGAAACAGTGACATGTTTTTCCTCCGTCTGTGTTTCTGTTTTATGACACAGTCTCATCTCAGATGAATCAGGTCCCAGTAAATGACTGACTGGTTGATGCTGGTCTCTCCTGTCTATGTTTCCGAACCAGCAGGAACCAGTCACGGACCTTCATTCAACACCGTGACCCTGTAAATCACAGACTGTATTATAACATGTTCTCCTGTGTTTTCCATTCATATTTAAACTGACTGATTTTCTTATTAAAAGTCACAGACTTTGTAGGATATTCAAAGTGACAGAATATTTTCTGTAACTACACAAAATAATCTGAATCAATAAAGGCCAAAGTGCTGCCTAAAACTCTCAGCACGTCCTCAGACGTCTCGTGTTTCTCTCTGGAGACTGAATGTTATTGTGAAAACAGCAGATCTGACACTAAATATGCACCTGAATCGTTTTGTTTTTATATTATTTGTTTGTGTGAGATGAATGTGGATAAAGAAGAGCAGCTCATACCTGAGCAGAGCTGCACCTGAGTGTAGAGTCCACCTGCTCTGCCTGTTATAGAAAATACCGTCACATGTTCGTGCACAAGGCGGCGTGACACAGCTGACGAGCAGCTTCAGATGGAGATGGAGTTTTCTCTCCGTCATTGTTTGGGCGTCAGTTTCTCTTTGACTCAAACTGAAGTTCTGACTGTGACACAAGAATCATTATTGTGGTGCGGTGTGTAGCATCGCACACTATTGTGGTGCATTGCTTTGCATGCACACTATTGTTCTTCCAGTTCTTCTTCCTTCCTTCCCGATTTTTGGTTCGCTACTCCTCCCACACCGTTGAGCGCACACCAACAAATGATAAATCAAAACGTGCAGCTCAATCTAACTCGCTATGCTTGTATTTTTTTGTACTTCTGTCCTATTTATAAAACAGTATCATCTAGAGCAACATATCAGATGATGGTGCTCTGAATTATAGTGCTGCAGAGACTGCTGTGTGACTGCTTGAGTAATTTATTCAGAAGGTCTTATTCTGGTTTAGTTCAAAGCTTTTATTTTACACGGCAGCAAAATTTGGATTTTCTTATTAAAAGTTCAACTGCACACTGAGAAGCAGGCCAAATCCGTATGTCTTTCTAGCAGGGCATCTGTGCTGGCTGTAGTGCTGGTATTAGCACATGTATGGTTGGTATTGGCACATATGGTTTTGGTAAAAAAGGAAAAATGCCTGTGGCATTAATGCCACAATACAATACAGTACAGAGGTACATCATACTTCAGGTGTGTTACCGTGGCCACTGTATGAATAAATGTTATTCACACATATGTGAATGTAATTGTTTCATTTCCTGGTGTACTACAGACAATTGCATTCATTAGTCCTGAGATCACTACACTGCATTAGCCTATATATATATATATGACAAGGTGACAGAAGTTTCTGGACGGGAAAGTCGTCTTCTCTTACCAAATGTCTGAGGTTGGCTCAGTTGTCTCATTCATTCATAAAGCGCAGCTGGGGTTTCGCTCCTCTATCCTGTCTGCGGCTGCTAATGTGGAAACCACTGTGTCCTGATCAGGACCTGGAAAGTTTCTCTGGAGAATCACATACAAAATAGTGAATGACTGTGGAAAGTCCTGAGTCTTTTCTCTGAAAAAACACATGGGGGCGCAAGAGCAGCTGCTTTAAATTCCAGTGTCCAGCAGTAACTCAAAACATTTGAACGTGTTTCCGTGGCCAGGTAAACTGGCCAGTTTCATTTGATGTGGTGAAACTGAATAATCCAGAGACACTTGTGAAGTTTTAGGATTCAGTTTTACAGTGGAGCCTCTGGACAAGTGAGGGAGCACCCTGTCCAGGCTGGGTCAGAGGTCAGAGGTCAGGCTGAACATAGACCAGTTAAACTTTAATCCTGTGATTAAACTGTAAAAAAAAGACAAAGACTTTGACAACTTCAGCATCTACACTGCAGCTCTGCAGTGAGGAGGGTCCACCCTTCACTCAGCACCAAACCACTGCAGGACAGCCTAAGTTCTCTGTTCACCTGTTGGTTAGTTTCACATTCACACATTTAAATGTCAACGTCAATTCAAGGCTTAAGGGCTTCACCTGAAGATATGACACGTTCATTCTCATTCATTAGAAAAAGTGACGTATTTCGGCCTGAGGTCAACAGAAACAGGAAACACATCCTTCAGTGAGTCACAGGAGCTTCAGCTGAAGTCACATGACAAATGTAGATAACCAAAATGGACAGACTGACGTCCACGTCCACAGAACCATCCCTGAACATGTCTCTGACACCTGTGCATGTTTACAATGCCAGGGCAACTCTTCAGCACTGCAGGCCATCAAAGTTGCCGTTTGTCACAGCTGTTGCAACCAGTTTGGATCCAGCAACAAGGTCATTCTGTTTACATGACTGAAGCGACCTGAAGGATAAATTATCATAAAAAGAGAATTTATTCATCATTTTCATTAATCATCTTTATTATTCAGTAACAATCCTAAAAGAGAACATGACCTGAGGATCCAGGACCTGCAGTCTGGTTCTGGAGAGCCAGAGCCTGATCCTGGATCAGTTCTGCTGCACTATAATAAAAAAAGTCACTGGTTGCTGTTGCTGTTCAGTCCTTCCTGCAAAGTTCCAGAGACAGAGCTTCTCCTCCTGGTGGGAGCTGTGGGACAGGATGACGAGTCTGTACGAACACGTCCTCTCTCCTGTTTCCTGTCCTGTTTCCTGCTCTGCAGTTTCTGCTTCCTGTCCTTTCATTTACCACAGCTATAAACTCAAGTCGGGAAAAAAGGTGACAGTGCACCCCCAGCCCTCTGGTACGTAATGGTAACGAAACATGTTTCATGTCACTGTAACTTACATGTCTCTATCAATTTGACATCAGTTTTAGAGACCAACGTTCCTCCGTAACCACTGGCATCCTCATCTCTGCTGCACTCAACGGCCGCAGCAACATCAGATACTCCACGCTGACTAAGAAAGTCGTCAGGTACAGTAGCCCAGATGTGTCAATCCAGAAAGGGAACGTGATGAAACTGCTGCTTCTCTGTAGAATTAAAGAAGCAGATCCATCACTGGATCACTGTGACACTGAAGGACACACGTAAAAACAGCAGGATTCTGAATGAGATTCTGCAGGATGGAGGAGCCTGTTCTTTCTGTGATTTCAGGTTACCGGACGTGTACGTTTAAGTGACACTGAATCTAAAATGTGTGTATAATCTGTGTGTGTGCTCAGCTTTGACTGAGTGTTTTAAATTGTCCTTCGTGTTTGTCACTGCTGCTGCAGCTGTGAATGAGCAGCTAAACTACAATAACACACTTCCTGTTGTTTTCAGAACACCTGAGCGCACCTGTGCCTTTCACCTCACTCTGTATCTTTGCCTCACCCCCCTCCCTCTGCCCCTCTCTCAGAGGCTAAAACTAGCTGAATGTTTGTTGGTGGACACCCCCCGCGGTTAGTTCATGGTTAGTCCTTCTTGTGTCTGCTCCTGTTTTCTTGGGTTCTCTTCGTTTTTCTTGTCCTGTCCTGTCTTTTTATTTCCTCTCCAGTCTCGTTACCTCCGTCATCCTCTCATTTTTTATCTCGTCAGGTTCTTGTTGATCCTGTTCCATAATGACTGATTCAGTCCAGCTAGCTGTTAGGAAGGCAGATCACTCCTCCCATCGGAGGCTCCACCATGTCCGGTTGACTGGAGAAGGGCCTGGGACTCATCGGCCTGCCTCCCACCAAAAACTCCACACCCCCCTTCCCACCTCTCACTCTGCTGTCCTTTTCCGTCCCAGCATGTATCCTGCCTGACACCGACAGCAGTCGGACGTCAGAGTGAGCGTTGGCCACCGTGTGGCGCCGCACACCTCCAACCTTCTCCAGGTAGGCCTCGCCCTCCTGCTCCACCAGGGGAGCCAGAGACGACGAGTCTGAGGAGCTGTGATGCTGAGTAATGGTGATCTCTGGCTGGTCGCCGAGCAACGACCCAGATGACCGCAGATGACGGGGCTCTGTATAAGGAGAGACAGGAAGCTGATGTGAGCGGGCAGAGACAACCGCAGACATGTTTTTTTTTAAAGTTTGTGATTGCTCAGAGGCTCAGAGTCACACTGACCATAAATCAGAAACTTTTTGACTCAGGTGTGAAAGTTTTCACAAAACCGAATCTTTAAAACTTTAAGGCAGAAATTTAACTGTACAAACAATCAACAAAACTCTGGTTTCAAGAGTGAATGACTTTATACCAGATAACAGAACCAAAAGTTTCCAAACACCAAATAAGTCGAGATGAATTTGGGAGAAAGTGTCAAGTGTGTGTTCAAAAAGCCTGGGCAGGAGTTCCTCTGAGGTCATGACCTGCACACAGATTCAGCAGGTGAACACAAACACTTCACATGGACCAGCATGTCGCTCTGTAACAGCTGACCTGTGATGATGTGTCAGCGTTAGACTGTGATGAGTTCAGGCTCTTCAGACTCTGTGGTAAACAGGACGACCCTGTGTGTTTACGTCCTGTCAAACTTCATGGACCTTCCTGCTGGGTTGCCTCAGGTGTTCTGCATTTACCCTAATGTCCTCGACATGTCTGAGTCTGCATTCATATAAACTGCCTTCTAAAGCTCATTTATCAGTATTATATAACAGTACAGTACAGTTGAGTTCCTGCAGTGGCCTCCTGCAGGAAAATCTCAGTGCTGGTCTGCTTCAAGTCACAGCAGGGATTAGACTATAATCAAATCAGGCTGTGGCAGCCGCGGTGATGTGGTGAGTTTAAGCTCTGATCCTCCTGAGGCTGTTTGTTTGTGGAGCCTGAATGAAGGAATTTCACATTCTTTTCTTAAAGAAAAGCTGCTGCGGCATATGAACTGAAGACAAACAGATAAAGGTTTTAGTCTGTGAACTGCAGCTGCAGATTTCCGTTAGCATCTGTTAGCCACGCTGCTAAAAGTCAACTACACCAAAGCACTCAATGGAAAACTTTCCTCTAAGTTATTTTATTATCAATGAATGTTTTGTTCACTTTGATCAGTGGATTGTTTTTTGTGCATTTTCTTTAATTCAAATTAATGAAAGCAGGTGGAGAAGGGCTTTTTTCCTAGCAGTAATTCTAAAGGGGTTTCAGTTGTGTAAAATATGTATTTTTATTATTATTATTTAGTATTATTTTGAACTTATTTGCTAATTTTTGCCACATTTTCATCATAAGAATTAAAGAGGAAAAGCTGATAATTGTTGAGTCTTCTTGGCAAACGTTGAGGAAGAAACTCCTGAGAACAAACTCCTGGAAACACACGACAGCGCAGCGTGGTCCTGATTTTATCTGAAACAGTTCATCTGTTAACCAACAAGTCGATCGACAGAATTTAACTGGCAAATATTTTGATAGTTCCTTAATAACTTAAGTGAAAACGGATATGGGTGGTGGTGAAGGAGATGCCCCCCCCTCCCTCTGCGACCACGGCTGTGGTGTCCCTGAGCAAGGCACCGATCCACCCCAGCTCCCCGGGGATCTTAATAGGCAGCCCTCTGCCCCAGTGTCTCTAGTGCGTAATAAAGGAGTAAACTTAACTAATTTAACTAACTTTAAACATTTGATGGTTACAGCTTTTCAAAGACACTCTGCTGGTCAGAGAAAGCTAGGAAATAATATTCATAATAATCTGTAAATAATAACTGGTCTCTCAGTGTTTGATGTGTGTGTTTCCAGCTCTGACTCCTCCTGTGGACACACATCAGTGGAAATATGCAGAACAAATACTGAACATTAATAAACATTTAAACTGTAGAAACTTTGTACCAAATCTTTACGTGCTGCTCATAAATTGTGCTCAGGGACTTGAGCAGGAAGTGAAGTGTTAGCAGATTAGCTGCAGCCCTGGTCCTGATCGGCTCTCCTGTCTCGCTCCAGGTTCTGTGTTTCATACCTGATTTTCCATATCCATCCATCAATAAGCTAAATTTGTTTTTTCAACCGTTCCTATTTTTCATGCTTAATATTTTCCCTCTGTTTTCCGATGGTTGCTCCCCTCAGGTTATGGAGGTGGTAACAAAGCCTTTTCCTTCACATTGTGCAGTGATGAGTCTTTGAGTCTCTGCTGGTCTGATATCTGTCCTGTTATTAGCTCACCCTTGGCTCAGCAGGTGTGTTGCCGTTGCTGTTGTCACAGGTGTGACTGAGGTTTTCAGAGCAGAGTTGTGTTTGTGACAGAAACAGACTCTGTGACCTGGTTAATTCCCAAACGAAACCACAGCAGCAGATTAAGCGGCTCACCTCCCTGCTGAGAGGATTTAAACAGCACATTTTTACAGAGCCACACCCCCTGACCTCTGACCTCAGAAACAAGCTGACTGACTGCTGAGGACATCAGGACTTTAAAGCAATACTTCCACAAGATGAGCTCCTTCTCCTTTTAGCCCAATGATCTTTCATGTGTTTTCCTTGTTAATTTTTTAGCTCATTAATACAAATCATGCTTCAGACGTTTCATTTTCAGATGAATCAGCTGCCAAAAGTCATTTTCTTCCTGAGTTACAGTGTGGTGTGAGACAGGGTCATTCGCTAACTCACTGTAGTGTTTCCCTCGCGTTTTTCACCAACAAAGTTGAGTTCTCAAAACAGTCTCACCTCAGGTGAATTACTACAGTGACGTAACAGCAGTAAGACTGAGCGCATCACAATGTAAATATGAACCATTATTGCCTGTAGTAGCATCAGCATCAGCATCAGTAGTGCCAGTAAAACTCACCTAACAGCAGCTGGTTTCTGTGGGGCAGAACACTGCTGAGGTATGGAGACACGACGATCTCCACCAGACGTTCTAACTGGTAATACTCCAAACTGGGACCACTGGACTCATGGATACCCTGTGACAAACAGAGGCACAGGTGATGCACAGAGCAGGTGACACCTGTTTTCCGGGCCTTTATTTTTTCAGACAGTGGAGAGAGGAAGGAAAAAGAGGAAGTAACAAAGGTTCCTCAGACTGAAACCAGGGATGCTGGGGTTTAGGGTTGAGACATGGTGAAGCCCACATATGGTACCTGAACTAAAGTCTTAGTGGACCAGGTCCTGACAGGTGTGTGTTATTGTTTTTCTGTCTTACCCACGAACAACTGAGGTTTTCCAGCCTGAGGAGAGAGAACTTCTCTGTCTGAGGCTTTGTTCTTGGCTTCAGAGTCACAGTTAGACTTAATGTTGTGTCAGGACTGATGATTAAAAACATAAGGCGTAGAAAAGGAGGCAAACCCTTTACAATTATCTGCATTTATTTATAAATTGTCTTAAAAATGGGTTCACATACTTTTTCTTTTCACTTCTGGGACCTGGGTCCATTATCTGTATTTGTAATAGTAAAATTCCACTTGATGAATGAATGAAATTAATTGAGATCTGGGAACAAAGTGAAAGGTTTGAAACAAACCTCCTGGTTAGACAAACTGTCTGTAATAAAACACCCATGACCTTGACCTGCTTTGACCTACTGTACCTACTGTAGCTGCACACAAGTAGTTTTCCTTTGAACGGAGGGATTATTCCCAACATCTCAGCTGTGCTCACTTGATCTCCAACTATAATGACTGAGAAAATCTGGATTAGCTGTTTGTTTCTCACCCGTCAGCTGTGGCTGTGTTGGCACGATCACAAATGTCAGCAATCATTACAGGAAGAAGTTATAATGAGCTGCAATAAGACAAGAACTGTCCTTTAAGGTTAGTACAAACCTGTGTGTGTGTGTGTGGGTTTACCTGCAGCACCAGCAGCATCTGAGTGACAGGTGGGGGGACGGAGGCAGCAGCTCCCAGAGTTTCCTCCAGATGAAGCTTCAACAGCACCAGATCTCTAAAGGCCAGAAGAGCCATCTGCCTGACTGTCAGCTCCTGACCCTGAAGACACACACACATTAGCAGTAGTTTCTTTCAGTCCAGAGCAGGTTAGCCCACTGACCTCTCCACTCAAATGATCCAAGCTGATTTAAGGATTTGACTCAGCACCTTCAGTTCCTCGAGTAAATACACACACACACACACACACACAGAGCTGACTCTGAGGACACAGGAAGTGTTGAGTTATTTGTGTTTGATGTTTTCACTGAAAAGCTGCTGATTTTGTTGATGATGATTTGTTGCTGAATATCTCAAGCACTGACAGACTATGATTATGACATATGTTTATACTGAGAAATTATAAACCAAAATATATAATTATTGTCAGCTCTGTAGACAGTAGGTCTGACTAACAGGCCACTGCACTATACAAATAGATAACATACAGACGCATAAATCAATTTGTCCATATGCCTCATTAAAACAAATCCTACTCTTGTCTTGTTCAAACCTGATGAAGCAATCAGTGCCTGTTTATCCACATTGCTATGGAAACAAGATGCTCAAACTGTCTTTTAATTCAAGGAGCCTTGATTAAAGTAGTCAGAGTATTTGGACTCATTACTTGTAGAGTCACTTAATCAGGGTTTTTTTTTACAGTGCATCCACAAAGTCTTCAGACCCTTCACTCTGTGCTAAAACCATTTAATTCATTTTTCTCTCATCACTCTCAGTTCCCCATGACGACAAAGACACAACACAATTTTGGAAATTTGTACAAATTTATTAAAAAGGAAAATTTAACAACTTGATGTTTCCTGATCTCCAGTATCTGAATCTAACACTGTCTGTCTCACAGCCAATTATGTTTCGGTCTTTCATGTGCTCCAGTGTTGACAGCGTGTGTGTGTGTGTGTGTGTGTGTGTGTGTGTGTGTGTTTTACCTGGACAGGGTAGAAGATGGCCTGCAGGGTGGGGAGGGTCTCAGTGAAGAATCTTTCCCACATGTCTGCGAGGACGATCAGCTGGTCGTCACCTTACAGGATACGAGACGTGGTTACCATGGAAACACATTGACACCTCATGTCCAACATCATCCTGATGCACTAAAGAGGAAATCAGCTCACCAGCTCAACGTTTCTGTTGCTGTGTTGTGTGTAAACACAGACATGATGCAACCATGAAACCTTACAGACATCCATGATACATTTATCACTAACGTGATCATCAGATAAAAATAAAACCAAATCAAATTAAATGTTTTAAATGACTTGATAATCCTAATAATCTACCTTCAGCTGCTGTAAACACAAATAAAAAAGTTTTTATGATGAATAACTGAAGTCTCATTGTATCACAGAAAAATCATTTGATACCAAATTCCACAGATTTTTTTGAACCTCGACTCAAAAATCATCTGAATCAATGAGATGTCAAATCCGTCTGTCCTGCCTGGAAGCAAAGAGACAATGATTGGACGTGAAGACACTGCTGTGTCCTCTGCTCATTCAGTCTAAGCTCTCACTGCTGTCTGACATCTGATCATATCACCTCACAGGCCTGAAGTCAGCTCCTGTTCCATCTGATTTCTAATTAAAACAAGTCTCAGCAAAGTCAGACTGGAATTTCAAAATAAACAACAAAGCTTTTGATTCCTATTTAAAGTCTGAGCTTTAATAAGAGTTTGTCTCCTGATCAGAAACAACTGGATGGAAGGAACAAAAAAAAAAAAAAAACCCTAACTGCTGAAACTAATTTCCCCTCAGGATATTAAAGCTCTGCTGCTCTTATTTTCTGTCTCTTCCTTTTAGTCCCCAAATGAAGAATCAATATGAGAGTTGAATTCAGACTCAGAAACCACTAACCAGTCTCACCAGAGTGGAGCAGGATCTGATCCAGGACTTCAGACAGACCTCGAGTCAGCAGTTGGTTCTGAGAACACACACAAATAAATACACACAAACATGATGATGAGGATGATGATGATTGTTGTTGTTGTTGGTGGTGGTGGTAAAATTAATAACAAAGACAAAATTTAATTTATATATAATCAAACTTTCTTTTGTCTTCAAATTAACCATGATTTTTTTTATTTTAAGCCAATGATACAACAGCGTTTAAGCGTTCTCTTCTCGGTGTTACAGTTACACACTTCAGGCAGCAGAACACAAAGCTGCTACAACCACAAAGCAACAACATGAGAACATCATTTCCATTAAATCATCTTTTAACTCAGAATAAATGGTCTTTTCTCTCATTTCCTGTTTTCTTTATTCACTTTTTATGACTGATGTTCATAGAATTACTTCTCCTTTTCCCACACTTACATGTGTATCTGTGAACACCAAATACAGTTCAGTACTGACTGAACCATGACAGTTGAGAGTTCCGTAATATTACAGCAGATTAACGAACTAAGGTGATGTACTCGCAGGGACTTTTACATTTGGCAGATTACTTCCTATAAGCCTGATCTGTTTGTCAGCAGTTCCCCACAGCAGCAACCAAACCAAACAAAAAAAGGCTGTCAGTGGTCTGTTACCCTGAGCAACTGAGCAACCGTTGCCATTGATTTCTGTGATGAGAGAGAGCTCTGAAACCAAAAGCTGGTTTCAGCCAGGCTCATTATCTGAAAGCAGATGCGTGTAGTGTAAATGTGGTGTCGAGGAGAGATGAGCTTCCTGTGCAGAACAATAACACTGCAAATAAACAACGGACACACACTGAACCTGTGTACTGTATAGACCTGAACCACAGACTGTCAGGCACAGGACAAGAAGTCTGAACCAGCAAATCAGATCTCAGATCAGTCTCCTGCTACCAGGCCTGTGATGAGTCTGGTCCCTCTGAGCCACAGAGCTCCACTGACCTCTGCACTCAGTTCAGTAACAGCTGATATTAAATTACTGAGACTTTTTAAAGTGAAACGCGGAGGTGAGAGAACAGGCTTATAATCAGCATTACACTGTTATAAACCCTTTAATCAGGTGGTTACATACTGATGTATAAAAGGACCTAATGTAAAATGTTACTGTTGGTTTGACCTGCACATGAGATATGTTCATAATGAGCAAAATACACAATGACACCAGCTTTTAGGCCACGATTACTGGCCTAAAATAACCTGTAAGCCATTAAAACTCATCCTTCAGTATATATTACATGTAATACCAAATATCTACAGCTGTCCAATGGACTGTGATGAGATATGGTTCAGATGTTCATGGTCCCCTCAGGATGAACTGGAATAACTCTGCAACCGGAGCAGTTTCATCTGGATGTCAAAGTTCTGAGGAGCTCTGCAGAGGTCAGATCCGTGAGGACAGGATGGACGCTGACCACTCTCAGGATGTGGGCGGGAAAGACATGTCAGCTCTGGCACAAAGAGCTGAAAAAGACAGAGTCCAGACATCGGTGCAGAGATTACAGACCGAAGACTTCCCCCGCTGTTGTCTCTGAACAGGAAGAGGACATCTATCCACATCCTACCTGTCACCCTCATCACTGTCTGCAGATCCAAACCTCACTACTGACACTGCGGTCGATTAATGAGACGCGTGGCGGAGCACTGCCTGCAGCTTCAGGACAGAGTAAGCAGCAATCAGCTTAGTGTAAGAAGTGAATTACACAGAGCTGCAGCTGCAGACCAACAGACGGACCTGTGGTGGAACCTGACAGTCTGCTGATGTTAACGTCTTCACAGTTTGCAGCCAACTGTGAGCCCCACCTCACGCCATCAGCTCAGACTCTGAACGTTTCACTCTGTCTGACCAGCACCTGCTGCTCACATCACAGACCTGCTGCAGGCAGAGACACAGCTTCCACGCTGCGCTCAGTTATCAGTGAAACACACAACATGTGTCAGAGTGAGAGCAGCTCTAACAGGTCACACATCTGCACAGGTGAGTGTGAAATCAGCAGATCACACACGGTACAAACAGGACAGCGAACCTGTGAAGTGTGGTGACTTTCATTCTTCTCTTTTTGGACGATACAGCAGCATGTGGTCTGCAGTCACATGACCAGGCTGCTGTCTGAGGGATCGACTGGCAGCCGGAGCGTCTGACTGGCTGCTGATTGGTGATTGGTTAATCACTACAGCCAATCACTGGAGCTGCACTATAGTTTTTATTCTTCTGTTTAATCTATCTTCTTCTGATTTAACATATTTTTATCATCTCTTTTTCTTATTCATTTTAAATCCTTTGTATCTGTGATTCTGTTACATTTCAAAGTGCTTTTTATTTCCTCATTGGCGAAACGTCCCATAAAATACACATAAACAGAAGAACCGTTTGGGTCCTTACAGAAAATCACTTTGAACAGCAACAGCTCCATGAAGCTCCATCCAGAAACAGAAAAAAGGGGCTCAGGTGAGTTCAGGTCACAGGTCAGGGTATGTGGATTACGCAGGCTGAGTGTTGGTTTTATAGTTTGCTGGTTATTATTCATAATTTTCTTGTGCTGCTTTTGTCCACTTTGATAATTATGTTTATTGCTCAGATGTAAAATATCTTGTAACATAATCAGATTTTATTTTATAAACAAACCCCAGGAAATACATCACCCTACATACATTTTTTATTCTTGAATAGTGACACTGAGATTGGCCTAAAAATCCAGTATCATCAGACTTTTAATGATTAAAAGTTCAGCTGAAGCAAACGCAGATAAAAAAAGGCAGAGACACCACAGGTTTCCTCTGATTACTGAAAACACTTCCAGATATCGGTTTCTGTTTGTGAAGCTGCTGGTGACACAAACTCAGTCACACTTTCAGGTTTTAAATAAAAAGTGAAAATACCTGGAAGTAGTCTGTGATGAAGGAGCCCATCTCTGTTTTAAGGAGCCACCTGCAAAGACACAGAGGAGCTAAGGAAGGAAGGAAGGAAGGGACACTGACAGTAGCCATGTTTCCTCTGATCATCTTCAACACGCACGCACGCACAGCTGCAGTTTACCGAGTCTTTCTGAGGAAACCTGAACTAAAACAGCCGTTATCCTGATGACTCAGTAAACCTGAGACTCTATCGTGTCCTGTCCTGTTTCTTTACTTCGCTCAGTGTTGTTCTGCTTGTTGTTCTCATGTCTCTCTGTTTGATATAATAATGTTTGATATTTCTGCTGTAAATGTGACTGAATCACAAGTTGCTTTTAATTTTCTCTATCAATTTATTATTTTAGTTTAAACTGTGACGTGACATAAACTGCAGGTTAAAGTGAGCATTCAGATAACTCTGGGACAACACGTCACATCTTAATATTCAGGGTTAATATTGAACATGAAATAAATAAAACTTGTCATCAAAAATCAGTTCTTCTATCATCTGTGTGACAGAAAAATGAATCTTGCTCTGTGTTGTATTTAAACGCTTATTTAAAGAGAAAGAGAAAAGGTGTTTGTCACCTGATGCTCTCGTTAAGCGTGTACAGCTCGTTAGTCTGCAGAGCTCCACCCTGGAAAACCTTGATCACAGCAGATTGGACGCTGAGGGACACACAGACAAACACAGGTAAAGTCAGAGGTCAGGGGTCAACAAGTCCATCTGGCTGTGGCTCATTGTTCATGGGCTTAGGTTAAAAATCTGTTTCACACTGAGGCTTTTTCAGTTGTGCTGAAGAACGACTGTGTCGGGTCACAGTGTGCGACGGTCCTCATATGTGACTCAGCTGTTTGACAGGACATGACCCGGCTGCCACTTCCTACCAAACATCCTATTCAGCGCCGTGAAAGCAGGAAACAGGGCAAAGACAGAGAGGAGCTCTGAGTGTCGCCTGCCAGAGGTGAAATAACCTCAACACAGACAGAGAGAAGTCAGCTGAGGAACAACATGTGTTTCTGCATCTGTAAGGATCCACAAGGGTCGATGATGGTGGCTCCACATGAGGATCAGCACAACCAATCCACTTACAGCACAAACATAACCAATGGTGGAACCAATCAACAAGGTACCTGCCAGTCCTCTGAAAAAAAGTCAGTGTGAACACAAACTGGACTACAGGGGAGGTTCTTCCTCTGGGTTAACAGCTGGATAAACACTACTGTGTCTCACACACCTCTAAATCATGAAGAGGTAGGTTAAGTCTAAACCTTAAACCAGTTTTCACACAGTCTGATGGAATCTGGAGACGGTGGCCTCAGAATCCCGACCTTCAACACAACCTGCTCTCCCCTCTGACATCTGGAAAACACAAGCAAGCACTTTCTCTTCTGTTTAGACCCATAACAAAAAAACACACACACACACACACACACACACACTCTGAGCGATGTGTCCTAAACACATGACGATAATATCAGCACTTTGTGGGATTGTGGACTCAGACTGACGACATTTCGACATGGAGCCGACTGATAGCATCTGATGTTCAGTGAGCTCATGCAGACGACAGACTGAAGATATTGTGTTAGATAGTGGACTGAGTCATGAAGCTAATCTCAGCATGAAATTTTTGTCTTTTCATGTCTTTACCACACGGTTGAGAGATTACAGACAGTGAGGAGAGAGAGAGATGAGGGACAACATGAACTTGAACTTGGAACATGAAGGTTCGTGGACACTAAGGTAATCACCAGGGCTCCTTCTACTACTACTACTAATAATAATAATAGGGATAAAAATAAGAATAATTATTATTATAACTCAAAGTGGACATACTTTTCTCTCCCACTTACATTAGTGGATCTTGAGTGAAGGATTTTTTTTGTCTCACTGAGCTGATGCCTGCTGTGATCTGACACCTTCATGCTTTTGTTGTATAACCTCATCAAAGTTTAGTCACCTGTGACCTCGACAGGAGTCACAGGGGTCAGAGGACAGGTGTTCGGGGTTAAGGTGAGCTGAGGACTGTTACAAGGGGAAACATAGGAAAGCACTAACTGGAGGCAGAAAGATTCACTGAGGGAAAGTGGGTGAACACATGACGGAGCAGGTTTCACTTTGTGTCCACCTGACGCCGCACCACCGAAACATTTTGTCCAAATATTAAAACACGAGTCAGAATTTACAATCACACAGTCCAGGAAGCTGTGGGGTGTGTGGGGTTTCCTGTCAGGATGCTGCTGACCTGTTCCACACGCTGGTGTTGGAGAGCTGCAGAGCAGGTGAACTGGCGTGGAACCGGGCGAGGTCGGACAGAACTGGCGAACTCATAAACCGAGGCCTGGGGCGCCGGAAAGATCCCATCATGCACTCTGTTGTGGAGACAAGAGACAAAGCGCAACATCAGTATATTAACACACAGAGTCCTAAGCCACTGTTGGTCCAGTACATCTCTGCTGTTAGTCAGCCTGGTGAACTCTGACCTCTCGGCTGGTTCTGACACTTTGAGCTGGTGCAGTATTTATGAGGCGCTCAGGTCTGCAGCCATGCTAACAGCTCTGGGTGGCCAGCCTTTCACAGTCATGCTAAACATTAGCGTGCTAACATGCTAACAATGACAGCGCTAGCAAGCTGATGTTCAGCAAGTGCCATGTTCTCCATGTTCCTCATAACCACGCTAACATTAGCTAATGAGAAGGAAACACACAGTCCAGCTGTGGATGATGGAAACGTCATTAGTTCCACAGGTAAATGATCACAAACCAAAGTGATGGACAAATTAAAATGTGACCTGATGATGGCGCTAGAGGAAAAGTCAGAGGGTCAGCAGAGTTATTCCAGTTCATCTTGAGGGGACCATGAGCATCTGAACCACATCTAACCACAGGCCATCCAAGAGATGACCAGACAGGTAAACAGACAGACGGGTAAACAGACAGACATACTGACAGGTAAAGAGCGCCTGACAGCAGTTCTCTGCAGGTTTAACTTCCTGCTGACAGCAGGCGGAGTGGAGCAGCTTCAGCTGCGTCTGATTGATTTAGAAACGCAGAAACATCGGTTTCCTCCAAACCACAGCTTCCTGTGCAACGGCGCTGACCCAAGACCAGCCTGTTTGTTTACAGCGCAGAGGTCTCGCTGAGTCTCGCTTTCCAGAAACCACAGACAGAGACGACCAAGCCCTAAGCTCTCAGCTCTGTATCAGCATGTGAACTGAGAGTATTTCTGAACATGTCAGAGTGAGAGTTTGTCACTTTACTGTCTGAAATATTCTAACAGACTCTCCTTCTGTAAAACTGACACGACCGCAGGTTTAATTTTGTCAGCAGGGGAAAGTTTCACTTTTTCTGACGTGTTGTTTCTGACTGAGGGGCTGTACATGCATGTGTGCACATCAGAAAGGGCTAAAAAAAAATCCTGCTCAAAGTTACTTCAGTTAGTTTCACTGCTTTGTTCAGTGGAACCTGCTGCAAAGAGACGGGAGCTGAACTGCTCCTGGTTACAGAGCCATGCAGAGCTTTGTTGTGCGTTTGATGGCAGAAACACAAATGACTCAACTCTAATTGTATGTTGAAGTTAAAGTGAATCTCTTCTTTTATACTGGTTTTGGTCTCCGTCCAATCGCTCTGTATCAGAGACGAGGAAACACACATGAACGCCCACAGGAGGAGAGAGAACAGGGGGTTTTACTCGGACTGGAAATAACATTCACTATCACTATCAGTCCCCACCCACAGCTTACTGTAACACCTTCACCTCTTCACCGGAGGTTCAGCCACAAACTCTGACATCAAAGAAAACTGAAGCATTAACAGAAACATTTTTACAGCTGCTGAAAAACAGGACGCCTCCCTGCCAAACGTTTCTGCTCCGAGCAGAAACAACAGAGACGTCAGTTTGTCAAAGACACATCAGCTCTTTATGTGATTCGTCGCCTCAGTTTGTGTCATCCTGTACAACAGGTTCACTTTTACTGAAACAATGATCACGTGCTCATATGTTAAATCTTTCCTCCTGTTCATATTGGACAGGCATGTTTCCACTGTCCTCATTCTGTTAGAAATACGGTCCAAAGTTTTACTGAACTTCAGGCTTCAGCTGTCTGTCTTTGACAAATGAAGCATCCTCAGTCCTTTTAGTATAACTGAACTCTCTGACTCTGTAACTCGGGAAGATTTACACTTGATCTGTGTAACGTTTCCATCTCAAACTTCACAAACTGTGACACTTAAGAGCCACATCTGCAACCAACCAATCAGAACACAGCATGAACTCTCAACACGTAAACGTTAGTTTCATCACACTGTTTGCATGCCAGAGTTTTGCGATGTTTGTTGCTGAAATGCATCTGGGAATCACAGTTGGTGTCTTTCCTTCGGTTTTCACGTTCTCAGGCATTTTGTAAATTTGACTTTTTAATCAAAGAACCAGAGCATAAATGAATCAGCTATTTTTTAATCAGTTCATCCTTCATCCTTCAGTCACGACAAGTCGACCTCAGAGGCCCGCCCGCCCCCGGCAGGGTTCCATCCAGGACGCCCAGGTGGCTGATGGGATCTCACAGTCCAGTGTGTCCCTTACAGGCCCTCTGTGCTGTCGCCTTTGATTGCAGCCAATGGGAGGCCCCATGCTGAGCCTCAACACAAACACACTATTGTTTATTTGGCTGCGTCCTGCCAAAACCAGAGGAGGCTGATAAATAGTGATTCTCTCTCGCCTGAGAGAACCAACAGAGACCAGGAAGGGGAACAAACTCCGACTCCTGCTCGTCTGCAGCAGTGACAGGATTAGAAATTAGGACAGCTGAGTCAAGTTTCTAAACATTTCTTGTATTAAACTTTCAGACATTCAGGCCTCTGCAGCCGTGTGGTTTCATGTGGTCTTTGTGTTGGAACCTGAAGCCAAAGGGATTCTGGATTCTTAATATACATTTTATATGATGTGTTTTCTATGAAGTGTTTTCTGGTCTCAGGCTGCATCACTGATGGGTTTTAAAACTTTCTGCTGTGGAAGCTTCGATAACAGACTCACCACCACCTCTCACAGTAAATCCAATGATACAGTTTCTGTAGCTGCGATGTCACACACATAAAAACAGGTGGAATGAAACACCATGTTTGGGAAGTAGGTAAAAGAACAACTGAAAACCAGAATCTGAACAGTCCGGGGGGGGGTGGGGGGCGGGGGTAGCTCATCACCCAGATGATCGTGGGAGGGTGACACCAAATCTGACATGCCTCAGAAGGTGTGTATGTGTGTGGTGCATGTGTTCAGACCATGCCAGGGACTACAGGTTGTGTGTGGGAATGGGACCATGTGTGCACAGTTCACCACATGTAGTGTTCCCAGGACACACACACACACACATTCATTGATCCACTGAAGAATTTAAAGCCACTTGCTGTAACTTTGCCAAATGTCTCTCAGCATCTGTTGCATCTTGATGATTCACTCAGGAAGAAAAACAACTGTCTCACCTTCCAATCTGCAAAAGTGGGCGTGAGGCGTCACCATGCATGTAACTGTCACCGTGGCAACCCATCTGGTACACACCAAAACCAGTCATCACAAAAAGGTCAACACCCCCACCTCATCTCGTCCCACCTTCCTTCACATCCTCCCGCAGCGTTACATCCCATCAGCCTGTGCAGCAGCCTCATCTTCCTCTGTGCCACAAAAACCACTTTCAAACAGGCCTCTCACTGTAACACATGCAGGTTTCCAAATTTCATTCATTCTAACTTTGTGAAGAAACTCTGAAACATTCAGGAGAGAAAACACGACCAAGCACGAGTGTTTGGTTTTCCCACGCCTGTGCAGCTCAGTTGCACTCAAGCTTTCAAACGTTTTACACTTTTAAGTTATTTTCATTCTGTAAAATGATTCATTCAGGCTCACATGGCCCTGTTCAGACCCGGTCCTAACATGAGGCCCTGTCCAGACCCGGTCCTAACATGAGTCTCAGTTGATCAGTTCTAAGTACAGGTGTGAATCCACCCAAAGCACACTGAGGGCATATTTGAGATCTGATCACTCAGACCACTTCGGGAGGTGGTCTGGGCCTCCCTCGTATGGCCACATTCTGTCAGCGGTGTGACACAAACGTGTCTTGGGGCACGCTGAAGGACCGCCTACTCACCTGACGGATGTACAGACTCACTCATACAAGTCATACAAATAATGTGAGCTGGCTTTGTCCATGACATCTGAACATGTCTCAGAGTCCACAGAGACAAATTATGAATGTGTCAAACATCTCAGGGGATTTGGTATGACTGGAGCAGACCCAGGAACAGACCCAGTCTGTTTTCTTCTTCTCTTTCACAGACCAGGCAGACAGGAAGTGCTTTGCTACCTCTGGTTAAAAACAAAAACACATTTGGTCTTTACATGTCTATTTGCATGTAGAGCAGGGAAGTGAGACCTGATCAAAGTGGTCACTGGAGATGCAGGTTAGTGTGAGGTGTGAACAGCTACACACAGACGTCTTCCCATTGGTCCAGAACCGATGACTTCACCTCAGAAACAAATGTCCTCTGTGGTCATGTTAAGCTCCACGACCTGTCAGTCAAAACCCTGCAGCTGTTCTTCACCAGACAAGCCAAAACTGCTTCACCAGCTCTGGTCTGTGAAGCAGAAACTGAGAGTGAAGTTAGACTTTACACAGC
The DNA here is from genome assembly GCF_017976425.1 of Toxotes jaculatrix. Lineage (NCBI taxonomy): Eukaryota > Metazoa > Chordata > Actinopteri > Toxotidae > Toxotes > Toxotes jaculatrix. Next base: position 28,814,498 of record NC_054398.1, read on the forward strand.
TGCAACTTTAAACTGGGCTGAACTCATCACATCCCCACAGCACCAGTTTCACCCAAAGGACAGAGGCTGAACGTGAAACAGCTCCTGACATCAGGACATGGATCCACAGCGATGCAGCTCAGAAAGAGCACACTGATTTGCTCTGCAGCCTAGGTGCGTGTGTGTTTGCGGGTGTTAGCATGTGGACTAATCCTATAACAGAAGCCCCCTGTCATGAGAAAGTACTCAGAGACTAATGCAATTACAGACGGAGAAAGAAACAGAGCTTCAGTGCCTTATTTCCTCAGCTGGGATCACGTCCGTGAATCGGCGCTGGAAAAACTCTCATCACTCATCTCACGTCGTCAGAATAAGACAGATTTACATGCTGAGTGTCTCTGTTAGTCACGAGGATTCATCCTCTGGGGAACGTGATCTTGCCAGTCTGCAGTGAAGTGGTGGATCAGCAGAGCGTCCACAGAACTGTGCTGCTCGAATGTTTAACACCTGAATAATGTCTTATCTCTACAAACTGTTCAACAATCCAACGTCACTGCTTTCAGAAGATCTTAACAACAAGCGTTTTTATCTTAACTTGGTAAAAGACTTCACACAGTTGTTAATAGATTTCTATCAGTTGGATATATGATGCAGATATTTTAAATCCTCTGTGCTGCTGGGAAAACTCCTGCTTCACTGTGACAATGTCGACATAATTAGAGGAAACGTCAAACATGATGGTGACATTAAGAGTTTTTAAAAGTCTCTCTTCTTCTTCAGAGTCCAGCTGCTCTGTAATTCTTCTTCTTCTGTGGTGGAATCTCCCTGTGAGGCTCTAAACTGAGCCAACGATCCTCACGTTGTCTGCATGTGGTTTTCAACAGACGGCAGACCACTGAATGAAAGGCACATCACCAACCGCCTGCAAACAGAAAGCAGGGCACAAGAAGACCGCAACTACCTACAGGTCCACATGAAATCATAAACCTGATCGCAGGTCAGCAGACAATCTGTCTGCAAGACAGCATGTTCAATGTTTACCTGACGGTCTGTAGGTTTACCTACAAGATATTGTACACCTGTAAATCTGCCCACACGCATGAAACTACCTACAAGTCTGACTCCAACATCCACCTGTAGATCTAAACGGTCAGCAGAAAAGTTTTTTTTTCCTCTTTCACTAATATTTACTGGGGGGTTAAACCTCGCGGCTCGTGTTCGCGCATGTTGACAGGATGTGGCCTCGCGCTCTCAGTGACTCACCTGTGTGAAGTTGCTTCTCTTCTCTGTCTTCGCCGGTGGATAAAAGCGTCCTCGGTCCCACCGGAGACGATCACACCTGAAGAGACGGAGCTCAGCACCGACAGCAGCTCCTCCTCCTCCTCCTCCTCTTCCTCCGCGGCGGCTCACTCTCCGCTCATCGCTTCAGCTTCGGCGCCAACAAACTAAAAGCCAGGAGAGTGAGTGACAGACCTGGACCAGGACCACGACCCCGACCAGGACCACACCCTCCGGTAAGAACTCAAACACAGACACTGAACTTAGATGTCACCGGTCTTCACTGGAACTGAGACTAACTGCCGCCTCTGCCTAATTCAACAGGCTGCATCTAACGGTTAAACGAGCTAAGCACCGACACTTCCTGTCTTTAGCTTCAAAGTAAAAGTAAAGCTTGATACAAAATAAAACCTGTATCTGAATGTCAAATAATGAACAGACAGAAAACCTCAGTTTTGTATTACTCCATCATGGGAGAACTGTAAAGCTGCAATCTACAATAATTATTAATATTATTTATTTTAACACAGAAAATCAAATTTATAATATTAATTATTCTAACAATCAGCAGGCTACAGTAACTTTTTCTTCGACTGATTCTTCAGTGAATTAAAATGTCTGAAAACGGTGAAATGTTCCCATTATTACCTCCTGCACAGATTCTAATATTCTAATCTCCTCTTTTATCTGAGCAAGGGTCAGAAATCACCATATGTTTAATTTGTCATCATGTAAAACTGGAAAACTGCCAGATGAATCTGTTTTGTTTTTTTTTTTAATTATATACATATAAATATATTCTTTGATTCATTTCATCAAATTTCTGAAGCAAAATCTTTCAACTTGTTAACGAACTTACTGTAACACTATTATTGTGAAGTAAAATCACTTAATTCCGGTATGGATGATTTCAGCTTGACAGCGCGTCCTGCCGCTCGGTCAATGATTGGCTCAGAAAGCCTTCTCTCATGAATATTCATGATGTGATCACGAAGAGAAGTTTGACTGAAAACAGAATAAAACTGAGGAATCGTGAGTTTGTTCGTGACAGAAATCAGTGCGGAGCCTCAGGTTTCAGACCCTGAGCTGTTTTCAGTTCCTCCAAACACACATTTCCCCTCGAAACGCCTCGTGTTTCATATCTGTAACTGATCAAATGATCAACAATTTACTAAAAATCCCAAAAAGTCCAAAAATTAAAAACAGACCAGTGAATCAGAGCTTTGTTTTTCTTCTTTCCCATCATCTGACATCATCAATCGTCACCTGACATCATCAATCGTCATCTGACATCATCAATCATCACCTGACATCACCATCTTGGGAACCAGTTGACTAAACTATCTACCTGTATATAAAGTGGTTCAGACCAGCTCCACCTGGACCAGCTTCCTTCTGATCAGAGCTCAGAAGGAAAACAGTTCATTAACGTGTGAGTTTCAAAGGAAACCAGTGTGTCTGCTGCAGATTCCACGGCAGCATCAACACAACAGGAGCCAATGTGGACAGAATGTTAATTATTTATTCAATGCATTTGTCCACTGGGAGACAGCATGTGCACAGAGCTGGTCAAGTCAAACTGGTCACTGAGCCTCCGTTTAACTGGTCTGCGAACCGGTCTGTGATCTGTGAACTTTCCGGTAGTACATTTGTGATAACATGTCGTTTGAATTTTGTTTTTAATTCTCTCACTTTGCCTCCAAACATCTGGAACATGGACAGAGTTTATTTGATTTTTAGAAGCTTGTACTGGTTTATTCATCTGGATCACGGCTGCAACAAACCGTCATTTTATATATTCAGCAATCTGCAATTTTCATATTTGTGTGTATATATATATATATATATATATATATATATATATATATATATATATATTTGTTTTCCATATATTTCTTTAGTATATATTTATATTGTAAAATGCACATTGCTGAGAGAGAGAAACAACATTTCGATTCCCCTGTATGTCTGACATATGGTGAATTGACAATAAAAGCCTTTAAATCCTTTGAATCCTGAATATTATCAACTGATCTGCAGATCAATCTTCTGTCAATTGATTAATCGATTGATCGTTGCATCTGTAACCTGGATACCTTTGGTGAATAACAGAACAGAACTGTTTTAAAGACTCTGTAAAGCAGCTTTTCTTGAACAGGTCCCAGGTCAGACTGTGGTCACACCGCTCCCTGCAGCAGCTGAACTGCAGAGTTCCTGTTGTGTCTCCGGGCCTCCTGCAGAGGAGAGCTCCCCCACCTGGTGGACAGAGGCGGTAACAGAAGGATTACTCTACGGGGGAATCACCTCAATGCACTAAACTGACAGGATTCAAACAGTCGTTCATGCCACAGGCGCTGAAATGGTCCAGACCTGCAGGTGAACCATGTTTTGAGTTTTAAGACTCAGTGTTACAGATGTGTGGTTTCTTCGTTTCTTCTTCTACTTTAAAATCCTGCATCCAGAGGCTCAGGATGACAGACTGTGTTCAGCAGGTGTGGCCTCACCTGTCCTTGAGGGCGGGATTTGCTCCAGTATTCTCCAGCAGGAAGCAGATGACCTCTATGTGACCTTCAGCAGCCGCCACATGCAGAGCCGACCGGCCGTCGTAGTCAACAGCATTAACATCCACTCCAGACAGGAAGTACCTGCAGACCACCACAGAAGAAGAGATATTATTATTTAATGATTGAATTTAATATTCAGTAATAGTTTATTATTAAAGTTATGATAAACGTCTTTAAACTGGTTTTTATTCGGGCTCTTAAAGCTGCAGCTGCTGTTGTTTTAGTGTTTGTCTCAGATTCAGTTTGATGGAGTGAAAACAGCCACAAGAGACTCAACATCAACAATGATGGAGGATTATATCTGACACACACACACACACACACATATAAATCATCTGTCCACACATGGTTTTTTATCTCCCTCACAGGAATGAAACAAAGTGGGAGCTGCTGTTTTCATGATGCATCAATGTCTGAGTTCAACAACGAGGATCCAGGTGGAGCCTGCAATACAAAGAGAGCACAGTTCCCTTTAATTCTATCAGCAGCCTTTCAACCAGCAGCAGGTCTTCTTCAGGCAGATCTCTGGTGAAGCACAGGGTCTCATGCAGCTGTTTGACTCAGTGTAATTCACAGACAGATTATTTTATCAGAGAAAATGTGACTCGAGTGTTTGTTTCAAACACTCGAGTTATTCACAGTATTTTTTTTTTCAGTGAAACACACATGTCAGCGTTTGCACCACAATGTTCCAACAAACAACTTTTCACTGCAAACACTGACCGTGTGTGGGTCATTTCATCTGCTCTTAATCATCAGTATTAATGGTGATTATGTGATATTGACATATTAAAATCTGACATGTGACGTCACCTTCTCAGGGACTGGACGTCTCCTCTGAAAGCTGCCAGCAGGACGTTCATGATCTGGTATCCCTGCAGAGGAGAGGAGGCCTTTTAGAGACAGTCCTGCTGATCTCATTGAAAAGCAGTGATAAACTGGTCTGGGATCAGAGATAACCTCAGATTCAGCCTTCCACTGTCTGTAGGCCAGAATCTGCCTGAACGGAGTCCTGATGTCAAAACTGTGCAGCTGAAAGGCTGAAATCAGCTCCTACAGACACAGAACTCCATGTTAGAGAAATATATTTATAACTTTTATCTCTGAATTTTTATCATTAATATTTATTTTTATTCTAATTTAAAGTAATTTATAATTCTATTTATGATTTATTTATTGTGATTCTCACAATAAATGGAAGCAGTAAACACCACGCAACTGTTTCAGGTTGGAGGTGTTACCTGGCAGAAGTGGACTGCCCTCCAGGGATTTCCACAGGCATCTAACTCCGGAGAAAATGCCATCAGACCCAAAACACCTGGAACCACAGCCAGCAGGGAGCCGTGGCTGCTGGACACCGCCGGCACAGACGTCTGCAAACATTCACAGAAACATTCATGATACCTCCGCAGGACACCAGGGTGCGCCCTCTGCAAAATAAAACTCAAATCTGTGGCTGCTCACAGACGAGACATGCAGAGGTGATTTAAACATGATGTTCGTTTCTGTCAGTGGAGAAACAGAAACTTTCATACACACAGCAGAAGAGGAAATAATTAAAAAAAACAAACAAACAAACAAAAACATGTTACCCACAGAAAACACGTGGTCAGAAGTGAAATCATTTATCAAGCGGAGGAGGGACAATTTTTCATTTAACTGGAATATCACGTTTTTCATTAAGTTCAAATCAAACTCATTTTGAGTCAAATTCCACAAACATCTGCTCCTGGACAAAAACAACCTTCATCTCCAAACAGCTGATTTCTGAGGACACAGACTGGAGACTGGACCTTGTAGTGGAAAGTTGTGGAGTAATCCTTCATCCCTGCCACCTGCATCACGGACAGCATACTCCGCGTGGCCGCCGGCGACAGAACCTGGTCACCTGACAGTGGACAGAGCCCCCCATTGGCTAAGGAGGCAGCCATGGCGGCTCCTGATTCGCAGGTGACCTCTGTTGAGGAGCACTGGCAGACAGAAGAGACAGAGTCCCAAAGGCTGATGAGTGAATCATCTCAAATGTCAATCTTTTGTAGTTTCCTGTGACAGTGAATTCAACATCTTTGTGTTTTTGACTGTTGATCAGATAAAAGAATTCACTTGAAAATGTCCACTTGATCTTCAGGGAATAATCATGATGATTTTTCACTGAACAATGAATCAGTTATTAAAGAAATGTAAATGTCGGATGAATTGATAATGAAAACAATTGCTTGCTGCAGCCCCACATTTCTCCTCTGATGGAATAATATGACTTTAACCAAAGGTTTCTGCCTGTTAATTAACTGACATAAGAAATTTAATAAAACACAATGAATGAGGTGAATAAAACCTGGAACAGTTCAGGTCTAAAGACTCTGACACAAAGTCCCACTATAAGACTACAAGCTTTGCACACATCAGAGTGTACTAAAGGTTTTGAGGACAAGCTCCCACAGCGAGTGTCTTCACCTTCTGGGATGTAAAGCAGCAATACTCTTAAAGATGAGCTGTACCTGTAGCATCAGATCCAAAGCAGTGTTAATGTCCACCTTCTCCGGGAAACACTGGGAGAGAGGAGTCTGGTTAGAGGCAACAAGACGACACACTGGACACCACTGAGGACCTTTAACCTTTCAGTGACCTTTACCTTTTTCTCTTGCAGGTAGAAGGACAGAGCGTGGAGTCTGATGCTGGCCTTCCTGCTGCTCTGATAACTGAAGATCACACAAAAACAAACTCTCTTCACCCCAACACACAAAAATACCCCCAGTGGAGTGAGTGCAGGTTTGGTTTGGAAAACAGTTTTTACTGTATCTGACTTTATAATGATCAGTCCTTTTACCTGGTGCAGTTTAAGTTGGCGTGCTCTTTGTTGCAGAGTCTGCGGATGACGTTCAGAACCTGCAGTACAAACACACACTCAGTCTCTTAATGTTAGTGTCACAGCGTTTGTGTTTGAGTTTCTACCTGTTGTTATCACCACTTACTGAGTCATACTTCTCCTCTTCCTCTGCACTCAGCCTTCCTGCCAGCTGGACACACACCAGAGCTTGTTAGTCAGTTATGATTAATGGTTAATGGTTAATGATGGATGGATGGATGGATGGATTGATGAGTTACCTGTAGTAAAGATGTGGTAATGATGGCTCCTGTCTCAGTGAGAGGGCTGTGAGGGATCCCTGCAAATAGAAATATTAACCAAACTGTTACTATCTGCAGTTGTACAGGGTCAAAGGTCAAAGGTCATGTGCCCAGTTTGTGACTCTAATGTAACATTTGCTTTTACAGGAGAATTTTGTCTTGCTGATGACAACAACAATAATTAATATTTTTATAGTGACAGTGAGTAAACAGTGTGACAGAGGATGTTTGGGTTTCACAGCAGAGCTGACATCAGAAGGGGGGGGGGGGGGGGGGGGGTTCAGGGGTCTGATAGTGTATCACTGCTCCTGGACCTGTTTTAGTGAGCATGAATGGAGAGTCATATCTGGAGTACTCCTCCACACCAACGTATCTGTGGACCAGGTCTGGGCCCAGCAGGTCCACCGCAACCCCGTAAACCACAGGCCACGCCCCCTCACCCAGAACCAGAGAGCCGGTCCAGTCGCCCAGCGACAATCTGACAGAGTAATGGACAGACAGAGGATAGACAGATGACAGGCAGAGTAGTGGAACAACAATCCTTGGACCTGTTGTCTTTTGTCTTTAGACAAACTGTAACACAGGCACTGGTTAATCTACACTCACTGATAATCAATGTAAAATCTACCATTTCAGTAAAAACTGTGTTGTAATAGTTCAGAACAGCTGTGTGTTGAACTATCATGTACATTATTATTATTATTATTATTGTTATTGTTGTTGTTGTTGTTATTATTGTTTTTATTGTTATATTAAATTATTTAGAGCTCAGTCTCTGAAACACAGGCGTTCTGGTGTCACAGGTGACCTGCATGATGAGCAGCCAGGAATAACTTGGTACCTCTGTCCATCCACAGTGCAGACTGAGACTCCCCACTTGGTGCTGTCCATGGAGTCCTTATCTTTTTCCTGATTGGACAAACACAGAAGAGTAATAGTGCAGTCCAGTCGTTTTGAGTCTGTTTGCGCTCTATCTGCGTTACACTCATTTAGTTCCACCATTCCCACTGAACATGCTATTGTGACTATGTGAGGGGATCAGGGCGTCCAACCAATTCACATATTCAGCTTTTCCTTCTGATCAAAGTCCACCACCCTAGACTGTGGGTGGTGGTCTTCATGTCCACCACCCTGGACTGTGGGCGGAAGTTTTAATGGTACAGCACTGTTTGGAAACTGACCCCAGAATCCCCAGGATTTTCAGGCACAGTGGCAGGAGGTTGTGGCTGACCTCAGCAGGTGACTTCTGCAGAGCTCACCTGTACAGATGACAGCTGACGACATCTGGAAAACAACTTCTGAGTCTCTTCAGTGAAGGTAGAAAAATCTGGAATAACGAATCGTCCCTGCAGAGCTTTCAGAATGAGGGAGACGAATCCTGTGACGCACCTACAACACAACGATAACTGATGTCATCATCACAACAACCACAAATTCAACCAAACCAGATCAAGACCTATAGCAGTGTCCTGAACCTGAAGAAACAGGACCACAAGTGGTCTGACTGTCATCTGCATACACTGGAGGTAGATTCATGATTTCTGAAAGGTTGGCTCAAATACTGAAAACAGGTCTGGTCCCAGACAGAGGAAAATACTGCAGGAGGGAAAGGACCTGTGGAAGGTGTTTCTGTCCACCGATCCCTCAGCGTCCTGCAGTTTTCTCAGATGGAAGAAACACTCTCTGAGCCGAGGGTCGGACCTGTGTAGACCGGAGCTCCAGATGGCCTGAGAGGGAAAACAAACAAACCCTAAATGTCCCTGAAACTCCCCAACAACCATAAAACCCTGACACCAAAAACAGATGCGAATGCTTCATGAGATAATCCACCAGAGAGTTTTCTTACTCAGAGCTTTACATTTGCACATTAGCATGTGATTCTTTTATATTTTTGTACTTTGCAAAAAAATGTGTCATTGATTCAATAAACATGACGTACGTTCTATTACAGATGTTTAGAAAAGCAAACATGGTTTAACAAGGTGAGAATTAAAATGTGTAATCAGGATTAGACCGAAGCAAAATTCACAGTTATTCAAATAAAACAGCTGCAGACAAAAATGGTCAGAGAAGAAGCAGCAGAGGTCGGAGTGTATCAGTCAAACCCTGGATCCTACACTTCCCATAATGCAACATGATAGTGACTTTTATTAGATGCCCACGTCATTAAACCTCCACACCTTCAGTTTGTAACACACACTTCCTGTCAAACACTTAAAGTCTCAAGCTGAATTTTTCAGGTTAGAAAAGCTCCTCGATGAGTGAACTGATCTTCATGACTGAAAATGATGGACTTTCCAAATCCATTGATTTATGATGGTGTTTCATCTCATTCCTGGTATAAAGGGTGAGTTCATTTGTGTTGGTTTCCCTCCTCTGCATCTTTGCATATGAGTAAAAAATACCTCGAAGAACTGGTTGATGTTGATTCTTCCATCTGAAGCGAAGCTGTCGAACAGCACATCAGCAGCTCTGAAACAGCACAGCAGTTAAAACGACAGGAGCATTTCAGTCAGTGCAGCTCCACAAAGACAAAAACAGTTACTGCGTTAAGACCAGAATTTTTGCTGAGTCATTTTTAGCAGAGTTCAGTATCTGGTTTTAAAGACAAAAAAACTCTTCATCCATTCACCTTCACACTCTGCATCAAATCAAGGTTTTCATTTACACAGGCTGAGCAGCCTTCAGACTTCAAACCCTCTCTCTGTAGCTGCTGTTGTCTGTGTCTGTCAGGTAGAGCTGACAGCTGAAGTGTGGCTTCTAAACTTACACTCTGCGTTTGGATGGACTCTGCTGAGGGGGGAACCAGGGCTGGGAGGGGGGCAAACCTCGGTCCTCCGGCTGGACCACCGCCTGAGGGAGGGGCGGCTTCTGGCAGCCATTACTGACTGACACTGGGACAAACACAGAAACACTTCATCATGAGTTTATTGTGATGTAAAATGTACACACTGGTCATCATACAGACCATTGGTGCTGTAATGTTGAGATTCATTTTTGGTCTTTTTGTGGGAGAGAGGATCATTTCATGACTTTCATGACATGTCCTTTTTATTTACAGACAGAAATTAACTCTCAGGTTTTGGCATCAGATCTTCATCAGAGAAATGCCACCTCTCTCTCATCTTTCTGGGATGAAACTATGGACTGTGGCAAACTGCAGCCAAAAGAAAAGAACTCCACTTTTTCTGAGCTAAAGAGTCTCATGTGGAGAGATGGATCAACAAAAGAAAACCACTGTTTCCATGATGTTTCTCTAAACCTAGCCAAGCTATTTCTGTGTTTGTGGGTTTGGGCTGTAAAACACAACATAAACACAAAAACTAAAAACAGGACATGAGCACAGAGCAGACGACAACAACAGCACGACACAGAAAAAAAAACAGAGCAGAACAGGACGTTTTCATCTGCTAGATCTGTAACTCCAGTTGTACCTGCAAGTCCAGGACTGACGAGGCTAACAGGCTTCTGGACTGGATTCTGGACTGGACTCTGGACCTGGTTCTGGATCAGGCTCCTGGGTGCTGGGCGGGGAGCTGCATCCTTGGACACGATGGCATCAACAAAGAAAACTGATGTTAAAATCAAATTTACAAATGGACTTGATCCCCTCCCTCTAATCTGCTGTTTTGTCATTTTGATTGATTGTATTTATCTGCAGATTGTTCCTGAAAATGAAATGAAAGTTAGAAACAGGAAATACTGCAGTGACCTCTCTGGACCACATTTAACACTAAAGTTATCAGTGTTTCTGGATCGAGAACTGGAGGACAACAACTCTCTGAGAGTTTGACTTCATAACACCATAATATGTGTCCAACATGTTCAGGCAGGTCTACCTGGTTCTCAGCATTTCTCTGCTGGTTCTCATCTGTCATCCCTCCATCCTCTGCCAGAGAAGAGAAGAAACAGTGGATGTTTCAGTTTCTGAGCTGATGAGAGATCCCAGATCAGCAGGTGTGTTTCTCTCAATTCAAGGTCAAATTCACTCAAACCAAAACTTTAGGACAATATCACTGTGGACCATGATGCAAGGCTAAGAGGACTCTCCATGCAGACTGTTAACCAGACCACAACCAAAAGAACATTAGCCGGACCAGTAAAACAAGTCAAAAACCACAACAACACTAGGCTGACAAGGAGTATATTCATTATGAAGAAAACAGAGAAATAAAAATAGAGATGACTGAAATAGCAGAGCAGCTGTGTGTGTTTGCTGTAGTTAGAGCAGATCTCAGTCTTTCATAGGGAAAATAGACTGAGAGGTGGAGCCACAGAACTGCTCTGTGGTGACAACTGGGCAGAAACCTAATTTAGATACCAGCAGACCCTGCCCACTGAAGGATCCTCCACAGACCACTAATCACAGGGTGTTTCACACACACACACACACACACACACACACAGAGCACAGAACATACAGACCTTTCATGTCTAGGTCCTTATTGGGCTCCAACAGTTTGTTGCCATCCAGGCCGCCATAACGTTTCCTCCATTTGCGTCTGAGAGACGGAGTTCTCTGAAAACTGCAGACACAACAAGAGCGAGTTAAAAAACAACATTTTCAAACTTTGGTTATATCAGATTTCTCTGTCAGTGAACATTTGTCAATATAGAAGTGGTCACACTGCCTGGAAAAGCCTTTAATATGCAGAATATACAAAAAATTACTTATGAAAACAGCATTAAAAATCATTTTCAGTGCAGGAAAAACACAAACAGGAAATAAGAACAAAAGTAAACATTGACCACAATGATGAAAAAACCACAAAACATTCAAAATAACAACCAATAAATAGCAAAAATAAAAACTCAAATGACAAGGCAGGATTATGCCAAATGAAATTCCCACTACTGTTGCTTCAACTACTGCTGCTGCAAATGGTACATGAAGTACTAAAGTACATCAAATGTCTTTATAAAGTATAAATATAGAAACAGGGTTGAATTAGGAAATTGTCTGAAATGAAATTTATTATTAGTAGTAGTAGCAGCAGAAAAAAACAGAAGAGTTGAGGATTTTAACACATTTAAGAACATTTTTACAAGTTTGAAAAAGATTGTGTGAGGCAGGAGCTCTGTGTCCTCTGTCTGTTTCTGTGTCTCTGTTCATGTCGTCTGAAAACTGTGCCACGTCTCAGCCTGTCCCTCAGCAACACAGCAGGAATGTAAAGCTGGAGAGTTTCCAGCTCTATGGAAGCTTCATTACATAGAAAAGGCCTGAGCATTGTTCAGAAGCAGACTCTCTGTGAGATGGAGTAAAACAACAAACAGATTAAATCATGTCAGGTCACTGAATGTCTCACCACAGGTACGAGCTGTCCTCTGCCTCCTGGTTCTGGTTGTTCTCCATTGATGGTTTCAGGTGTGTAAGTCCAGATACTCTCTGAGGAGTGTGTTCATGTCAGACGAGGGTGTTGGTGAAGCAGCTGGCTCCCTCAGTGAGTACGTCTGCAGGCTATAAACTTTCTTTAATGAATAGGAAGGTTTGGAGAGGAGACGAAACCAGTCCGTGCCTGCAGACACTCCCAACTTCACCACTGTGGTCCACTCAGCTGCCACACACAGTTACACAACATCTGAAAACTGCAGTGCAGGCTGAACACAGAGAAAACTTCAGATGACCTGCACAAAGATTAAACAAAATTAGAACAATTACAATTAGTTGATTAACTGAAAAAAAATAAATAAATAAACCTGAAACTATTGTCATCATCGCCTAATCATTTAAATAATTTCCCTGCAAAAATTCCAAAACTTGCTGTGTTCAGTCTTTTCCTGCTTTTCTCATTTCAGATCATTGTAAATGAAAATGTTGGACTTTTGGTAAAGGTGGAGTTAATTCTGCTTTCTTTATAGACTCCTGGGTCGTTTGTGAATTTCTCCTGGGGGTCAGTAAAGTCTCTTCTTAATCTATAACGATACATCATCACTTATTTGTTAATTTTATTTATTTGGTTAGTTTTTATTTATCCGTCTGAATCTGTGAAGTAAGAAAGTGAAGGTTAAAACAATGAATGTGGCGCAGTAAAAAGAAGAATATTTCCCTTTCGTTTGTCGTGCAGTGGAAGTATAACGTGTAAGAAACTAGAAACATTCACGTAAAAAACAGAAACACCAGTCTAACTTTCCACCACTGACCTTCGGACTTTTACTATGAAAAATGTGATCGGAAGTGATTATTTTGAAAAACGGAAGCCTTGATGTTTACATTATTACCTTTTCTGTTCTGTCAAAGCTAAGAGCTAGCAGGCTAACGGGCAGCAGGTGGATGTTTTCCCGAGCAGGTTTTACGGCAACTGCTGTCTTTATAAGGTCATGTAGACGTGTTCAGCGGTTCAGAGTAGCAACGTTAAACCGTTTATCTGACCTCAGCTGCCCGGTAACCGCCTCCCGGTGGTCCGCTGCCCCCGGTGTCACCGGGATAAGACGTCAGTCCACCAAAAGACAAATGCCCAAGAAGCAGAAAGGGGTGAGTTTTAAAATCTAGTTTTAAACAAGTTCTGATCTGAATACAGCTAATTTTTACCCCCACCCCTACCAGCCTCAGTTTAACTCTAATTCGCGCTAAATTGGCTGTTTTCTTGTAACAACAGCGGTGTAACACTAAAACCTGCCCCCCGCCCCAAGTTTTAGTAGGTGTATTAGGTGAATTAGTGATTTAGTTTAGAATCCACACTAACATATAAAAAATGTGTTTCCCTAGTATGAGACACGATAAGTGGTTCTGATTTAAAATTGTAAAGATGCATTAAATGAAAACAGCCTTAAAACCTGTTTCCACACTGTTGAGCAGGGGAAAGGACAGCTGACTGTACCTGTGTCTAAGTATTCACTGCAGGGTGGATGAAGAATGAACGATGGCTGTACATCAGTAATGTGGAACCTCCCTGAGCCTCTGTACTGTTAAACCAGGTGAAGCAGCAGCCGCAGCAGGCTGGTGGTGATGGAGCAGCAGAGTCTGGAGCTTCTGGTCCTGTGGCTCGAGACAGAAGTGGTGCTGTTACCATAATGGTTCACGCGAAGCCCGGCTCCAAACACAGCAGCATCACAGGTCACCTTCACACCTTTTTTATAACAAGAGCATGTGTCACACCTGACGACATCTCATTAGGTTATAAATTCAATTCAGTTTGGCCAAATGAAAGCACTTTTCTTCTTCTGCTCTTGTAGAAGTCTCTGCAGAGGCAGTGGGCGTTGCCATCGCAGCACCTCCTACAGACGGAGAAGCCAATACCGAGCTTATTCGCTACCTGGCTGAAGTCCTGGACCTGAAGAAAAGTCACATATCTCTTGACAAGGTTCCTGAAACTTATAAACTTATTATTTAGTCTTAACCACCTCGCACTCGTATCCTGAGTACTCATTTTCTTTATTCTGACTCCTTCTCTTTCTTTATCCTTGCTTCCTTTACCTTTTTCATTCTTACAGCTCCACTGGATTTTTTCCTTCTTTATTCTTTCTTATTTACTCCATTTATCCTGACTCGTTGAATGTCTTTATCCTTTCTCACTTTTCCTCCTGTCTTCTGTCTCCCTCAGGGCTCCAGGTCCAGAGACAAACTCATCAGAGTGGACTCCTCCCTCAGTCCGGAGGAGGTGTTAAGGAGGCTCAGAGATGCTGCAGGCTGACAGGACCTGTAATATAGAGCCTTACACTAAAAGGTTAAGTAATAGATTGTTATGTCCATGTGCTGAATTACAAGTCCTGTGGGACAACAGGAGGACAGAGGATGGAGGAGGTCCCAGTTCCATTCTAAACAAGAGCAGATTTGAAAAATGAATCTGCCATGAATATAAGCCATGTATCAGTGTGACTACTAGAGGAACATCGCCATGACAACGGACTGGTCCACCAACCACCCGTTTTCAGCAGGTGTTTCTGTCCCTGCTGCGACTGGACAGCAGCAGATGACATCTGTCCATCTGAACGTCGACTGTATTTGATGTTTTAATGTTTGAAGTGAATTAAAAAATGTTTGTTTTTTTTATCTCTGATGTGTCTGATGAAATGAAGTGTTGCCCACTAATGAGCAGATCGTGACCTGTGTGATTAAATCTTACATCACTGAGTATAAACACAGCTGACAGCAGGCAGTAGATGGCGCTGTGTTACTGTTAATGTCAGCAGCTTAACTCTGGTTCATGTTATTCTGTGAGATCTGGAGGCAAAGACCAAGCTGGGGGAGGTGATGACGGAAACACTGAACAAACCTGTGGAGGTCGTATTATTATCTTATTATTATTTTTATTTGGCAGACATGTTGGATTGAACCTGAAAACGTTGCCTTGTTCAGAAAACACTTGAAAGCCGATCTTCTTCACTGCCTTTGCTTTTTTATGTTCCTGAGTGTTCTTTTCTGCCACAGAATGAATGAGACGTCCAGTTTAAGATACTATGAAACAGACAAAAGCAGAAGATCCTCACATGTGAGAACATTTTTGAAAACGTCAGAATTGATGTTGATTTATTTTCTGTCCGTCCTCCAGTGGAGGGAGAGTGGGTTTGTTAACACAAGTTTATAAAAAGAAAAAGAAGGAGACCAACAGAAATCCCACATGTTCAGGGGGTTTGAAGTGTTGGTATATGAAGTCAGGAGGAAGTGAAATCTGAGCTAATAAACACACATAATGTCTCATGTCTTGGTACTTTTAACCCTGTGGACAGATGTTTTCATCTCACTCAAGGGCCTGGGCCATCAGGTCCAAAGTCCATGTAAATGTGGGTCCCCAGGGCCTCTCTGCGAACCACCAGGTTTTCCAGAACTGTCATCTTGAATGTCTGAAGTCTCTGGAGAAACAAGGCAAAAAGCTCATTAGCCTCAGTCATCAGCCCCAGAATCAGAGGATCGCAGTGAATTAGTGGAGCAGTAATGAGCTTGGTTTCTTCCAGTTAGAACTAAAAAGCTTCAAAGAGATGGAGAGCTCGTTTGCTGGATCATCAGCATCAAAGGCCGAGCAGATAACGACTCTATATCCAACATCACAGCTTTTACAAAGCTTCGTCTCCAAACTGCTGACTTTTATTTTAGATTCCAGTTTTCTGCTCGTCAGGGACTGTTAGGCAAGAGTGAAGTTTATTTCCACTGCCACTGAGAACATTATATAAGAATTACCTTGGAGTTTGTTCTCAAGTTTGACCAAATCACAGTTCTTCATGCTGGTTTCTGCTGCTAACATTTCATTTTCTCACGATGCATCTCGTCTGTTGAGCCTGGATCAGCAGCTTTACGTCTGCTGCTGAGTCCCACTGAGGCTCCTGTCAGGCTGAAGGATGTCTGAGACGCTGTGTTAAGCCTGTGCCGGCTAGACCGACATTTTCTCTCCTAAATTTAAGGGATTCATAAACATAACTCCTCTTCTCCTCCATGTTGGGTGGAGGAAGATCTCTGTTACAGATGAGGCTGTTAGTGTTACACTCTGTAAAATAAAATGACTAAGGTGATGTTATCCCTCTCACAGTGACAAAGAGGACATGCATGGAGGCAAACGGGCCCCTGCACACATACATGTAAAAGACCCCTCTTACATGAGAGCAAAGTCTCATGTAAGAGCTGTGTTGTTTTCAATCTGTTGTCATTCTGCTTCTCTTTGTGATCTTTTTTAGTCTTTTTGTCGTCATTTGATCAACTTTCTAACAAGAACTTCAAACAGGCGCCCACCCAGGGGCCCTCTGACCCTTCGGGCCCTTCAGCCTGTGCCTGGTCAGGCCCTCCAAGTTTTGTGAATGAGGTTTTCATATCTGGCTTAACAGCAGTACAGAAGTTGAAAACTGAGGAAGTGCGACAGGTCACATCAGATAGCAGCTGTAATTAAACGGCAGGTAATTAGCTGCTCGTTCAGACGTGATAAGCTTTGTGTCGAGGTTTGTGCAGGAAGCTGCTCCATCAGACTCATCAGATTTGGGTCTGATGGAGCTGGATCGCCGTTTCCTTGAGAGGATTACAGAGAAACTGAGCGGATGGAAGGATGATGGTGCAAACTTCACATATATTCTCTGGGATTTTAGTGATTATGCAGCTGAAAATGTCTGTGCTCAGATCAGCCGCATTTCTTACTCGTTTTATTCCAGAGAGAAGCTTCAGTATCAGAGAAATTCATGTCACCTGATGCTAAAAACACAGAAGAGACAACAGAAAGCAACAAAGATGGAAGAATAACACCTGTGTTAATCCTGTATTAGTACTTTTACTCAAGTACAGGACCTGAATGCTTCCTCCATCAGTGCCAAACAGTAATTCTCAAATGAAGGATAAAACACAACATGGCTGCTTCCTAAAGTGACTCTTTATGAAAGGAGTTAAGTTAAAGGGGTTAGAGGAAGAAAGGCCCAGATCCTGACAGAGGATCAAACTCCCCCACAAGAAGATGAAGAAATGACGGAAAGATTCAGAGCTGCATCCTGCTGCAGACTCTCTTTGCCGTGAATCCCAACAGCTTTCATCCTCAAGTCTGCAGGATTGTTTGGGTGGCTGGGGTGGAGAGGATGGAGCTGTATAGGGGGTGTTTATGGAGACAATCCCAGACCAAATTGAGCCCTAGAGCCAGGTGGAACAAGGCGGCGGGTTTTAAACCTCTTACCTCACTTCTGTCTGCAGGTTTATTTGTAGTCGAGCTCCTCAAACAGCCAAACTCGCCCCAGGAGCTGCTTTAATGCCCAGACCGTTTCTTTTGTTTACTCTCCATTCTGAGTGTGGCCAGCGTCAACTTCACGTCAGCACAATGCTCTCATCCTTGCTCTAATGCCTTGCTGACAGCAGGAGGATTTGGATGCTGCAGAGTCCACAGGCTGGATGTTTACGATGACAATCTGCTCAGTTTGTGGTCATAAATAAAAAGTCTGGGATCATCATAAAGTTAAAAAAAAAAAAAAAACACCTGATATCAACAAAAATGTATTATCACCAAGCATCCGGTGTCCTCTGCAGCACTGGATACCAGGGCCTGAGTCTTAAGAAAACAAGGTAAAAAAAAAAAGGAAAGCCCCCCAAAAATGGACTTCACTCACAGAGGGATTACTGTACAGGCCTACAGGGCACAGGCCAAGGGCCCAAGGGGTCTGGGACCCCGTGGCAATCTGGAACAGGGAGACATAAAACAAGAACAACAAACAGACACAGCCATGGTTTAACATCACCTTCAGTCTGCGGGTCTGATGTAGGAGAGCTGAGGGGCCTTTTACATGTCTAAGTCTGGGGGCCCATAGTCTCCTGACCCACCACAGTGAGGCCACTGGTGGGAGCCAAATGTTTTCTGACTCCTCTGATATGAGCACATCTCACTATTTCCTGTCCCCACAATGCCTTGGGAAAATGAATGATGACAAACTTCATGTGTTACCTGAAGGGTCTTCATGGTTGGTCCCGCTGGTTAAATCTCCGCTGTTTGTCATCAGGTTCATCGTTTCACACACAGTCACAGTTCATCTGTGAACCTTTCTGAACTATATAATGTATTTCATTATATTTCTATTAACACAGACAAACATCAAGAATGAATCATATTACATATTGTCCTGGTACATGCTGTTATGCTCTGTTATTACATGGGTTCTGGGTGTTTTCTGCTGGTCTTGTAATTTAATGCTCATGTTCAGTGTCCAGTTTTATTTTCATTCTTATTCAGTTTTTAAGTCTTTGTTTTGCACTCCTCTCTTTACCTGTACTTCTCTTCTGTCTTTGTGCTGCTGCGACACTTAAAGGCTCATCTTATCCTCACTGATCTTCACTGATGTTTCTAACAGGTTTGGTTCTGCTGTGGAACGTCACAGAATCAAACACTCAGGTTCCATGTCTTGCATTAGAACAGTAGCAATAATGTTGGCTTGCAGCGTGTCTCAGCAGTCCGTATCCTCTGCTGACCTGAGCACAAGCCTCAGTGCAGCCTGTTTGTTTACCATCAGAGGATTGAAGATGCAGCTCGTGTGTGTATCAGAAGGGTTTAAATTGTGTTTATGTGAAGGTTGGGGACATTAATACCTTCATCCCTGCACACTAAAATGAAATATAAATGGAAGCACTGGAGGGTAGGAAATATATTCAGCTGTGTTTTTTCCCCTGCTCTTAAAGTTAAATATGAAAAGGCTCCACCAGCTGTTTCTTCACACAGATCCAACCTGACAGTTCGTCTCTGAAATATTCTGCTTCTTTTCAGGGGTGGGTGGGACGAGGGGCATTTATCAGACCAGATCACTTCATCCTGAAGAAACCTTTTTCATGACTGAAGTCACTCATCAGACCCTTCGTCCTCTGTTCTATGTCACTTCAGTCGGTGTCAACGTTACTGTCGTTAGTATTTTAAAGTTCCTGTTGTTTTATGTTAATAATGGTCAAATTATGTGTAGAGGGATTAGTGGCGGGGCATGACTACTTCCTGAAACCTGTGTCGGTTAAAAGCAGGACTTTGACAGCAGTTAGTCTCTGTGGAAGCGGAACTTTTGCACGTCTCAGTTACAGTGATAACGTCCGTCCGTCCGTCTGAGGTCACTAGGAGACAGCCGACGCCGTATCCCTGACGTCATTCGGAGGCTGGAGGAGGCGGGGCGGTTCATCCAAACATCCCGCGCGGTGCGGGCAGCTGGTGAGAAACACCTGGAGGAGAGGGGAACGAAGCTCGCGGAACTTTGTTTTTTCTCTGGTTCGTTTTCGGCACCATGTGGGCGCGAGCTATGCTGTGCGCGGCGCTGCTGTCCGCGCTCTGCCCGGCGGGAAGGACAGAAACCGAGAGGGACGAGAGAGAGGTCCAGGACTACCGGTACAACTCCAACAGACTGGTGGGTCAGATTCAGGTCTCCAGGTTCCAAACAGACGGTGGCGCGTTTCACATTTAATCACGGCTTATGATGATGATGATGAGTCTAATTATCATCATCTCTGGATTTTTTTTTGTCTTTTCAGTTTCCGTTTTTAATTTATGAGGTCGTTAATTAAATTGAATACACTTTTAAAAACGTATTTCTACATACACATTCTGTTTATTATTATTATTATTTATGTCATTGTTATTATTATTAATAAGAAGGAGAAGAAGAATATTAATAATCACGTAGTGTTTTACCGCCACGCTAAAAAAAAAAATTTAAAAAAAAAATTTAAAACCTGTTTTAGTTTTACTTGAACTTGAGGTTTTGTTTAGGGTTTTTTTTTAGTATTAATTATCAGCTAAATCTACTTAAATTATAAAAGTGGTCACTATACAAACATTATATCATGACTGAATTATTAAAACATGCATTAACATGGAAGCAGCAGATTCATGTTGTGCATCTGGTTGGTTTGATTTACCTCGAGAATGATTTGAATCTGATGTTAAACTTTAATGTTCGTAGTAATAAGTCACTGTAAAACAAATGTAGTGAGACTCGTACGTGTTTGTGTACATCAGAACCTGGTGGAAGAATTTGTAAATGCTTTTGTGAAAATGATTAACTAACAGTTAAACTGACTGAGAACCGCCTCAGTTTAGTCTGGTTCAGAGTACAAATGGTGAAAAAACGAACAGAGTCTGGTTGATAACTTGCAGCTCTGACTGCACCAAAATCCGCTCATATAAAGATCTAACTCGTTCTAAGCCACTGTGCTTCCTCTCTGTCAGCTTTGTGTCTAATGTGGACGTGTTTTTTTTTTTTTTTTTCTCCAGCTGGGCGCCCTGCATGAAGTCCTGGAGAAACTGCAAACCAAGAGGATTAATCCCTGGGAGAAGAAATATGGACAGGTCCCCTCTGTGAGTCACTGTGGGGGAAAATGCTTCATTTTATTCAGTGTGTGTGTGTGTGTGTGTGTGTCTTTGGTTGTGTATCAGTGTATTTGTGAGGTTTTATATTATTCATACAAAAGCAGTCAAAGCTCAGAATAAACATTTCTCATCAGTTCAGATCAGAAGCAGAGTATGTATGAGACTCCGTCCTCAGGTCTCACCTCACGGTAAATGTACTGCATTCAACATGTATCTGACATTCGGCCCCTTCACTGTGTTTGTGATGAAGTCTTGGTGCAGGGTTGATGTGTCAGCTCATCACAGACAAACGATTTCAGCCTCAGGAACATTAACGTTTCTTCCAGGATGAGACGAGAGCGTGTCGTTTGTTATGATTAAAGTTATGAATAAAGTTATGATTAAAGCGTGTGACTGTGCTTCTTTTCGTCCAGTGTGACCTGGGGGAGCACTGCGCCGTCAGAAAAGGATCTCGTATTGGAAAGATGTGTGACTGTCCCCGAGGAGCTTTCTGTAACTTCTTCCTGCTGAAGTGCTTATGAGCCAATCAGAAGACAGAGCACAGCGAGAGTTTATTTATAAATGTATATTTTCCAAATACATATGAAAATTCGAAGGATGTAAAATAGCCTTTAGAGTGGAATAAATCCTCTATTAACCTAATGTGAAGACAATCTTTCTGTCCACTCCTGTGTTGCATTAAAGGTGTTTTATCTTATTTTTTTTTTCCACCGACTCTTCTGTTTCATTCCATTTGTCTCACTGCTTGTTAAAATGATGTGACAGCAAAACAGTTCAGGGTTTATTAGAGTCTCGGCTCCGGACTGAGATTTAATATCTTATTATTACTATGTATTTTGGATTTTAGGTTTTATCAGTTTCAGTTCTGATGATTCCTGCAACGACTAAAGAACTGAGGACTTTTTAACTTTAGGTTTTAGAACCTGCAGGAAACTGAGTCTTACCATCATTTCACATTAGGAGAATGTTCTGTCATGATCGGGGGCAGACCAGAGACCAAGGAGAAGCCTCAGCTGAGCAGATCCGTGCTGGTACAGCACCCTCTTCAGGGCTAGAACTACTACTGCTGCTCTGGAGACAGATGCCTCTGCAGCCTGAAAGAGACTGAGACTGAGTCTGCATTGAACGATCTCATTTTTACAGGTGTAACAGTTTTCTAACAACAAAGTACGAAATTTTAAAGTCCAGTCTTTAAATGATGAGCAAACACCTTTAGCTGTTTCTTCCTGTGGCCAAAGTCAATGATCAAAGTTAAGGCAGAAACTCTCCTGATCATTTAAAGTGACAGACCTTCACCATTAAATGTAAAAGGTTTTCTTGGAGGAGCTGCTGAGACCCTCTGGACATGAGCTTTTCACCTGTGACTGTCAATGAAACGAATCCAACAGCACAGTTTGTGCAGAAACTGACGAGGACCACTCATTTCTCTCATTTATTCAGGAAATCTTCCCCTGTCTTTCTAAACCTACATTTATGCAAAAAAAAAAAAAAAGAAAAAGAAAAGATAATTTAACACCAATAATGCTCTGAGGATAAAAACCTCTGAAACTGAGTCGTCCACAAATCACCAGTCCTGCACAGCAGAGTGTTTTTGTCCCAAAGGGTTTTATTAGGAAGATACTTTACAGACGTCTAGACTCCTCGGGGCTGCTTGAAGTTCATGCCGACGGTGGGCTGGGTGACCTGCAGGTTGGACAGATTGCCGAAGTCCTGGAGAACAGGAGAGAAACTGGTCTGAGAACCGGTTTAAACTGAGAGAACACCGTGGAAAATGCAGATTTCAGAGAGAGAAGCTGTCTGCGAGCACCAGGGTCTGACAGGAAGTGATCATCCCTCAGACACGGGAAAGGCTCACAGGTTCATCTTCCTGTACTATCAATGACCTGGCTACAGGAAGCCATGATCACTTTCGATACAGGGCAGAGGAAAACACATTGATGGGTGGGGTAGGTGGGGAGGAGGAGGACCTGGACCCATTAAAGCCTCTCACTCTTTAACTCAAACATTAACACACAGACACACACAGGCTGAACAGTGCTGAAGACACTGCGTTCCTTCTATTACAGCTAACAGCTGCTGTTTACAGGAGGCAGACGGATTACATGCAACCAATAAAAACACATTTCTAATTAAGTTTCTTGAAGTTTCTCTAAACTCCTCAAACTATTTGTGACCCTGTAAACTTTATCTCACAGACCATTAGTGACCAGCGTCTTAAAGCCCCTCGTTACGCTGTGCTGTGCAGTCCTTCAGATGTTCTCTAGCATCATAAAAACTTTGTTCAAACATCTCCTCGGGATAAGGTTTAACACTCAGCCAGTGCTGTGATATAGTTAGAGACGAGTCCTGTAAAACCACCGAGGGGCTCAGACTGAGCTGCTTCCTTTTGATCCACGCTCCATCACTTCATTAATCCTGCCTCTACCTCACTTTAGTTTAGAAGTTTTTTCTTTTATCAGTCATTTCACTCTATTTGCTGAACTCTGACGATCCCTCAGACCATTTGAAATAAATCGTTTTACTGGTCCAAAACGAACCCATGGAAAACCTCAGAAACATCAGTTCACAAGACAGACCCGATCCAAACAGACCGGTTCCAGAACGTGTCAGACCTGAACACCGACAGCAGCACAAACTAACATAAGACACCTCCAGACCTTTCACTCTGGGTACAGGTTTATTTCAAAGTACGTCCCCTGCTGGGATCACAGTGGACCATGTGATCAGAGACCTGACCCAGCCAGATTAACCGAAGTGGGCCTATGTTTTACTGAACCACGCTACTGTGACGAAGCAACAGAAATCAGTAACCATGGTTACCACGGTCTGTCCTGTTACAGACACTTACCAGCAGCTTCAGCATCTCCTTGGTGTCGGGATCAACTTCAATGAGCTCCTGGTCCAGAGCGGACACCTGCACAGGTAAACACACAGGAAGTTGAAGTTAGTTTGAACTGAGGTGACCTCTGCTCTCTGACATCAGGAGGTGACATCTGGTACCATGGGAACAGAAGTTTATACTGAAACAGTCAAAGAGCCTCACTGATACCTGAACATGTCTCTCCGCCTCTTTTCTGACAGTTTGTTAGCGGGAGCTGACATATTTATATCCTGTGGTTATTTCATATTATGGGCTATTTCTATTTTTATCTATTTCATTTACAATTTTTTGTCTTCGGTGAAATAACATGAAACATCAGATTTCTTGCTTAATCCTTTCCTGTATGCATTTGTTACTTGTACAGAATGGAAAGAACTATCACACTGTAAAAAGAGAAACGCACGGAAACCAGTGAGTGAGTCTGACAGCTGATCTCACGCATCATAAGGTTTGTCTGAGAGCACCAGGGTTCAAAAGGAACAGATCATCCTTCAAACACGGGAAAAAGCTCACAGGTTCATCTTCCTGTACTATCAATGACCTGGCGACAGAGACGCCATGATCACTTTCGATACAGGAGACACTGACATCAGGAAAGGACGTGGAAACAAATCAAACAGTCCACGTGCTCCTTGCATGTTCACCACACATCCTCCCATCATGTCCGGTGGTCCAGCTCAATGACTCCTCCAACAATCAGTGAGGAATCTCTTACTATTTTACACCAGAGATAAATATCAGCAGACGTAACACATGTGGGTCAGATATAACCCAGGTCCTCTGCTGTCCTCAGTTTACAGCCTCAGATCAGCTGACATACAGGAGACATGGCGACCAGCAGAGCTCATATTCGCTCCCTTTGCTCAGCTGTGGTGAAAGGTGACATGACATGACATTTGTCTGTGTGACTGACGTGGTGAAAACCAGTGTGGTGATGCCTTCACTGACCTCTGGTACATAGTTGTCCCTCCTCTCTCTCTCCTCCTCCTGCAGTTTGATGGAGATTCCTCTGACTGGACCTCTCTGGATCCTCTTCATCAGATGTGTCACATACCTGCACAGACAGCAGTCAGCGCACAGCTGTTAGAACCTCAGACATATGTACAGATCAAGCGTCACACTTCACAGAGTTGAGCTGGAGCCCAGCAGCTCATGACACTTCAAAGTGAAACTCCGTTAACCAACATCAGGCAATTCCAGACTGATAAGCATGATTTTAACTGTTCGTCTGTCACCGTAAGTACAGAAACACAACAGAAGCAACGAGGATTGTTCAGATAGAGCTGAGAAATAAATTCAATTAATATAATTTATTTGGATTTGCAAGTTTACACAATGTATAAAATGTCTACATGGTGAAAATTTGTTACTACAATCTGCACAAACAGGTCACTTCTGTGCAGTAGATAACAAGCTGCATTATTAGCTGTCATAAGTCCTGGCAGTCTGGTAAACTGACTGCAGGTTATGAACCGGATGTGACTCCAGATGCTTTGCTGCTTGTGACTGTCTCACAGAAAATTAAACAGTCACATCTACGAGTGAGTCAGGCTGAAAAAACAGTTCTGCACACAGCTAATGAGATAAAGGCCACCGCAGTCTGAACAGCTGCTGGGCTGTCTGCAGATATCAGCCTGATGTCCAGACCCCACACACTGTCTGCTCGGTTTGTGCTGAAACTGACTGTTAAAGTGGAGGAAAGTTCTGTTTGGTTGAAGCTGTATGTGTTTATTTAAACATGTACAACGATAATTAATACAACATGCTTAATACAGCCTAAAGTGTCCTCTGATAACAGGAGATAACAAGCCAGACTTTCCACAACAACAAGAAAACAATCGATGAACAAAACGCAGTCACCACTGACTACAGGTTTCTGACACTGCTGACAATAACCCACAAAACTCATGGGCCATCATCATCTGTGATGTGAAATTCATTTGAGATCATTTTTTAGTTTGTCTCTTAAGCAACTGGCATCAGCTGGTAACCTGCCTGCCAGTTTCCAGGCCCAGAAACAGCAAACCTGTTGATGGTAATGTTGGTGTTTTATGCAGATGTTACTCAACTGTCTGCGAGCACCAGGGTCTGACAGGAAGAGATTATCCTTCAGACACGGGAAAGGCTTGCAGGTTCATCTTCCTGTACTATCAATGACCTGGCTACAGGACGCCATGATCACTTTCGATACAGGGCAGCACAAATTACAAATAAAAACACTGATCCTCTGCTCAGGGACGGACTCACCCAGCAATCTTGTTGCGGAGCTTCTTACTGGGGATGATGGCGATCTCCTCACACACCCTCTTGTTGGTGTGGAAGTCGTTTCCCAGCCGGGTGTAGTATTTCTCGATGATGACCCTTGCGGCCTTCTTCACCGTCTTGGTCCTGACTCGTCCCTGCAGACAGAACCCAAATGACACACTCATTACTCAGTCTTAATCCTGTATCCTGCAGACATTTTGTTGTCAGTCGCGGCCTCAGTTAGGACTGGGGTTGAAGCACTTTGACAGCACAGGCCAAAAACAGAGATGTGAAAGACTCTGATGCGTACAACAAGAGAGAGAACAGACTTTAACTGGCGTCCATGTTTAAGTGTTTTACACGCTGATCTGAGCTGTGTAAAAGTACATGATTATCAAAACAGCTGTAAATTCATTTCCTGTTGATCAACTTGATTAATCGCCACAGCTCTAATTCTAACCACTGGTTTTTGCTTAGTATTCGTCTCTTAATGCACTCTACAATTGATGAACCACATAATCAGGTATTCAAATATAACAAAATATCTGGATCAATAATGTCGAACATGAAGCAGCTGACTTGTTTCTAAAGCCTCAGAAATGTGAATCAAACCCGCTGAACTCTGATCTCAAATCTGGTTCTGATGAACCGCAGCCTCACGGACAAATGGCCCGTTAACCTGCAGGTAACGTTGCTGTGACCTGAACCTGAATGATCTGGATGAGTGAGATGAACCTTCCCGATCACCGCTCTTCTTACTGGGGAAACTTTAATAACAGCCACGAATACACAGACTTCGCATCATGCTGATCTCGGTCTGACACGAATATGAGACGCAGTTTCCCGCTGGTCTGCTCGGAAACCAAACCGTCTGCACGCAGCCTCCGAGAGCTCCCTAACCGACAGAGAGGCTAACTCTCGGTTTAGCCTGTGCAGCTAGCTCCCGGTGACTGGTAATGAAATGAAATTTAACCATTTTAACGCGCCATGTGCAAACACAACATAAAACAGTGTCATTCTGCGGCTCACTTTAAGTTAATCCGATAAAACGTCATGAAAAACCACGGCTCATTCAGCTGGAAAACTGCTCTACTCCGCCTCCTCCGTTAGCATCGACCCTCCACCAGAATACTGCAAATAAAACGCTCCGTTTGGATCATCTAACATCAATATAACAGGAATCCGATAAAACACACCGCCCGGTCTCCATGACGGAGATTAACGGGGAATATAAACCGTTAAAACGCCAGGATTCGGTTCGATAGTTCTGATAGACATTAAACATTTACCCACCATGTTGGATCGGCCTGATAGAAGAGGACAAGCTAACTTCCGGTGGAAGTTTAAATCCGCAGAAGGAAGTTTGAAACGGGCGCGACCCGCTGATACTGCGACGTCTGCCGGCAGGAGGCTGTAACTACAACAACAACTTCAGCGACTACTGCTGCTGGGTAGAGAGCGGGAAATGGATGGAGGGATAGATTTCACTGAATGCGTATAAATTCTTCTCTTCAAGACACTTCCCTCCGGCAGGAGGCTGCGGTCCATCAAGACTAAAACCTCATGTCACAGGAACAGTTTCTTTCCCTCTGCCGCCACCCTCATCAACTCAGCTCCCCATCCCCTTCCCCCCAAACAGCACAGACCCTCATTTCCCCAATACAGACTATGTTACATTAACATAATTTCAGCTCTGTATGCGTTACATTAACGCTCCTATGGCATTATTATCTCTTTGCACTACATCTACTTTGCAACATTGCACATTATTACTATTATTATTTGTACAGACTGTTTCTTCCCCTTAGTACTTCTTTCTTCTTTCTCTTATTTTAGTATTAAAAATTTTTTTTCTTGTTCAACTAAGTGTGTTATGGGACTTGTCAGTCCAATTTGTCTGTTTTGCACCAACAACACCATGTCAAATTCCTTGTATGTGTAACATACCTGGCAATAAAGTGTTTCTGATTCTGATCTCAGAACTGACTGCAGTGTGTTTGCAGCTTATTTGTGTGTGTGTAAATGTACATTTCCTTGCATGATGTTTTGTTGGTATGATTTTGTTTGAGTGTCAAATTACTGATCTACATCTACTTCTTCTCTTTTATTGGTGATGATGTGAATTCATATGCATCTAATTGTCAAAATAAAAATCAGACATCTCACTTCTGGACCTTGAGTTTTTACTGAGTCAAGAAAAAAGCTGGAAACAGACATGAAAGCATTTTGTTACTCAGATAAATTGTTGCAGAAATACATTCTGAGTGACCCATGTCTTTACACAACAAATATCTCTGTGGTCAGAGGAATAACAGGCAGATTCCTGTTATGTCCCGTCAGGTTCGTAACATCAGGTGGACCATGCAGAGACTGAGGAGCAGATTAATAGACCAATACATCAGGTTCTCTGAGTTTCCTGCTTTTGCTTCGATTCTGAAGAAAATCAGTTTATTTCCATTAAAATTGTAAAATAACAGACACAATATTCACCTTAAGGTTTTTGGTCAAAACTGAGACAATGTTAATGTGAGGAATTTATAATTTAACATCCTCTGCCAACGCAAACACACACACACACATTATTTCATTACATTCATGTGAATTGATTTGTTTATCAGTCAACTACAGTCAACGGTGTAATCATTAACTACAGTGCTGTATTTTTATTAACTACAAGTCTCCAGACTTGATTTCTATTAAAGGAGCAGTCCAACATTTTGGGAGGTACATGTCATTGCTGTCTTACTGTACATACAGTCTGTTATGTTGATCTGTTACAGTCTATTTTAACTGACAAATGAACATGAGCAGAAAAACAGCAGAAGCAGCAGTTTCCTGTTACAGTGGTGCTCTGTGCACCACAGCAGGACGGTCTAACCCTAACCCTGACCAGCAGTGAAGCTTCCCTCTCACTGTTTAACTGTCTCCATCACTCTGTGCTTTAAAGGGATAGTCTGATATTTTAGGAAATCCTCTTCTTCTCCTTCTACAGAGTCAGATGTTCATATTGATACCACTCTCACATCTGCCTACAAATTGGGAATGTTCATTTACCATATTTGACAAGTCACAAACGCGCTGAACATCTCAGTAAAATGTTTGTTTTCCTCCTAAATCTCTGATCTACAGTTCATCATCCACCTGCAGTGACTCCAGCATCATGAAAGCGGTTCTGGTTCTGTTCAGACTCACAGCACCTGCTTCAGGTCAGGAAAAGATCCTGAGCTTTGGTTGTCTGGTGGGGGTCGGGATGTGAACCTGATCTCTGGTGTGACCTTTGAATCTGTATCGATTTGGTCATTTTACTGAACTCTGTGGACGTGACACAGTGTCCTCTGTCCACAGCGAGCCTGTCTCTCTCTGGTTTTATGATTCATGTGTTTTACCTGTACAATCTGAACACACAGTTTTTATACACACGAAACTAACATGTTCCTGACCTCAGTCTCATTAAGCTTCAGACAAAGTGCCGACAAGTTACAACAACTCTGTTTGAGCACATGCACAATACACACCACCACCCACCACACTGTTAGCATTAAGTATAAATGAAACCCACTTAATGTTATTTTTATTTGTACTTATCATGAAACTAAGCGTTACAGTGGACTTACCCAGACAGTGGTCTATTCAACGTTGTCTGCAACCTGTGAAAACACAGGCAGCATCAGAGGTGGCTGCAGTTTGTAGGTGGGTCTAAGTCTCCAGGACTCAGTGCAGTGATGAGAAAGGGAGGAGCTGTTAGCTTTGTGCAGGAAATGCAGCTAAAAGTCTTAAAGGGAAAACACACTGAGGTGCAAAAACGTCTCTGAGGGATTTTAAAGTGTAACATGAGATCAGACACTAAACTTTACTAAAGTGCTCTGCAGTAAAAACTATGGCCTATTCTTTTCCTTTAGAACTGATTCTGTGAAAAAGTGCAAATAAGAAGCTGAAAAGTTGCATATTATCTGTCAGCATCTAACATCGTATTTCTGACTTCAGACTGAAGTCCATGTATGTTTGATATGTTGTCATGGTAATGGCAGAGGCACCAGCACATCCACGTAGCTGACAGGGAAGAGTCCTGATTGGCCGCCCAGCTCGCCCTCGTACCAGTTGACGTCAACCTGACAGGTGAGGACGATGATGTCGCCCTCGCTGAAGGCCAGCTCGCCCTCGTGGTTTGGGTGGAAAGAGTACATCGCCCGGCAACAGGGCTGATCCAGGACCAGCTTACTGTCAGCTGAGCAAAAGATGCAGAGACAGGCAGAGCGACAACGAGAGAGAGAGAGAGAGAGAGAGAGAGAGAGAGAGAGAGAGAGAGAGGAAAGGGAGAGAAAGGGAGAGGGAGAAAGAGAGAGAGAGGGAGAAAGAGAGAGTGAGAGGGAGAGGGGGAGAGGGAGAAAGAGAAGGGAAGAGAGAGAGGGCGAGGGAGAGAGAGGAGAGGGAGAAAGAGAGAGAGGGAGGGAGAGAGAGAGAGAGAGAGAGAGAGAGAGAGAGAGAGAGAGAGAACATTATGTTTAATAACGATTGTGAAAATAGAAGCTGAACCATTTGCAGAGGAAATAGGAAAAAAACCCACTATAATCTGCTGAATGTGCATCAGTAAAAAGCTGTTCTATTCTGAAAATCAAACAGTTTTAGTTTGAGTTATTTTCAAAGCTCAAATCCCAAATATCTGCTGAAATAAACATCTTTGGAGTTTGGACATTAGGTCAAAAACAAAACAAGACTTTTGAATATCTCACCTGGTCTGTGGGAAATTAAACATATATTTACTGAACATAAAGATTAACATATATGTGAAATTGGAGATGTTACCGTAACAGGAGATGGGACTGCCTGGTCTGGACGGTAAATCTGTGAACTGCTCTCCTGCAGAAAGATATTTAAAAATCCAAGTTAAAAATGGACACAGTTAAACACGACTCCAGAGAAATGAGGTGGTGAAACTAACCTGAGGAAACTGCACATGTGACTGACGGCTGCTGGTAAAATCCCACGCTGCTGTCGTGTTCACTTCTGACTCGGATGTTTTTGGGTCTGAGGCGTCGCCTCGGTTTGTTACTGGCAGCAGTCAGTCTGTTTTCAACACATACAGCACAACGTGTGTGAAACAATGGTTACACACACACAGGTGATTCCACTTAATCTGCTCAGGCTGAAGTTGGAAGGAGCTGTGGTGGAATTACAGGACGCCACCAAAACCCACCAACCAATCAGAATGATGTGTAACTTCTGTCTCCCACACAGGTGTGACGATGTGAACAGGACAC
This sequence comes from Toxotes jaculatrix, assembly GCF_017976425.1. Classification (NCBI taxonomy): domain Eukaryota; kingdom Metazoa; phylum Chordata; class Actinopteri; family Toxotidae; genus Toxotes; species Toxotes jaculatrix. Next base: position 28,845,561 of record NC_054398.1, read on the forward strand.
AGCCCACACCTGTGTGGCTGTAGGCCCTTAAAAGTTAAAGGTGTAGGAGTAATAAAACCCAAATGATTTTTTTAATCATGATGAAATCTTGTACCAACATTAATCTTCCCCAGAGGATGAATCCTACTGACTTTGGTGATTCTCTGACTTTTCATCTTGCGCCATCATCAGGTCATTTTAATATGTCCACTACCCTGATTTCTGACCAAATATCTGCAAAGCTAGTGACATGTTCTGTGGGTGCTAAACCTGGGCTCACCTAGCCTGCAGGTTACCATGGAGACCCAGCAGGATGCGGTGGGCGTTGCGGTGGAAGTCGAGCAGCGCTGCGACCAAAGCGGCCAGATGACTGAGCCGATCCACCTGCAGGAGGAAACATCATTAAAGATACACAACAAAACCCAGCCAATCACACTCCACTCCAGCACATACACACACACACACACACACATGGATGAAGTCTCAGGACTTCACCTGCTGAGCGCATAAAAGAAGCTGCTCATCTTCATGAGCAAAGCCGGTTCTCATTCACAGAGTCCATCTGAACGAGGCCAGACCTTCACACATCCACCCTGATGACTGACAGTCCTCCTGAAACCTAACCTGGTTAAACTCACGTCATTCTGCAGCAGGACGAACATGCTCCTTTCTGCCAGCTCTTTGGAGGTGATAAACTTGTCCCACGCCTGATGGACCTCCTCCACGGGGACTTTCCCTTTTCGTCTCTTCTTGTAGTCAAAGTCCAGCCGACGACCGTTGAGCTTCTTCAGCTGATACTGAGGAAAGAATCAGAAAAAAGAGAGTCCTGATTCAGATTCTGATCTGAGCAGGTCCAGTGTTCCACATTTTCCTGGCTGTGATGATTAAACCTTTGGCTTCAGTTTGTTGGTCCTGACCATGAAACCTTGTTACTCAAACCAAAAAAAGAAACATCAGTGTTTGTCTTTCTGTTTTCTTTACATGATTCCAGAGTCCTGAGGAACGTTAACTGTTCTATACTGACCCCTTCACATGGAGTGATGGTGGTGTGTGTCCACTCACCCTGATCTCCTTCAGCTCAGTGGTATGGACGTCCTGCAGGGGGTCGATGAAAATGTGCTTGACGTTGACATCCAGAGCGTCCCTGGCCTGGGCAACCTGCTGCAGAGCGTCGCCAACACCAGCCAGAGCTCCACCTGAACAGGAGACAAACAAAAAAACCTAACATCTTAAAACTCTGAAACATCTGAAACATCAGTGCTGAGACAGAGATCATACCAAACTCAGAAGCAGCTCCCAGCTCTCGGCCGTACAGCAACATACAATCTCCCAGCATACCCTCTGCCTGTGGGTAACCTGTTGACCTCCCCTGACCTCGAATCCTGGACATGGTGTTGAGCATGCTCAGTTTGGCTCTGAAAGCTGTGACACAGATATTCACTTTATGTGGAAGGTAGAGCAGCAGCATCAGGGTTAGATTCTCTGCCTGCGGTTAGGACAGTACCTGGGTTTGGCTGGAGGAACTCTGTGGTTTTGGACAGAAGCTCAACCAGCAGTGTGTGGATCACAGCAACAGACTTAGAGACAGAGACACAGGACAGAGACAGAGAAAGAGAAAGGAAGACGTCAGTTCATCCACCTCCAGGCTGATCTATGGCTGAACAGAAATTTCACCGTCAACAGTGAGTTTTACCTTCTCCATCCTCAGGAAGTCTTCGTCCATCTTGGTTCCTTCAGCTCCCATCAGCCTCTCATTCAGCAGCTGCAGGAAGAGACGAGCAGGAGGAAAGAGAACACAGCACAGAGTAGCTTCCACAAAATGAGAGTAACAAGACTAATAATAGTAAGAAGTCACCAATAGGACAAGTACCAGGAGTGAACAGCAGCAGAAGCTGTTTCTCTGCTGTTTAACTCATAACTTCACCAGATTTGATGAACAACACGTGGAAAATAATATGATGCACTGCTGCAGATCAAACTACTGAGCAGGACGTGAATAGTTCACATAAGCTTCACCTCAGCTTTAATAATAATGCAAAAACAGCTGTGAGTAGTGCTGGATGAGTGATGTGCTCACAGCAGGCTGATGTTCAATAGGACGAAACATCAGTCACGGGGATAAATGACTTGTTAATTATCATTAACGTCTTTATGATCTGATGGATCGATACTGAACTGATGGATCGATAATGAAGACTGCAGCAGGCCCTGTGTCGCAGTAAAACCCACGAAGGACAAAAAGAATCAGTACACAGAGTTTAACCATGCCTCCCCCCTCCTCCGGGATCCGGTTTGAGCCGGTTCCTCACGGTTACCTGGCTGGCTTTATGGAGCTGCTTCTTCATCCCGGACACTGACATCTTCACCGGAGGCCGGGGATCAGCAGAGACGCCGCCGGACACAGACAGCCTCCATCCCGTGTGAAATGCTCCGTCCCCCGCAGAGAGTCCCGGCACCGAGCCACCCCCTCCACCGGAACCGGCTTTGTTCACTGTTATTTCTTATTATAAATGGCTCCGGTTTGTTCCCTATGATACAGTTTATTATTTCAATTATGAAAAGCCCATGTATGATCACACATGGATCCCCGTAGGTTATTAGTCTGCTATCGCGAGATTTATCTAATGAGGTGACGTTACACCTGTATACATTACAATTTTTTTTACATTATTTATGTGGAATGTCTGAGTTTTTATTATCATCAGTATTTCTGTAAAATGTTGTTGGATTTATTTATTTCATGTCATTTATCAGCACAGGCTGTTTGCTAATATTGACACTGACACATGACATTACTCTTATTATTATTATCATCAAGGTTTAAACTCATCAGTTCTATTTACCTAATGATCAATAACTGTATATTGGGATTTATTAGTTGTCACGAGGTCGGTTTCCGGTACATAACTTGTGGTTAAAGATGTTTTATCATCATACAGCTTCTGATTTGGGGAATAACATTTGGTTTAATTATTCATTCACTGATGTTATTGATAATTGTAAAATATTTGTCACCTGCTGCATTCAGGAGCTGATCGAAATGTGGGATTGATCAGAAGCGTCTACACTATAGAAATGTCATAAATGACAAAGGACAAATAACTGGCTCTGCAAATGAACTTTGTTTTTGTCTCTCTCTTCTTCTGTTGCTTTTCCAAATCACACAATTTTAGTTCTTTTTTGTTTGTTTATTTGTTTTTTTACACACATATTTTTATTTGATATCTTTTAATATGTCCAATTGCTGGACTTCATTTCCCATGAGCAGTAGCGATGACTTTTAGTCACATGACTCGCAGTTAAGGTCATGTGGCAACATGGCAGCGAATATTTCCAGCGAAGATTTTAGCAACTTCCAGCTTCTTTTAAAGGTATCGATCTATCATGTCTGCTGTTTTTAAAACCTAGAACAGAAAACATGAATAAAACTGTGCCGATGACTTTTTTCCTGTTTCTAAACGACGCCGCTGAATCTCGGAGGAGTTTCCATTAGCCCGTTAGCTCAGCTCAAAATGATCTGAACCGCAGAAAGTGGAAAACTGTGGAAATATGTGTTTAAACTAAGTTTAAAACTCTTCTCCGATGTGAATTAGCAGCTTCTATATTACACAGCCTCAGATTCAGCTTTATCGGCCACATGTGTTCATACAAAGGAGGTGCTCACACAGTACTAATAACAACACAACAATGTACAGGGAGGTGCCCATGGACCCGCAGCAAATACAAGGGCAGCACAGCTGAAGAAAGAGAAATAAACATACATGTGACCTTTATGCACACAACAGCTTTTATGTCTTGTTGAGTTAAAGCGAATAAAACGGTTGAAATACTGATTATAACATTCAGTTTCCAATGACCTTCAGCAAACAGAAACCAGCGACGAAATGATGAATTTTTAATTTAATTTAATTTAAATTTCTCAGTTTAAAAAAAATCAAAGAAGTTCTGAAGTTTCGAGTTCGTCTGTGACTGCTCCTGTAGCGTTGTTTGTGTAATGTTTTGTGGAGGTGGTGACTCTCACACTGACCACGTGTCCGGTGCTGTGTCTGTCTCCTCAGGCTCCGTCTAAAGACGCAGTGAGAGACGTTTGTGTTCAGAGTCACAGAGCTCCGAGTCGCAGGCTCGCAGAGAGCACAGCAGCGACACTCAGCATCCCCGCAGCCCAGGCTGCACAGGTAACATACACACCTGACTCTGTGTATGATGGAGATGATCTGGAAGAGAAATGTATAAAAAAAAAATAAGAGGCTGATTTCACACATATTGTTCTGAAGTTCTGTCAGTGAAAACTGGACTTAAAAAGAAACAGAGAATAAATGTTGACACTGATAACGGTGATAGGGCAACATGTGGAGAAAAGTTTCCAGTTTGAATCTGAGCGGTTTGTTTTTCCTCCAGCTGGTCCAGTCTCTCCACCTCTTGTCTCATCATGTCCTCTTCTACAACCTCAGCTCTCCTGAGCAGATCCTTGCTCTCTTCCCCGAATCTTTCCACCCCAGTCTGAAGAACCTGATCACTAAGATCCTGCTGGAGAACAGGTCAGTTCCAAAAAACTCACTGAACCCTACTGATCCACCCACGGGGCTGCCACAGAGTCTCAGTGCACAACAACACGCTGCCAGAGGCAATAAAATGTGGCCGCACATTCTCATTCTAAAAAAGTTTCTTTCTGTATTTACATTAAAAAATGAGACCAAAAATGCATAAAACCTCACAGGGTGATAATTTGTCCTTTTACCCAAACTCAGTAGAGATAACGTCCATCATTCATTTTCACACAACAGGCTTCATGTGACTGAGTCACAGTAAGGTCTGCGGCTGCAGCTCACAGAAAGAAAACATGAAGGACGGGTTTCACAGGATCAAACTCAAAAAGCAACTTCACAGAAATGTCAGTGATTGGTTGATTCAGTATGATGCAATTGTAATGACATCACGTCTTCCTCTGGTGTTTTTCAGTTCAACATGGAGGACGGAGGCTGTTGGTGATCAGAGTGAGTTCAGCTTCATTCGTTGTCTGCTTTATCTACTGCTGCTGTTTGTGTGTTAGGCTCTAAACTCTGTGTGTGTGTGTGTAGTCTCTCTCCCTCAGTTGAAGGAGCTGGACTGGAGAGTTGACATGGTGACCGGCTCAGACTCAGTCAGTCGTATGTCGGTTCCGACCTGCCTGGTTCAACTCAAGGTGAGTACAGACCTAGACCATGTCCCAGGTCTGAATCTACATGCAACACACACTTTATTCTGTTCACCTGTCAGATCTGACAGAGTCCAACTCAACAACTCAGCCACAACTTTACACAGATAATAAAGTTCAGTCTGATACTGTGCCCAGCCATGACTCTATGTATCTGTGATAATCTCGTGTGTGACGTGTTGGTGTCAGATGGAGGATCCGTGTCCATCAGCAGCCGCCGAGACTGTTTCCACGGTGACCGTGGAGCTGAGCAGGGAGTCTCTGGACACCATCCTGGATGGGCTGGGACGCATCAGAGACCAGCTGTCTGCGGTCGCTGGGAAATAAAGACTCAAACGATGGACCGAGGAGTTTGGACTGAAGCTGCCTCTCACTGATAAAGTTTGTGCCAACATCAAAGATCTTCATGACTGATCATCATCAGATTATTGATAATTTGTTGTTTCCTGCAGAAAAGCTGGTTTTTGGAACACAAAATATTTGGTTCCTGATCCTTAAACCTGTAAAAGTTTTACGTTTACTCATTTTTTTTCATCATTTACTGTAGTTTGTTTTTTTTGTCTGCAAATCAACAGTGACACTGACACACTGGTATTAAAGTGCACTGTTTGATAAAAGTTCAGAGACCCTGTTTGTTGTTTTATGTGAATATATATGTACAGACTGAAACCATCACCGTGGTACAGTGGTTAGCACTGTCGCCTCACAGCACAGTTCCAGGTTTGAACCCCGGTCTGGGCTCTTCTGTGTGGAGTTTGTTCTCTCTGTGTCTGTGTGGGTTTTCTCCGGGTACTCCGGCTTCCTCCCACAATCCCAGAAACATGCACATCAGGTTAACTGGCTGCTCTACATTGCTCCTAGGTGTGAGTGTGTGTGTGGTTGTCTGTCTTTGTGTGTCGGCCCTGCGATTGACTGGCGACCAGTCTAGGGTGTACCCCGCCTCTCACCCGCAGTCAGCTGGGATAGGCTCCAGCTCCCCGCGACCCTGACGGATCAAGCTGTACAGAAGATGGATGGATGAAAACCATCACAGACTGACTCCTGCTAACAAACACGCACTACAGCACCACGTGTGGATTAATGCGCCACTGAAAATAGTCCCCAACAAAGACCAAAGTCACTGTTTCCTCCTGTTTGAGCAGCTGTTTGATTAAATTACTGAATCCATTTATCTGAGCAGAGGTTTTACATCTAAAAACAGGATGTTGTGGCACACTACATCCTGTTTTTGTCAGACACACACACACACACTCAAAAACAGCGAGCTCTTTATCCCATCCTGAGAATTTATTCATTTATTCTGTCAGTTTATAAAGTCAATACAGATCAATATTCAGTCTGATTATCAAAAATAAATTCTTAAAATACAAAAAAGACATGTTGAGAAACGCTCTGTTCTCCACAGCATCAGTTACTGATTAGTGCTGATTTTGTTCGTAGTAAAACATTCAGACTTTAAAATGTCAGAATGAGTTTTAACCTCAAAGATCAACAATGTTTGATGATTTAAATTCATAATTAAATCTAAAATACAAACAATCACAATGAACCAAAACATGTTTTTAAGTCCCCTACAGCTGGGATCATCAAACATTAGCAGTAAGTGAGTGAGTGTGTGTGTGTGTCCTCAGGGTGGTGGTAGGACTGTGATCCCGTCCATGTCCAGCTCCACTGAGTGAACGCTGAAGTCTCCCAGACCCTGAAATAAACCAGTCATCATTATGGTAACCAACCAACCAATCAAACAGACAGTTCTATATAATAATTATAATGATAATAATAGAAAGTTCTCTGAGACAGAAGAACTTTCAGGAAGGACGGATGTGAGTCAAACACACACAACAACCCCCTGCAGGAGAAACTGGACCCTCAGCGAGTGTTTCAGGGTTTGGACTCGAGTCAGAGGAATGAGAAACTTCTGTTTGTCTGTGCTCGTGTTGTTTTTCTGCTCGATTCTTCTAAATTTTCTTTGATGTGAAGAAGCAGAAACATGAACGACTCTGATGTAATTCTGTCATACGAATTAACCTGTGGGTCAGCTGGTCTGTTGATGGTTTTATTTCTGTTTCCATCCTGTTTGATTCAGTTGTTTCTGAATTCAAACATAAACGCAATGAAAGTTTAAGACTTAATCAATGACCTGGTTTTGTTTTACTACAAAATTAAAAGTAATGTAATTAAGCCATAACGTGCCACTAACCGGTGTGTTGTTGAGGACCTGCAGCACCGCCTGCCGCTGCCGAGGCTCCCGGGTCAGCAGGTAGAGGAAGCCCCCGCCTCCAGCCCCAGCCAGACTCTGACCCAGGACCAGTGGTCTCAGAGCCTCCATCATGGTTCTGACAGAAGCTGGTTCACAGCCAGGAGCCATCAACTTCTTCTGCTGCCACGAGCGGTCCAAACACTGCCCCAGTCTGGACAGAGAGCCTGGGGACAGAGAGACGTTTCACCACCTTCCACTGACAACATCTGTGATCACTACCTGAGGCTTGGTGAAAGTGCTTCTGGGAAACGTAGGATTGGACTGACTGAAACAGACTGAGATTCCGTTTGACCAGAAGAAATTTTAAAACACCTGATCACAGACTGCTGAGGTGTACAGGAACAAAGATGTCTGAGACCTGAGCCCAAACCCTCCTTCACTAACAGACACTCTGAGCTGAGACAGATCAGCTGTGAAAAAACAGGCTTGAATTTCCCAGCAGGTGTTCAGTCATATTTCTGTTTTTCAGGTGTCTTGGTAAAATGGTATAAAGTCTGGTGTGTAGCAGTTCTCAGCTCGTTGTCTCGCTCTCCTCCTGAAGCTGGTCTGTGTTTTTACTGAAACTTAAACAGAAGCTTCAGTTTGTGCATGTTAAAGTAAAACTGCAGCATTTCCACTGTTCGTCCGTGTTAACCCTGTGTGTTTATCTGAGTCTCGTGTGTTAACCTGATTCCTCAGAGTTAATCTGACTGTGCGTAGCTCTGGTCTAAACCTGGTCATGGTGACTGGTCTCACCGTCTGAACAGGCTCTGGCACATTCCTCTGAGTTGGCCACCAGCTGCCGGGCGTTCTGGACCATCGAGGGTAGGCGGCTGTACCAGCTACGGACCACATCCTGCAGACAGAACAACCACCATCATCCTCCTCAGTATCATCATCATCATCATCATCACAAGTCAGACCAGCTCTAACTGGGTCCAGTGAAAACAAAAACTGTCACAGTGCAAACTTTTCACCACGAATAAACACTTTTCAATCCCAGGTAAAGACGCCCCTGGTTTCAGTATTTTAACCAAAGAAGACTGGTTACCGGTTTACCTGGTTAGCTGTTTACCTGGTAAAGTTATCTAATCAGAAAAATGTACATGATCTTCAAACGATCGTGACTTAATCTTTAGATTGATGTGTTGTCATGATACCGACCTGCAGCAGATTTCGAGCCAGGCGGGTTTTGCCAGTGTACACCAGCAGGAAATGCTGGTCCAGAGACATCAAGAAGTCCTCTGGAGGACTGAGACGCTCCACTTCTACCTGCAGGGGCAGAGATGCTCTGGAACGACCCACCTTTACTCCGCCCACCAGACCTCCCACCTGGTCCTGCCAGCCTCCACCTGGACAGAAGGAGAAAAAGGAGGGAGAGTTCAGTCCAAACAGAGAGAGGCAGGAGACAGGGTCTGTCTCCCCTGATCCTGTCTGGTCTGTCCAGTCCCAGGTCTCTTATACTGGTCTCCTACAAGGGAGGAACTCTGACCTCTTCATCCAGTCAGATAAAGAAATCAGGTGAATGTAAAGTTTCTCACATCTGCCTTTGTTTTTCTCTGAGTCTGAAGATGGAGGCCTGTGAGGTAAAGAAAGCATCAGTGACACGTCACACAAACTGACGAGAGCCCGACGTCGTTTATTCACTTACCAAGAAATAAAAGTGGTATGAGTGCTATAAACGATATATGGCCAAAAATATGTGGACACCAGAACGTTACTCACATAGGGTACATTATTTTGGGGGGCATCTGTTAACAAGATAAAAACAATGGCGGTGCAATTTCCAAACAACAGAAAACAACAGAAGAGGCCTGAACCAGAAAACACACAGTAACATATGTGGGCGATCCACAATGTGGGTCTACAGACCTGTGGTGAGTATCTGTTCCAGGTACAGGATGGCATGGATGAGGGAGTCTGTGTTGTAGGTTCGACCGGTACATCTGTAGACTGCAGCCAACAGCGCCCCCGCCAGGATACTGCTGGTACCTGTGGGACAAGACCAGATCACACTGACCTCCCCTGAACCTCTCACGTCATCTCCAGCCTGACTTAACTTTAATGATGATGATGATGAAGCTTAGACTTTATTTAACTGAGTTAATCAGATTTTCTGATTAATTAAAACCTGAAAATGAACTGCTCTCATGTTCTGAACACGGATGATGCTTAAAAATAACATCACTTACTTCATCTGTAGACAATGTAGTTTGCGTGTTATGTTAGATTAAGTTTTTTGGTGGAGAACAGAGACCAGTGAGGCGTCGTGTTACTGAGGACAGCACAGCGAGCGGAGGAACAACCCGACTCAGCTCAGGCTTAAAACGCGTCTTTATTTATTTTCAGAATTTATAGATGAATCTTCCAAACAACTGATCTGATCTTTGTGCACAGATTTATTTTCTTTTATATTCTCTTTTAGATTCACTCTCTTCAGCTCTCCTTTTTTCTATTAAAGTGTATAAATTGTCACTAGGGTGGCACGGTGGTGCAGTGGTTAGCACTGTCGCCTCACAGCAAGAGGGTTCCAGGGTCTGGGCTCTTCTGTGTGGAGTTTGCATGTTCTCCCTGTGCCTGAGTGGGTTCTCTCCGGGTAACATGCATGGGTTAGGTTAATTGGCTACTTTAAATTGCCCGTAAGTGTGAGTGTGTGCGTATGTAGTTTTCTGTCTTTGCGTGTCAGCCCTGCGATTGACTGGCGACCAGTCCAGGGTGTACCCCGCCTCTCGCCCATAGTCAGCTGGGATAGGCTCCAGCTCCCCCGCGACCCTGACGGATTAAGCAGTAGAAATGAATGAAATTGTAACTATAAATAAATTAGCCTTTGTCTTTAGTGCAGTGTTGGTGGATGTAGTTTTTTTTTTGTTCATGTTTTTTCTGTTGTTTTATGATAGAGGGAATGTTTGTGGCTGCAGTTTTTCATGTTGGCAAACGGGCTGCTTGGTTTCTCACCCAGTCCAGATCCAGTGGGCAGCACCGACCAGCTGTGGAGCTCCACTCCTCCCCCCCATCTTTCCATCAGCTGATGCCCCAGAGAATGCTGGGAGCTGAGGGACACCAGTCCACTGCACACACACACCGCCTTCAGTAGGGCTCCTGTGACACACACACACACACACACAATGCAGGATCAGTTTGTCAGAGTTTGTCAGTTAATTCTGGGGTTAGTGATCATTCATCTGGAATAAAGTCAGGTCCCACCAAAGGGTCGCCAGATAAATGTGAGAGTGGCCAGATGATTGATGGGAAAGAAGAGAAAACAAAGCTCTGATTCACTGATCTGTTTTTCGGTGTTTGGTTTTGATTTTTCAGGAGACAGTGGATCATTGAACTGTTATTTAAATGAAAATGAGAAATTTAGAGGAGAAAGGTTTCTCACAAGCCAAAGAGGTTGGAACAAAAATAACAAAGCTGGTGACCAGCTGTGTGTCCAGTCTGTCTCCTACCAGGTGCGTGAGGCTGACAGTAGTCCCTCAGGTCATCCAGGCTGTCACACACCGTCTCCGTGGAAACTCCGCTTTCCCGTCCTCCGGTGTAGCTGACCAGCAGGAGGCGAGGCTCTGTGATGCGACGTGCTCTGGCACCAATAGGACGCTTCCCATCAACCCTCACTGCAGTGTTGGTGACAGAGCCGCCGTGCTCAAAGGCGATGGGAGGAGTGTCACTCCACCCGCCTGGAACACAAAGAGGCTTTGTTCAGCTGAATGTGAACTAAACTTCAGTCAGCTGTTTCCACTGGACTCACCTGCCAAGTCCAGTCTGGCCGGACACTCCACTTCCTGCCACTCCTCAAGCGGTGGGAGTTCACCCTGACCAATGGAGATGAACCTCTGCGATGACATCACAGCCTGTCTTAGAAGCACCTGCCCGGCGCCCTCATAGTGGCGTGCCGCCCGAACCAGTAGGTCCGGCCTGTAGGAAACAAGTGTCATTTTCCACTGACCAACACGAAACACTGCTTCAAACCCAGCGGGTGAAGCTCACCTGCTGAGCCAATTAGCTCTCTGTGTAGCCAGGGCGTGGACACCACCCTTCAGGTTACCCTCCTCCAAAAGGAAGTAGGCAGAAGTCCAGGCCTCATTTGCGGCAGGTCCACTCCTCAGACCCCCCCTTCCACTCGCCATACACACCAACACATCAGCGATGCAGGAGAGACAGCGAGCGGCGACGCCCAGCTCTGCACCTGGCTCCGCCCCCTGCCTCCTGCTACCTGCTGCAACTGAAAAAAGAAGAGAAAGTTCCTCACACCTGAAACAATCTCCACACATACAAAAATATACCAACACTTTGATATTTAGGTAAATGCTCTTCTGATCCCGCTCTGCACCTGTGGTTCTAAACCTGGTCGCTGTGGGAGTGTGACTTACTATTGTCCAGTGTTTCCAGCAGCGCCCCCTGCTGGCCGCCCAGCACCGCCGCCCTGAAGCAAGGCAGCAGGCAGACGTCACTCTGACTCATCAGGGCGTCAAACACTCTCCTCCTCCCCGCCAGGAACAGTAACTCCTCCCTCCACTGCAGCTCCGCCTCCTGATGGGTGAGTGACAGCACTTCCTTCAACGACAGCCTCCACGCCTCCCTCCACCTCTGCAGGCAGCCGCTTCCTCCCAGCAGCCAGCTGACACCTCCCTCTAGACCCACTTCACCTCCTCTGGGGTGGAGCACAGGGAAGAGGCGAGCCTCCAGAAGGGAGCGCTGTTCTCCCTTGACCCACAACTCCTCCGGCCTGGAATTCAATTCAATTCAATTCAATTTTATTTATATAGCGCCTTCCACAATCAAAATTGTCTGAAAGCGCTGAAAGGAGAGAGGAGGAGAGAGAAGATGGACATGTTGTTGTCTGTTCCTCATCTTTCAACATTTCAACCTCAAAATAAACTCGACAGTATCCATACAGAGAACGTCACCAGATTCATTTTCAACAACCAAGAAGAATCTGACTTTATATCATAAGGCATTTTAAAAGGTCAAAGATCATGTGACAGCTGAGTCCTACTGTATTCCTGTCCTGCTGAAGAAGAGGCTCCATCTCTGGTTGAGGAAGGAGGCGATACAGTCATCAGAGGACACCTGAGGAGGAGGAGGAGAAAGAGGTGGTCAGAGAGACGCTTCAGTCCTCTGCTTTCTGACTTTGGGAGGTGATGACATGACTCTTAAATATACTGAATAAAATATCAGAATGATTGATCAGAATATTCCAAATATTCCGTTTCTGGTCCAGAACCTTCGTCTTATCATGTCGCATCTTTGGTTCCTCTTGATTTTATAGATTTTATTTTGTGGCTGTGCTTGTGCCTCTTTTATCTCCTGCTTCCTCCTTACTCGCTTTTTCCCTCTGAGCGGATGGAGTTTGCACAGTTGTCAAAATGAATGGTCGACATGGCAACTTAGCCGTCCCCACAACAACAGACACAATCCATCCACTGAGGAAGACAGTGAGATGTGTTTGAAAGCTCTGGAAATTTTTTAAAATAATAAATGGTTAAATAAATGGTTTGAGTCCATCCTTTTATTTAAAGGACATTTCCAGACAGACGTTACAAAGTCCCTCAGAAAAGAAGTGAAGGGGAAAGACAGAAGATGGACATGAAAGAAACAGAGATGTTTTTTACCTCCAGGTCGTCTCGTGCTCCCATCACTGTGTAGATGTTCAGCTTTAACTCCCCCAGCTCGATGCGATGTCCCTGGATGATGATGTCATTGGTCAGTTTTAGCCTCCTGATGCACTGCGACATCTGCACCTCCAGACCCGACAGTAAACAGCCTGAGGGGACGTCCAGAGGACCCTGATACAGAGGTCAGAGGTCACGACTCTGGTTAAAACAAACCTTAGAGCTCTGACCTGACAAGGTCAGACTGTTCAACTCCTCACCTGTAGGTGGCAGTGCTGCACCACTGCTCCAGCTGCCATGGCAACATCTCCCTCCAGGACGCTGTTGATCACCCGACCTCCTTCACTCACCCCGCTCTCTCTCTGAAGGGAAACAGGAAGCCGGGCAGCATTAGTGAAACTCACTGTGAGGAATTGAGGACCTGATTCAGGACGGTTTTACTGAGGATGCTGAAGAACAGGACGAGTCACCTGGATGTGAGAGAGCGTGTTTCTGTCTGTCCCATCACAGGTCAGTCGGTCGACATGGTGTTTTCCAGACAGAGTCAAGTAGTCGTAGTGACCACCGTGGACACATGCTGTGAGAACAGTTTGTGGTGAGGTTAATAAAGAAAATGTGGATTGCACACACCAACAGAGCCACCACTGTCCACAAGGGGGCATTGTGTTTGTACAGCATCACAGTCCCACAGGAATGAATGGAGCTCCAGTTTACCAACACATAACAGAGAAGGGAGACAGATGGGTTCAGACAGAGACACCCACCCAGTCTGAGGGGGGTCCCTCTGAGGAGCCTCCAAAGCTCTGTCCTGCCACTTCTCACTGTCGCCCCCTGTGGTCCAACAGGTGAACTGCAGCCTGCTCTTTCTTCACTCACAAACTGATCCTGGGTCAGATCTGAGCAAAGACACTTCAACACATCCAGGAAGAGGGAGATCTGAGGAACGACAGCAAGATGGTGGGATGAAATGAAAAGTGCCAAGTCAAACTTATTTTTAAAAGTTTTTTTGAACACTTGAGCATGATAATCTGCTGAACATCAACCATGTGATTTTCTACAACTATCCACTGATGTTTTAACAAAATCTTCTTGTTTGATGAAACACATTTCTAATTTCACCCAGTGAAGCTACAAAGATTGAACACTTCATTCCAGTGATTTTTATATTTTATCTAACCCTAAATCATGACATTACAACTGACTTTTATCAAAAGCAAAACATATCAGAGACCTGAATGTGTTTCTAGATGTTTCTATAGGTTTTTATTCTTATGCTGTAAAAAAAGAATGGAAAACATTTTCTGTCTGAAAAGCAGCAAAACACAAAAATCTAAAACAGCAAAACCTGGTAAAACACTGGTAAGACTCAGATCAGTTAAACCACAGTGTGTAAATGTTCCTCGCTGCTGAACGAACATGAATCATTTCTACTGGCAGCTATGCATTTTTTAAATTTAATATTTCTGAGATCTGCATTTAGTGTTATTCTGTTAGTAAATTCCTTTCAGTAATCAAGTAATCTAAACCAAATGTATCAGACAAAGTGTAAATTAGGTTCACATCAAACTATATTTCTACCTGACACTCTGGTATTTTGAGCCTCACGTGACTGAATCGAAGTGACGACATCAGACTCCCCTCCTCTCCCTGACTATCACTACTCATGATACAGATTCAGAGGGGAAATAATAGCAGATCTTAATATATTAACAGATCTTGAAGAGAAAAACTCTGATGAATGAAGAAAGTAGTTTATCAAACCTACAGATCGACTACTTTTAACTGGCCAGTGAATCCGAAGAGTAAAAGTAAAATTTTAATGATCAAATAAGAGAATTGGGATGCAGCCTATGTGTGATCAGAAAGAAAGAGGATAGACTGATGAGGACCAGTACCTGCAGGGGAGGAGCTCCAGAGTCCAGGCCCAGGTAGGTGCAGCCGTCCAGAGGAGGAGTGACATGAGTCTGCAACAGCTTCTCTGATACAGATCTGCTGAAGAAGACTGGACCTGACACCTGCAGACACACAGACACAGGTAAGCTCAGCTCAGCTTTAATTTCAGATCGCAGTTAAGATTTCAACACTTTCCAAAGCTTTTCCAGCAAAATAAGAGGAAAATATTACATTATAAACAAAATTCCAAAAAACATTTCCCTCTTACGACTTTCACAGTAGTTTACTGAGGTTTTGAGAGTTTCCACTCCCTCACTTCTACCACGACTGATACAGTGGAGGTGAATAAAATTTAGTTTCAGGTGCTAAAAGAAAAATCGCATTCAAAGCACATGGTACAGTGAGGCTGCCTTCTGGAAATGACCTGATCCTGACTGTGATTCTGAGTGAACGACGTCTTCAGGATCAAAAGGTGTGTTTGATTTTACTACTCAGAACAGGAAAGGACGCACCAGCAACACTTTCCCATCAGGCATCACAGCTTGTTGAATCTGCTCCTTTGTTCCCTTGTAGATAATGTCTCTGACCTGACCCTGAGAGACAAAACAAACGCACCTTCAGTCTTACTCTGGATTCACTTTGTAAAAGTTAAGAATATGAAAAAAAATTATTTGTGTAGCACAAATTAAACATTTTAACAATCACAAAAAATTTGAAAATACTTTAAAATGGGAGATCGGTGGGATGACATTAGTTTAAATAATGTGAGAACCTGATGGTCGGACAGGTAGACTCCATGATTGGCTGCATAAGAGACGTCACCTGGTAACGCCAAAACCCGAACGCCAGAGAAATCCTCCCAGGAAAGAACTGACAAACACACACACACACAGATGTAGAGAAATTTCAGCAGATAGTTACTAATTAACCACATTAGTAAGGATCACAGGTTTTAATGTCCCGGGGCCACAGACAGGATTTCTCTGACAAGCTCGAGTCTCTCAGTTCGTCTGAATCATTTCATTTTGAATGAAACTGATTAGCTTCTGGTTCCAGCTGTTACCACATGACGTTTACTGCTTGGTAGCGTAGTTTGTATTTTTTGGTTGAGTTTTCTGTATGTATATAAAGATTAATCTGGGGACAGGCACTACAAACTAGCTTAGGCTACAAATGCTGTGATGTGTGGCACTGATCCACGTTCATCATGTCGACATAAACATCATATAAATAAATAGGATTAAATAATGTTTGTTCTAGAGTTGATAACACCAATTATCCTGGTGCTTATTTAACCAAAACTCCAATAAACATCAGAACAGTGAGCTGCTGTGGTTCAATCATGATGATGACATCATATCTATAAAACAACACAGTCTGCAGAGGTAAACAATAACAGTAATCAATAAAAAACAACTAACATATTGTGTCACTGATTTTAACCATGAATAAAAATGTAGTTCCTAAACTATGACTGTATGTAGTTATAGTCTGTAGTACTCTAACTGTACTATCACAGTGTAATTCTGTGCAGTAACAGTTTATAACACTAACCAAAGTCAGGAGGGATGGAGAGGATCATGTCGGTGCTGCAGACCCAAACACCAGGAGGAGAACCAGGACAGATCTGAGTCACAAAGACAGAACCAACAGTTTGTTTAATGGTTTATCATAAACTAAAGTGGCCCCTAAACGACCCTGTGGAACAGCACATGCAAGGCAGTTATGTTGATCCTGTGTTTACAAGCAGTCAGCAGTGAAACTGATTATGTACCTGGGCACTGAGGGTGTCCAGCAGCAGGTCCAGACAACAGACCGGAGCCTGGACTTTCTGGTCGTGTTTCTCTCGAGGCAGCCAGCAGAACGCTCTGCTGCAGGAGCTCCACGGAAAATCTCGACCCTGCAGGAAAAAACAGCTATTAGCACCAAAAACCAACCACACGCCTGCAGATCAGAACATACGGCAGCCTGACTCACTGTGTGGAGGATGAGGATGTGAGCATCATCCAGGACGTCGGCTGTCACCACCTGAGGAAAACCAAACTTCCTTATTCAAAATGCACTGGTTCTGTCTAAGGTCTTATTAAGATTTGAGAAAACTATTTGAACACGATTCGGTCAAGTCTCATCAGGAGCTGCAACTTGTTTTCTTAAAGGCTCTGTAGCATCACATTTCAAATCAAATCAAATCAGGCTTTATTGTCACTTTGCCATACATACAACTGCAGTGTAGACAAAATGAGACAGAGTTTCCTGGGATCAGGAGAGTGAAGGTCAACACAGAAAAATAAAATAGTTGGACAGAGGGGAGAGAAACTCCAATAATCTTCTCTGCCCCCCTGACTATTCTCCATCCTGCAGCTGGAGTACCAAGTGGACATGCAGTATGTCAGGACGCTCTCCACCACGCCTCTGTAAAAGGTCCTGAGGATGCAGGTGGGGAGAGAGGCTCTTTTCAGCCTCCTCAGGAAGTGCAGTCTCTGCTGGGCCCGCTTTGTTATCGCTGAGGTATTGTTCTTCCAGCACAGGTCCTGTGAGATCTGCACTCCTAGGAATCAGATGTTCTTCACTCTCTCCACGGGGTGGGCCCGATGCTGAGGGGAGCGTGCTCAGGCTGAGTCCGCCGGAAGTCAATGATCATTTCCTTGGTCTTGTCCACGTTCAGCACCAGGTTATTCAATTTAGATGTAGGCTTTAAACAATCCCAAGGTTCAAATGACTCAGTTTTACTCATTGATACTAAAAGATCCAGAAGTATTTCCTGTGTGTTTGTTTGTGTGTGTGTGTTAGAGGTCGGGTGTTTCCAGTATAACTCACAGTGTGTCCGGCTCTGTTGCTCAGGTGTTCAGCAGCAACCAGCAGGGCGTTCAGCGTCGCCCCCCCGCTGCCCAGCGGCTCCTGGCGGTCCCGTACGGTCAAAACCAACACACCCTCACAGAGAGAGCCATGCTGCTGCCTCAACTCCAGCTCTGACACACACACACACAAACAAACAGTGTGAAGAGGTGAACACAAGAAACACAGGTTACATGTACACAGACATAAATGACAGCTCCACCAACAGATAGAAGGTCACATTATACAAATGAAGATCCTATCAGTTTGCATTGTACAGAGAAAACTCACATTGTAGACCAACAGTAAGTACATCTATCTTCTCAATCGATTTATTGTTTGATTTATAAACGTGAAACTTTACCACAGCCTGAGGAGACGTACTGAAACCCAGAGATTCAGTCACATATGATCCTCACACCTCTGTGAAAACTATCAACTGATTATCTAAACACCTGATGGTTCATTTTCTGTTTTTAGACTGACTGATTAACCGACTAATCATTAAAATGAAAACTGTTTTCCATCGGCGCCGCCCTCAGGCCGATCGGTGTAAGTACAGAGCATAAAGACCCCCCCCCCTTCCCACCAGCTGCTCCTCACCTCTCTGGAAGGCATAGACGCTGTCTTTGTGTTGGCAGGTCAGGACCACCACCGTCCACCTGAACCCGCCGCTGCTGCCCGACATCTTCTCTTACAGCTGGTTATAACGTCATACCGCGGAGGACGGTAACCTTTACCGCCACAACTACGACGAGAGATCACGGCTGACAACAAACACAGGCAGGCCGTTAAACCTAACGGACCCTGTTTCACCTGCTGTCCGACGATATTAAATTAAAGAGTTTATAAAGAGAGAGGAGCTAATTGCTGTCGCTCTTCTCCGTTTACTGTTTTCTCGCTCCTTTAACTCGGTTATGACCGCGCGGGCTGCCGTAGGCTAGAAACCATCACGTTTGATTTTTATATTCGGACCTCTCGACGAGGCGGTTAGCTGACCGCTAAACTTCCAAACAGTGTTGTTAAGTGAAGCAAAGATATTTCTGTTACTGTTTGGATCAAAGGTAAACGACTGAAACCACAAGGGAGCGTAAAACATCCCGGGGAAGGTTTTAGTTACAGCTGAACAATGAGCGACAGTGATTTAGCTCAAATTGATTTCTGTACCGGGACATTCCGGGGAGGCGGAGCCCGGGTAGGAGTTCTCAGATCTAAGGTAGTAA
Source organism: Toxotes jaculatrix (assembly GCF_017976425.1). NCBI lineage: Eukaryota > Metazoa > Chordata > Actinopteri > Toxotidae > Toxotes > Toxotes jaculatrix. Next base: position 28,864,536 of record NC_054398.1, read on the forward strand.
TACTTTGATATACATACGTAGTCCTGCATTCAAAAGGTAGTGGCTCCAAAATATGCTTACTCCTTATGGCCCACTTCTGAATAATCTGTGTTATTAGACTATAATTATTATTATTTATGCCTTAATGTTGCAGTAGGTAAAGGTGGAGCTAACCTGAGTAGCTTAACCTGCACTAATACATCATTTATTGGTTGAGGCAGAAAAACTGTTGAGGTCTAAAGACAAAACTCAAAACTGAAACCTGATGTAAAAATCACTGACAGCTCATTAAAACAGGAACTGTAACTATACTCATAATCGCAGAGTCGCCTCAGGCTGCAGCGGAGCAGTGACTGGACTGAATTCATGCTGACAGCAAACTGTCAGACTGTGGATACTTTTACCGAAACATGCCCCAAATTACTCAAATATGAAAGTGTGAAATCATGTGTGTGTTTCTGTGTGCGTCTCTGTCAATAGTGTGTGTTCACTGTGTGTGTGTGAGTAAGCTTTCATGGAAGATAGAGACTGTAACATTTATAAGCCTGGACACTGGGCAAAGCAAAAGGTTGCCTCCTACAACCTTTCAAATATCTTTCTCAGATGGCACACACAGAAGATTTATCCAAAAGGTTGCACATTGTTTTCTAAATAAAATGCATTGCTTTTGGCCTTGAGACCGCAGTTGAATTTGGAAACTGTTGCTATTGCAATGATCTCAAACTAACATGAGTTCACATATCACATCCACAAGGTTCATTTCAAAAGTAAGACAACTTGTGTGTGACACAGCATACCAGTGTGTATCAAGCATACCAAAGCCAATTTTGAGTCATTTTGCTTCACATGCTTGGAGATCAGACAGGTTTGATTTAAAACAAATGGGGGGGTGGAGATGCAACCTACTGTACAAGGATACTGTTTGATATGATTAATCTACTCAGCTGATTGCCAACAGCCCAGCAGTAAAAGTGAAAATATTGGCATCAAAATTTTGAATAATACAAACTCCAACACTAAACTTCATTTAAATGCCTTTAAGCATATGTTTATTAAACAGCTTTTAAGATTTGCAACACGTTAAAGGTTTTTTTTTTTTTATCTTAGACAACAGACATCTTTATTTTAAAATTTGAACAAAAAGTGAAGGGAGTTCCCAGGGTCAGCAGCATCTCTTAAAAAGTTAACTGAAAATTTAAATAAATAGCTTTCTGAAGTTTTATAAAGTAAATAAAACAAAGTTAAATGAAATTTGCTCAGAAAGTGACTCTCAAATCAGTTAGTAGTCCCAACTGAGCAGCACCAGATTGTGGTGCAAAAAGCAGAGTTGTTCAGCGTGATCTCCAGTGAGACGGCTTCTCTTGCCCTCATAAATTGCAGAGACTTCACTGAAGACAGGTCTATCCATCTGCAATAAGGGTTTGAAAAAAAGAGAGAGTTGAATGTGGGGCCACATGCTGACGTATGCTCAACTCATCATGCTTAATTTATTACAGCATTTGGGAAGCCTGTTGTTGATTTTATTTGTAAATGTCATATTTTAACAACACGTGATAGCAGGGACCCTGTCATTCAAAACTAGGCTGCTCTCAATCAACACAGAAAAAGGTAAAGTTAAATAACTTGGTAGTTAAACAGCCAGTCCGCTGCTGTTCACTCTCCTCACACATGACTGTGTGGCAATGCACAGGTCAAACCACATCATCAAGTTTGCTGATGACACAACTGTGGTGGGTTTGATCAGCGGAGGCAACGATGCCCTGTACAGACAGGAGGTGACACAGCTCAGCGACTGGTGCGCAGACAACAACCTGTCCTTCAACCTGGACAAAACAAAAGAACTGGTCATTGACTTCAGACGGACCCCACACAAACACACTCCACTGTGCATCAACAACCTGCCAGTGGAGATTGTCCTGAGTACAACACCAAACACATCACAAAGAAAGCCCAGCAGTGTCTGTACTTTCTGTGGAGGCTGCGAAAAGCCCACTTCCCAACCTCCATCCTGACAACATTCTACAGAGGGACTATTGAGAGCATCCTCAGTGGCGCCATCATAGAATGGTTTGGTAATTGCACTGCTGCCCTGCCGCGGATTGTGAGGACGGCCGAAAAGATCACAGGAGCCTCTCTGCCCCCCCCCCCCTCTCAGACATCTACGACACCCGCTGCCTGCGCAAAGCCAAGAACATTGTCAAGGACATTACCCATCCCTCCCATGGACTCTTCACCTTACTACCATCAGGCAGAAAGTTCCGCAGTATCACTGCCTGCACCTCCAGAATGGGGAAGAGCTTCTTTCCCCAGTCAGACTGTTAAACAACCTATAGTGCAATATAGCAAACCTGTAATAAGGGATGCACCGAAATGAAAATTCTTGGCCGAAACCGAAAACCGAAAATAAGGAAACCGAAACACTGAAAGAGATTATTATGCCAATTATTAGTACCATTGCATTATGGCTATGACTGTGTACTAACCTCACAAAAATTGCAAGGCATTGCGATTACATAACTCAATATGAATGTTTCAAAGAATAAATCAATTTAAACAAGATTGTAAAATTAAATATTTTCTCTCATAAAAACACAAAGTGCATATAAGTGAAGTGCATTTTAAAATTTTCCCTGTAGGACTACAACATAATAGTGTATCAAAACAAAGATTGCCATAGCCCATGTGTTTAACCGTAGGCCTTTAACAACAACAACAAATGCACCAAGAATTGCAGAGCTTTAAGTTTTAAACTTCCTTTTCTGTGCTGCATTCCTCTCATATTCAGCATATCGATCGAGATGTTTGGATCTCAGGTGATAACTTAAACCTGACGTGGAGAAATTCTTTGCAGATGCACCCCCTCTTGAAATTTGAGGGGGTGCACAGATGTTTTAGTATGTTGCTGTCCATGTGTCTGGGAAAGTGCTGGCACCCAATCGGTTTGGAGTACGAAAAAAAAACAAGCTCACAGACAGAAAGTGGAACAGATGGATTTCAGAGCCCTGGATCATCTCAGAGCCTAAAATCTAAGATCTCTCTTCACTTAAGAGTGGTTGAAATTTTTACGAAATGGTCCAGTGAGGTGTATCGACCACCGAACCCAAGCCCCAAACACTCCACACGTGCCCAATGTGCCCAACCTGAACAACATGCCCAACGTGCTGGATGTGTTCCAGACTCACCCAGATGTACACCCGATAGCGTCACTCCAACTGAGAGAACACCATTGGTCAAAAACCAGAGCAGCTTGGTTACTTCTGACTTTATCATATCTGAAGCTGATACCTTGTTTGACAAACTGAGAGGAAAGACATCTGCAGTCCATACCAGCAAAACTCTGGAAAGACTTAAATCAAGTACATGGATCAGAGAGTTTTCAGAGAGACTTGTCACAAACATGTATGATTGTCTGATGGATACCAAGACATATCAGAGGCCCACGGTTCCAGAGAACAAATGTCTCTCTGACTCTGTCATCTCAGCACACGTGAGGAAGGCGGATACCACTGAGCGACACCTTTCTCCTCAAGTTATGTATGTCATGACAGAGGATGCAGTGGCAAAGTTCCTGCAGCAGGTGTATCTCTGGATGGAATGGGAGCCATCAGTAATAGCATGTCACGGTGAGAAGGTGTCTGGTGCACTAAGTGACATCAACAACCTGATCACAGGCATCCTGACCACACCAGAAGAAAACACCATCAGGCCACCGTCCTCTGAAGCCAGCGACAGTCAGACTTCAGCATGCTCAGCTTGTGCATCACTTCCTGATGAAGCTTCACACAGTGAAGTATCTAAAAATCCAAGGAGTGCCATCCATCCAGTGATGAATCGAGAGAAACTGTGAAGAATAATTACCCCTCCATTAGCACATAACACTCCCTCCCCCATTACTGTGGGTTTACTCCGGGTGCTCTGGCTTCCCCACATTTCCCCTATATATATATACACACACACACACACACACACACACACACATATATATATGATGTGTTATCAAAGGGATCATTGCTGTGGTGTGTTTACACTGGACTCCTCAGATTGATTCCAAACACCTTTTTTCTTAAAAAAAAAAAAGAAAAAAGAAAGAAGTCTAAAAGTGTTGAGATGTAAAAGTTCTAGTGTCTAAAATGTGGATTTTACAATGAGTTTAAAAAAGGATATTTTCTGCTTTTCTCCAAAAATCCTCTGCTTGATTTACATTGGAGTCAATGGAGCAGTTGAGAGCTACACTTGTCGCTAAAAGACATGCTAAAGAAAAAACAGAAAGAAAAAAGAAAACACATTGTGAGAAAGAGGACAAGTGTGGCTACAAAGCTGTAGTTTCACTGTTGTAGAGTAAAATTTGTGGCTGTAGTCGTCATGTAAAGAAAAAATTTCAGAGATTTTTTAAAGCCTCTACACTCTAAGCTCCCACTCTAGCCTGGAACATTCCGCAGTACACACTCATTGTAAACCCTGAATTTTTCCAAAATCACGCATGATCAATAAAGGCTCACAGTTCAAAAACTACACAACTTAGGAAAAAGTTGAATACACCCCGAATACACAAGACTTGTGTCTACATTTTAAAGTTTGAATGGTGTTTCTAGGTGAAAGTATGTCAGAGCAGTAGATTTTTTTAAAATTTGCTACTTTTTTAAAATTTTTCCCAGCCATTCTCTACGGGAAAAAATAACTTTGCAAAACCTGAATATTCTGGAGAAAAAAATACAAGCATAGTGAGTCCGATCGTTTTGATGTATCATTTGTTGATATGCTCTCAACGGTGCGGGACGAGAAATGAACCGAAAATCAACACGGAAGAAGAAGAAGAAGATGGACGAGAAGAACAATAGTGTGCATGCAAAGCAATGCACCACTAATAAATAACTAATATGCTTTTAGATCTACAGTATTAATCACAACATTGATAGAAGTAAGGAATTGTTCAATATCTAAACATCTGAACGTTGTGTTTTGTTTCTATGGCTGTGATTAACACCACAAACATAACAGACTGAGGATTAAAAGTCTTAAAAAACATGTTTAATGAACTATACAAAATGAATTCTGCAGAAATTATATACAGATGTACATTAAAATGCCACTGAGCACGAGTGGAGGCAGTAAACAGGACCAGCAGTCACACACATATCTCATTCATCGTCTTCAGTCTTCGTCCTCGTCATCCTCAGCAGGTAGGGGTCTGGACCTGCAGATGACAAAGCTCACACTCAGAGAGAAAACGAACACGATTTCACAGTCTCTCACCGTCAGTGACAGCAGCTGTGATATGTAAATGACATTTTGATGTGAACACGCTCACACCAGCACAGTTAAGATGGTTAAGAGAGATTAGTCTCTGTGGTGAATAAATAAAGTCTGGGTTCCCTTCCAAACACCTGTCCACAGAAACCTTTAATGGAACTAATCAGGTGTAATCAGATCATTTTATTATTCATTGTCCTACTGACTTGTACGTTGCACAGCTTTTGAAAAGCAGGGGAAAAAAACAGCTTTGTTTATAGTCAGCTCAGGCTGGATATTCATTTTCATTCAATACAGATACCAAAGCACTGCTTTTCAACACCTGAAAAAACACAAACCTAAACCTTCAAACCCTTTGATTTAACAAAATAATGTAACAACCTTCAGTGGGGGACCAGCACTCCACTTAACGAGCTGCAAACCACCATTTGAACATTTTCATAACACACCACCACAACTTAGAATAGTGATATGCAAAACCTGTCTGCAGTGCTCACACAAAGCCAACAGGACATTGTTTCTGCAGTCACATTGCTGCTGGGTTATTCTAGCTAGAATTCTGTCTTCAGTGGTTTGAATTGTCTGTCCCAACGTAGGAGGCAAATCAGCCAGCTAACAGCTATACTGCGATCAAACCTGATCTCAGGTTCTGCTGCAACCAAACCAGTTCAATGCTGATGAGAGCTCAACTAATAATTCTGCCCTGTGCACTGATCCAAGAAGTACAGTGGCGCTGAGAGCTCAGCATCCTGCAGCTTAGGAAAAGACAGTCTGATGAAGGAGACTGCTCCACTAATTTGAGAAGACATATGAAACCTTTAGAGAAAAAAGCCCGCAATGAGAGAAAAGCAACTCATGAAAGAGGTCTGCTCGATGGGTTTACCTGGTCAATGGGGGGGGGGGGGGGGGGGGGGGGGTCTTTAATATCTAAATTTGAGTTTTAATTTGAGCCAAAATTAACAACTTCCTGTTCCAGGACCAGACATAGAAGAAAAACCCCAAGCTGATGTCCAGCTGTAGTTAATCTATCAGAAAAAGGCTGATGGTAAACAATTTGGCACTTAATGCAGCAGTCTAACATACTTCCTGCTGGCCCTTGACATCCCGCTGCCTCCGGCCTCTTCATCATCCTCAGCCTCCTGGGGTCTCTGGTTCTCCTTTTCAGGCTTCCTGGGGGGACCACCAAAGAAGTCCCCGATGCCCTTCTGCCAGGTCGGAGTGGGGCGAGGGCACACTGGGTTACCACCAGCATATTTGTTCTTTGCTGTGAATTAAAAAAAACAAACAAAAACCCTCAGTTGTATCATGAAGTGAGCAGTGGATATACTGAATGTGACATGTCTGGTTGGACTGACAGACCAGGTGTGGAGGACTGGCTGCTGGAGGAGGAGTTGGCTGAACTGGAGCCCAGAGACTTCCGGGGAGCAGAAGCTGCAACAGCTGCAAATTTAAAAAAATAAAATCAAACACTGTGATGAGTGGACGGGTAATAAATCATCAAAGAACACAAAATGGATCTGGGACAGCCATGTCAGACTTGACAAAGTGACTCAAACGGTAAGGCAACACCTGTGTGGTAAGTGCACCTGTGAGGAGAAAATGGAAGGTAAACAAGAGTTCAATTTGATATAATATTACAAAAGGAAAGTGTGTTAAAAGAGCCTTTAAAAAAGCTTGTTTGTTTGCTGCAGTGTGAAAATGTGCACCAGTGTCTGCATGTGTGCACTGTCTCATTTGCGAGACATTTAAAATTATCCCTGAAGCAAGTTTTAAAATTTCAGTATTTATTAATTTGATTGCTGAACGACTGATTAGCTATATGCCGAATTTACCAAAAAACACGTGGGTCAATAAGTTTTTGTTCATCGTCTCCCGTTATATAGGTTTACTCGACGGTAAGCAAGAAAAGATTTAATTATGTAACTTTTTAAATGGGGTTTGGTGCAAAGTCCCCATAAAGTCGAACTGCGGCGGTCAAATCTGGCGCCAGTTTGCAGAGAGCAAGACACTACTTTTTAGAAAAGACTAAGTTTAATGTCACCTTGTTAGACGGAGCGTAATATTAAACTAAAACTACCACGCTTGGTGACAAAAGGACTTAGATTTTCTTTCTAAGAAAACTCTTCTGCTGCTCAGGAAGAACCAAGAAAATATCTAAACCCTGCCTCCATATTGGCGGGAGGCCGTTGTTGGGAAGGGTGACTCTGGATGTAACTGATTAACAGGCGTCCACTGTCGTTATATGTTACTATTTGGGCTCTTTTTTATGTTGTATCATAATGTTAAAGAATTATCCGGGGCAAATTATGTTGCTCTCTCCGCTTTGTGAGGCGTTTTTGAGTGCGCTCCCAGCCCGCCAGACTACATAACAAAACAACTGCGTTCTTGTACAATTTAGGTATTTGCTGCCGAATTTGAAAGGAATGTCGGTAATTCGTAACTGTACCTTTTCTGTATGATCCGGGAACACTGTCGGCTTTAGTCCTCACCATTTTAGCGACAACCCGAAAAGTTAAGTGATGTTTCAGCAACAAATACACTATCCAAAGTGACTGAAGCAGAGCGTCCCGCCTTGGTTTAAAAAGCACAGCGGATGGGGCGGGAGATTTCTTCTTCTGGTGGTTCTGTTCTAGCAGAGGCAGCGATGGTGCAATGCTGCCATCTTTATGTGGATTGATATAACTACAGCCTCAATCGCCCAGACCGTGCTACAAGCTACAATACACTGTAAACACACATTAACACAGGTAAATTCACGTAAACACGTAAAAAAAAGCGTAAAAAAGCTGTAAACAAACATACTGTTTACTATAACATAACACATGTCAGCACATTTTAAAAACACTATTAACACAGTTCTATAGCTGTGAAAGGTCAGTGGCTTCTCAGTTATGTCTTCCACACTGAACAGAGACTGCAAATTACAAACAAATTTGTAAGTCCATCTGTTGTTGTTTTCTTTTTTCAGTTCACTGGTAAAACGGCTCTCGATTGAGGCCTTTTTTGGAGCCCAATAAAAAAATATATAAATAAAACGAATAGTGTACAATGATATGTTTTTTTCACTATCGTGATCTAGTGATATGATGTGAAGTGCCAGCTATAGGAGAAACGCAGAGCAGAAAAAGGGTACCGTATAGGCTACTGTAGTAGAATTATGAAGTTACACAAAGTAGTATAGAGTGTAAGTACTTCACTTTGCCAAAACGAATTCGTGAAGTTACAATAAAACGTTTCTCCTTTTTGTCTCTCCTGGTTCTCCGTAGTGGCGGTTTCTCTGTTGCAGGCGGACCAAAACAAAACATCTTCCACAACTTTAACTGATTTAACTTTCAGGGTAAGTGTGACACGGTTCACAGAAAAGCTTTAAGCGTGTGATGAATTATCCAAAGGTTGCTGCTTGTTTCGTGTCGGTTACCGTGTCCTTCATGTCTGTTCGATAACTTTAAAAGCCGGTGTCTTATGTTGTAGCTAGCGTTAACTTAGCTGCCGTTAACTAACTTTACCGGCTGGAGTTTGGTTTAACCGGCGGTTTACTTATTTACCAAGTGCTGCTGCTTTTTGGAAACAAGAACAAGTGGGCTAGTTAGTTAACGTAGCAAGTATGTTTGAAATATGTATTTTTATCAATAATATTTTGAAAGTTTACATGCTTTAATTTTCACGTTACCAGAAACACCCAGGTGATATTCGCAAGGCTTATAAAGGCTTCAGTTTACCAAAAAAAAGCGACCTTAAACGACTTAAAATGTCGCAAAATACCTTCACAAAGGTCCTAAATATGGAGGCTGTAATCTAAGTAACTTCATTTTCTGACTTAGTAAACAATCCTGGGCTTTATCATCCCTGCTGGTTTTCATTGATATCGTTCGTTCTTTGGTCAGTGTGTGAAACATTACGCTCTACGTGACATTAAAAAAAGTCTTAATTGGACCTGCAGAAAGCCTGTGGCAGTCTTAGCTGACAGTAACTGATCTGTTGCTATCATATATCAACAGTTTAGTCAGAGCAGACAAAAAATAGAAAGCCTTAAACCTTCACCACCTGTTGCTTTCATGTCCCGCTTCTTTCACTGTCTTGCTTGAAGGCATCTGTCAATGTGAGAAGTTTTTTGAAGCAGAAAAAGACTAGAAATGTCCTGGTTTAATTTTATTTTCATCATCAATTAGTCTGCAGATTATTTTCTTGATTAAACATTTTGCCTATAAAATGCCTTTCCTTAGCCCGATGTGATATGTTCATATGTAATGTTTTGTCCAATGAACGTTCCAAATCCCAAAGATAATTTGTTCACCATTACGCATGACAAAGAAAAAGATCACATCTGAGCAGCTAGAACCATTCGTTTGTCTCCAGGTGTTGCCATGGAGGAGGTGACCCGCCTGGTGTCAACAGGAGACTGTGTGAAGATCTGGGATGCGGTTTCCATGGCACCAGTGGAGCAGTTTAACCCACACAGCATCAGCCATCCTGTCGCACAAGCCTGCTGGAGCTCCAACAGTATCCTGATGGATGGATGGACAGATAAATAGATAAAGCTGTTCATCTATTTTTATCAGCTCAGTAATAAGATCCAGTGGAATAACTGGACAAAACAGTGGCAAAAATACTAAATACGTTTAACTGGTTGATTAACACATTGGTGTATAAATCACATATGTTTAAAATATTCATCTGGCTAACTAAGGCTGCATTCAGTGATTATTTTCATGACTAATTAATCTGCTGATTATGTTCTTGATTGTTTGGTTTATTACGTGTCAGACAATAGTAGAAAATGTCTTTAAAATCTCCCAAAGCTCAGGGTGATTTCACTAAATGTTTTGTCTGAGTGACAGTACAAAACATGAAGATTTTCAGATGTAAAGACTGTCTGAATTGGTGATAGTTGACCAAGAAGTTTTAGCTTAAAAGGTCAGCCATCCTTGACCAGCTCTTTCAGACCATTACCTGGTCAGTGCCAGCACCAGCGGAGATAAACTGGTGGTTTCCAGCCTGAAGTCGACTCCAGTTCCAGTGGTGGAACTGGCCGAGGGGGTGAGTGCACATATGTTCTTATCACCACTGCAATAAACAGTCAGTGTCCAATTAGGTACACCTGTACAGTCCAATACAACTGTTGACGCTGTCATAGCGGTGTCACTTCAGTTCTGGGCTTGTAGATAGTAATGGTGTTGAACTCACTTGCATTATATTCAGAGGGAATTCTGATATTTTTAAAATGTGGTATCACAATGAGAGGGATCCTAATAACGTTATATTAGAGGTGTATAGCATAAAGCATAGACAATGATATGACTGTTGAGACTTAAGTCACGTTGCTGAAAATCAGATATTCGTCAGGTTTATTTAAATTAGTCTTTATTTTTTATGTGTGCAGATTATCTGTCATACATGGGTAAAAACTATAATCTCTCCAACTTTACTAAAGTGTAGGTTAGTACTCATCCTCACTAATGACTCTTCTTTGTAACTGTCCGTTCAGAAAAAGCAGACTCGTGTGTGTCTGAGTTCATCGTCTCAATTTCTGGTTAGTGGAGGTCTGGATCACTGCATTCATATTTGGGACCTGAAGACCAAGAGACTTCACCGGTCCCTCAAGGTAAGACTTCACACAGGAGAGCAGCTAAACATCCTGTTATCTTTATTTCTGAAGCACCTACTGAACCATCTGCTTCAGAGTGTTTTCTTTTGCTTGCTGAGCTGTCAGGAGGATTCAGCGACTCATAATCCTGAGCCTGGAGTGGTGTGGATCCCTTGAGGGTTGGAGGTAACGCTCGAGGTCACAGTCTTCCTCTCTCTTATTTCTCAGGACCATAAAGAAGAGGTGACCTGTGTGACCTTCAATGCCAATGACAGCTGCATTGCCTCCGGTTCCACCAGTGGAGATCTGGTCCTCCACAGTCTGACCACCAACGTGTCCAGCAAAGCCTTTGGCCATGGCAGCAACCAGGTCAGACGGTCTGCTGATTGTTACAGAGGAGTTTTCTGCTTCTGGTCTGATGTGTTATATTCTGCATCTTTCACATAAAATTCTGGGTAGTGTGGAGAGAGGGAAGTGAAACTGACGATCTGTCTTTGACTCTGCTCCTCTGAAAGGTTAGAAGTAGAGCTGACAACATTTGTCTTTAGGGCTGAAATGAATTATGGTTTCATTCTTGGTTAATCTTTGCATCAATGTTCAAACAATGAACTTTTTGCACTGAAGCCCAGTGGTTACAAGTTTTGATGCTAGACTAAAAGAACCTGTTTTTATCTGCAGCCCATCCATGACCTGAGGCTGTCCATGCTGAAGCGCTCCCTGCTGGGCAGTGTGTCGGACAGTGGCACTGTGGTCCTGTGGGACTCCAACACCCAGAAGGAGCTCTATGTTTTTGACAGCGCCCATAAGGCCCCGGGCTCCGGCCTGGCCTTCTCCCCTGCCAGCGAGCTGCTGGTGGTCAGTGTCGGTCTGGACAAGAAGATTGTCTGCTACGACACTGCCAGCAAGATGTAAGACTGAACACACAGCTGTGTTTTATAACACAGGGGAAAACATTGATTTATTTATTCATTTATTTGTGTGTGTGTGTGTGTGTGTGTACTCAGTATCTGATTGACTAAGACAGCAGCTCATTATGCTGTCAGCTCCTGGACTGATCCTGGTCCTGAACCTCCAGACTGTGACTGAAGGAGAGTTCATAGGAGCAGTTCAGAAAAGAAACGTAATTATTGTAATTACAAGGAATTTACTTTGGCTGTGGCTCAGCTTCACCTGAGAAGATCTGTTACTGATTCTTAAAGTATTACTCATAAAGTTATGATGAGATAAATGCAGCCAAACATGTCTTATCAAAAAAAAAGTTTAGTTGCAGCCTGTTGTGATTTAGTAGTTCAAATTCAAGTTTGAATAAATACAAATATTAAATATGTGAACGTGTGTCTGCAGTGTCCTGAGGTCGATCCGGGTGGACAGTCCTCTGACCTCGGTGGACTTCACTCTGGACGGTACTGGCCTGGTGGTCGGATCCACTCAAGGGAAGATCTACCAGTACGACCTTAGGAACTCCAGCGCACCCACCAGGATCACTGTGGCCCATAAAACCTCTGTCACCTGCCTTCGCTTCCAGAGCAACACCAGCAGGCACAAGGTACCGACGTTCCAAGTACAGCACTGACAAACAGAAGGGCAGACAAATACACCATAATACTGTGACACGTCTCTATTTATTTACACACTTCTAAATTCAGAATGAGTCATTGCTAATAACTTGCCCTTACCTGCTCTGCCACATCTTTCACTGTGCTGTGTCTCTCTCTCTCTCCCACCGCAGTCCAGTAAACTGGGCTCCACCAAGGTCGCCAGTACTAAAAGATCCTCAACCAAAGTGTCCAGCAGCCAACCGGACCCTGCCCCTAGCCCATGCCCCGCCCCCCACAGACAGGTGATGGGTACAGGTTGGTTCATCTCATTCATCCATTGGAACATGTCACATTATTGTGTATTAAACTTGCACGGCCGTACATTGTGGTAAATTATAATGTTAATGTACAGTATGACTCTGATCCATATGGACATAGACAGTAACCACAGTGTTGTGTCCAACAGGGGGCGCTGCTGCAGAGGTGATGTCCCGGGAGGCTGAGGGTCAACAAGGGACAGAGCAGCCTCCTGCTGTGGAGAAGTTCAGCAGCGTTGGACGAAACAGTCTGGACGTCTTCTCTCCTGCACGAGAGGGTCAGTCCTCCAGCAGAGAATTGAATGTCATTCTCTCAGTGAACAGTGTTGAGGGGAACGGAAGCTGTAGTTTAACAAGAAAAAAGACATAAACCAAGGACAGACAGTAAAATGCAGGTACTGTTAAGCTGAGTAAAGTGCAATGAATGAACAGTACAGTTGCACGTGTGAAGATGGAATCTGGCATAGAGGTGTTTTATTTCATATTTCAGCTCTGAGCTCATAGTTAGTGATGGTGTTGCATGTGTGTGAATATCAGAAGCAGCTCTCAGTATAATGTGGTTCAGTGCAACACAATCTTTAACTATGAGCTGTCAACACAAACTGAACTTTAGAAACTTTAGAAAGGTAGAATTCATGACAGAGCTATTGAATTGCATTAGATTGTACAAGTGTTCCTAACAAATATCAGAGAACTAATTTCCATTTTACATCTCTGTGTGATGAGGCTGTATTTGTTGTTATTGTAATTATACTAAAATGAATTTCTGTTAGTCTTAAGTCTTCACTTTGTAACGTAATGCTCAGCTTTTCCATCTGTCCCAGACTCCAGGACACGGGGGCCAACTGGAGACACACCGTTAGGACGAACAGGTACAACAGTTTTAACAGGTGTTATTTTGAATGATGCAGCTGGTTTTGGACTAACTTAGATGCTGTTTCCATAGTTACCAGTTTGGAGATGTTATCCAGAGAAGGGGAGGGTCAGCAGGTCATTGGTCGGGCCAGTCTGGACATCTTCTCCCCAGTCAGAGAAGGTCAGACCTCCTTCACTCCACTGGTTTTTCTGGTTAGAAATATTTACCCTGGTAGTTTTTGCAGACATGAACTTCTGCCTGTGGTAAACCAGTTTTCCTCTTGACGTGACATTTAACAGCCTGTGATAAACTAAAACCTGGTTACTTAAGTGCATGTAAACACAGACTCTTTGGTTCCTATGAACTTTGTACCTGTGATGGGGATGTTTCAGTGTCAGTTTGGGTGTTTCAGACTCTCATTCAGGTGCCAACTCTCATCGTAAGACCCCCCTGGGAACGCCCCTGGTCGCCTCTGCAGGTCGATGCTACAGTCCGCTGTCCAGCTTCCAGACACCCCCGCCAATCAAAGAAGAAGAGCCAATCACTGCTGCAGCTGCTGAGCCATGTGACTCCAGGAAGGTACTGACCTCTGACCTCAGTCTTTGATCAGAAATGAAAACACATGACTTTGCACACTGATTTCAGCTGTTTCTACTTTTACAGTTTGAGTTTAACGCAAGTCATTAAAGGCTAAATTCATAATTAAAATGTAAAGAGAAGAAAAAATATGTGAAGGTGTAGTGGGAACATGTTGAAGATTTATTTACACTGACAATGTCTGCAAATACAACAGGAAATGGGCCTGTGTTGTATTTTTACTTTACTGTGTGATCATTTGCACACATCAGCCAGTTTCACAGAGTCCACTCAGAGAAAGGCAGGTCTGAACATCTGATCACTTTCAGACTTCCCACATTTCGTCTCAGATAGGATGAATCACATAATTCATTATTAATGGTTATATGATTCATTCTAGTTGAGCTGAGAGTCGTTGAGTTAGTTAACTGGTACCAAAGTTTTGATGTTTGTGGCGACATAATGCACGAGTTTCATTACTGATACTAAAATGTGCTTCTACCAAAAACCCATCTTCATGGACAGTCTGACAAGACCAGCAGCTCCAGCCTTGAGGTGGAGGGTCAGACCACACCCACATCATCCCAGCAGACCAATCACAGCCTGCCAGCCCCGCCCTTCTTCACTCCAGAGCCCAGCCTCCGGAGAGCCAGCGGCATTCAAGCTCAGCTGAGCTACGACTCACCTGTCCACGGAGCTCCACCCACTGCAGCAGCAGGTAGATCATGGCACTGACACTGTGGGTGGTTTGATTCCCACAGGGTGTGTTTTCCACTCCTTTTCAATTCAACTCACACAACTGGGCAGAACTCTATGTAACGCAACAGAGCTGTGAAAAGATGAAATCAGAGTTTACTGCTTCAGCTGATTTTCCCGCCCTTGGTAACGAGCAGCGTGGCTGCACAGACCCTACAGCAGAGAAAACTGAAGTGCGAGAGCAGGTCACCTCAGAACAGGAGAAATGACTAAGAAATTTAAAAAAAACTTTTAAAATAAATTTAAATTCAGTTTCCTTTTTTATTGTAAAATTTAAGGATAAAGTGAGATAATCAGTCTTATGTTCAAGGGGGCCCTTAAGTCTCCTGGTTCCTAACAGTACTGTCTGGATCTTCAGGTCCAGCCCTGTCGGCGGCTGTGTCCTCCTCCCTCTCCCAGAACATCGCAGAGGTGGTTGGTCAGGGAGGAGCTGCTCCACTTACCTCCCTACAGATCCACTTCATCCAGAACATGATCCATGAAACCCTGGAGGACTTCAGGTCTGTCCCTGACCTTTGACCCCACTTTTGCCTGTTTGAAATGAATGAATAAGACATGAAGAAACTGAAAACTCCCAACAGAGACGTGTAGGAACCAAATGATCCTGATGTTTTCCCTCCTTCTCCTCAGGGACGCCTGTCACAGAGACATCGTCAACCTTCAGGTCGAGATGGTCCGACAGTTCTACATCCAGCTGGTACGAACCGTCACAGACACCTGTAGGTTAGATTTAACATGCTGTCATTTCCTGGCTCCTTTTACAGTCTGATGACAGCCCATGTTCCTGTCCTTCATCTTCACCTTCCTCTCTTCACATATTTTTATTTAACCTTTTTTTCTTTAATGAGGCAAAGAAGGGAATAAATGAAAAATAGATATTATTTGGTATTTTGTCGTGTTCCGTCGCCCACAGACAGAACTGTTCAAATGTTTCAAGCTCTAAAAACAAACACATTTTTTCAGAAATGAAGCCATGAATGGTTTTTGTTTCTCAGTGAACTTGATCCAAATTTGCAGTAAAGAGAAAAACCCCCCTTTGCCTTTGCTCATCTGGTGGGTTGATCTGGCATCTTGGAGAGTCCTCAGTCCTTCTGTGGGTTTAGTCTGTCTCAGTGTCTCTGTCTCTTCATGTGACCCCAGACTGACTCCATGGTGCTGAGATCAGGTCTCTGTGGGCCCAAACCATCCTGTATCAGAATTAATGACATTTTCCGTTTGGTCCTCCTTGAACTGGGGGGGAACCTCAGGAACCTAAAGGAACCTTAGGTCTTAATGTTATGCATGAACGCCTGTTGCTCTGAGAGACCTGTGTCTGTGTGTGACGCCGTGTTGTCTGCCATGTTTCAGAATGAGATCCACAGTCTGATAGAGAAATACTCTGTGAACGAGTCTCTGGTGGAGGAGATCGAGAAGCTGAGAGAGGAGAACCGCAGACTGAAGACCAACTACTGACCTTCTCACAGGCAACACCCAGACTGTCCCTCCCTCAACAAGGTTCTGTTCAAGGTTCAGTTAGAGATGGTTAAAGGTGAGTGGGGAAGGATGTGGTCTGGATCCTATCTGCTAAACGCAACAAAAAAAAGTGTCTCATCTCAGGGAGGGAAAGCGGTGAATCCAAAAAACCCCCGGCCTTTCTGCTGCCTGTGGACGATAGAGGACGGACAGAGTCAGACAACTGTGACTGAAACACTGGCAGTGCCTCCTGATGCTGAGGACGATGGAGACAGAGTTTTGATGAATCCTTGAACTGAACTGATGTGTGATGAAACGTGAGGATGAATCTTTAAATAAAGCTTTTGGTTTTGTAATTTAAGTATAAATGCATCATTTCACAGCCTATAAAACCGAAAACAGTCTGAGGTTTAGCGCTTTACGTCTTTAGATGGACACTTGTTCATGTTAGTAGTCGGCTCATGTGTGTCTCCTGTACCATGCTTTTATTCAGAAGAATCATTTTGTGTAAAGAATAAAAAAGATTAATATTAAAAATGAGACAAGGACTCCTTCTGTGTCTCTTTGTGGTCTTTTAATTGAGATAGGCGACTTTCAAACCAGAAAGATTAACACTGACCTCCCACAGAGGACTGCATTCTTCATTCATTCACCTGATCCTGGTCCACCTGGCTCCACCTGTCAGAGCTCATGTGTAGTTTCATACTTTTTACCTGTCATGATTCACAAAAAGTTTTAGTTTAACACAGAGAGTCTGGTCTTGGTTAATGTATAATTATGCTTATTTTACATGTGCCCACATTTGCTGTGTTATTCATTGCTGAGGGATTTTCCCTCCTCAGAGCTGTGATGGTGATTTCACTTGTATTTTCCGCAGCTTGTATCAGTCAGAACTTTAACGAGTTTTATTTCTCACTACAGAAAAAGTTTACTGATAAACAGCTAACGCTTCTAAAACCCACGGTCAGATTCACGGAACCTCGTAAAAACCACATTTACACCTGTCAGACGTGGACTGGAAGAACAGGTGGACTCTGGTCACGGTTAGAAATCATTTCAGATTTTTTGGCAATTTAACCGTTTCACTACCACGTGGCCAGGTTGAGTTCATCCATTCATCCTTCCCGCCGCGTTATTACAATAAAATAAATCTTTTTAAACCAGGACGTGAGAACGTCTGACTTTCTGCTGTTTCAGCTCGTAAAAAAATAAAATACAATAAAATTAAATAAAACCAGAAAACCCCTTTCAAGCATCTGTGCGCATGCGCACAAAAGCTGGCGTGTTTGCTTCGTCGCGAGGGATTACTATCTGTGTGCGCCTGTTACTCTTTGGTTGTTTACTTGTCGGCCGTGAAAACACCGGAAACGTTTTTAACGTTCAAAGATTAAAAAACGCGAATTCGTCATAAAGGTGTTGCTGACGTCACTGCGGAAGTTTCAGACGTACCCCGGGAACAAACCGACAAACACCGGAGCGGCTGACGTGACATAATGCGATGTTAGCTAAGTCAGGCTAAGTTCACCAGGCTGAACTTTGTTCAGAGAAAGTTCAGGATCAGCAGAGGTCACCTGGACAGGTAGGAAACCCGCCGTAACGGCTCGGTAACGTTCTGTGCTTTGACTGAAGTGTTAGATGAGTTTCGATCTAAACTCGTTTCTTCGTCAAACTTTCAACGTTACTTAAGATGTGAACTCACCTGTTACTTGTTACCTGAGTTTCACGTTAAGCCGCAGAAGCTTCGTCTAAGAGGAGCTGAAGCATCTGAAGACATGAAGTTAAACCGGTTACAGCAAACTGTTCTCAGTTCAGTTCATTGTTTTTATTTTGTTGATAAGTCACAATAATAAAAACTTACTTATCTATAGCTTTTATCATTTTGTCAAACTACTTGCAACATGTCTGAAATATATTAGAATTATTCTGAGGCCTGAAATTCTAAACAAATTAAATTTCAGTATAAATATGTTGTTTATTGTTTTTGTTTACGTTTGATGAATGACCTGTTTCTACATTACGAGCAAAAACACGCACAGAAATGAGTTGAAGATCCTCAAAAACTCAAATACATTTACTTTAGAACAGAACTGGATTTTTATTAAGGTTCACTGAGTGAATATTTTCTGTTTTTCAGCTCCCTTCCACTTCCCCCCCACCACCACCACCACGCCCCTGGGATGATGGCGAACCCTCTGAGGGCTGAAGTGGTTCGACTCTATAAAAACGTGAGTTTGGATTTTTCTGCAGAAAAACCTGGTTGGTCACTTTAAACTCTTACTTTTTCAAGTTTGACTGGTGATTTTTAAGTAAATATCATCTTAAACACACCTGTTTGACAGGTGCATAACAGAGTAAGTCAGTTTATTGTAAAAGCAAAATTTCAGTCATTAACATCGACAGGAATTAAACTCACAATATAAAAACAACAGCGTTATACTGGAGTCAGAGGCTGCAACATTCAACCAAAGGATGAGTCCAGTCGCACACCTGAGACAGAAACGTACAGGTCGTGCTGAAGATGTTGTGGTTTTATATTTTCAGTTTAATGTTTAAAGTTTGAATGACATTTAAAAAAACATGAAGTTTGATGTTAAAGCGATAGACATCACGTCTATGTTCACCTGCAGCTCCTTCTCACTTCTAAACGTTATAAAAACCAAACAAACTGTTTCAGAGTTAAAGTCTGAAAACTGAACACAGATCAGTGAATCAGGGACCAGTGGACTAAATTACCTGTTTATAAAGAAACCAGCTCCACCTGGAGCAGCTGCAACAGGAAACTGCTGCTGAAGCGTCGACGATCAACATTCTCAGTGTACATCATTACTTAGTGTACATCTAATCCAAAGTCAAACAGCAGCAGCTAACAGATAACCTTGCTCTCCTCCTCAGCTCCTCTACCTGGGCCGGGAGTATCCCAAAGGAGGTGACTACTTCAGAGACCGGCTGAGAGCAGCGTTCACAAAAAACAAGTCAGTCCAGGACCCAGAGCAGATTAAGGAGATGATCGCCCGAGGGGAGTATGTAGCCCGAGAGCTGGAGGCGCTCTACTACCTAAGGAAATACAGAGCTATGAAGAAACGCTACTATGAGGAATGAAGACGTCTGCAGAGACTCAGGAACATCATTGTGTCCACGGTAATGATCGTGCTAACATCCGCTCAGCTCCTCCAGAGGAGGATCCCAAAAAACAAGACAGATACAAATAGTGGTGGGCAAGTGAAGCCTCATGAAGCACTGAGGCTTTCCTAACAATTGTGCCGAAAAAGATTCAAAGCTTCAAGACCTCAGTGACGGTGACACCTGGTGGACAACTGAAGCCATAGCACCTTCTAAAGAGAACGACTGAAGCACTGGCACTGTTTCAATCCCATGACAGCAATAAAAGTTCAGAAAAGTCTGTGTGTTTTGTTCATTCATACCAAATAATGATTATATCGTCATTACAATAAAATATGCAGATGCTCTCCCCCATACTCTAAAACACATTCCAGATTAACCCAAAGAATAAATGCTAATTATATTAAGGGTTAAATGTTGGTTAAGGGTTTATTAAAAGCTTTGAGCTTTATTTAAAAACTGTACTAAAAGAGATCCTTCCTACTTTGCAAATGATCATGGTGTTTGAATTCAGAAACGTTTTTTTCTGTGTGAAGTGTTTTTAAGGAAAACCTTTAAAGATAATGGTTTGTCATTTGGGGACTTGTATGGCTGATTTGGAATGATTCTCTTACTCTCCAAATCTCTATCTCCTCACAACTCCATTTCGAAGCATAATGCACCAAACCTCTCAAGCTGTCATTGGCTCAGAATGCATTGAAACGCCATGAGCCAATGACACACACGGAAAGACTATGAGCCAATGAAAAGCTTCGAAACATTTTGAAGCAATGAAGCGCGAGGCGAAACAGCGAACGTCACGTCGGCCACGTGACACTGGTGTTTTGAGACAAGCTCCGACCACTGCGTTTCGAATCACCCCGCTTCAGGAAGAGTGACACAAGCCTCGGTGTCATTTGCCCATCACTAGGTCCAAAACAAAAAAGAGAAACATCTTGAATTTTATTTTAGGCTCAGATTGGAACGAGCTCAAGACAAAACAAAGATCTGCAGCAGCTTCGATGTTTTATTGTTTTAATTCAGTTCTGAGCGAAAAAGGTTAAATAAAAGTATAAAAAAAAGCCGAGTTGATGAAATTTTCTTCATCAAACACAAACTACAGTGAGACTCAAGTCTTCAAGTAAGACGCCAGGGTCAGAGGTCAGAGGGTTGGAGGGGCCAGGGAGTCCCTGTCAGCCAGGTTAGCCCTGCAGATTGGACAGGTGGTGTTATCCTGTGGGGAGGGGGGGCAGATGAGCAGTTAATGTCATGAAGTGGTGATAAGTGATGGTCTTGACAGACAGGGTTCTAAGGTAAGTGGCCTGTGATTCATCCTGAGGGGAACATGAACTGAACTAAAGAGGTGAACCAACATCACAGGCTCATCCTGGCTCTTGTGGGTGACCGGTGCTGAATTTGAAATCACACCCTGTTGACTACACACCGTTAATAAATATTTATAAATGTATAACTGGTTTCTCTCTCGACACATTTAAACCTGGTTTTTCTTTTTTCACTTTATTTGGAGCAGAACATAATGTGTGGAGTCTCAATGAGCCGTTACCTTTAACCATCGGTCAATACACTGGACGTGGTAGTCATGGAAACATGGCAACATCCTCAGCTTCTCCCCATCAGTGTAGTCACAGAAACAGATCTGACACCTGCCAATCAAAATCAGGACAGAACCAGTCACCGGCAGAAGAGGCAGACACACTTCAAATGTGGACCAGGAATCAGGAGAGGCCAGAAATACTGAGGTCCAGGTCAGACCAGCTGCTGGACTCACTGGGTGTTCCCGGCGCTGTTGGCAGACTGGAAGGTTTTGGTGGGAAACCTCTGGATTTCCCTCCGACTCAACTTCTTGGACACGACGGCGCCTTGACGTTCCTCAAACTCCAGAAGAACCTGAAAGACGAACAGATGGACAGAAGGCGTCGGAACTACAGGAAACTGGCATCTCATCGACGGTGCGTTACAGCAGTGTTGCTGCTTATAGAAATGTCTTAGTGTCTCATGTGTCCTCCCTTTTTCTGTCTTCACGTCGTACCTGACAGGGACTAATGGCCAGGTTTTACTCCAGCCAGTCTTCCTCACCTCATAATCATTTCCCTGAAGGTCCTCTGAAAAATCAGGCATGGCGTTCCTCCTTCTGCTCCGCCCATGTCTCCTGCGTTGACCAATCAGATCTGGTAAAAAAAAAAAGTTGTATTGTTTTAAGCTGGTTAACATCTGGTTCTGTTCACTGTGGGTTTACTAGTCCAGCTGCCGGTCAGTTCTTGTAAAGGAGTTGTTAGTTACAAACATCAGAAACTGCTAAGACTGAGAAAGTCATCATACCGTGTTCAAAGGCGGCTGGAGGAGAGACCGCAGCGAGAACATGAGACATCCAGCTGGGCTGCATGAAGGGATGATACTGCAGAGAACAAGTCACTGTGGTCAGCACCTCACATCAAACCACATCCCCACAGACTCCACTACAGACCCTGTTCACAAAAACGCTTCTGACAGACGTGAAGAGAATAATCATCGCTGACAGCTTGTGGAGCCTGAACAGCTGTGAACAGCATTGACAACGACACTGTATCAGCAGGCAAAGTGCTGATGATGCAGAAACTGGCTCCTCCTCTCACCATGTGGTGGCTCTGCTGATGAAGATGATGGTGGTGCTGGTGTCTGCCATGTGACTCGGCCTCCTCTCGGTCAAACTGGGCCTGAATGAAGATAAACACGAAACCTTTTCAGTCAGGCCTCTGCACAGGTGAGGTGTCTGTGTCTCAGCAGGTGAACGCTCCTACCTGCAGGCTCCGGGCCAACACCTCGTCTTCCTCCATCTGTGCCGAGCGAACCGCGGCCTCCTCATCGTCACTGATGATAATCTCCTCCGCTGCTGCTGAAAAAAACGACCGAACTCAAACGGCTGTGGTCTGGAAGTTTTCATCTGTCTCTGAGTGGAATTCAGCTGTTTGCTTAATTCCTGAGGTTCAGCCTGAAGCTGATTAAAGTTTTACACTAAATAATCTTTTTGGATCAGTTATTTACTTCACAGAGTTTGAGTAGATGTGTCCTTACCTGCTGAGGTGTGTCCTTGTTCGGCGTTCAGCCATCTCCTCTCCTCTGCTGTCAGGAAGGACAGAGAGTCAGAGGGGGGTGGGGGTGAAGGTGAAGCTGAAACCGCCGTTGGACTTTGCCTCCTCGTCCGACTGACAGAAACAGGACTGGCTTCTACTGTGGAGCCCGCCACAGTCAAAGACACCTCATCCACCTCCTCCTCTGATGCTGGAGTGAGGTAGGAGGAGGAGGAGGAGGAGGAAGAGGATGCAGTGGACAGCGGGGCCTCCAGCCAGCTGTCCAGAGGAAAAGTCCTAAGAGGAACTGAAGCAGGAACAACGCCAATGCTCTGCTCTCCCATCACTGCTGCCAACCGCCTGCGTTTGGATTTACATGAGAAACCTGCTTCTCTGCTGGCGGGATGCTCAGGTCCTGCGGAGCCCCTGACTGCCACCTGTGGACAGACACACGCAGCAGTCAACTGATGTGAGGCCATGACACATATACAGCGTCGATCAAAATCTGCAAGTCCTTACTGTGACTTACAGGGCTGAGATGTTCCTCCGTGATTCGACTGCGTCTCCTCCGTTTGCTGAGCTGTGGACTGAAACAAAGCCACAGGTTTAAACACAAAATCAAAGAACTTCCTGATTTTTTGACCAGCAGTGACTCATTCTGTGATTTGATGACAGTCCTCTGTCTGTTTTCATTCATGCCACAGTAAGGACAAACAAATGAACATGTGGCCGCTGACATGAAATTCTTTTTACTCTTCTATGACACTTTCCCATAAATAGAGGAGCAGGCAGCTGAAGTTTCCACATATGTTGGAGGTGACAGACAGACACTTGGTGATAAAGATGAGGACATCTTTATTCTTGTTCAAGATTCAAGAGTCTTTATTGTCATTATGCGAACATTACGAAATTTTGCAGAGATTCCCGGCTTTAAGGCGCACATATAAATAACACAAATACTTATGATAATATAAACACAAATTCAAATTCTTGTTCACTGTGATGGAAACCACCTGACAGTCTGAACTTTCCTCCCTATTTTCCCTGACTGACGTTAAACAATTACTTTCACTTTCATTATGGATTATGAATCACTGAGTCTGTGAAAATGCCTATAAGAGTTTCCCAAAGCCTAAGATGGTGTCTTTAAACTGCTGGTTCTGTCCGATCGAAAATTTAAAACCTAAAGATAATTCATTTACAATGTTATATGATTAATACAAACTGTGAATCCCGAGGTTGGGGCAGGAGACTCTTTGGCATTTTAGCATCTGTAACCAGCATGAAATTCCCAGCTGGTTTTCATTCTTATTTTCATACTTTTCATGCTATTTATTGACCCTTTTATCACATGTTTAATTCAGACAGGCGTTTGGTCAGGACTGAACATAAATCTGTATACACATATTAGCGCATGGTTCTCCCTCTCTCTCTCACACACACACACACACACACACACACACACACACACTCGTGTTACCTGGGTGTTTCTGGGACAATGATGGACAGATCATGGTACAGAAGGTCTGCGGGGTTGAGCAGACATCCTCGGTTCAGACCTCCGGGACTGTCCGCGTCAGACGAACAGGGGCTGGCTGCTAACGGCTCATCCATGGCCTCCTGGAGCGGCTGGTACACACCTGGTCCCAACTCTAAAACCGCCTCAGATCCAGACTCATATCACCCAGACACTGAAGACAATACACACGATGAATTAGAGAAGAGGTTGAACGCAAACACCGCGCAGGTTTTAGTCTGTTCTAAGCTCGGATTATTTAACGGACACTGATACAGACCAAGAGACACGAAAATAAAACCGGGAATTTTCACCAAATGAACCAAAACCAGTTCGACTTTACCAAACCCGCTTCAGAAAAACAGTAAACACAAACTCAGCAGCTTGTTTGTTAGCTTCATTAGCACCGAGAAGCAGCCGAAGCAGCTACAGTTCAGACAAATGCGACGATAAACAGTAGAATCAACCAAACTTTATTGCTACCGGCGACAATAGCATCATAGTAGCGGTATGAGTGAACTTTACCTAAATATTGTGGCCCTGCCGCGGCTTTTTAACGGACAGTCTGTGGCGGAGCAGCCGCTAAACGTACAACAGGAAGAAGCTGCAATATGACCGGAAATATCCGGTGTCACACGGAAAAGTACCGAACTCTCTGTTTACGTGTGTTAGAGTTCTGTTCCGGTTTCAGTTGTCAGTTTACAGGGGACATTTAGGACGTTTAAAGACATTTTAATACCACACATAATGGGATTTAACACCTGATTCGCCATGTATCACCCAAAGTATGAAAGAAAAGCCGTGGGATAATGAGGCTTAGAATGTGAAAGTTCTACCTGGAACATTCCTCATTAAATCATTTAAAGCTGCACATTAACACATCATCTCACTTCTAAGTCTGAAGTTTATCAGATTAATTACATTCAACTCTTAAAACCTTGACTTGTAAAAATTAAAGACTTTGCACATAAAGAATCTCCTTTATTTTTTTCCACTCATTCACAGAAGCTCAGGGTTATTTTCAAGTTTTAAGACTGTAAGATTAAGATGTGAAATTTTAATCATCACATTCATCATCTGTGACTCAAGTTGTCAACCAGTTAATTAACAGTTTATACAAAGCATTTGAAGTAGAAACAAACATGAAATAAATACGCAGCAGAGTAAACAGAGCAAACAGAACTCAGCTGTAAGAGGCAGAGCAGGAAAGTCATATTTATAAGTCGTTGAAATCACAAACTATTGCTGCAACAGCATGAACATGAACTAAATAAAGTTTACAGGATGTACATAACCATGACAACTCTTCGAAATACACCCTTAACGTAGGTTGACAAGCTCCGGTACCATGGAAACAGCAGGTTAGAACAGCATGGTCTGCAGCGACTTGCGGACAGTGGCCATCTCCTGCTGTTGCTATGGAAACACATGAACATGAAGGTGGAGATCAACAGAGGACGTGATCGGAGTCTGAAGGATCACGTTATTTTATCTCATCTCTTTACTTTATACAAGCTTTTTGTTAATGTCAGCACGTCTCAGCTTTTTTTTATTGTTTCCATTTTTTTTTTACTGTTTTTATCTTATTTAACTGTTGTTTATTTTACTCCTTTTTATTTTGGATTATTTGCACTTGGATGATTTTGTTTGCTTCACTGTTGTTCTGAAATGTTTTAATCCTGTTTCAACCATGTAAAACACTTTATACACTTTGTTTTCAAAAGTTTACTGTTTTAATATTTAACCAATTTTTAAACAATCTGTCAGCGTAAATAATCAGCACTTCACTGACCCAGTTTCCCCACAGGCATTCAACAGTGTCTTATTATTAGATTTTATAAAATCACACTTTGTGCATCAGATATTTAAGTTGGCTCGTAACATTATGACTTGTACATTGTCCTCTGTTGACTGAACTCACTGTGTCCATGAGGATCTTCTTCTGCAGCGTGGCCATCTCCTTCTTCAGCTCTTGTTGCGCCCCCTGCAGGAAAGCCTCGTGGTTCTTCTCCATGTCCTCCATGTTCTGGAGGAAACAGGGAGGAAGGACTTGGGTTTGACTGCTCAGTGTGAAACATCCCAACTGTTTTTCAATGATACTTTTAATACCTTTCATGCACTTAGTCAGTAAATCTACTTACTGTTATATCACATTTTTCCAGAACCTCCCAGCAGCATACAACAATTCTTAGTAATATAATGAATTAATTAAACATGACCTGGATCTGGATCAATTTAAAGATAAATTATTTGTCTATGGTCCACATGAATTTTACATAAAGTGAAAGGTCTGGAACAACAGTATTGGAGATTTTTCAGCCATTATTGTGTTATAATCACACCCAAAAACATTTTATAAGAAACATTACTGCCAACTGCAGGCAAGAGAAAAATATCGAAGATCTTTGTACATTACATAGGAGACTTTTTAATACAGTATAAGACCTTTGTTCTAACTCCTCAATCTGTGAGCACGAAGGTTTCACAGACCTCACCTTCACAAACTGCTCGTACAGCTCTCTGACGGTCTTCAGCTTCTGGTTCTGCACCACTCTGGCCTGCTGCAGGATTTTCTGCTGCTGCCTGAACAGATTCTACAGAAATGAGAGACAGATCCCTTTGGTTACAAACAGCAGTTGTCCTCTGCCAGTGAGACCTCTGGGCCACTTTGTTCATATTTTAGTTGAAGTGTAGTACAGCAGGTCAGTGGTGCTCTGTACAGGCACTGGGATACTGACTTAACTTTAAAGTTATTTAAAAGGAAAATCCAAACTGTACAGCTGCTGGTGATGAAGCCTGCATTACATTGAAGTTATCTGGTGTTTTTACAAGATGAGCTTTACAAGGATCTGAGGGCATTTACACATAGAACCGGAGGTCACAAAGGATCAACCCCGTGGTCCTGAATAACCAATCCATCAAATACATGAACTGACATTGAGCTTCTCCTCCTGCTCCTCAGCTCGCTGGGCTTCAGTCTCCCACTGCTGCAGAGCTGTGGAAACCTGCTGAGAGTACTGCTGAGTCATCTTCTGCCTGCAGACACACACTGTGGTCACCATCATGACATGAAATAAACATTGATAATTCCTTTCACTCATTTATCTGGTTAGCTCTTGTAGAAATTTGGCAGTTTTAAGATTATGCCACTGATAATGTGAGGACCACTTGTTAGAGATTTTTCAGGGATAAAATGATCGAATGGTCATAAAAATAAATATGTATTTAGGCTGTAGGCTTATTCATGTGACTCAGGAAATGAAGTCATTTCCTTCACAGATCAATAGTTTGATCAGGTTTTCTCAGTTTTGTGGTTTTCCTGACATCATGGAAGGAGAAAGTCAAACCTCTGGCTGTGATAGTTGTTCCACAGCTGCTCCAGTTTGTGTTGACTTCCCTTCATGTAATTCTTTGTGAGACTCTCCAGACGTTTCTTCTTGGCCTGCATCACCTTGCTGATGTCAGCTGAAACAGAGCAAGACAAAGCTGCGTGTTGCCTCAGTTTTTCAATATTTTGCCGAGTGTAAGCACAATTTACTAAACACTGATTTCTATTTAAACAATTATCAATATAGGTCAATTGGGAAATGCCTGATTTGAGATTACTGACTTTTCAAAAATCCTTTACCAGTCCAGTCCAAAAAAAAAGAAACACAAGTACAAAGCTGCTTACCTCCAAATTTCTCCAGCATGGATTGTACCTCATTTCTGGAGTGGAAACAGAGAAAAGTTATTTTTACAGTGGTGGAAAATAACTAAGCACATTTATTCAAGTACTGTACATAAGTACCATTTTGAGGAACTTTACTCTCCTTGAGTATTTCCACTTTATGAGGGAGATACTGTACATCTCACAGCAGCACATTTATGTGACCATTTTATCTACTAGTTACATTTCAGATTAGGATTTTAACAGTTAACATTTGCTCATCTTGTACAATACAACACATTACCTCAGATTAGATTAGGGGTTTTGAACCATTTTGAAATGTGACAAGTTAAAATAAACCAGACTAGCTGGGGCCCACTGTCACAGATGAGCTGTTGGCAGCTGAAGAGGGATTTACCCTCCAAACTTCTCTCATTTAATTTCAGTGAACCACTGCTTTTCTCTCCCATCAATCATCTGATGACCCCTTAGATCTACCTGCAGACCCCTGGGCTGGGAATCACTGGGCTAAACTATCTACCTTTATACAAAGTAATTAAAACCAGTCGTATATCAACTGTTACTGTGATACTTTAACTGCAGAAAACACTTTTACTACTGATACTGTTAACTTGTACTTTGATAAATTAAGTACAATTTGTTGCTAATACTGTTATTCTTCAACTTCAGTGGGATTGTTACCTGTAACAATGAAGTTTTACTTTTATAAAATCTGAGTAAATCTTTTAACATATTTATTTCATATCATTACACAAACAGTATTAAAACACTATTAATACCCAACAGCGCAGTTTGCCTCCTCTACTTCAAAGTCTGCAGCTGGTCTCTTTTTTGCCACTTTGTCCACCACTGGAGTCTCATCTTGGGACAAAAACAGTCATTAAAATTAAGAATGAAGCTAACCAGACCCGTGTGAAACGTTACCACCAGGTGAACCTAAAGTTACCTTACACTCACCTTCTCTGACATCATCCTCTGAACCACTCAACCCTTTCTTTTCATCTTCTTCAGTGAAATCAAAAATCTTTTTATCTGATTTTTCCTCTGGGTGTTTTCTCTTCATCTGTTTTCTCCCTGTTGCCATTTTCCCAGCCTGGTCTGTAGCGCAGATTACCTGGTTAATTTTAAACTACTCACCTGGTAGGTAAAACAAACACCAGACTCTGCTAATGGTGACTAACTGTATGCAGCTAACCTTATTTTAGCTTAAGCTGCTAATGGAGCTAGCTGTCGTTTGATTAAAAAAAAAACAAATAGATAAACCGACGGACACGACTGGGTTGTAGTTAACTCTGAAAATCAAACAGACATATCTTATGTCTTCTAGTTTTACTTTCTGAGAGAGGTTAGACCCATTAGTTGATTAAAACGCAAATGAAGCGAGGAAAGCTAACCCAGCGAGCAACATAGCACTGGATTCCCGCCAGAAGCAGACGTACGGAAGCCGTTTAAAGGACCGTTCCAGTGTTCTGTTTTTCTAACAGTGGGTTTTATAAATACCCAGTTCAACATTAATACCCTAAAATGCTTTAATTGCTTGGATTTTTCATACTTATCTGTTCAGCTGAAGGGTGATATATATTTTTGTAAATGTTATATTCCAGTGTTACAGTGTAAACACTAGTTTTAAGCCTTCACTGAACGGCCTCAAAAAGAGCACTCCTGCTGGAAAACAGTAGGAGTGCTCCTTCTGTTATTTATCACTTTTTTTTTTGTTATTTATCACTTTGTTGGTTTAAAAGTACTTGAATAAATTTTAAAACTAGTCCTATCATACCCACCTATACCATAAATCCTGACATGTTCAAATACAACACACTGGAATTCAAATATAACTGCTGTAGAAAAAACAAGTTTTCATTTTACTTGTCTGAACCCATTTTGCAGTAACACTTTACAGACAGATGCTGTTTGTCCTGTGAGTGATCAGAATTACAGTTTAATATAAACTGTTATTTGGGAGGTGTTTGTGTCTGATCTCTCAGATGCTGATTTTTTTTTTATGTTCATGAAAATGCAGAAGTCAAATGTCAAACTTTTCTTCACAAATACAATGTCCATTCTCTTCATAGTCCTCTCTT
Organism: Toxotes jaculatrix; assembly: GCF_017976425.1. NCBI lineage: Eukaryota > Metazoa > Chordata > Actinopteri > Toxotidae > Toxotes > Toxotes jaculatrix. The sequence goes on from NC_054398.1 coordinate 28,894,278, forward strand.
GTCACCACCATCTCATCGTAGTCCGGGTTATGGGCCAGCAGCTTCCCTCCTTCCCATGAATAACAGATTGGACTGTAAGATAAGACAGTTAATACCTTTAAGAACCATATTATCAATTCCAGAGACACAGGACATCTGATCTAATAACCAAGTCTGTAGGACAGGCTTTTTCTGCCTGCACAATACTGTGAAAATTAAAACTAGAAAAAAACTAGTCCATGTATTTGTTACCTCTAGACTTTGACTATATTAAACTGATTGGCTCCCTGTAAAATCCAGAACAGAATTTTAAATCCTCCTCTTTATGTAGAAAACCCTTCACTGTATCTTAAAGAGCTCATAGTTCCCTGTTTTCCCAGCAGAACACTCTGTGAACGCCAGCTTACTCGTGATTCCTAGTCTCCAACAGAAGAAGGGGAGGCAGAGCCTTCAGCTTTCAGGCTCCTCTCCTGTGGAACCAGCTCCCAGTTTGGGTTCTGGGGGCAGACAGTCTATATTTAAGATTAGAGTTAAAACCTTCCTTTTTGACTGAGTTCATAGTCAGAACCTGAAAGCTATAGGCCGGACCTGCTGGGGAAACTACCATGATGCTCTCGCACTCTCTTTCATTTATATCACACTGCTGTTTGTCATGAACTTCTCTCTCCTGTAGTTTGTGCTCTTCCTCCCTGTCCTCAGTCTGCAGGGACTCCAGACCTGCAGGATCTGGATCTGCCAAAACTACTCAACGCTCATCATCATCATTCATTTTATTATGATTATGATCAGTTGCTGGTGCTATTACTGCTTCTGTTATTATTAATAACATTACAGCGTGACAGTGCTCGGATACACAGCTATTCCTGGCCTCTCTCTCCCTCTTCTCCTATATAAATAAAACTGAACTGAATAGAATTCACAGAATCTCTTGAAGACTGCTGTGCCCAAGAATCAGCATTCTCACCAAGGCTTGTAGTCACTTACTTTGCAGGTAATAGGACGGACACAGGGAGGTGGGCTGGGACGAGCGATCGCAGCTCTGCCTCCAGTCGCTCTCTGAAGCCTGGAAACAAAGTGTTCCCTCCAGTCAGGACAATGTTCTGGTAGAAATGGGGCTGCATCTCTGATGGCAGAGGAAACTGTTAGAATCTTCTCACGCACAAATACAAGCAGTGAACATTATAGGTGTGTACGTTTCCAACACAGGGACATAAAATAAATGGATGATATGTGAGCAGGTAACGCCTGACCTTCAGGCAGGGACTGGATGGAGTGGACGATGGCCTCTGGGATGCCCATTTCCTGGATGCCAATATCTGACGGGTGAAAGAGTATCTCGGGAACAGCAAAGCGCTCGTTGGCCAACCTCAGGATCTGCTCTCCTGTCTTATACTTCCCATTGAAGAGCATCTCCTCTCGAGGCTGGTTGACAGAAAGACTAATGAGGACAGCAGCAGTGATAAATAACAGCATCCTCAGCAGTGATTACTAGACCATGAATCAAGCCCAGGATGGTTAAATTGATTCTATATGTTGCATAAAAAAGTTCTCAAAAATGAAAAAATATAGAAAACATGGATGCTGTCTCACCTTGCAGAAGCCTTTTTTGATGGAGCTGAAATCTGGAAGAACATAATCCCTCATCACAGAGTTTTCCTCCCCCTTCATCCTGAGAACAGACCACAAAGAAGAACCGTCATTCAACCAACCACCACCAGGTTACCTGTCTGAGGTCAGAAGTGTAAAAATGAAAGCTTGTGGTTTTATAGGGGGTTATGTGCTGGGCTATTTCTAGGCCTCCAGCAATTCGCTGTTCCTGGCCAAGGAATTGTCCAACACATGTCCTGTCTGTCCAAAAGAAAAAAACAGGTTGATGAGACACTTTAAATCAAATCAGATTTTCCTGTGGTGGAGGTGGACTTACTGAGCGATCTCCATGTCCTTATAAAACTGCTGAGAGACGTAGCAGACATCTTCTTTCACCTGGTTGATCACATGACTTTCATCCATGACATGTAACTGGCTGAAAAAAAAGAAAGATTATTTGATCTGATCTTTGTGTTCTGCCATCTACAGATTAAAATACTATTTGTTCAACCATCTACTTCTTATTTAGATCTTTGTATTCTGGTATTTTTTTTATAGTATTCAGATCTTTTGCTTGAGTAAAGTTAAGTACAAATACAACAATGTAAATTACTCCATCACAAGTAATGGCCCTGCACTTAAAATTCTACTTAAGTAAAAGTATAATCAGTAGCAACATCAGCTTCCTGCTGTTAAAGTATCAGAGGTAAAACTATTTCCTGTAGTTACAGTATCATAGTAACAGTACTTCATTGTGTAGTCTTCTGTGATTGATCTCTGAAAATCTCACCCTCAAAAGTAACCAGTTACTCTGTTAGATCAACGCAGGGCAGTAAAAAGAACAATATCTGTCTCTGAAATGTGGAGGAGCAGATGTATGAAGTTTCAGAAAACAGAAATACTCAAAGTAAATTGTACTTGAGTACAGTACTTGAGTAAATGTACTTTGTTACTTTCCACCTCTGGCTGTTCTACCAGCTGAGGTAAAACCAAGCAACAAGAAAACCTGCAGCCAATCAGGAAGAACCAACAAAAACCACAGTGCTGAGTGAGGTGGATTTACCGATAGGAAATGATCTCCTTCAGGTGATTGGTCATAAGCTTCCCTCCTACATTGATCCTGAAAGACAAAATAAACCAACAGCCCATTAACATTTTGTTGTTGTCAGTGCTGTTCACACAGTTGCAGGCTGATGTTGTTGCAGCCCTGACCTGCGGATGCCCTCCTTCATTTTTTTGCTGCGGCAGTAGGGGGAGATGTGGGTGAAGGAGAATCCACTGTCGACCACCAAACAGCAGAGCTCTGAGGGTTTGGTGTGAAAGTAGTGATGAGCACTGAGAGAACCCGCTGGATGAACATAGAGCACAGAGACAGCAGAGATTAAACACAAATAAAACTTTAATCAGCCAAAGAGAAAAATCTTGAAAAACATCTGGATTTCACAAGAACAGGATGAAGACAATGCCGAGTTAAAATGAATTTCCTTCTTTACAACCTGTGACAACTGAAGGATCTTCTTGTTCCAGGAAGTCCTCACCTTTTGAATTGATTGGTTTCCTTTAAAACAACAACTTATGACCTCTTTCAAATTTAAATGATGGCATAAGTTAATTTTCAAATCCCAGATGTAGCTTTCAGCAATAACAGATGATGTGGTTTAACAATGACTCCCCGTCATTTTAATTTCCGTTTCACTGAGCTGCTGCAGACCTTCTGAGACAAATCTGTAATTCTGAACTAAAACTGACTTCACTGGCCTGGGACAGCCCTGGGAGGGAAGATGAGAGAGAGCAGAGAAACGATTTTGGAAGACTAGTTATAAAGAAGTTTTTATAGGTTAAGAAAAGCAAGAGAAGGAGAAGAAACTGTCCTGAGCTAGGCCTCCTTTGCCCATTCTGAGCACTGGTCTTAGTCAAATGAAGAAAAACCTAAACCAGATTAAATCTATGCTGCTGCTGCTGGAGACCTTGGAACTCTTAACAGCTTGAAGGAGGAGGAGCACACGCACTCGCTCTTGTCACAGATTTGTTCTTTATTCAGAAAACATTTTGCTGAACCAAAGCCCAAGACAATCTCTCTGAGGGATGATACACCCATCACCCAGCCTGACTCACCATTTGTTCTGAGAGCTGATTGGAACTGGTACTCCTCAAACAGGATCTCGTTCATCGACTCCTGAATAGAAGTGAAGTTGAAGTACGGCTCTGTGATGATGATGCTAGTATCTGCAAACTCCACCTGAACCCAGAAAACACAAACATCAGCAGAGTAGGGGCTTAATGAGATCAGATTAGATCAGTAGACAGAACATATAAAAAACACGGGAAAATATTTCCCACATTTCTAGAAGAAAACAAAAAGGCTTAGTGATGAAAAGACACTGTGAACAAAAATGAAACACATTAAATGAACACCTTGAACATCTCTTTTCCAAACAGATGATCCCACACTTTCCTCTGAACATCCCAGTTGACCAGATAACCCTGAAAACAAAGAACAAGAGAGAGGACATGATCGATTAAAAGCCAGTCCAGATGTAAAACTGCAGCCTCTACATGTGATTAAACTCTCACCTTCTGGAAGGGAAGAATGTAGAAGAGGCCTGAGGGATCTTTGATCTCATCGAGCTGATTGGCAGTGAAGGTTTTTAATCTTGATGTTTTGGAGCGAAACTGACAATTTGGGATGACACTGAGGGAGAAAGAGAGAAATAATGGTACAAAGAGAAAGCCCTTATGGTCTGCCAACTACACGCAAAAGCCTGCCAATAAACACACCAGGGTTTCTGCCGTTTAAGTTTCTTTTCTCTCCAAAGCGTAATTTCAATTTTTAGTTTGAGCTAAAACTAAGGCTTCATATTTGGTGTTAAAAGCTGTTCTGCAGCGTAAGTTTGTTTAATAAAAAGCAACAAAATAATTTAAAACGACAGTTTTTTGAATGGAGTCTGGCGTTAAGTTTTGTCCGGAAAGGTAAAGTAAGTAATGTTACGTGTGTTAAAAAAACATTAGAGTTGAACTTATTTAATATAACGCGAAAAGTATTACCGCTATTATTTATAACGGTCCGTTTACTGAATTCATTGTAATCATTATCATTGTTGTGTATTATTAGCAGTATCGTTAGCTAACGTGTTACCGTGATCCAACTCACCTGACTTTCTCCTGACTGTATCCTATTTTCGCTGTATAGGCTCCGTTGTCCAGAACTAGCGTCGCCATTTTGGATGCAGAATTTCCCACTTAAAGCAGATAAATATAAATTAAAGTTATCTCAGAATGAACAAAACAAAGCACATTAATGTGCCTCTAACAAACGTCAGTCCGCCATTACGACTCCGACTACCCATCCAATCAAGTCCTCACCTCCCTTTTCTTTATGTTCATTGGCGGTTGGTATAGCCAATTAGATACGAGCTTTAGGGTCCTTTCAGAAAAGTGTTCGGGTGGAAACAGGATTCACGTGTAGGTCCTGAAATGAAAACGTTAACATCGTACAGTTTACGACATTACAGTAAAATACGCCTGATTTCACAGCTCACAGATTTCACAAGGAGGAAAAACAACAGAAAGGATTATAACTTAACAAAATATTGATACAATAAAAAGTCCACAGTGTCTGACCTTCCCTTATTGGATTATATGATGCTTTTATTCAGCGATAGAATGTAATTAACTACATTTACTCAACTTGTAGTATAATTTTCACGTACTTTTACTTTGCTTCAGACAGCTACAGTTATTGTTCACTTACACTTACAGCTGCCTCGCTTCAGTACTACACCTGCCTTAAAATTAAAGGAATTTTATTTTAAGTTTTTGAGGAGCTGGGCAATACTATACATTCTACTGCAGGGTCAACCTTAAACAACCCCATTAACTACTAACTGTAAACTACTACTAACTACAAACTACTACTGTGACTCTTGATCATGATAGTTTTTGGCAGATGGTTCAGAGAAAACCTTTGAAATATGTTTTTATATGTATGTATTTTTTCTATCCAGTAAAAACAAAAAACAAACAAAAAACAGAAAATCCCCCAAATGTGGTTCTAAACATGGTTCCAAAAGCTGTTCAAAGGCAATTGGATTTGCTTGAGGCTCTTGAAGATGTTTCACCTGTCATCCGAAAGGCTTTCTTTAGCTCCACGTGTGAGCAGTGACCCTAACGACTCACATGCGACCTCACCTACACTCAAAGTGTTAACAACCCCTGTCAGTGTGTTTATAATTTAAAGTGGTCAGACAGGTGTCATTAAAACATGAATAATCTATTAACAAATTTTGCCCACGCAAAAGTATTTAAAATCCCTTTATAACTTTACTGAACTATACACAAATGTGTTTTTTTTTGCAATATTAGACATTATTGTCATACATGTACATATACAGTGACATATTTATGTGTACAAAGACAGAACAATGAACATGATTTTATTGTCCAATGAACATGTCCAGTGGCTTTTCTCTGAGCTACACCCAAAGAAAAAAAAGTGTCCAACTAAGCTTCAAAGTTCACTTTCAGACGTCCAGATTCACAGGAGGGAATGATGAATGAAACACAAAACTGAAGTTTGGGGAAAATGGTGTTAACTTTTTTCTTACTGTGTAAAGCAGAAGTGTCCAAACTGTTCCACAAAGGGCCGTGTGGCTGCAGGTTTTTGTTGTTGTTACCACTGGTGTAAAGTAAAATGAGTAAACAGCTTCACATTATGTCACAGCCCACAGACCTTTATCTCATTGTGTGATGCAAATACCTGTTGTAGTTTCTCTTATTAAAGACATTACTGTGGCATATTACAGGGAGCTCACTTACAGCCACACCACAGGGATTTATCGTCCTCTACTTTCCTGTGTGATTTGGAATAAAGATTAGTCCAGAAATTGACTTAATATAATATGTGGCTGTTGCACACCAAGAAAAAGGTTGTTCACACCATTTTCATCAGGCTTCAGTGTTGTTTCCCAGAGCTAAACCTGCAGAGCTGAGCCAGTCAGGATTTTATTGATTCATACGACAGAATTACACTGAAACTTGTGAACTGTACCATAAAGTGTTACCACCAGTTCTTGTGAACCCACAAAGTCAATAACTATTCTGTGCCAAAGTTGTGTTACATCAGCTGGAACAATGAACATGCTGCTGCAGGATGTGGCACGGGAAATCCAGTGTTTGTTCAGTAAACAGTCCGCGTTTGTTGTTACATATTAATGGATGAGCAACCAGGTGAAGGTGTTCAACAAGCTCGTCGTAAAACTATATTGCTCCGTCATACTGAAAACAAAAATTCATCCTGAGGGGAACAAAAATGTCTGAACCACATCATCACAGTCCATCCAGCAGGCGTTTCAGTCTGGACCAACTGAGAGAAACAGACTCGTCATCCACTACCACCACCGCCATCATCACCATCATCATCATCATCATCATCTCTAAAACTGCAAACACAGTAAATAAACATAAGTTCTGGATCTGACATTGTATTGGTAGATACTCTGTGTTAAAGGGTGAGTTGTGCTTTTCCAAAAAGAAATGTTAATGTTAATGTAAACAGAGACTCTCACTTTGGGCCCCTTGACCCCTCAAACCCCTGGGCCTGTCCCCAGTCAGCTGGAGCTATAATCCATTTATGGTAACTGCCTGATAGCCAATGTGAACATTTTCGACTCTATAAGAAAACAAAGAACGGATGAATTAGTTTTGGTCCCTGTGAGGTTTCACTGTCTCATGTGGGGGGAGGATCAGTCCAGTCTTACGTCCTCTAGGAGGCAACGAAAACCTTTTGTTGGGCGGCGTCCTGTAAAAGATCCAGTCCTGAACTAGGATGTAGCAGCAGGGAACCTTTTTCGAGTTACTTCTTTAGCATCTATTTATTCTATAAATAAATATTTTATTCTTTAATGAAGACAGATGATCCAGAGCAGCCCTCGCTGACGTACATCATCCTTCGAAGCTCAACTAAAATTTGTAAAATTAAGAAACGGTTTCCTGGGGGAAACGTCTTCACTGTCACAGTAACAGATGGAGAGGACGAAGAAGCGTAGGCCACGTGAAGAGCAGAACTGGTTCATCCAGTCTGTCGTCCTTTACTTTACATACCTGGCTTCAGATCTCTTCTTAAAGTTTGAAATATCACCTGTTCCCACCTCAGTCCTCCAGCCCCACTGTGTTTCTCCTGCTTTATGTTTTGTTTTACAGGTTTCAGGACGCAGCAGGTCACTCCAGGTATTTGGGGATGCAGCCTTGCAGTTCGATGAGCTCAGGCCAGTTGTCGTATTTATTTTTTTCGCGGTCATTCTTAAGATACTGTAACAAACAGAAACACAGTGCTGGTTCTTATTCAGGCCAAACAACTAGATAAAAGGAAATGATTAGTCAATTAATTGATCAGTTGACTGACAAAAAAAAACACGGCAGTATCACACTAAACATTAAAAGGAATTCAAATTGAACATGTCTTCTACATTAGACCAAGATGGTGAAACCAGAGAAGAGTCTCTGAGGGTTAAAGAGGTTCTGATAAATCTCAGCTGGCAGGTCATACCTTCTCAAAGTTGCTCTTCACTGTTGCTCCTTTCCCACCAACAAACACCCAGTTGTCTCTGAAGCCCAGTGACTGGACCACAGAGCTTCCCAGTTCAGCAATCAGCTTCCTCGCCTCCTCATTTAACCTGTCAGACACAGACATGTCAAACGTGGACACTAAACTCTTACGCATGTCTCATAGTGTTTATTAACATGCACCGTCAGGACCAGATTAAGCTCCTGAGAGGCCTCTACACATTGCAGCACAGTTGATTTAACTGGTAGTTGTGATAATTTATAGTCTTTTTTTTTCAGTTTCTCAAATATGAATATTTTACAATTTTCTACCTGGGGCAGTTGCCTGCCTTATTGACCTGGTTGGTTAATTCAGCTCTGACAACTTTTTTTTTTGAGAGTTTGAAGAAGTGAACGAGAGCAAACTTTGGGCCCAGGACCACGTTTCTCTGATAACATCTGATTTATCAGTTGATATCACAGCTGATGTAAAAGGTGTCTGGAGAAGAAAGAGATTTTTACTTTGTTGAAGGATCATCATAAGACGCCATCAGCACAACAGATCCTTTCTCGATGCTCTTCAGGAATTCAATGAGAGGTTTCACGTCTGCAACACAAACACAGTCCACAGTGTTTAAACCTTCAGAGCCTCGTCTCAGTTCAAACACATGAAATGAAACGTGTTGTAGCTTACCCCCACCGTACATGTCAAAGTGACCGCTCTTTATGACGTCCCCTGTTTTACCTGTTAGAGGAGGAGACTGATGAATTCACCTGCAGCGACTTTATCATTAAGAATCATTAATGAAACCGCAGCAGAGGCGATGCAGGTTTGTTGGTTCAACACTCACCGCTTAGTATAACGATGTTTATTCCAAATCCAGCGTTGTTTAATACTGTTCCCAGAACCCTGAGAAAAGTTTGATAAACTGTGGATGTCAGCTGATGTGTCAATACATCAAAAGTCAGCTGTTCATTTGGCAGCATTCACTGCAGTAAACACCATCTTCAGAGAGAGAAAGTCAATTCACAGAAATAAACGTGCGTATGATCAAGAGGTAAATATTCTGCTTTATTTATCTGTATATTTTAATTTTAAATTACTTTATCGATCCCTCCTGGGGAAATGACTCTCTGCATTTTACCCACACCAAGTGAATGAAACACACACACAAGCATGCACATGCACTAGAGACGCTGGGGCAGGGGGCTGCCTAGCGAGGCGCCCAGTAAACTGGGGTGGATCGGTGCTTTGCTCAGGGGCACCACATGGTTGCGCTTGGTCGAGGGATCGAACCCACGACCCCTCTTAACTTGCTGCGCCACGGCTGCCTCCACGATATACATGATGTATAATTAATTTATCTATTTATCTGTACGATCAGAATTTAAAGATGTACTAACACAGATCAGAGTAAGCTGCTGCATAAACAGATAATGATATGGAGCTGGAATAATGTAATGAAGAGTGTAGACTGAGTGTGTAAATAAGGACTTATTATGATGGAGGAAACCAATTCTAGATTTGACCTTTGTAAGAGCAACATTCATGTGGGTTTCAAATGAAAGTGTGTTGTCAGGCCAGATGCCCAGAAACAAATGGATCTCAGAGCCAGGGAGCACATTTTAAAGGAACACGCCACCTGTGACAGATTCCTGCTAAAGATCATGCATCTCTTTACAAAACTGAGGAGCTTGAAGAGGCAGAGAGTCGTACATGCAGCTACAGACGTGTGGTTTGGATCAGTGAGGTCAGATTGAAGCAGGACACACAGGAGAAGAGAAACACCTACAGTTTCTTTTTGACACAGATCTTTGGAGCCATGACGTTGGCGGCTCCGCTCAGGATGACGAAGCTGAAGTGATCCTCTGGACAGTCTCTCTGCAGGCCACATGATCCAGCTGGAGGGGAAAGCAGAACTGATTAATCCCCCATCAGCTCCACCAGACTGACGTCACTGAGTCATCATCATCATCATCATCATCAGGATCAAGTTTAATCAATCACTAACCTGATGGTTTAGAGGACGTCTTGGACGTCTGACTGGACATGTCGGAGCCTTCAGATGAAGCTGGAAACACAAGATGCAGAGACGTTAAAGTCACAGGACGAAGCTACAGGAAGTTACAGGCAGATTTCCTGTTAAAGAGATAAATATCTGTATCAACCACCAACTAGTTGCAGGCGTGAAGCGTCGGCTGGGATTCATGTCAGTTCTAACATGATCCACTGTCCACTGATCCACTGTCTAGGTAACAACATGTCCTGAGTTCATCAAACCAGGTGAGGACCTGCTAAACACAGGATCTGTCCCAGCACCTACACCTGTGCTCTGTCAGGTTTAAAAACTACACTCAGTGAGCTCTGCATCAGGAGCTGTACTCTGACACTGGATCCAGGTCTGGAGACTGGGGGGGATCACTGAACTGTCATGTTCATGAAACCAGTTTGAGACTTTAGCTCTGGGACCTGGAGCTTTATCGTGCAGGAAGTTGCCTCTGTTTGATGAATTTCAGGTTAAATAACTGACTTTTCCACTGTGAAGCTTCTAAACAGACATGATCAAACTAACATGCAGGACACTGTCACATCAATCAGACAATGAAAGGCTGAGTCATGAGCACGAAGCTGTGAACGCTCCTACCTGTGAATGGGTTAATGTATTTCTGCTGAATGACTGTGATAAAAAGAACCACGGGCACCAGCACCAGCGTGCACAGCAGCGCCCCTGAGGGACAGAACCAGACAAACATGTAAGTGAATAAACTGTATTTAAGTCATCACCAGTTCTACCAGTCAGACCACATCACAGCCGAGGGCTGAACTGAGAACATGAGATTCCACTTAAATCTGGAGTGCATGTAAACCTGCAGCAGAGTTAATCTGAGGGATCTGTCTGTCATGAATCTTTGCTTCTTTCTTGTCAGATCTTGGATCATTTTCTCTCTTCAGATCAAAAATAAAAATGAAATTTATACAACAATGTGACGGTGGGAGAAGAAATAAAAAGGAAAATTCACAATCAAATTGAGATTTTAGTTTAGTTTTAGGACCGACTGGCTTGATGATACAAGATTTGCATCGGGGGATTTACATGTTTTTTTTATCAGAAACAAAAACTAAACAAATGAAAAACCATTTCTAAAGGAGAAAATCCACAGCAGGTGAACCAACATGGAGACGTGTAGGTGTTTCAGGTTAAACACTAAATCTCATCACATCTCATTTAATGTTCACTCAGAGACCAGTTTATTTGATTAAACTTCACCTTTTCAAAATGCCATTACACAACTTTCCTACCTCTGTTTAAGATTTAAATATGGGCTGCTCAATAAACTAATAATTCATTTTAATTTTATTTTTAATGTGAATTCTGAGTGAAATCATCCTCCAACTATTACAACGAATAAAGATGAAAATCTGTAAATGAAAGTTGAAGCAGAGAAACGAGGGATCAGTGACACACAGGCACACCCGAAGGAAGTAACCTCAGTAATAAAACACACACATGAGCACACACACTCACACGCATGCACTCACACTCACACACATACACAGACGTGAAAACTTACTTTTTCTGAAATTCTGTCGTCTGGACATTTTGGTTTTTCCTGTTGAAGAAACAGAGGTCTGAGTGTAGGTCACTGCTTCGTCTCCTGATTTGAAAGTTTTTGAAGCTCTTCTCTGACTCGGACTCACACAGCGTTTCCTTCACTGACTGATCACGTCCTGCTGTGATGAGGATTCACTGAGGTCAACAGCACTTTTCACAAACAGAACATGACTGTGCTCTGTGTATTTTCATAACTGATTAATCTGCTAATTACCATACTTAAATATTCGTTTCCTTCTTCAAAGTGAGGAAACGTAAGTGTGGAACATGACGTACAGACATGAACATGTCCTAATGTTTCTCTGCATTCGCTTCCTCTGTCTCTTTCTGATAAATTTCTTTTCTGAACAAAAGCATAAAGTTAAAAAACAGTTTTACTTCATTTTGATCTCTTCTTCTGCGTCTCAGTAAAAATGTGTTTTTTTCGTTTTATTGCTGCAAATAAACTTTAGGCTGCAAAAGAAAATCTTTTTGATCATTCTGTCTTTTAAATTCCAGAAATTACAAAAGCACAGCCAAACATTTGTTATGTTCAAAACCCAAAAATAATCAGGTGATCATCATATAAATAAAGAGACAATCAGCAGATTCTCGCAGCTGCGACGCTGGAACCAGCAAATGAACATTAATCAAAAAGAAAAGTGACTGATTAACAATTAACACAGAAAAACAAATCAGGACGGTGTGTGAATCCAGGTCCTGAGGAAACACACTTCCTCTCTGCGACCTAAATGAGAGCAGACACCTGTGCAGGTGCAGAGGCTGAATCATGGCTCCTCTGTGGGACCAAACCTTTACCTGAGCTGCTGGTCTGACTTCACCCTGACCCCAGAACAAAGACTGTTACAGTAAAATGTGTGAAAAAGTCTATGGAGTTTTGTACTGACCGACTCTGACAGTGAGCATGCCTCTGACGTCCCCGCTGACACTGAAGAGCCAGCTGTTTGTTAGCTGAGCTGCCAGGAAAAACAGGTAGATCCTGTTCCGCCTTCCTCAGCCTAATCGCCCGGTTACAGCCAATGAGCTGCACCCAGCCGGTCAGAGTCCATGTTATTCATCTGCTGATAACATAAATGTGAAGAACTTTTTACTGTTACCATTTGTTTTTACAGAAGCTGAATGAGCAGAGCTGAAAGGCACAAGGAGCTGAACTCAAACAGTCAGAGCTCAGTCCTATGGCACTGAACAACACTGAGATCTAACACAAGCTTCAGATAGGCCTGGATCAGAGGCAGGGGAAAACACAATGAGCTTCAGCATGAAGACAAAGAAGAAATGAAAGAGAAAAAACAAGGAGGAGGAAGAGAAAGAGTAGAAACGCTGATAATAGAAATAATGATAAACACTCACATATTAAATTACAAAGGGTGTTCTGCACATTCTCCATACCCTGTTCATGTGACTGAGTATTACCTTCTGAAGAGAACAGAGGACAGAGGACAGAGAACAGAGGACAGAGAGGACAGTTTCAGCCACAGAGATAATTAAGTTGTAAATAATTGCGAAGTAAACGTTTGTTACTTTCTTTGTCCCTGGTCCTGTTTTGTGTGATTAGTGGTTTGAACATTGCGTCTCTGAACCTGACCGAAGACGTCAGCCTGAGGAGACGGACTCGGCTCAGACTGGTTCAGCCGCTACACACACCCTCAAACCACCGTGTGAACCGAGGGTGTGTCACAGGGATCCAAACATACACCAGAGAACACCGTCTTCACCACGTTCATGAACCATGTTCTGGCTGCTTAGAGTCAGTGATCAGTATCTTGCCCAGGGCTGCCTAGAATCGAACCACCGACCTTCTGGTTAGTGGATGACCGGCTCTAACAAAGGCAGCCTCTCCACAGCAGAGTGAACTCACTTAATATCCCAGGATTTCTGTCCTGCTGCCCTAAAAACTCACTGAAGAACCTCATGTGGATTAATCCGCCACTGAAAATAGTCCGTAACTGAACATGAGATTTGTTGATAGTACGAAAAAAAGATAAAAGAACAGCAGCCTTTTGTTTTCCTGCTCATCAGCTTCCACCTGATCACACGGAGGTTTCAGCTTTGGGAGACATTATGATGATGGACAGCAGGAAGTGGTTCTGGTCCATTTATTGAAGGCTACAACAGGAACACGCCATCAGGTCCTTCTTGAAAAATATCACAAACAGATGAACTTTGGTTAAAGACCAGTCTGCAGTCTGAGTTCAAACGACCAAACATTTCACACAGGTGCTGCGAACCGACAAACGAAACTTTCACACATTCAGAGTCTGGCTGATGACACAACAGTTATTGCATTCACAGGCAAGGTCTTATGTACAACTCAGCCACTGAGTCTCAGTTCTTAAGGCTTCCAGCAGAACTGGATCCAGCCTCTGACTGAGTCCATCTCCAGGACCACGAACAGAGCTCAGTGTTTCCCACAGGAAGAGAATTTATTCCGGGCTGCAGCTCATATTTGCTTCATTATCAATTAACCTGCCCATCATTTTCTCGATTCATTGTTCAGTCTATAAAATGTCCAAAAATGTCCCAGTTTCTCAGAGTGACTCTGTTAGTTCTGATGGACTGATACTGGAAAAGATTTTTATTTAAAATCAGCTCTTCAGGTTTTACATGGACAGACACCAGAGGACATCAGTCTGTCCAAACTGTCCCTCTTAGACCCGCTGGTTCAGGTCTTTTTTTATCTGAGTTCTGGGTCAGTCTGCTGACGCTTCTGAATCAGAGCCTGTAAACACATGTTCACAGACTCACAGCTGTTGTGTTACCAACGCATCCTATGTTTATTTTGAATTGAGCGACTTGGTTTTTCTCAGGGACGATCTGATGTGTAACCGTCATTGAGGCCGTTACTACACTGTCCTCACTGTTCTTCCCTGATCCAGGTTCTTGGATGTGACTCGTCCTTGTTCTTTTGTGTGACAGAGGTTTTGTATGAAAATAAAAAAATCTGTGGATGAGGAGGCAGACGAGCAGATGCTTCTGAAACTGCAGCAGACGAACGGGAAGTGTCTCAAACATCTCCAGGTGTTTTAAAAAGTAAATTACACAAAAAACAATTTTGAATAAATACAAAAACGACCAAATAAAACCTGTGTGTGAAACACCTGAATGCAAGTTATGATGTATGTTCATCTACATTCATGTCCAGTTTGACTTGAAGCCACATCTTCAGTCCACAGTGGTCTACATCCCAGTGTGTTAGTCTACATAGACTGGTGGTTTACTGGTAACACTGGTTTACAGTTGTTCAGGTCTCAACAGGCAGAGCTGCACAGGTCTCAGGTCTGAGCGATAAATGAAAAGTACAATTATTTCAGAAGGTTTCTCGTTTTTGCATCATCTGATAAACTGCACCTGTGGAGCTGATGAAATTCAGTGAATCCTCCTTTATACCGTCTCCAGTCTAATATCATCGGATTTATTCTTTACTCTGTTGCAGCCAAGGTCTAATTTTTCTGTTCTTTCTGTTCATGGTAATTCAGAGTGATGGTGTGGTTATATCAAAGACTAATTACTGTCACGGTCAGTTACTCTGTCAGCAGGAAAACATAACCATGCGACATCCTGTTAATTCAGTTCATTCTCATTCGACTAAAAAAAAAAAAGCAGCAAATCTCCTGAACGAGGAGGGAAGATTCCAATATGGTCAAACGGGTTAACGTGACAAACTCAAAGGTGATCTGAGTCACTCACAGGAAAATCTATCGGTGTGACGATTTGATCTGATGCTGCTCAGTCTGTGTGCAGCGACGGTGCACCACTGCTGCAACACAACAAACACACAATGGAAGAACCACACATTATGTGTGTTTCCAGAGATTATGAGAGTACAGGTTTAGAGGGATGTTTCTCAGGGTGTGAGAAACCACTCTGACCTCTGACCTGGACCAACCCTGAGAACAGGACTCAGTGCCACAGGCCAGCAGAGCAGCTTCAGTGCTCTGGATGCGTTCAGGTACAACACTGAGTGTAGGTCACCTGGGTTTTCCCACAGCTCTGAGCTGTGAACAGAGAGTGTGTCACTTCTCTGTGGTGGAAAAGGATGTGAAGGAAAAACATCAAGAAAACGAAATAAAGAACAGGAACATAAGAGTTCCATAAAAACAGCTGGATCCAGTTACAGCACATTTCATGGAAATGAATCATTCAGACTCTTCTCTCACTGGAGATGAGAAGATGCTTTACTGCTCTGTCTCACAAGAAAAAAATCCTGGATCCGCCACTTTGACCAGATCCACACCAAAATGTAACGTGTTCTTCACTGGACCGTGTCCCGTCCCTCCACCAAATCTGGGGCAAATCAGTTCAGATTAAAAGATCTGAACCCATGTAATCCTGAACCTGAACCATGTAATCCTGCTGACAAATAAACAAACAAACAAACAAACAAACAAACAAACAAAGCAACAAAGAGACACGGGTTAAAAAACATAACCTCGTCAGCTGAGGTCATCACTGGAAAATGTTAAGTTCAAATGCAGTTTGATTAACAAAGCTGAACAAAGACTTACATACCTTACACTGTAAAATGGATTCTGTTAAGATGAAGTTGCGTATTTGAGAATATTGTGAAAGGTTAATCGTCACATCTCTGTATTTATGGTCATATTTATCTTCATGTTTTGTAAACAGTATCTATGGTGACACAATGAATACATGTTAGACTGTATATATGAAGCAGGTGCTGCACTGGAGACGGGTTGTGTGGCAGTTGTTTTCTTGGACTTACACTGAAACTCAAACTGGTCTGCACATCACTGTGTGTGTGTTCTCGAAGGAAGACATCGTAAACCAATCAAACGCGAGATATTACGCGACCTGTGAGGACAACTATACCGACTCAAACAAAGGTGATTAAAACACAGGTGTATCTGGACCTTCAGGCGCACATGAGCCAGAGGATGGAAATACGGGAAAAACCGTGGGTGAGATAATTATAATATTAACTGTGCAGCCCTCCTATTAAGATGGACAACACCCCTGGGCGGTGTCCATCTCCAGGACCAGTCCGTCACCAGCTCCATGTGGAAGACCAACAGCCACCACCCAAACGTGGCTCTTCACAGAGGTTCACCAGGTCTACATTTCCTCTGTGGTCCGTCAGTGTGGTTTACTCCTCGACACAGGCGGTCCAGACCTCCCTGACAGACCACAAGCGACGCCACTACAGGGACGGTCTACGTCCCCGGAGCATGATGGTCTACATGAGGGCGTTGAGGTGTCCGGAGTGTCCTACTGAGTTCAGCATCAAGGCTCTCTGTTCCAGCGCCGCCCTCTCCTGCTCTACCATGGCTCTGTCCCGCTCCACCGCCACCCTCTCCCTCTCCAACCACAGCCTCTCTGCCTGCACAGCCGCCCTATCTCTCTCCACTGCTGCCCTATCTCTCTCCACCATCTCCCTCTCCCGTTCCAGCGCCGTCCTCTCCCTCTCCACCATCTGCCACTCCCTGTCCAGTCCTCCCAGTGGCCCGTCACATGTCTCCGAGCTCTGCTGGTTCTGCTCCGTGGCGTCGCAGAACGCCTCCTGTCCGTAGTCGGAGGAGGAGGGAGGGGGAGGAGGAGGGGCGGGGCGGGGCCTGTGTCTGGGGGCAGGGTCAGGGTGCTGCTCATCGTCATTGGTGACAGGGGCGAGGAGGGGGGCACTGCTTGCCAGACGACCCTCCATGGCTTCATTCATCAGGTGAAACCACGGCCAGGAGGAGGCACCGTCTGCTACACTCTCCATCCCTACAGGAGGATACTTCAGATCCTGAGAGAGGAGGAGAGGATGGGAGGAAAGGAATCAAGGAGAGGAGAGAAGGAAAAAATGAATCTTTGTGTCAGTGAGGCGTCTTCAGTAGGAACCAATGGGCTCAGAGCTGAGAGCCACAGACAGAGGAGAGACGGACGAACAGTCTCTGTGTCTGAACATGAGATTTGTGTTTGACTGTAACAGAAATGGAGGTGAGCACCAGATTACCTTATATCTCCTCTTCAGATTGTCCCATTTCTTTGCCATCTGGTAGGTTGAGACCTTCCCCTGCAGCCCCAGCTCCTTCAGGATGGCCCTGAGAGAGACGGAGGACAGACACCGTGAACAGAGGACAGATTCAGACCATTGAGGAGAAAATATGGCATTTCAGCTGCCGTATGACATCTAACCACAGCAGAGAGTCTTACTTCCACGCGGCTTTGGCGGCATTTCTCCTGCCAGTGAACAAGGCTTCGTTAGCAGCTCGGAGTTTAATCATCCTTCTGGTGTCCTGGTCTGTCACTGTGACGGAAACACACAGGTGTTGACACAAACAGTAGAGAGATATGCACTATGAGCTGTTGCTGAATGTGTGTATTCGTGTGAAAGTATGTTGGTCTTATGCTAATCATATGCTAACCATATACTGACAAAATATATTGTCAGACAAATGAATGAATGAAACAGATGAACTGATGAACTGTTACAGAAACCTAATCACGCATAAGATTCTCAAAACAAGCAACAGAAGGACAAAGAAATAATAAAAACATAACTAAATATCCCAGACTGAAATCACACACATCAGTGATGAACATGTGAAAACATGTTTAAAGAACGTGGTTCTGTTTACATCACTAACATTTTCATCATCTGGACCAACACTGAAGGGACGATGATAACCCAGAGGAACCTGTCTTACTTTTATAAGAGAGGTCAGAGGGTGTTGAACACTCTTCTCCGCTGGCGTCAATGTAGGTGACGTTCCCATCAGCCTCTGTGTTGTCCCCCCCCACCATGCTCTCCAGCTCCGACATGCTGCTCCTCTCTGCCATCAAACAGTCTCTGTCAGGAGGAGGAGACGATCCAAAGACGCCGTCCTCCTCGTTAGTCCAGACGGGCGTCACTCTGGGAGCTTTCCCCGCCAGACGTCCCTCCAGAGCATCACTCATGAGCTGGAACCAGGGCCACGAGGCTGGGTTAGTCTGGTTCTCCATCCCTCGAGGAGGAAACTTCAGGTCCTGCAGACGTGTAGACAGAGACAGGAAGGCAGACACAGCGATCAGAGACGAGAACTAGGCAGCAAAACCTCCAGCTTACATCTCCTCAGAGTCTATAACAAATACAACAGGCAGAATTCAGAGTGCACTCAGTTTACCCCCCCCGAGTACAATTAAAAGCCTCACTACCTCATTAGAGCCACGGAAAGTCAGAGCAAGTGTGAAAGCAAACTAAAGAAAAAAGCTTCTCAGTTGTAGGAAATGAAGCCTCCTGAGGACCTTCATCATGGCTACAGCGCGCCTTCACTGGCTGTTCACTGGCTTTGAAGTTTGTTGTGCAGATCAAAGTGTCGAAGGTCGTCACCTTGAATTTGGTCTTGAGGTTGTCCCACTTCTTGGCGACCTGGTCAGGTGTTATCTTCCCCATCAGACCCATCTCCTTCACTATTCCCCTGTGGAAACAAAACAAAGCCAGTTAACTTCTCTCAGTCACTTCACACATGGTGTAATTTAGTAATGACAATGAGAATCAATTCAGAATCGGAGAATCGATTATATCAACACAGCTCTATTCTTTGAGTTCTTGCTCTTTTATTCTTCGCTGTATATCAGTGGTGCTGTTGGAATTTCCAAAACCAAGAGAAAGAATCACAGTAAATAATTCCCAAGATGCCAAAAAAAAAAATCTTTTTAAACTACTGACCACATTTTATTTTGTGCTCCTTTACCTCCAGGCCGGCTTAGCGGTATTTCTCCTCCCGGTAAACAGAGACTCGTTAGCAGCTCTTAATTCAATTAGTCGCCTGGTGTCTTCCTCTGTCACTGCAAAACAGAGTGAAAGAGACTGAAATGCAAAGTCACAGATAAAACTAACCAGCAGTGAAAAAGACTAATTCATCTTTTCTCCACCTTGACCAAAGAAACATTAAAATGCTGCTTTTGTGTTAAGGCATCTGTGATTGTAATAACATGAAGATGCTTCGCTGCTCCAGGTTTTGTTGAATAATGTCTGATAAAACACATCTGATTCATGAAAAGACAGATGTCATAAAAAATAAAACCCTGATCTTCCATAAAACAAGCGCACACCTACACATACACACAGTTTTCTTTCACTTCTTACATTTGTAGGTGAACTCAGCCATCCGGTGCAGCTCCCCCAGAGCCGTGGACCCGTTCTTCTCTTCGTTATCAACCAGTAGGTCCATCTCCGACTCCGTCAGAAACTCGGCCATTCCCCCTCTGCTCCGACGGGCACGTTTCTTAGGCGTTGGCGACAGCGGCTCACAGTCTTCATCTTCGTCCTCCACGATGGGTGTGAGGATGGGTGCGGCACCAGCAAACCGTCCCTCCATGGCGTCGTTCATTCGGTAGAACCAGGGCCAGGAGCTGGGGTTCGTCTCCACGCCTCGAGCAGGAAACTTCAGCTCCTGGTGGAGACAGAGAACTCTGCAGATCGTCCACAGAGGGACCTTATCCTCCTGCCACCAGCACCAGCTCCTGTTACCCACGGCTCACAGGGATGTCACTGCTTTTCTACACGGTGCATTAACTATTTAAATGTGTGCACAATAACACAAGGATGTTATTTTTTTAAAAAGCAATGGAAGAAACATTTGGTCACAATCTGAAGGAACGAGGGGAGCTGACCCGTGAACATCAGGCCTCGTGAAGGAACCTTTTCCTATTCTTAACCTCTCCTGCTGTTTCTGTGAGCTTTGCTCGTACAAGTGTTTCAGGTCTGATTTAACAAACTGTCTTCACTGGACAAACTGAGTCCACAGTCAACAACCTGATTTATGTTCTACAGATTTGATCATTGGTGAAGCTGCAACAACAACTGTTTGATGAGCAGAAAGTTTGACAGTAACCGTGACACGGATCATTCGGCTGCACTGGAAATACTTTTGATATGTTAAATAAATTTTAATAATAGCACTAATTTACTTTTACTTGTGTAAAAATTGCACAATTTGGTATCACTACTTTTACTGCAGTAAAGAACAGAGCTGCAACAACTAGACAATGGAAAGAAAATGTATCTGTAGATATCTGTACAGTACAGCTGCCAAGGTGTGTCCGGTCAAATCAGAGCTGTACTGCGACAGAAAGGAGGAGGGTCTGACAGACATTAACCGTGACACTGCAACCAGTCATGGACAGCTTGTTTCTGGAGCTGGACCTACCTTGTATCTCCTCTTCAAGTTGTCCCACTTCTTGGCTAACTGATCCGTGGTCAGTTTCCCCTGAAGACCCAGTTCGTACAGAATTGCTCTGAAAGACATGACGCTCATGTTGAATCTCACAAACTGAACCTTTACCAGCACGACCCACATGTGAGACGATGTGACATGGTATCATATGGAAATGATATCAAAGAGAGAGATGATACCGGAGAAATATAAATGGAAATCCCACTTAATTAGAATTACTGCCTCGTAGTTTATACCTCCAACCAACCAGTCAGTCAGTCTGTTCAGGCTCATAGAACATACACAGTAAAGACTCTAAGGAATTTAATAAAAAGTATAATGTGTATTTTATCATACTTGGCAATGAATTCTTGAGTTATGGCCAAAAATGTGTTTTACGAGGTCACGGTGACCTTTGACCTCTGACCACCAAATTCTAATCAGTTCATCCTTGAGTCCAAATGGATGTTTGTGTGAGATGTAAAGACGTTCCCTCCACCTGCATTGTCCCATTCATGAGAATGGGACGGACAGATGGACACCACATGTAAATTAAGACTTGTTTCAGATAAAAGATCAGGCCTGGGATTATTTATCAAGCAGGAATTTACAGACATGAAATATGAAACATGAAAAAAGTAAAGAAAGGAAGAATTATCCAATTAAAAAATGATTTACTTAAGGTGCACATATGAATTCAACATAACATCAGAGGTCTGAGATAGTGGTAGTGGAGATTTTAATGGTGCACATGAATGCGAGTCCTCATGTGAGCTTGAAACAAAAAACACTGCACCACAGTCAGTGCTATTACAAATCTCCTAATGTTTCACACATTCATTAAGCCAGTTCTGAGAGACTGAACAGAGTCTGGACTTTCAGACTCCACCTCTGCCTCAGTCATGACTCAGCACTGAGTCATGAGGAGAGCCTGGTTGAGTTATGGTCCCATTACTGTACATGACTGAAAGCAAAGTGCTCTGGTCCTGGTGCAGGGACAGAACTCACGTGTCTGAGAGGAAACCACACAGAAACCGTCTGAAGCTTCACTCACCTCCAGGCCGGTTTGGCTGAGTGTTTCCTGCCAGTGAAGAGTGCTTCGTTTGCAGCTCGAAGTTTGATCATTCGTTCTGTTTCTGGTTCAGTCACTGTTAAGAAGAACAACAGTTTTTAGTTACACAAACAGTGAAGATGGACTTAAAGAGAAGGAAAGAGCTTGGAAGAGGACGAATAATTCAACAGCATAATGTGACTCTGAAACACAATCATGCCTGGTTCTGTTGGATTTCATAAAACTGCCCTAACCCTAACCCCATGCTATGAGTTCAGAAACCCACTGTGTTTCATTCTAACCCCCTCTTTGAACTGGGGTAAATGAATACTGATGCCTTTTTAGTATTTTATGTCACCATCGAGAATTATCCCCAAGATCTTTATTTTAGGTAAGAAAGAAGTTCCTGGCGGCTGGACAGGTTCAGGCATCATTACACCGGGTGCACTCCAGAACCTGACTGGCACAGTGCCGGTGGTCTGACATGGTTTCTGCCTCATTTCAAGTCTGCACCATTTGAACCAACAGCACTGTAAACAACAGGGACCAATAAACTCATTTCAAACAGCTCATCATGGCTGAACCCACATGTAAAAGGATCTGTAGTGTCTCTGCCAACATGTACAAGCTGAAAATGAATTTCAAGTTCTCCACAGGATGTCCGCCACCTGCTGCCACTTAATAATCAGCTGACAGAGAGACCTGGTGTCGTACCTGCCGTCTCCTGTGCCACCTGTCCTGTCCTCCTGTGCCATGATAAACTGCAGCTGTCTATCCTCCTTTCTGTAGCCCGTCGTTAGTACGATGAAGTAACACTCTACACAGGGTTTCTTCAGGATTCACCCCATTAAATTTCAATTTACATTTTAATACCACAGAAGGTAATTTAGTGCTTCACCATTACACCAGTACACTAGTATGGAGGTATGACTGAAAACCAGTGGGAATGATATAGAATTATTTTTTATTGTATAACATATTTTCAGTACTTTGCAGCAGGATTTAACAATAAATCCAGATGCTATAAGTAACTAAAGGACTTCAGCCTGGACCCTGATAAGCAGCAGAATGGATTAACCAATGGAATATGATTAAGGAAGGTAATTTGTTCTTAAATCTGTGTTTGCAGATACCCTGTAAAGCTTCATCATCAGATGAGCAGCGCTGCAGGTCATGGACTCTGACCCACACTAATCTTACTGAACCACCTGAGCTCTTCATGTCAGGGCTCAGTCAGGAGGGTCGGCCTACTTTTATAGGAGCACTCGGTCATCCTCCTCCAGCCCATCGGGACTCCCTCAGCAGGAGGAGCCTCCGTTTGAACCGTCCCATCGTCCTCTGCCGTCTCTGCTGCCACCGTGTCCTCCATCTCCGTCTTGATGAGGAACTCCAGGATGTCGGTGTTCTCCTGGTTCTGGCTGGGTTGGCTGTTGCCGCGGTGACCAACGTTGGCAGCGTTCTCTGGGCTCAGCACCAGGTTGCTGTTGTAGAGGCGACCCTGCATGGCTTCATCCATGATGTGGAACCAGGGCCACGACTCCACAACACCCCCAATGTTATCCTGGCCCTGGTAGGG
This sequence comes from Toxotes jaculatrix, assembly GCF_017976425.1. Taxonomy (NCBI): domain Eukaryota; kingdom Metazoa; phylum Chordata; class Actinopteri; family Toxotidae; genus Toxotes; species Toxotes jaculatrix. Next base: position 28,917,762 of record NC_054398.1, read on the forward strand.
CTGCTTCAGGTCCTGGAAAAGACAATAAGGTTTATCTACAGGAACATACTGACACCTACAGGTTGATGCAGGTATGTACACTATCAGTGTGTGTCTGAATAGTATGGAGTTAGCACATGTAGCAGAACAGCAGCAGCACAGTCTGTGTTTTTAACACATACAGTGAAAACACAAAGTAGTTTGCAGAATAAAACTTTTTTTAAAGACACTTGAGACAAGTAAGGAAAATGTCTAATCTGTGATTACTTTGAGGTGTTAAAGAATTTCTTTCAGAGAAAACAAGGATTCCTGTAGCATCAACCAAATTATATTAAAGACTTTTAAAATTGGTGTGTCAGCACCTAACCAAAACTCAGGTGTCTTATCTCTCTCATGTAAGTGGTGATAGATAGGACAACATGTGTACCAACAATCACCGGACAGCTTCGACTAAGTCCACGTCCACATGAGCACGTTTAAATTTGTAAACAAAGTTTTTGTTCTCTGCTTCAGACCCCGTCCAAACTTGTCTTTCTTTTCAAAAGTATCTTCAGTGTGAAGAAAGGCACAAAAGAAGAAGAAGAAGTGCACCTTCACTGATCGTGTTGTGCCTCGGGGCATCACACGGTACCTTGTACTTTGTCCGCAGGTTGTCCCATTTCTTGGCAATCTGGTCTGCTGTCAGCTTCCCCTCCAGACCCAGACCCTTCAGGATGGTGCTGAGGGAGATGGGGGGTGAATCAGAGCAGGTGAGCTGAGAGGGAACCTCATCAACACAGGTGTAAGATAAGACACCTCCTCATTAAGCCAAAGCCGGGTTCATACCTCCATGCGATCTTAGCAGAGTTTCTTTTCCCGGTGAACAGAGCCTCGTTGGACGCCCTGAACTCAATTAGCCTCTTCACATCCTCCTCAGTCACTGCAGGTACAGGGGTCAAAGGTCACCAGCACTGACAGGTCAGCTCACCTGTACACAACAGCATACAGGTATGAAACACATCCCACCAATACTTACTTTTATAAGAGTTTTCTGGGAACTGTGGCAGCGGATTGAGGGCTGGCTCCATTGTGATCATGGACGGGGAGATTGTCTGTAGTCCAGGGGCAGCAAGGGAGCAAGGGGGGAGGGAAGGAAGAGGGGAGGCAAGGAGGGGGGAGTGGAAGTGTGTTGGTATTCAGGCCTGATGCTAACTACATCCGCAGCTTTCCCGCTTTGTTCCTCCTACAGCAGAGCTCCTCCGTCCATCACGTGAGGCAGTGCCCGTGTAGATTCACCGTAACTTTGACCAGGCGGTGCTTATCTGTGTCCTCCGAGGATAACTCCCGGTAAACCGTTAAAAGACCCAGGTTGCGAGCTAGCACAGGCAGCTAACCTAAACAACAACCCGACACAGACACGGGCTTCCCGCCACTCAGCGACACCGGTTCTCGTTAGCTTTGGCTGCTTCTGACATCCGCTGTGTAACGGTAATTTATGCCATTGCTACGGGAGTGCACCAAACAGTAAATAAATCCGTTACCGTTAACGGAGTTAGCCCGCATCCCATTTCCTCTGTTCCGAGAGGAGGGTCGCTCGATAACTCCACCCAGGCCTGCCTTCTGTCATGTGACCTCCACATCGGGAGGGCGGGGTTTGACGAAAACAGACCTTTGACATTTCATACGGTGAGGTTTATCATATGATTATTTTTCTGATTGATCGTCAAAAACACAATGTACAACTGAAGAAGCCACGTCTCACATCTGAGAAATCCATGAAATGTTTTAAGTTTGCTTCAACAATAACCTAATCAGTTATCAATTATCAAAATAATCTCCTGTTGATCGACTAATCCTTTCAGCCGTAAATACAAAACGCACAAAGAAATCACATCAAATCTATAGCACAATAGTTCTGCTTGCTGTTCACTTATTGAATATTCGGATAATTTATTTCCTAATTCAACAATTGAAGTAAGAGCACACGAGTATTCCCTTAAGAAAACAAACAAGCACACAAACAAAGAGACTGGTGCCATAAAATGTTCGTCTATGTGAATAATATTTGTTTAATAAAATCAGTTTTTCATTGTAACTCTAAACATGATAAAAATCCAATAAAACGCTGTGGTAAAGGAAATAAAGCTGTAATTCACGAACATAAACATTCCTGGAGACTCTTTTATTGAGTTTTGACGAAGCTTGACCTGCAGCTGATTTATCGATCACCTCTCCTCTCTTGCCCTCTGCGGGCAGCAGGAAGCCTCTGCACGGTGAAGCCGCTCAGCCTCCACTGAAAACAACAAGTTCACCACATTCAGATTACACAGCGCCGGAAGCAGAACCGGGTGGCTTTCACAATTAAAGTCTGTTCAGAAAAACCTTTTGTTAAATTTTCATAAATAAAGTTATTTTGAGGTGTGTGTCTAACACCGGGACAGTGAAAATGAGGAAGATTAACCCCCTGTCCCTGAAACTTTACCTCTATTCAGTAATGACCAGGGAAACGGAAGAAATGAGCAACAAAACAAGAAGATGTTTCTTCCGCTTCCCCGATGCTGTGTGTGATATGTTTACCGGGACTACAGGCTGTGGACTTGTCCGTGTTTTATTTTGAAGGCGATGAGCGATCCTGCGGCCTCTGCCGTGTCTGAACTTGACTCAGGTCCTCGGTGTTTGGACGGATAAACCTTGTGATGGGGGAGCGATGGAGTCCGTGTTGAGCCTCACGTCGACATAAATGAAATAATCAGTTCTAATCTGTAAACATCTGAGATATTTGTTCGTGTCCGCGCTGAGCTGCAGTTTCCTGAACAGGTAAGGTTTCTGTGTGTAACCAGTGTTAAATGGACGGTTGTCCACAGCTGTGAACACAGACGCACAAGACAAACACAGCGGACAGAGGATGTTATGATCCGCTCTGTTCATCCTGAACAAACGATGCAGGTGTTGAAAGAGAAGGATCAGCTGACTGTTCTCTCAGGTGTTTGGTGTGAATTTATAGAAGATAAATTCCTGATGGCAGCGCACTGTCGCTTATTGTCTCTATAGAAATTATATAATATTTCCTTCGTGAACAGTGTCTCTAAATTTCAGTCAGAATATGTGAAGTTCCTGTGACAGCCCTGCAATATTCATTTAAATTGTCCTGCTACAACACACTTCTTTATTTCTTCAGTGACCATAGTAAAAATATTAGCACATTTATTCTATCTATCTATCTATCTATCTATCTGTCTATCTATCTATCTATCTATCTATCTATCTATCTATCTATCTATCTAATTATTATTACTGATGCATTAACATGAAAGGAGCATTTTACTGTTGTGGCAGGTCAGGGTGAGATGTTCTAATCTTTAATGTTTCCCTGTAGTGACATAAAAGTATTAAGTATCATAAAATTTAATACAAAAAATCAAACTAATTTCCTCATTACTGAAGCACGTGAATAAATGAATTGCTGTCTCTAATAATGCTTCAGGTGTATTCTGATAGAAATGATAACATAATATGACAGTACCATAAATTCACTTCTGATTTTTAAAGTTTGATCATTAAAGCAGGTTCAGACATGAGCAACAGCTTCACTCTGTCCCATCAACAATCAGAGACATGTTACACTTCACCCAAATCCTACTGTTCTGACTGTGTGTGTGTGTGTGTGTGTGTGTGTGTGTGTGTGTGTGTGTGTTTGTGCAGCAGCAGCATCATGTTGGCCAGAAAGGGCCTCCTGCCGGACGGCTTCCTGCTGACCCGTCTAGCCGAGGACCAGAACCAGCCGAACCGCAGCCGCTCCAAATCTCAGCGAGCCCGCTTCATCACCAAGACCGGATCCTGCAACGTGGCTCACAAAAACATAAGGGAGCAGGTAACAGAACCCCAACAACCTGCAGCATCAACTCTCTCTGGAAGCCTCTGATCAGTTGGACTATGATTAGTGGAGCTTTGTCGATCAATAAGTAACAGTGATTTTAATCAAATGTGTGTGTGTGGGGGGGTGGGGGGCATGTATCTTCATCCCCAGTGAGAACTACGCCCTTGCTTTCCTTTTGTTCAGGTGTATTTACCTTCGCCTTCTTGGTGTGTTTCAGGGTCGGTTCCTGCAGGATGTTTTCACCACCATGGTGGATCTGAAGTGGCAGCACTCCCTCCTCATCTTCACCTCGGCCTTCCTCTGCTCCTGGATGCTCTTTGCTATGATCTGGTGGCTCCTGGCCTTTGCCCATGGAGACCTGGAGCCTCGTGACCCCTCCAGCGAGCCTGGCCCTGTCCCCTGCGTCACTGCCATCCACTCCTTCACCTCCGCCTTCCTCTTCTCCATTGAAGTCCAGGTGAGCTCTGATCGACTGATCCTAGTGCAGACATTTGATGTGCAGTTAGCTGTGAACTCTGTGGTTCTGTCCTCTCCAGGTGACCATCGGTTTTGGTGGCAGGATGGTGACGGAGGAGTGTCCTCTGGCCATCACCGTGTTGATCATCCAGAACATTTTAGGGCTCATCATCAACGCCGTGATGCTCGGCTGTGTCTTCATGAAGACGGCCCAAGCCAACCGGCGAGCAGAGACGCTCATCTTCTCCAGAAACGCCGTCATTGCTCCTCGAAACGGCCGGCCCACCTTCATGTTCCGAGTCGGAGACCTGAGGAAAAGTATGATCATCTCTGCCACTGTCCAGCTGCAGGTAAAGTCTTTCAGCCATATCACATGGCCTTCATCAGCGGGTGTTTGCTCATGGAGCATAAAGCTGTAGGTGCATGGATAAATTACTGTGCAGGTCTACCAGGTACAGGTCCAGGCTGGTTGTTTCCAGTCTTTAGACTTTGTGCTAAGCTAAGCAGCTGCTGGGTGTAGCTTCTCTGAATCTCTGAATCTCCAGAGCAGAAAGACAGAAGTCCAGGCTCTTGTCCTGAGGCTGTTTTCAGTTGAGCTGATGACACTGAGTCTGTGTCTGGTTGTGTTTCCCCTGCAGGTGATCCGGCGGACAGTGACGGCTGAGGGCGAGGTGATCCCGGTGTGTCAGCTGGACATCCAGGTGGAGAACCCTCTGAGGAGTAATGGCATCTTCCTGGTTTCTCCTCTAATCATCAGCCACACCATGGAGAGAGGGAGTCCTCTGTACGAGCTCTCCGCCCAGTCGCTGGCCTCCGAGGACCTGGAGATCATCGTCATCCTGGAAGGTCAGGAGCTGGGATCCTGTTTCCCCGGAACCACATTATATCTATGCAGGATCTGTCATGGAAATTGTCGATTCCTCATTAATGAAGCCTTAGTTTGAAGCTCTAATCATTTGTTGTCGTTGTAATCCATTTCAACGACAAAAAAACTCCACAGGATCCTCTCAATTCAGTTTACTTCAAAAAATAAAATAATTGTCTGCCCAGGTAACCACACCTACACAGATCCTTCAGAAAGCCACAAGATCAAGACTTTACCAAAGACCACAAACATGAAAAAATAAAAATCAGTGTAACAGACAAAATGAGTCAGTTTCATCAGGATATGTTTAACATTCAAAAACAAAGTACAAAAGAACAAGTCATTTGTCTGTGCTCAGAAGTAGAATTTCCTCATGTTAAAACCTCATTAATAGGTCAGGCCACCAGGAGGCAGAAATGTCCCAAAATAAGAGCCCTCATTTATATCCCTTAGTAAAATAAAAGCGTGGCTGTGGACTCATTTATCATGTGTAGATGTAGTTTTTGTATTTTGTGAATTGCTTCTCTTTTCTCTTTTACTCTTGTCCTGTTTCTTTCTGCTTTGTGCTCTTTGTGGTGGTGATGTGAACATGTTTTGGTGTCAGATCTCAGTCTCTGTTACTAACACTTGTCCCTGTGGGTATAAGTACTGGTCTTGTCCTGAAGGAGGCTTTTTGCTGACATAATGGCCTTTTTCATTTCAGATTTGTCCAGATGTTCAAACCCGTAGTGTTCTGGGGTTGTGTTGCTTTAAACTGTGCACAGCAGAGCTTTGCCTGGGTGATTTCTCTGTGTGAGACCTGGTGGTTTCCGTCCTCTCAGCCTCAGTCAGACGAGTTAGAAGAAGACGTGTGCAGTTTGAAGTCAGCTGCAGTGCTGATCTGTCTGATCTCTCTTCACACTCCTCTGAGTCCCTGAGTGTCTTTCCTTTCTCTTCCTTCAGGTGTGGTGGAGACAACAGGGATCAGCATGCAGGCCCGGACCTCCTACACTCCCGAGGAGATCCTGTGGGGGCAGCGCTTTGTCTCCATCATAACAGAGGAGGACGATCGGTATTGCGTAGACTACTCCAAGTTCGGCAACACAGTTCCCATCCGGATGTCGTCTCTCAGCGCCAAAGAGCTGGACCAGATCAGAGGAGTCCAGGAGGGAGGGTCTGACATCCAGCTGCAGGGATGGGGGTTGGTCCGGGCCGGCAGAGGAGGTTTCCGCAGAGGAGGACGGGCCTGCGACAGCTCCACCCCTCAGCCCTGGTACACCCAATCAGAGAAAGCAGAGAGAGAGGTGGACCAAAAAGGGCAGAAGAAGACGGTGCATCTGGAGGTGATTGGACGACAGATTGAAGAGGACGGACTGGGAGACATGAGCAACTGAAAACGGAAAAAGGCAGCGTCTGGATTATTGTACAGTAAACGATCATTTTATCCACCTGATCCCAGTCTCATGACCTGAATCACCTGTTTAAACTTCTACCTTTAAAGTCAGAGCATCTAAAGGACTTTATTCTTTATTCTGTTATATTCTATTATACATTTGGTAATAATGATAAAATACTAGAGCAGAGGTCATGATCAACAAAACCAACTGTCCTCTCAGTTTATTACAGCTGAGCCGAAGCTTTGTCCTGTTCCATTGTTGTTGTTATCTCTCAGTGATAAAAGACGCAAAGCTTCCATCTGTTCATGTGAGTGAAAACATTTAACCTTTAGTGTCACACCATCGAAACAACTTTTTATTTCATTTCATTTCTTCCTGTGACACCTCTTATTTAACAAACTTCTTGTCAGAAGCAGCTTGACATTTTGGGAAATACAACAAGATGGATACAACAGTCAGTGCAAAATGTTCATCAGGGATCTTCAGAGGTGCTGGGAGGTGGATTTTCTTCCCTTTGGATGGAGCCAGGCAGCTGGTTCCACCTGTTTTCAGTCACACAGCTGGAGTCTCTGCTGGAGTTGTCCTCTTGTGGTTCTTCATCCTCTTTTATTATAAATTTGATCTCAGTCACATAAAGCCCAGAGTTTACATCGATGATTATACTGTCGAGATGTCCCATAAGGCCTGGTGTTAAATAATGTCATCAAGTCACAGAAAGACCAGTATTTATGTTGTAGCACACAATGTTCATCGTGGCACAGCTGCTATTTCTGAAATATCTCTGGGTCTTTGACATGTTATTTATAATGTTCAATAAATTTATTTTTTGTATTTGTGTCTAATCCCGGGATGTTCTAGTGTTTTTCCCCTCGGTACAGACTCAGGACACACGAACGCGATTCACCTCAGATCTAAAACACCAGTGGAACATCAGACGGGGAGATGAAGCCAGCTTTCATGTGATCAGAAACATTTGATGGTTTTATCTGTTGAGTTTCACCAGGAAGAAACCAGGATGTGAAGCTGATGCAAAAATACAACACAACAAAGAATTGTATTTTTGCTTGTTTGTATTTATTGTTAACTCGATAGAACTGGAACTGAAAATTAGCAAACATGGTGAAAATGTCTTCTTAGCTTGTTGTGACTTTCAAACCTGATCTGAGAAGCAGGAAGAGTCACAGGCGACTAAGAGCAAAGAGCCACACTCGGTTTAGTTCATGTTAACTTCAGTAATGATCCTGAAACTCTAAACTACTGGGGTTATTTATCCACAGTGCCGTCACATCCAGTGCCACCAAACACTCAGCAGGGACCCCACCAGGGCCAGGATGGGCGTTGCTGTGGTGACAGCATTGCCAGAGTTGCACAAGTTGCTGGTGCAGCAGCGGTAAGTGAAGCCGGAGATTGCCGGGAACATCTGGGAGAGACGAGAGTTGTCGCAGTCTGTGTACCTGATGCACTGACGGATGGTCTTCCCACCTGGAGAGAAGAAGCTTGTGAGGACCCTCACAGACGTAATGTATTCTCTGACACTAAGCTCACCCACCACAGCTAAATATCTGATCACATGATCATCTAATCTGATCACAGCTGCTTGGTCCTGACCTCTTTCACTCAGAGATACACAGGAGTCCTCAAACGTGCACTCCTGGACATTCTGACAGCGCCCGGTGTAATCAGAGCACTTGTAGCAGCGAAGTCCAGATCCTGAAGAAGAAGAAATGCGAAAACAATGTGAGGGTCTAATCCTGCAAAGGGAAAACTCAGACCAGGTGTTGTGAATCAAGTCTTTTAATGTCATGCAGCATGGAGACAAGACATACAGTTCACAGTGTGTTCTGCAGTGTTGTCTGAAGAGTGTTCTCTAGTATGACTCTTTATACCTGTAGTCAGTATGCTATAAATACCTTTCCCAGCATGAGAGACAATAAAGGCTGTCTTCTGATCACACCTACTGTAAACAGTCAGGACAACCAAATGGGGTTCACTCCCAGGCCATCTAAGATATTCCCAGATCAGCAGTTTTAGATAACCAGTTCATTCTAGGAAACATCTAGTAATCACACCTACTGTAAGCACTCAGGGCAGTTAACTGGGGTTCACTCCCAAGTTAGCTAAGGTCTTTCCAGATGAACAGTTACAGATGTCATTTCACTTTAGGAGACGTCTGTTTTAAATGACCACAAGGTATAATCCTTATTTCCTTACAACAACCCTGGGGAGAGTTTTACAACCTGAAAGAATGTGGGAAAACTTGTACAAAGGATGGTTTTGTTCTAAATTAACAATCCTAAACTTAGTATCACTAAGCACAGATACATTGAAAAACAAAAAATCCACAGAAACTTTATTTGATTCAGCTTGACCAGAAATCACTGACGTCAGATCAGCACAGACCACAATCAACAACAGAAGTGTCACTTTGGTTTGAGGCGAGACCAAAGACTGAGCACACTGATAACACGCATGGGGCTTATTTTTACAGCTTTTTATCACGGTTATGTCTCATGTATTTACCTTCTTATATCTTTTTTTTATATCTATTATATATTATATGTGAATTTCCTTAATTTGTGTAGTTATATTACAATTATACATGATATATACTATAAATATTGAGCCAGTGTTTTTAAAAATTGTGTCTTTCACTGCATATTAGATATTATATCTCTCACTATGAGGAAACTCTGCAGGTAAAAATTGTTCTCTGACACTAATGAAGATAAAAACATTGATAAATAAAATGCATTATTATTATTATTATTATTATTATTATTATTATTATTATTATTATTATTATTATTGTTTCCATTTCCAGCCACAGTCTGCAGCAGACTCCTTCCTGAACTGTCTCATCCATCACAGTGAACATTAATTTTTCTCACCTACGTTATTTATCGCATAATTCAGACGAGATTGTTTAAAAACTGAATGTTTGCTGCATGAATAGTCCTTTCATTGTGTTCTGAGAAGGACGTGTCCATTGTTTCCAGAGCTGACGTCTCTCTTGCTTCCCCTTCACAAACCATCAGCACAGCACTCAACGCCTTCCTCACCCAATTATTCACAATTGCTGTGTCAACAAACGGGGTTGAGTTAAACTGAAGCTTATTTTACTTTATTTTATTTATTCTTTTGATCAGGTTCAGGTTAAGTTACAGTGCATTAGGGAATTACATGGTAACAATCATGATCACAGACACAAAATACTGTCTGTAACTGTTAGAGGACACAAGTTAAGACACAGGAAGTGTTGTAACTATACAACAAACTGTCAGTGGTTCGACTCTCGTGACCTCAGACTGATCCTGACCCAGGTCTGATGTTGCGTAGATGTATAACTGCATTACATGAAACATCTGAGTGTGAAACACAGCGTCAGTGTTTGAGTCTAACATGTATCATCAGTATATGATATTTATAACAGACTTCAGTGTATTTGTAAGCAGATATAAGGACACTTTGTGTGTTTACTATTGTTTATATTACTAATATTTGTTGTCCATGTTTCATATGATCACAGTTGTGTTTAAACAGCAGCCTGCACTGATGTGTGTCCACAGCTGAATACACACTTTAACCAACAATGAGACCGGATCACATCAGAGTCTGTTAGAGACCAGTTAGTACAGTACATACCAATTTTTAACTTTATGTTCTGATCATACAGATAATGTTACGTTTTACTGGTAATTATTCTCTCTGGCATCACCTGAGGATAAATGAATGTACTGGTATGAGTATGTGGTCTGAGCAGGTCCACTCACCCAAATGAAGCATCCCAAACCAAACCAGCAGGAAGAGTCCGAGGCAGCGCTTCATGTTGTCTCAGCACAGACCTGAAATGAGAGCAGACGGGAGAGGGCGTCAGGTCAGACCAGCGCAGCGTCCGCCTGGTTCTGGTGTCCGGTCTCGATCCACTGTGACAGTGAACTGAGAGCGCCTCTTTGTCTGGCGGACCACAAAGACTCCCTGTGTCGCCAAATGTTCTCCGCCTCCTCCAACAATCACTCGGCCTCTGCGAGGCCGCATCACTGCGCACTGCGCCGCCCCTGCGGCTCCATCAGGTCCGGACAGACACAGCCAAACCACCTGCTCCTCAGTGATAACGGTCCAACTCCATGACTGAGTTTAACTGTCACAGATTCGATCAGCTGGTTATTGTTACTGGTGTTTTGTGTTTTAATGTATAAAAAGTTTAACTGCAGCAAATTCTACTTCCTGAGTTTTTCCTAACCCTAACCATTCTTGCTTTCAGACCACCATGAAAACCAGAACCTGCAGCGAGGAAAGCGAAACTCTACGAACCGGATCTGTTTCTTCTCGTGTTCCAGTCAGAGCAGCTCTCCCAGTGCCGACACACTCTGCTGGGCCGAGCTCTGCTTTCTGTTTGTTTACGGACGAATACGAACTTCCGTTTACGCAGAGGACGTTAGGCAGGTAGACCTTCACTGGGCTCAGGCCGCCAGCGAAGGTTTTCAGATACTCCTCAAGGCGTAATGGGTGCATTCACACCTGTGATGGGATCACCTGAGACCCACGTTAAAGCCAGGTCTGAACAGGACCACAGACACAAGATTAGGATTAGTCTGAGTTTCAGCTTCAGAGGCACCGACACCAAAACCCCATCAGACCAGGGACAGAAGAAGAACTCAGCTCGTTTTTAAAATCCTCCTGTAAAAGTTCTACCTGTGGTATCACCAGCTTCCTGTAAGGAATCAGCTTACACCTGCTACACTTTCACAGAACTGCAGAAAAAAATGATCAACACAAGCCGACCAGCCCTGGAAGAAATCTACGTCTCAGGAAATCATCCTCCATCTTAAAAGACTCTCAGCATCCTGTCCACAGCCTTGTTTCAGCTTCTCCCCTCAGGGAAACGATACAGATGCATCAAAACACAACCCACAAGACTGCTGAACAGCTTTTATCCCAAAGCCATAACCACACTCATCTGTGAAATCAAAACCCATGAAACCAATCCACGTGTAATATTTTATTGTTTTTTTATGCCTTTTTATACATCCTTTTTTTTAAGACTTAATTTATTACTCATTATAATTTATTACTGTTTTATTGATTATTTAAAAAAGTGCAATCATTTTATGGGTGTTTTTCATTTGTTCTTTTTTTCCACAGTCACTTTATTTTAAACATGAAATAATTTTATGACCAGCTCACTGCAGCACTTTAACTGACATACGTGTTAGGATTGTGTACATGTTGGAATGACTGAGATTCTTGATTGACTTTATTTCTTAACCCTTTTTTTTTTAAACTCACTGAGTATCATAGTTTGGATGTGCACCTGAATTTCGTTGTATGGAAATACAACGATAATAAAGTATCTTATCTTAACTACCCCTTTTGAACTGTTCTATGATAAGATTTTTATGATAATAATAATAAAAATAAATAATAATTCTCACTTAGGATTTGTGCTCCTTTACAGGCACGTGTCATTTGTCCTGTATTTTGCGTCAGACTTGTAGCTGAGTTTGTGCTGATCAGTTTAAAAGGAAGTGGATGCAGGTGAAGTGGTGAAGGTGAAGAAAAACTACTGGATTCTGAATCTGAAAATACACAGATACACAGTGTTTCTTCTCTAGCTCAGTTTTACTCTGTTCTCTGAACAGGTGTCTGAATCGGTGGTGTAGGAGACAAAGATTTTATAATCCTCCGACAAAATAAAAAGATGATTGCAGAATAAACTGTTCAAGAGCTCGGTGGTTCTTTCTCCATGTTGTGTAACAGCAGAAAACCACAGAGAGAGAAACAGCAGAGTTTTCTCAGGGCTGAAGTCAGGATGGACGTTTGCAGTGTCATGTGTCTGTCCCAGGGTGTGACAGACGGGATGGTCAGCTGCTGACAGAGCAGCGTCTGTATCTGCATCCATCTGCTGTCTGAAGCTGCAGCGAGGTCTTTGTCCAAACACTGGTTTTTTATTTAAACTACTTCACTCCTGCTGTGAACAGTGGAGGATTCATCTGACAGACACACAACTACTCAACAACTCTGTGGTTTCTACAAACATGAGACTCACAAGGCTGCAGCGTGCTGATGTTCATCAGTCATGAAGGCTGAAGCATCTCAGGATGTTTTCAGTGGAATTACCCAATCTGCTTTTTACTTTAGATAACATGACAAACTGAAGGTTTTAACATTTTGGCACTGAACCTACCTCTGAACAAAGGAGTCTCCTCTGTAAATGCAGTGAACTGGTCTGGTTAGACAGATTCCAGAGCCAATCAGGAATGATGTCAGCTGTGATGTGCACTCGGGGGTAATTTCCTGGGGAAGCAGACGGATTTTTGAAAATGAAAAAAACTTTGAACTGATGGCAGAAGACGTGGGTTAGATTGTATATGTGGCCTCAGAGCGTGCGTATTTAAGAGGAATTCAGGCTGCATACTGTCCTGATGTCAGGCTCCTGATGTCAGGCCCCTGATGTCCAGCTTCTGATGTCAGGCTCCTGATGTCAGGCCCCTGATGTCTGACCCCTGATGTCAGGCTCCAGGCAGCTGCAGACTCTGGTGGTTAACTACAGTTAGCAGATGCCTGTGGACAAAGATTGTTTTACTGAGCCTTGTTAACAGTGAGCAGACTCTGACAAAGAGGTCACAGTTTCACCAGCAGCCAGCGCCTCTTCACTTCCTGACACAGTGACAGCAGCAGAAGTAGGTCAGTGCTGAACTGTTCTGACTGTATATAACAAACTTTATTTGTTATTATTCTTCTCCATGTAAATGTTCAGAGAGTCGGGGGGTGTCCGGTCCCTCCTTGGCCTCCTCTGTTGGTGGCTGTTGACCCGTTCACTCCAGTGAACACATTTCCTTCCTGTCTCTACAGGAACTTGGTGAGAGAGTTTGTGCTCTGATGAAAATCTTCTCACACTCCGTCTCCTAGAAACAAAACATGCTTCACAATTATGTGTTTTCATGCATAAGTTTGATAAACTCTTCATTAAATGGCAGCAGAGTGTATAACAGCCCCTCCAGCCAGATCCCACCACGACCCCCACCTCTGACCTCAGACCCTGCCAGAGTTTACTTCCCAGTGGTGGAAAGTAACTAAACAAACTTACTTAGGTATGAATCTGATGTTGTGGTAAAAAAACTAATCTGAATAAATCTGAGGCAATAAAACTGAGGATTTTCTCTTTAAGTGATCAGACTTTATTTCTGTAGGAATGAAGGTGTTTGATGTTTGGGACTTCGATCTGTCTCAGCTTCTGAGTGAGACAGACACACTGCTTGGACGCTCAGAGGTTTTCAGCAGGACAACACGGAGTCTACTGAACGTACCAGGTTTGATGTGTTCACTGAGACTCGGACCAACCCGCGGCGGGAGAACGGTAACAGGTTCTGGAATATAAGGTCTCAGGAGCCTAGACAAGTATGAGCACCTTAAAGCCTGATGGGACGTGGAGCCAGTGAAGGGAAACTACAACTGGTGTAATGTGGTCAGATTTACAGGGCTGTGCAGAATGGGATTTTTCAGAATAATAGAATTTATATTATAGAATTACCATTGTCGATGCATTGATGTGTGAAAATTTTATTTTATTTTTATTTATTTTACTGTGAATTTCCCTCTGGGGATCAATAAATTTTTAACCTCTAATAATATACCATCATTTATTTGTATTTTTAATTTTTAATCTGAATCTGCAAAGTAAAAAAGCAGTGTCTGTTCAAGCTGTACAAGGAAACTACTTCAAATAAAGTGTTTTTTCAAATGTATTTTTAAAGCACGTGAAGCAGAAAAAAACGGTGAACAGAGAAACAAAGTGACCACACATCTGTTTTTGATGTGAAAAATCTCACAGTTCAGCAAACACCAAACATTAACAAGTTAAAGCCAACTCCACGCAGCTCTGGAGTCAGATTACAATCAGCCAAATGTCGGTATAAACACACAGTTTAAGGCAAAGCACAAAATATTAGCATTCATACGTCAAATGTTTTTGGATTGAAACTGCAACAGGGAAAACTGAAGCACGATCAAACCCACAGTCTGTTTCTGAGTCAGTGATGCTCAGTCCGTCATGATTCCTGTCAACCCACAGCTCGGACAGCACCCTGCAGCCAAACAGCTCGTTAAACAGGAAGAAGTGCATGCATACAATACACACATGCACAATATGTTCATTAAAACAAAGGCCTGCAGGTTTCATCTTCAGTGATATGAAAGGAAGAGGATTAAATAGCTTGGAGCTAAATAGCTTTGAGCTAACTATCCAGCAATCATTCAGAACTAGTTTGACATTTTGGGAAATATTTTGGAAAAACACTAATTCTCATAATTTCTCAAAAAACAATTGACCAACCCCACTCTTATGTCTGTGCACTAAGAGTGGAGCTGGCACCAGGAGGCGATTAGCCTTAGCTTAGCATAAAGACTGGAAACAGCAGGAAACAGCTAGCCTGGTTCAAGTTCAAAAATACACATACCAACACTTCCAGCACGTAACTGCCCAGAAAATTGCCCATTTCTGTTTGTGCACAGAAAAGAAAAAACAAGAACAACGTTCGGAGGTTCCACTAGGTGGAGTCATGAACTTTGGACAGAGCCAGGCTAGCTGTTTTCCCCTGCTCCCAGTCTAATCTAAGCTAGCTCCTATAGTTCTGTACTAGCACTGAACCGACGTCGGCAGAATGAAAAGAAGCGCAGGGAAAAATTAGCCTTTTTATGACTTATTCCACGATGGTTATGTCCCATTAATGTTGTATCGTTTATTACGAGCAGTAAAAACCGTTTCCTGTCTCAGTCACAGATCAGCTGAATCTCCCACAGAAGCGCCAACAGACGGCAAAAGGGCCAACACACCAACACAAAGTCCAACACTAACTAGCTCACTAGCTCATTGTACAGCAGCTGTACACTGTGTTTGGGTCTGGTCTCACACAGTAACAAACTGCTGCAAACGCACAAAAGAAGAAGAAGCTAATTTATTCTCTTTATCTGCTGTGACCGCAGAGTTAACACCAGAGCTAACAGCAGGGCTCACACCAGAGCTAACACCTAGAATAAGAAACAGGGTTTAGTCCCTTTAATTTAATTTAAGCTGAATTGACTAAGGAAGCCTTCAGGTGGGATTCTATGGATGTAACCTCCAGTGATGGAAGCCTGTACAGAGATTCCTGAAATCTCCAAAGTCAAAGACTGATGTGAGCAGTTTCTCTGACTCAGCTGCTTGTAATTACAGTCTGAGTGATGTACAGGAACATAGATTAATGCACAGACATGAAACTGATTATTAACAACAACAACAATTGACAAACTCATAGAAAGAAACCCAATAAGTGCATTTCCCAAAATGTCAAACTCTGCCTTTGATTTCAGGAAACAAAGCAAATTTTAAAATAATAACAAAGTAAAAGTGCTTCTGCCTGCTGAGGTCAGCTGTCTCAGCTCATTGTATTCCCACTATCTTACATTTAGTTCAGCTTTAAATACTGACGTCTTAATAACGATTATTAAACACTATTTAAGTGCTAAAAGCAACAGCTGAAAATCATCATGCAGTTTTTAAAACTTGTCTGAATATTTGATGCCAGAGCTTTGGTCAAGACTGAAGTTACTGTGCTACAAACATCCAAACACAAAGCCGATGCATCAGTTAAAAGGAACATGTTTTAAATATATAATTTGCTGCGGTAAACATCTAAACAAATATGGCAAATTACATTATGGCATAGCAGGATAGCACCTTTGTCTGTTGGTTCTTGCATTCGATCGTTAGAGCACAATCATCAGATTCAAGAGAAAAATACTCTCCTTAAAAACAGGCTCAAAAGCTTTTACAATATATACAGTTTGTACAATATATACAGTGTGAAGAAGGGCTGTGTGCATTTCTAATAGAAATATAAAGCCTTTATACATCCTTACACTCAAGCTTTTCATTTGTCAGGCACTACATGACTGAATATCCCATTGGCAAATAGGCTGAAGCAGAGAGCAGCTCAATAGCACGGACATTTAGTTTGACACTAACTGATTGTTCCCGATGTGTAACTGACTGTGACTCTGGCAACAAGCGCTTTATTATAAGGTATGACAAGTGTAGGGGCCCTCGGCAGCCCTGGGTCTGACAGCACTCATCAGTGAAAGAGGTCAGTCAGTCAGAGATGGAAGATGTGGGACTGATGTCCAGCTGAACATGGAAGGATGATGAGACAGCGGGAGCCTGAGCACAGACAACACAACTACAAACAACACATCTGTGTTTTCATTTAATTTCATTTTTGTAGGTGAAACCCAGGGACCCTCTGACCCTGTGGGCCCCTGGTCCTGTGGCCTCTAGGCCTGTTCCATCATCCATCCATCCATCCATCCATCCAGCCTAACAGGGAGAGAGGTTTGCCCAGTTGTGTAGAGTTTTGTGTTGTGTATTTTTTTTTTTTGTAGTTGTTTTGGTCACATTTGCATTTGTATTACTTCCATTTGTTGTGAGAGAAACTGGACGTTTCAACCATTTATAGTATCTTTATCTTTAGTACTTGTCTGTATAGGCTACTGCAGCACAAAAACTGACCATACTTGGGGAAAAGACATGAGACATGTCGGAGAACCACGGCTGGTAAGTTAGGGTGATACTAAAGATCAGTATCACACAATTTTGTAATCCTACCTGAGTGCTGATTTCCCTCCTAAACACAAATATGAAGATATATACTCTGTATTATTCAATCATAATTCCAAATTAAGCAGGGTTTGAAATCATTCCTCCCACCCTGCGGTAACTGCAGGTAGAAGTAGCCCAGGTTGGGACTCACTGGTGTTGAGCAGCGATGCTGCCTCATTAGTATTAGCGTAGTGTGTTGTAGTGGTATTTTGTTGCAGTACCTCGCTCATTGGTGTGCCTGTTAGATATCAGGGTAAAACTCTGTGTTGACATCAACACTGTGCAAAACAGGCTTCTGATCAGCAGCCGACATCCTGTTCAACACCTCAGCTGACAGAGAATAACTGCTCCCAGATTTCTCCTCAAACCAGCTGTCCAACGCTCGCTTCCCGTCGAAGTTAGAGATGGGCGGTCCGTTAACTGCCACGATCAGTAAGTCGTTCATCTGATCCAAGGTCAGCCGGGAACGATTGTTCTTGCACATCTTCTGTAGAGCCCCTCGGCCTTTATCGCAGCAGGTCGTGGAACTGGGCAGGACCCTGACAACCTGCACAATCCGGTTCAGCAGAGGAAAACGCTGCTTGTACCTGCAGATGTGACTGATGACCTCTTTGAAACCATTCATGCTGTAGTAGTCTGCTTTCAGATCCTTCCATTCCACCACCAGGCAGCCTCTGGCCTCCGTCCTGGCCTGGGAGCTCTCCTGACTCACAGAAGGAATGGACTCCAGATGGCTGAATATCAGCTGGATTTCTTCCTCCCCATAGGCTTGAAGGTCCTCCCGGTTGTGAGGCCAGGTGGACAGGTCCAGGACCTTGCAGGCTTTGGCAAATGAGCGGCTCTGCATGTCCAGCCTCTGAGACAGGATGCCTTGGCTCCTGTTGCAGATCTTTTCGCGGATGGACTGAAACTTGGACTCTGCAACACGTAGATTTTTCAGAGGAACACCGTTGAAACTTTCACGGAAACTTTCCTCAAACTCCTGCAGATACTCTCCTGGGCAGTCCACCAACTGGCCTATCTCCTGAATGGCCTCCTCAATTTTGGCTTCCACCTGTGACACCAGCAGATACTCTCCCTGAAAGGTGAAGGCTAATCGTGAGAGAACAGCTATGATGTCCAGGAGGAAGTAGATGAGCTTTACTGACTGATAGTCCATGAGGAACTGGAGGAGAGTGAGAGCGATGGCTGCAGCGTCAGCTCTCTGTGTCTGGCTGCTGATCTCCCTCAGATGGGCAACTACCTCCAGATAATCTTTGATGAGTGCATTAAGGACGTTTGGTTCTCCTATAATCCATCGAATGGCTCTGATGTCTCCGAGGAACTCCGTCTCCTCTGACAGTGTCGGAGCAGTTGATCGGAGCTCGGCCATCATGCGAGGGGAGTAGCGGTAGAAACTGAGGAGCTGCTTGAGGTTGTTTTCCAGGTCCTCCAGGCAGGAGAGCTCCTTCCCACTGATGGCATCCAGCACCTCCAGGTGAGGCCGGTGGATCATGATGGGCAGGGAAAGGATCCAGGGAAAAGTGTTTTGCACAGCTATGTACATGTTGGCTCTCATTACTGAAGAGATGTTAGTGCCATCCACTCCCAGACCCACCACCATCAAGTCCTGAAACCTGAGGCCCAGGACCCCAAAGGCTCGATCCATGGCCTGAAGATATCCGTCAACGCTTGCCACACTCAGTCTCTGCAAGGACAGGAACTCTGTGTTGGGTGAACCTTCATTGGTTATGAACTGGACATAGACCGCCACCATGTCTGAGAAAAGGTCGTCATTTTGAGCATCCATGATGATGCTTAGAAAGGGAGACAGACGCATCTTCTCAGCCAGGTCTTCTTTTAAAGCCCGGGAAATGTGATGGATTAGGATCTGACAGTCTCCTTCATTCATGTACTGATCCACCACTTTGAGTTCACATTTCTTAAGCAGCTCCGCCAGTGGACGGAGGTCGGAGAAGGGCCGTCCCTCCAGGGCCAAGTGGTATGCTGCGTTGAACAGCAGCATCATGTTCTTGCACATCTCCTCTGTTTTCTCTGGGTGCATGCGCAGCTTATACAGCTGCAGACACTTCTTATGGAGGTTGCTCTGGCTGTGGAGCTTGATGGTGTGGATCTTGAACTGCTTGGAGCCGATGATGAAGGCGGAGGTTCGGGATGACTGGACGGTGTACTGGCGGCACACGTGGCACCACATCTCATTCAGAGTTGGTGAGTAGCGAAGGAACCAGAACTTTTTCAGCCACTCCTGCTTGAAACGACGAATCCGTCGGCCTCCCCCAGAGGAAAGCTTCGAGGAGTCCTCTGGAGAAATCACAAGATCTGCAGCAATTGACTCATCAGCCGAGTCCATGTCCTGGTCATCTTCATCCAGAACCACCTGAGTGGGTGTCAAGGGCTCCATCCCTGCAAAGACAAACATAGTCACCCTCTGTAACCTTCTTAAGAGTACTTTTGTCTGTGGTCTGGGTTAAGGCTGGTTCTGTTAGGTACAGTGCTGTCCTCGTTGACGACTCCCAAGGTGTTAACAACCCCACAATAAGGTAAATACCTTATACCCACCAGACAATTAGAACTGAAGAAGCCTTTTGGGATGAGAGGTGAGATGTCTTTAAGAACCTTAAGCAAGTCCAGCTGTCTTTAATTCTTCAATTATAATAGATATTTGTTCCAATCGTGGCCTTACGCTATGGATGGCAATCACTCTGGCCCAGAAATATCTCAATAAATGCTGAATGAATTGCCAAAAATTTTAGTTCTTGGCGTTTCTCTGACTTTTCATCAGATAAATATTTTAATTTGTAAAGTACAGAACTCAATGACCTTTGACCACCCAAATCTAATCAATTCATTCTTGGGTCCCAGTGAAATTCTGTCCAAGTGTTCCTGAGATTTTGTGTTCATGAGAATGGGCAGGAAGGACAAAAGACTTGAAAACCTAATGCCTCAGGCTGTGGATGTCGCCAGTCATGAAAACAGTTCTGTATTATTATTTTTACCACTTTTTATTATTGTTACCTTGAAAATCTTCAATGGGTCCTTGTTCAGGGTGGGGTGGGCCCTGATCGTGCTGAGACAGGGTCTGCTCAGACACTGATGGACCGACCACGTCACCCTGTTCTCCTCTGAGACGGGACAGCTCCTGCTCCAGCTCCAGGATCCTCCTCTTCAGTTTGACACAGTTGGGGCAGAAGGAGGTGGAGGGCTCCTGGTTCTCCTCCTCTTTCTCCTCCACCTTCAGGTTAGGAACGTTAAAGCTGCTCTCAGGCGAGTTAAACCCCGACCCAAGCACCGGTACTTTGCACTCACTGGGTAGGGAGGATTGGAACCTGGACTTGCTGGAGTCCTCTAGAGAAGCTTCTAGGACGTCTTTGAAGATGAGGTCGATCTTCTTCCTCTTGGCAGGCGGCTGACCCTCTGATTCTTCACTGGGTTGTTTACTGGGGCAGAGTTTGCCCTGCAGAGCTGACTGCAGGCAGGAAGACCTGTCCTTCTGAATGTTGGACAGGACTGCTGGCTTCCCAGTATCTGGAACAAAACAGTTTTCTTAGTTATAGAAAAATGCAACAAAGAAGACAAATGGCCACTAGTTTGACCACTGCCACACTGAGTCTGACTATGTCTATCGTGGTCACCAGGCTTGGACTGGGAGCACTGGGAAGATCCCCAGAGGAATAAGAGTGGATTCAGAAAGGGCGTATAGATACTGATAAATGCTTTGTTAAGGTGATTGAGTGATATGTACATCGTTGGTCTGTAAAATTAAAGTCTATAAGGACAATAAATATCACTGAGCGTGAATAGCATCAAAACTGGAATCAGAATCCACCCAGTTACGTTTGACGTGAACGTGGGACTGAGCTGTGAAAATGTCCCCAGGTCCCTGTGACTTAATCAAGTTTTCTGGGCTCTGTGAGCTGCTCAGTTACTGACTGTAGAACAAGCAGAGCTGAAGGCTCTCAGTGTGACAGCAGCACCACCTGCTGGAGGACTGAGTTCAAGCTTCATGATCAGACGCATCAACTGGTCTCAAAACATACAGATATAACAGCAACAGCTCACGGGAAAAGGGATTTTCTGGGAACCAAATCACAATCACGCAAGTCCATCACACAGCAGAGGTGAATCCCATTAAACAGAATGTGTGAGCTGTGAAAGTCCAACAGAAGCAGCACTGCAGGTGAACTGCTCACAGGTTGCTTTGTTCTTATGTAATTGAATTTTGTCACTTTGCTTTTTGTAAAACATTTTGTACTGTGCTGTTTTTGGTGTTTGCTCTATAAATAACCTTTAGCATCATTATTCTAATATTATTATTATTGTTATTATGCAAGTTTTTTAAGCAACTGAATTATGACTGAACTGATTTATCACCTCTGTGTAGCTGTTTTAACATTAACATGTAGCAAGCTTCACTGAACTGGGATTTCTGGCAAAGACTGAATATAAGTCTTACACAATAAATCTGAGTCTACCTGTCAGCTCACCTGTGTCCAGGTTGCGGTCGATGCTTTCCTGGGAAACACAGTGAAGCCGCTGCATGTAGTCGTTGCTGTACCAAACCCTCAGCTTCTCTCCTGCCACCAACCTCCGACAGACTCTGAAGTAGATGTTTTTACCGTGCTGAAACGCCGTCAGGTTCCTGTCTCTCTCCTCTGACGAGGTTCGGACAAACCTGCGGGTCAGATGCATCCACATCAACACTGAGGACCAGAACATTCAAGAACAGGTTCATCATTTTTCAGTCACTCCTCCTGTTCATACCAGACGTTAACAGATACTTCATCAACGTGATTCCATCTAAGTGATGGAGACAGAATCCACAGTGGAGTCAGACAAACCAAAGTCCTCGTCTCTCTGTTATTGTGTTTATGCAGTTTTCCAGTAGATAACAAACATAATGTGATACAGGACGACACATTTCTGTAAAACTGTTCTAACAGGTCGTGTTCACATCCATCAGACCTCAGTGGGATCTGGTTCCTCCAGCCTGGAGAGCATTACGGAATTACACTACGACAACACTACAACAACATTACAACAACATTCTGTTTTTTTTTTTTATAAACATGGTTAAAGATTTAAAGGAGACAATGTCATTAAGCTCAACCAATCAGGACAATCAGGGCTGCAAGTGTGTGAACATCAGTCCCTGCAGGTTCAGCTTATGTTTGACTGAAGTGAGACTGTAGCATGAAGCAGTTACACACCTGTTACACGAACCTGTGACTGAAGACGCGAGCACTGATCTACGTCTGACATGTCCTGATCAGATCACAGTTCAGTTCAGTCTCAGCATCAATAAAAACTGCACAGACCTGTTTGTAAGTTTGTTCATCACCTCATCCAGTTGGCTTTGGTCTCATCGGTGCCGTCGATGGACTGATACGTGTTGTTCAAATCCACAATCTGGGACAATCACAACAGAAAAAACAGACCAAGAAACCGGTTCAGAACTCAACTGGTATAAATACAGCTGTAAACTGGTCCAGGAGCTGAACTAGACTGGTTCTAAACTGGTCTTTGACCAGTTGTACTTACTATCCAGGAGAAGAAGCCAGAGGATTTGTCTTTGGACACCAGCTCTCCCTTGTATGGCCCGAAGACTGCCCCCCTGGGGATGGATGCATCCACGCAGCGAACATCCACCTCGTCCCCCTCAGTGAAGACCTCCAGGCCTGATGGGGCCGTGAGTGCCGCCCTGTTGGCCGAGCCCGGGGCCGTGGGGGTGTCAGGGACAAACAGAGGGGGCCCGTGGGTCAGACACTCCTCCTGGAAGTAGTCCTGACACTCCTCACAGACTAAGGGACAAAGCTGGTTTTATGAAATGTTGAATTGTGAAACTGTTACAACATTAATGTGTCTCCAGTGCAAGGTGTCTCCGGTGAGACTGAAGCCGTCTCCACCCTCACAGGTCGTTCCCTTATAAACAGTCTGGATATTTTAAAGTGTAAAACATCCGAACAAAGAATATTAGAACCAGACTGAGAGTCAGGTGATGTTCCACCTCAGATCAGCCTGTCAGCAACTCCACCAACTGTATATATCATATAAATATATATGAACACAAATTTCATTGTACCTACACAGATTAGTAATGAATGAATCTGGTCTGTGTGGACTCTGTGGGGAGTCTTATTAAAGCTGGATCCTGAGCTCGCTCAATGTCGGGTCTTACTTCATATTTCTCAGTGTGAAAACATGAATGTTTCTTTATTCATGTTTCTGAACGGAGGAGAGCTGAGGTCAGTTCAGCAAGAGGTTAGAGGAGAATCACTGACTGACAAAGGAAAGTTAACCAGCTTACACCACAGGTCCAGAGGCCGCTCGCTCATGGTGGAACCATGTTGGTCCAAATCCAGGGTGTCGTCCACGTCACAACGCTCTGCGGAGAAAACAGACACACAACACAACCGGTCACTGCTGGAGCAACATGTCAGCGCTGAGCAGCAACAGCTGCAACTTGGAATTATCCATGATTCATTTATCTGCCGATTGTTGATTATTTTTTCCAAAATGTCTGAAAATAATGAAAACTGCACATGATAACCTCCTGAAGCCTGAGGGGACGTCTTCAGACGTCTCACTTTGTCCAACAACAAGTTTAAAGGTTTTTTGTCCATAAACTAACACTCCTCTTCTCCTCCTCTTCTTCCACCACCCCACCCTCTACATCTGAACATCCCCCCGACCTCAGTGTCTCTGAAGTCTGTGTTCAGGTCCCTGGATTCTGTATGAAGGTCCCAGACTAAGACTCTGTGAACGTCTGCATCCTCCTCAGCCTCAGGTCTGGAGGAGTCTCCTGTGAGCCGGGGGCCGGGGGGCAGAAAACACTTCACAAACACTGAAAAACAAAAGTTGTCTGTAACTTCGTGTCGGTTCCGTCCGTTGATCCGGTAACCGGACAGATCGGAGCCGAATCCGCGGCTGCGTTTACATCTGCGCCACGATTTCTCTGCTCGCTTTCGATCTGCAGGCAACTGGCAATCTGCCTGCTGTTTTCGGAAGCCATTTTCACTGGCCACCGTGGCTACTGACACAGACCCACCTGGTGCAGAGACGCGGCGGGGACACGGACCCTTTCTCCCGTGTGAAGCTCCGCTCTCCGCGCACCGGCCGCCGGGCACCGACCCTCGGTCGCTGACTCCGCGGCTGCAAAGTTTCCCGTTAATTTTTGCAACGACTCAGTCGCCTCCCCGCGCTGTGACCACCATGTTTTATCACAGGAAATGACATGGAAAACGGAAGAAAGCAACCGCGCAGAAATTAAAGTTAACACTGACAATTTGAGTCCTGTCCGAGAGGACGGGTCCGGTCCGGTCACACAGTGTCCGGTCCGATGGTTTTACTGTTTGTGTGGTTAAAAAAATACACAACACTACAATAAAATGAACAGTAATAAAGTAAAGCGGTGTAAAGGAACTGCTCGGGAGCTCAGGTGCTGGGGAGCTCGGGTGCTGGGGAGCTCGGGTGCTCAGGAGCCCGGGTTCTCGGGTGCTCAGGAGCCCGGGTGCTAACTCCTCTGACGGACCCGGTGTTTCCAGCTCCACATTTGAGGGAAACATTTCTCACTTTTATGTGAAAACTTCATCAAAAGTCATTAAACTGAACATTAACCGGTTAAAACAGCTCCACCTTTACACTTAAGTGATAGACACACTGATAATCATTAATAATTAGAATCTAATTATTACTTTTACTTAAATACCTTCCTCTTCCTCCACCTGTGAGACCCTCTAACAGTGTTCTGATGGAGGGTCACTGAGGACACACTGAGGACACGTTCTCATCAGGCTGCAGCAGGACAACAATCCGGTTAGGATGAGCTATATTTTGAAGGTTTATGTAATAATGTTATCGTTTCATTAAGTAGAACAGAAAATAATAATTATTATTACTACTAATAATATTCACTCTGAAACCAACGTGTCACAAATTTCAGCTTCTTCATGTGTCTTAATTTTAGTAAAAGCGAAAACAGAACCAGCAGCTGGACTGATGTGGATCAGCAGGCCGTGGTGAACTGTGGGACACGCTGAGCTCTGAATGCTGGGCGAGTGTTGGCTTTTCAGTAAAAAATCAATACTTTACCAATACAACAGGAGCTGAAACGTCCTCGCAGTTATTGATCAGTATTGTCAGTAGTAGCAGTGAGTCACCAGCAGATGTCAGTGTCACCGCCTGAACCTGATGCATCCGGGATAATTTAACAGTTTAATAGTTTGAGTGAAGATTTGAATCTTTGAAAGTTGGAAATGAATTTCAGAATTTCTGGATTTGTTCCATCTGATAAAAAAAATCTGCAGCTCAGTTTTCAACAGCCTCCACAACTGGTTTGATCTGATCCCGGTTCCATAAACTGTCAGATCTCATGGTTGGATGAGTCAGAACACACAGACAGACACACAGACACACACACAGTGCTTTTCAGATGCATCCACACACTTTAGTTGTTTAGATATTAAAACTGTTTCACATTTCTGGCTCATTCCAGCTCAGTTTGAGCTGCAGCACAAACACAGGAGGGTTCTACTGGTTCAGGGTTAGAACCCTAATAAATGCTCACACCTCACACTTCCTGTTTACCTCTGCACCTGATCTCTCCGACACATTTAGTGTCGTCTCTCACTTGTTGTAGCTTTGAATGAAATCGTCTGAAAATTGAGTGAATGGGAACTAAAACTAAGACACAGTTACACAGATACTTTCATCATTAATAATACCATCACACAATAATTAATCCCAACTGATGTTTAATCTCCCACTGATATAAATGGGGTGGACAAAATATTAGAAACACTTAGCTCCTCTGTGAAACCATGACAGGACTGAGGATCAGTCTGATCCGGGTGGACCCGGGCGGACCTCATAAACAGCTCTCAGTCAGTGATTCAATGTCGGTCAGAGACACCTGCTGGTGATGAGAGAGAACACAGCGATGGTCTGCGTCCGTACGAAGGCTGTGAATGAAACAGATGTGTTGTTGAAGTGTTGATATCTGACCACAGCTGTCTCTCTCAGACCAGGATCTGTGATGGATGTGCCCACGCTGACGGAGTCTTCAGGTGGGTTTAGCTCCATCCAGCAGCTGTGTGATCAGATCTCTCAAAGTTTCAAATGACGTATCAGAGAAAGTTAGACACGACACAAAGTTTTCTTCTTCTTCCTCTTCTTCTGGTTGTCTGGATCATATCACGTGTTTCAGGTCTGCGATCAGGTGTGGGACCTGATCAGGGCTCAGAACACTAAACCCTGTGCAGTGTTCATCCTTTACTGGAACAGTAACTGTGGATGTGAGGCCTCACAGCTGCAGGTCACGTGTGTAAAATGTACTGCTCCAGGCTGTCTTTGTGGCAGAGGCTGTCTCTGTGTTTCTTGATGCTGTGGATCTTAAACGTCCTGGAGCCTCTGATTAAACTCAGGTTCTGGTGTTTGCTGTCTGCGTGCAGGCGACAGACGTGGCACCACATCTGATCGAGGGCTGGAGAATAACGAAGGAACCAGAACATGCTGAGCCAGCCCTTATTGAAGCGAGGAGGCGGACGAGGCTTACGCTTGGACGAGTCGTTCTGAGACACCATGGGGGTGCTGGGAAGTGAGTCCCCAACCAAGTCTGCTTCCTGGTCACTGTCATGGAGACTCGCCTGAGGAGGAGAGAGAGGCTCCATCCCTGTGGACACAGACACGTTCAACCTCAGATGGCAGATTGATGACAACAAAAATCTGCTGTCAGTAATTAGACTGTGACCAAAAA
Organism: Toxotes jaculatrix; assembly: GCF_017976425.1. Classification (NCBI taxonomy): domain Eukaryota; kingdom Metazoa; phylum Chordata; class Actinopteri; family Toxotidae; genus Toxotes; species Toxotes jaculatrix. The sequence goes on from NC_054398.1 coordinate 28,944,678, forward strand.
CACTTTTTTAATGCAGCCATCTTTGCTAACTTCCCGAAGGTTAGATGATGAGATTGATACCAGTTAGCTTAGCTCAGCATAAAGACTGGAAACAAGGGAAACCATTAGCCTGGCTCTAATCAAAGTTTTAAAGAAACACCTACCAGCACCTGTAAAGATGGCGGATTAACTTCCTCTGTCTCTTATTTAATCTGTACAGAAACATCAACAGCACTAGGAAACCAGACACTGGATAAACCGTTGTTTGTCAAAAAATAGTCCCATCACAAAAAAACAAACTCTGATCTGCATATAAACAGAAACGTAAAGAGGACAAATGAGACACGGCGTCGTCCTTAGAGTTTCAGAGCTGCTGTAGATAGACTAACCGATCAATCGGCTGATCTTTGTGTTTCCTGTGTGGCCAAACCGACCAAAAATGAATGGATCACAGCTTTAAATTTATTTCATGGAATATTATGAAAAAAGAATAAAATAAAAGGATCATGATTATAAACTGACTCTCTGACACAACAAATGATCTATTAACTAAAAAACAATCAGCTGATTAATGGATAATGAAAATAATCGTTAGCTGCTTCATTAAATGTCATTTTTAATCTTTAGTTTCCTCAGACTTACATTTAGTCTGCTCCTCTACTGTGGGGACTGGTTCAAGACTCTGCAGGACCTGGTCTGGTAGGACGGGAGCACTGTTGGAGACAGGTGTGGTCTGCGTGTCCTCCTGTTGTCCTGTGAGACAGCACAACTTCTCCTCCAGCTCCTTGATCCTCCTCTGCAGTCTGACACAGTTCAGACAGGAGGAGGGGGATGAGGAGGACTCCTCACAGGTCTGATTCTGGTCCTTCAGGTGTGGAACTTTAAAGTCTAGCTCCACTTCATACTCCCCAGAGACTGAAGAGGGTCTCTGTGACTGGGCTCTGGACCTGCTGGTGGCTTCCAGAGAGGCCTGGAGAGCGTCTCTGAAGGAGTCCTGCAAAGATTATTTCATGTTCATATCTGTTGTGATGAGCTGTGAGATTATTAAAATATGAATTATATAAAAATCAAGAAGTGAGGGTGAGATAATGGGACCAGTCCTACTCTGAAGCTGAGGTCCGTCCTCCTCACAGCAGCAGGCGGGACATGCATCTCAATGCTGGTTTCACTCTGCAGAACTGACAGCAGCAGAGACTTCACCTGGCTCCAGGGAAGGACGGCGGGTCTCCCAGGACCTGCACCACAACAGGAAAACATATGTTAAGGTCCATTTCCTCTCTGGTCCAAAGCTACGGACAAGGAGACAGGATGAACATGAAGTGTGAGACAAGTCTAATCTGTCTTTAATTTGTCTCGTCATCTTCTTCACACTTCACACACGTGTGTCTCTTGTTGGACAGTGAGGAAACTGTGTCCCACCTCCTGCTGCCTCTGATTCCCTCTGTGTCCCCCTCACTGCCTCTGGAGGTCTCGTCTCTGTCGTCCGCCTGTGTTTCTCGTCTGTCTTTGACCGCACGGACGTCGGGAGACGCTCGGCCCGTCTACCCTTTCCTTCGCTGTGACCCAGGTGTAGTGACGGGACCCAGTCTGGATCCGACTCCAGCATCTCATACGCTGGTTTACCTGTGAACACACAAGCTGTTAGTGTGATGGGGACGAAGTAGGTTGATGGTTCATGTGTCGAGTTTTCGAACAGTTATTAAACTATAAAAGGTGGAATAGTTTGTGGGACCATCACAGTGTCGTAAAATGTAAATTTTCCGTTGTTTTCACCGGCGCCGGAGGGAGGCGGTAATGCACCTAAAAGCTGTTTACCAACCGCCATTAAACAACAACAGAAGAAGAGAGAACCGGAAGGGGAAGAGCTGTAGTTCCTCCAGGCGCCGGCAAACGTGTGTGGCGCTGTGACACTGAAGCGGTGAAAAAGTGTGAAGTTTCTGTGACTCAGACTCCGACGAGACCTCGGACTTTTCTCTTCATGTTTCTTCGTCGTTTTACTTCCTGACAACGACGCTTGAACCCGAACTGCACTTTGTTGTACTGAGCACAGCACATTATTACAGACTGAACAGCTCAGCTGCAGATGGACATCAATCACTCTTTAACTGAGTTTTCCATTTTCTACTCCACCAACATCTCAGAGGCAAAGACTTCACATTCTGATTAATGATCCAAATACAAACCATGATATTGATCAGTACTGTTTTATGGTAGGATGAGACCACCCATCCCACAATGAGAACCTTCTCCTTTGATTCTTACAGGACACCTATGTACTTTCACTTAAGTAAAACTGAGTATTTCTACGTAGACTGAAGTAAATGATCTGAGTACTTCTCCTCTACTGAGTCCCAGACAGCTGTGGACTGCCTGGGACGATCCGGACTCTGGGAGTACCACTGGTAGCAGTGGCGGGTTCTGGGTACACACTGACCGGAGTGGAAGTGTCTGGAACACACTCTCATGGAGGAGGGAATGTGCTTAAATGTGATGTGGCTCCGGCCGACGGCAGCGACCCAGGCCGCCCTCCTCCGCCGCGTCAGCTCGGACGTCTGAGTGCCCTCGTTCCTCCTCCAGGCGGGGAAGCAGTGGAAGGTCAGGCCGTTTGGGATCTTCCTCCCGCGGTAGTCGTGAGACCTGCGGCGGCAGTTTTTAATGCAGCAGTTTCTTCCTCCCATGAGGCCGTGGGAAACGCGCGGTTACCTGACGAGACAGAAACAGAAAAGCAAAGTTCGAGTCAGCTGATCGACAATAACGAAAAACCGCCAACAGTTATGGCTGCCCTCCCAGAAGTGACGCGGCCGTGACGTAGAATGACGTCACCATCTGACCGCTGCACTGCTCCTCCGCGCCTCCAAAACTCTGGATATTCTAACTTATTTAACGAATACTATCATTAATTAATGAAAAATCACCATTACATTATTATCTCTCTGAAATGTGAGTGTGACATCGAGAGGTCAGCACCGGGTCCGGCCGCTCAGTCCACAGTCCCTCCCTCACCCACAGGAGGTCCACAGGGAACAGTTGAGTGAAGACGGACTGTGCAGAATTTTTGCTGAGTTCAGGTCAGACTGAAAATGCACAAACCGCGTGGAACAGCTGTTATTCTGCCTGAAATACTGTAGGTTACTCGGATTGAGAAAAGTATAAAACCGATAGCAGAGGATGGTTTCGATCCATCGACCTCTGGGTTATGGGCCCAGCACGCTTCCGCTGCGCCACTCTGCTACACATTTTAAAGTTTTGCTCTTTTGAGTATTTAAATGTGGTGTGATGAGTTCATTCTATTCCTGTTCGAAAAAGTAATAAAGAGAAAAGGCTGAACAGCGGGGGTGGTCTACAGTTTATGGATTAAACAACGTCATGGCTGGTCCATAGACTGTATATAAATATTATAATTAATTAACCTACTTTATATATATATATCAAATATGTCATATATATTCTTTATGTACAGTCTGTGGGCTGGTCCCAGTCTGATCAGAGAGAAACACAAGATCCTTTCACCTGAGTCCAAGTACAAATACCACGGACAAGAAATACAATATCTCAAGTACCAAGAGTAAAAGTACTCATGCCGCAGAGATTGTTTTGAATTTTTTGTGTAGTCATCTGATCGAGTTTACAAAAATAAATAAATAAATAAATAAAATCTTCTTCATCTTCATCTGCTTATCCGGGGACGGGTCGCGGGGGCAGCAGTCTAAGCAGAGACGACCAGACTTCCCTCTCCCTGGACACTTCTTCCAGCTCTTCCGGGGGAACCCCGAGGCGTTCCCAGGCCAGCCGAGAGACATAGTCCCTCCATTGTGTCCTAGGTCTTCCCCGGGGCCTCCTCCCGGTGGGACATGCCCGGAACACCTCCCCAGGGAGGCGTCCAGGGGGCATCCTAAATAAATGCCCGAGCCACCTCAACTGGCTCCTCTCGATGTGGAGGAGCAGCGGCTGTACTCCAAGCTCCTCCCGAAAACAGAGGCTCTGGACCAGGATGACCAGGGGCCCCCAGCCCTTTGGGGCCCTGGACCTGTGGCTCATAGGCCTGTTCAGTAATCTTTCCATGATATGAAATAGTGGACAGGAAATAATGAAGTGAAATGAAATGGCTGCTCAGTGTTGCCCAGATCTCCCGTCAACACCTATCAAACAGTTTCATAACCAACAAAAACCAACAGACGGCACGCTGCTTTTCACAATTTATTAACAAAATGATAAAATAAATAAATACAAATTGATCAAATGCTCCTAATATCAACTCCTCCCCATGTTCCCTACAGTATTTCCTAAACACTGCATACAAAGAATTCATCACAGAAGAGGCTCAATACAGAGGTAAGAATCCCACCAGACCAGTCACAATGTCAGGCCAACAGAAGACACATCTGGAACAGAAGTCAAAAAAATAAACACATTCCTTTCCAAAATCATTATGAAAAAATACAAACAATTATACAAATATTCAGATTGTGTAATTACCAATTTACACATTATTCAGCACACCAGGTGAACTTTTTCTTTATTCATATCGCTACAATGCATCTCACCAAATGGAAGATAAAAAAAGACTTCTTTTATTTTATTTATTTTATTTTATTATTATTATTTTTTTTTTTTGCACTCAACACACCCCCAATGGAATTAGCTGTGGATGAGGTAAGAAGCTTCAGGTGTACAGTTGGGTCCGGACAGGATGGATGGTGAGCAGTAACAACGGACTGATGTCATGTATCGACAAAATACTAGAAGGCCACAATCATGACTTGATCGTTTGAAAAGTAAAAACTGAAAAGACTCGAGTCTGCGCGAACTACTTTACAAGATGCTTCCAGAACAATCCACCACAGAGGGAAGTGGAGATGAACATGTTTAATGCATAAAGACTGAACAGCTCTCAGCTGCAGACACACACTCCTTTTCCAGCTTGGTGAATGCACACGATGCTGACGCAGAAATGATTTTTCCAATGATATGAATCAACTACAGAAAAGGCTTCCAAACAGAAATCCACATTTTCAGTGTTCTTTGGATAAATTCACTTTTTAGAGCCTGACTAAATAGAAATCGAGGACTTTTCTCTTAAAGAGGACAATGACACAATTTAGACATTAAGACTTGATCGAGCCCCCCCCAACCCCACCCACCCCCCACAGCTCTGCTGGGATCCCAACATTCAGCATGGTGCATTAGCCAAGTTCAAATTAAAATCTACACTAAGGAGCTGAAACCTTCTCAGCTCCATCCATAAAACACGATGTCAGGAAGAAATGTGTCCGTTCTAACATGGATGGCTACCGCACTGTTTAACAACTTCACTGCACACGTTTGGCATTAGGATGCCAGGATGTCCAAGAAAAAAAGGTGACTTGAGTTTCACATAAAACTTAAAATCAAAATCAAATGCATATTAAAAAGGTTTGACAAATCTTGTATAAAAATTTGCATAAGAAGGCATGCGATCCACTGGACTGAGTGGACAGATGTTGCTAATTGGGTCTAAGTCTGCCCATCATCAGGGTGCAGGTTAGTTTGTTCGTTCCAAATGCACACAGGCTCCGGATCACATGACCTGATTTAGCAAACTCATCCCTCCTCCAAAGACAGAAGAAGAGCCACAGCACAGAGGGAACAATGAATGACTCAAAGAGCGGCTTCCAGACAGCACCGGAGCCAGATCTGTGACTGCAATTTGCGTTGCTGACGGATCCCATTTTTCCACTCTGATAATAATACTGCTCAAACCAAAAGTGCATCACAAACAACTGGCTGTCACAGCGAGCGAGACCTCATCATCAACAATCTGTCTTTGGAGCATTTCATCAACTGACGACGACCAAATCACCTCTGATGTTCGCCAGCGTCTGCACTGATTCTCTTTCCCCAAAAGTAAAAGTTAAATAATGTAAAAGGAAAAATAAAACACATTTAAGGCAACTCCTATATTAAACAACAACAAAACACTATCTGGTCAATCTAAACGGCATAATATGAAATGTAGTTTCAACTTGCATTGACTACTGGCAGCCTGAGGTGAAGGGACCGGGTTTGTGCTCCGGAGTTTGGGGGTACCTTGGTGGGATGGGACAGACCAGAGGAGGGCGGGTCGGGGTGGGAGGATTATCTGGAGGGTTAGTAAGGTTCTACAAGTCACAGTGCAAGTCAAGAGACAAATATTATCTGCTGTTTGAAGAAAGGCACTCTAGGTACCTACTGTACAGAGGGAAAAGTCCAGTGTGTCTGAAACATGTTCAGGCTCTTTCAAAGTAAAACTGATTGCGTGAGGAGACTGGATGACTACTCTGCCCTATCCATTGAGTAAACACGGGCTAATGTGGAAAAAGAAGAAGAAGTCAACATCCACCCGACAAGAGGGAACAAAACACACAACAAATGCTATTCACAGGGAGCTGGGGACAAACAGTGTTAGTTGCCATTTTCTGTTAGACTTGCATCTCTGTCCAGTCTTTTCCTTCCATGTTTGAATAGCTGAACTCTTCATTAGAGACAAATGACATTACTCACACAACACTGTGGCCAAACATGTGGAGCCGTTACAGAGATTTTGCTCTGACTCATTTTTTTCTGGGATCTGCTGAATGAAGGCAGTTTGTACAGCTGATGGTGTCAGATATGCTTGTTCACTTACAGGAGTCTATGTGATATGGAAAAAAAAAAAAAAGAGACACCTGTAACAGCTTCTTCTGTAGTCGCCCAACAACGTATTCACCCCCTCACTTATGGACACATTTGCTTGACTATTATGGGATGTCACTGAGGCTCAATGCAGAAATTTAACAATAAAAAAAAAAATCCACATTGTTTTCTTATTTAAGGATATAATCCTGCCCCGTGAATATCAGACAGGTCTGCAGCCATGCTAGCAGCTCTGAGGCTGAAGCAAATGAACACATCAGAATGCTAACGCGATCGCTATGACCACGCTGACGCACAGCTGCAATATTTACCATGTGAGCATTTTATGCCAATCCATATGACAGATGTTTAGATTTTCACTAAAAGCAAAAAATGGAAACTTCCTGGTGTTGCTGAATAAAAACGGACACCGTCAGTGGGATTCAGCAACAACGTCATGAAATTTCAACCAATACATATTTAGATATTTCAGTCTGGACCAAAGCATAATGCTGCTGGCATGGCTAAAAATAAAACAGGTAATAAATAATTCTAAAAGAATTTAAAATGATCTTCTACATAACAAAGTTTGAAGAACTGAACCTCAGGCACCTTAACCACACGTCGGAGCCACTCAGGGGTGACTGCGTTTTTGGACGACTAACATTTCGGTTGCAAAAACAAACAAACAAACAAACAAACAAACAAAATGTTCCAGCACAACCAGAGGCACCGTTAATGAACAGACCAGAGTTTGTTAATGCCCCATACCCAAAAAGAAGCCAAAAGTCATGATCAGTTCACCAGACTAAGACCCGAACCAACAGCCACCGAGCCAACGAATAACAGCATCACATATCAGCCCAGACATGCTCCAGAAAGAAAAGAGATGCACTACTCTAACCATGAGGGGATGAAGCCCGGGCTCCCCTCCCGAAAATATGAACTAAACTTGAGCCTTAATGTCAGACAGAGGTTTGTATTTCCTCCTAGAAAAATATTGGCAATGTGGGGATAAGTCACATCACAACAAAGAGATGCATACTCTGTTTAATTCCATATTAACATACAAAAAGCTCTTCAGCACTTCTTTGTAATGCAGCAAGCTTGTGCTTTAATCTCAGGATTTGTGGTATCGTCCTTTGAGATGCATCTAAAGGAGCAGGTTCATACAACAAATCCTCCATTTCAAGGAAAAATAAGTTCCTTTACTGTTATTGTTTAATAAGCTCTCCTGTCTCAATCTGGGGACTCCCGATTTCTGAAATGGTAGCATCTATATCTTACAACGCCAATGATTTGATCTTTCAATACAGTAAGTGGACTTGTCCCTGCTGAATTTGGATACAACATCATTTTGGCAGTTCAGGATTCAACAGAAATGTACATAATGCAAAGATCACCACTTCAAAAAGAGGATTCCTTTTTGTGTTGATAATGCCAGTCCAGCAGGTTCAGGAACAGAAAGCACTTATTCTGAAGACTAGGAAGACCTGAATATCTTTTCCTATAAAAAAGAAACACAGCCCAGATATAGTTTGTGTGTGTTGACATTGCAATATTGCAATTTCACATTTAGTGCTCACGGCTGACACACTTGACTCACAAATGAAAACTCAATCACTACACTTGACCGACACCACTGAAAACATCTGTTAGGCTACTGCGCCTGTTCGACCTCGTCCTCCGTACCTGCTGAACACAACGCTCAGCGTCCTTTCTGCCTGAGCTCAGGGAAACAGGTGGGGAAGAGATGGGTGTGGGGAGGGGAACTGGAATTGGTGGTAGGTTGGTGATATCTGGTCACTGATCAGCAGGGAGAGGGTTAAGTCCTCGGGTAGTTGGGGACTGGGGAAGTTTACAGCCACTGGTCAGTAGGATGGGATATGTTTTTTTGTTGACTGGAGACACTCAGGGAAATCAGCTTTACAATTTGAGACAGGGGTTACGTTGGCTTGTTGCCAGACTAGAGAGTTTGACTGAGTTGATTGCAGGTTTTAGTCACTGTGGTCAGATCACTGCTACTGCCTGAAAGGACAGATTTGTTTTTTTCTGTTGGTTGAAAACCTTTTTTCTCGTCTTTTGACCTTTTACGTCTGACAATGTTTTCAGAACAGACAATACAACAATGTTACCAACTTGCAGAGACTGGTGTAGGCAGGATTTGATCAGAACGCCAAACAGTATCTGTAACCTAGACCCCACAGAACTTTCTGACATTTTAGGAAAACAACAATCCAACAAGGGGCTAAGATTGTGAACAAGAGTGCAACACTGTGACAGTGTTTGAGCACAGACTGTCCAGGAGTAGGCCTTCATCGCGTCTCGCTCCCCTTAACCACAACAGGCTTTTTCTCTCCGTGAGCGTGGCCATTTAAGCACGAAGCCTGCTGAACTACTGAGGGAGACTGGAGAAGGCAAGTTTGAGTTTTAGTCGCCGGGGGAATGTTGCTGTTATTGGTCAATAATGGCTTCTAGTTGACCAAAGATGGTTTAAGTTGTAGGTTGATGGGGAAGGTTTGAGATCTAGAGAAGCAGATCTGAGATCTGACCAGGGACGGTTAGGCTTATGGGTTATGGGTTAAGGTTAGGGTTAGTAACAGCTTAGGGTTGGGGGTTCAGGAGATCAGGGTTGTGGGACTGCAGAAGCAAATGGCTGTTAACATTAAGTTCATTGGGACGAGGGGATGAACAGGTTCTCTTTTCAGCACTCTATCACAACACTGCTTTTTGGACCAGTAACCCCTGACAGATGTTTGGTTCCATGCTCTCGTTACCTTCGTACCCATGTGAACCCATCTCCCCACCCCACGAGAGAACACGGGGCCACTATAACAGGCACACACTGGTGTGATGATGAATTGAATCTCCCTTTGAGCATTCCCACCACTGACATCTATCACTAATTGGCATGATGACACTGGTGCGTAGGCCTTCCTGTACCCCAGCTCTGTGGGTGAACAGCCTATGCCTTCCCAGAGCCACGTGACTTGGGCTGTATATCTACCATTGACACAGTCTGACAATACAATGCAAACAAACAACATTTATACAGATTGGCAACTTCAGGGCACCGTACGGTGCAAGCAAAAGTCTTTTTTTTTTTTAATATATATGTTTGAATTCCCGCAACTCATGAGACATAGCATTACTTTTTATTGTCCAAACTGCTGACAAGAGCTGGCAAAGAATGCTGGGAGGGTTCTGAGGTTTTGCTGTTGTTGGTGTTTCTGCCGTCACTGTCAGTGATCTCCTCCTGTTTCTTCTCCACCGCTGTCTCTGGAGGGTTAACGGCAGCCATCTTGTTCTCAGAGTTGGTGGTGGCGTTGGAGGCACAGTCTCCTGCGGGGCTGTGGTCAGGGCAGGCTGGCTCGGCCGTACCGTTGGTGGTGGCGACAGTCTCGACTGGTGAGGCAGTGGGAATGTCGACCACTGGAGCTGTCTCAGGCTTGGCTACGACCTCTGCCTGTAGACCAGTCCCTGTGTTACCCCCTCCTCCCGCCCCTACACCAGGCCTGGCCTTACCCCCTGCCTCTATGCCGGGCCTGTTTTCTGCTGCTAGGACTGAGCTGTCTTCCAGGACAGGTTGGCCTTCGGTGTCTTCTCCTCCTGCTGCTGCTGTCTGGTTGCTGCCTGCGGCTCCATGCTGCTCTTGTTTGTCATTTCCCTCAGTGTTGCTGTTTGCTGAGGAGCTCGTAGCCTTCACATTGTCTACAGAGTTGGCTTCTGGTGCAGCTTCAGGACTGAGTGCACCTTCAGCACCGTCCTGGACTCTGGCACTGACGTCTTTATCCTCTGTCTCTGCGAGAGCTTGGTTGAAATTGAAGGCTTGGATGAGGCGAATCAGGTGCTTGACTTTGTCCAAGGAAAGCTGCATCTCCTTCTGACGAGCCAGGATGGTGTTTTTGGTCTCCATGCATTTCTGATAGAAGAAGGACGACAGGGTTAGATTTAATACTAAGACCCCAGATACTGTGATTGTTACAGGAAACAACCAAAAACAATTCAGGGATTATTCTCCTCAAGCTCCTGTGTCTCCAGATTTTGGACCAATATGTTCTTCATCAACGAACAGCGGTGTGTCAAATCACTGGCAACATCTGGACCTCAAGAAACTTTTGGTGAATCTGAATCCCTTTGAAGTGTCGACCGTACCATGTTCTCTTACTTATAAAATCATTTAAAGAACTGCTCCTGTATATTTATGTGTTTTCTTCCTACTGATCAAAGATACTCACAGCTAACAAACAAGAGGAAGTTTAATCCATTTTATTTTGGTTGAAGACACAGATTTATTCTGCAGCTGTTTTTATGGAACAACGTAGTCAGGTAGGGACGTAGGGAACGTCCTGGTCAGTGACCTCTTATTGTGTCTGTGCTGCTGAGCTGTACGCTGGTGTCTCTTACTGTTATGGAGTTGCTGAGCTGTTTGACTCTCTGTTCCAGCTGCTCCCTTTCCAGTTTCAGTTCAGAACTCCACTTCATCAGTTTCTGTTTCTCCTCTTCTTTAGCTGAAAGACAGAACGATTAAACACAACAGTTCATCTCACAGTTCGTCTCACACATTTGTCCGAGCAGATGTTCAAGAGGAGAAAAGAAATCTGCTGTCACCTTCTTTGTAAGCAATGTAGGAATGAACAATAGCCAGGGTACCAGGCCAGGGAATGGCTTCTTCTTTTTTCAGGATCTGGAGAGAAAAGCTCTGAGTTGTCAAAGAGGCTGAGATTTAGAAAAGATTTAAGGAAGACAAATTTAGCCACCACCCTGCGGTGAGGCTGAAAAGGGACAAGCAATGGGGTGGATGGATGTGAGATGCCAATCTTTACTGACACAATGAATGAGACAGAAGCACAAAAAAACAATACTGCATTATGTGTATGCTTACAAAGGATTGAACAGTCCTAAAGTTCAGGACATTGTGTGGCAGAAGGCCGATCAGCAGAAGCAGATTTTACAGTCAAGTACAGCTACTGGCCCTGATTGGCCCTTCTCTGGACTGCGGTACCCCCTTCCCCCTGTCTCAGGATCAGTCTCGGCTGCTGCGGTTACCTGATCTTGACATTTTGGACAGATCCACATGCCTTTAGGAATGGTTTTCAGGGGTGGATCCAGGCAGTCCAGGTGATAAACACGAGAACACGTGTCGCACATGAGCAACTGGCCACTGCGTCTGCACACAGTGCAGAAATCCTCATGGATGTCTCCCTGTGAGGAAGAATTGGACCAATCAGTTTCCCCGCTCAACTCAGCCCCACCAACCATCTGTGGAGAGGCAAGGCAGGGGGAGGCACCGTGATCTGGTTTGGTTTAAAGTTGGCCTTGTTTCGATGTCTAATGGACATGGTGTGTTAATTTACTGAGCCCACAGAAGAGTTACTTCACATTTGGGGGGTTAGGATGAGTTCTGAGTAGTAGTTATTAATGGATGCTCTGGGCTACAGGGCACTGTTCACTTTGTAAGGCTGAATCAAAGTAAAAATCAACTGATGACTGATGATTATCACATGGACACAACAAACTAATGGACGTGTTTGTGGAGGTCTCAGGGTGCAAATGACTGACAGAGCTACTGGGCCAATAGGATTGTGTGTGACGGGGTGTCCAACCCTCTGAACTGTCCGTCTCCCCCATCGTTACTTACATCCCCAGAGCTGGGGCTGGGCAGGGGGAGGGGATGGACGGGGCTGGAGGGGGAGGTCGGGGTGAGGCTGCCCAGCTCCGGGACGCTGCTGTATTTGGGTGGGCGACCTGGGTGAAATGAGACAGACAACAAAGACGGAAAACAAAGAAAAAAGAAAGATGGAGAGGGGGGAAAAACAAAAACAAACAGTCTGTATGACATACCTTGGAAAGGGAGTCTTCGTTGGCTAGCATGAGACAGGGGAGCGGTAAGGGAGGAAGAGGAGGAAGAGGAGGAGTCAGAAGCACAGACAGCAGTGTTAGTGCAGGAGACCAGCTCCATGCAAGCTGAAGCCGAGCACGAGTACAAACCTACCGCAGTCGTCTATGAAGCGCACAACAAATGGACTCGTGTCAGATGTTAACACACCTCAGCTTTCATGTTTTATAGGCTGTGACCAGGACCTGCACTGGGACCTATAGCAGGACCTGTACCAGGTCTGTAACCAGGACCTGTACCAGGTCTGTACTTTTCACGTGAACCACTGAGGTCAACGCTACGAGAATCTTCAGGAGAGACTGACTCCATCTCTACGTCTCCCCTCGGGACCTCAGGGTGCGCAACAGTGGCTGCAGCCCTTTGATGACGACCACCTCCGCTTCATTCAGGCCACTGATGTGCTAAAATCTGACACTAGGAGTTACACGATTTCACATTTGTGCCTTTTCTCTTGATAAAATGCCGAAATGGAAGTTGTGCAGGAATTGTTCAGTGTTACATGTTAAACCTCTTGGATTAGTCATTAAGAACGGGATAACAAAGGAAGTGGAAGCTCCTACAAATTTATTTTAGTATTTTGAGGTGTGATATTATAAAAACCAATTCATGTTAGTCTTGTTATTCCCTACAGTTGTGTTACCAGTAAAATGAAAACCAGAGAGACTTCCCATTGTCCAAATTAAAACTATAAAACTGCAGGAAAAGACAGGCCTCAATCACAAACCTCTCTCATATCATTATCTCATATCTTCAGCTTCAGAACATTTCATCTATTCCAGAGAAGACACCAGGTGTGAATGTAGAACCAGATTTATACTTCTTCACTGAGGTGGTCCACAGGATAAAAACAACCAGACTGAGGGTACTGTTGTTCAGCCAGGGCTGCACCTAATGATTATCCTCATTTCATCAAGAAGCTGATTTTTAGATTTAATGATTCATCTATCAAATGTCAAAAATAGTGACGTGAAGCAAACCAAAAACAGATTCGATTTACAGAAATCTTCACATTAAAATGTTCAATTTAATGTAACTGAGCAGTGTTCAGACTAGGGGTGTGCCATCTAAGTCACCTCACGATTCGATTCGATTACGATTCACAGTGCTACGATTCGACGATTCACCGATTATCTATTTTTTTTTCCCCAGATAGAATGTGTTTCTTTTCTCACTCTGTAGTTACTTGTAAAATAATGTATATTTTAAAATATCCATTCATTGAGGTAAAACACGTTTATCTCTCTATCTTTTCTTTATTATTAACTTCAGCAATTTCCCAGCATTTAGAAAATCTAAAACTTCTTTTAAACAAAATGTCTCCACACTGTCGCTTTTAAACCCGACGTGTGAACTGCACGCTGTGACACATTACACGCCGCCATCTCTTGGACTGAGGTCCATCTCCTAAAATTAGGAGATGGAAATTCTGTTCTATTTTTTCCCAAATTCTGTTTGTTCTACTCAAAAACAGTGTGTTTTTAATATAAATGACTAAAACGTACACAAATTAAATAGAAATTAACTGAGTTGAGTATTTGCATCTATTAATGAAGACAACATCCACAAAAAAGTATTAGTTTTCGACTCCTCTGATAAAAGAAGAAAAAAACATTAGCTTGCACATGTACTTCTAAACTTCTGTTTCATTTATCGATGTAGATTAAAAACAATAATAATAATAATAATAATACTAAAATAAAAATATATATTGTGTGGCTGTACTGACATGATTCTGATTTGATTATTTTATTATGAACATGTAAATTAAAAAATCTGTTAAAAAAGAAAAGAAAAAAAACGGGAAAGGAAATTGACAATATTTCCACTTCTATTACAATCTGATATCTTGATTTACATGTCCAGAAAGTAATCCTTTTAAATCTTATTGTATGTGCATGTCAGTCAGATTGTTTCTCATATGGATTTTGGACACTATGTGGTCACTGCGCGTATTCTTACGTTTCCAGTCAACGGAGTGTTGACAGAATATGGAACACTCGGCGCTAACCCCTCAGTACAGAGCTGAGCAGTTTGCGTCGAGTTTCGCAGTTTTTTCGCTGACGAAGACAGAGCTGAAAAGGCAGCCGTTTCATTATTTAAAAAAAAAACGATTTTTGAACATTTATGAATCGATTCTGAATCGTCAAGTGTCACGATTAATCTATGAATTGGGCACACCCCTAGTTCTGGCCTAAAAGAGATCAGACAAGTGGTCTGCATGTTCATCAGCGACTTCAACTATTAAGTGATTGTGAAAGTTCTTGGTTAATGTTCTTTCAACTGACCAAAAAATCTTCTGTTATTGAAGTAACTGTTTGTGTGTCTTTATGCTCTTAAACTATGTGGAATACACCTGAACAGATGTGGAATACACCTGAACAGATGTGTTGATCAGGACATGCCCTCTGCTGAGCACATGTACCCTGAGTAATCACGTTTACATTCTTTCATTCACTTTGTGAGAGGGAGCGAGGATCTCGCTGGGGACAAGCTTTGCTTCATCACAAATATAAACCTGGATTACTGAAGAAGAAAAGGTTAAACCGAGCTTTTCTTTGACTCGGATCTCTGTTCTTTTCATTATCTTCGGTCTCTACAAGCAGCCCAAGCTGAAACATCACACTCCCTGTTGCATCTCCAAATCTCGGATGTGTATTTATGTTTTTGAGGTGGTTTGTTGAGCCTGTCAGAGCCTCTGCAGCGATCTGACAAACAAGCATAAATCTGGCTTTACACATAAAACCTGACTGAAGCGACAGGAAACAGGAAGCAGCAGAAGGAGGAAAGACTTGTTTTACAGCTTGTTATTAGTACTGAGCAAGAGATTAATCTCTATTCTACAGTTTCTACTGCTGAGATTCCACCAGCTTTAACACAACTTTCCCTATTTCAGTGGTCTTTTCTGATTTCCGATCTATTTTATTTTGGATTTACTCAAGCTATCTGATTCAGTTTCTACTGACTCTGTACTAGTCTCTACAGCCGTCAATGACCTGTAGACCAGTAGTTCATACGGACCTCTCTTCCTGGTCCCCTGGTGCAGAGGGCTGTTCAGGTAACTCACTGCGCTCTTTTTCCTCTGTAAGAAAAATGGGAAAACCGTGTTAATGACATACTCCTGTGATGCCTGAGCGACTCCATTAATGTCAGACAATTTAATAATGTTTTGTTTGAAACCACACACAGAAACACACCAAATGTGACACAATGAGTTGGAAAACAAAGGTGAATATGTGGGTGAATGTCGAAGTGCTGTGATATAGAGAGGAGCATGTGACCAAACCAATCACAGAAACATTATTTGTTCTTTCTCTGGTTTTGTTAAATCAACTCAAACCAGTTGAAAGAGTTTTTCTCTCCTCAGGATGTGACCAGGATCAGGATCAGGATCTGATCCAAAGGTGCCGACAGTGGAGGCGAATCGATGGATCTGAGTCAGCGTTTTCATAAAAGCAAATATCTCCAGGACAGATTGTTTATCCTAATTAACTTTTGTGGTTCATGGCATTTCACAAATCTACTTTCTACAATCAATTTTCATCAAAACCACAAATCAACTTCAAATGATTCTCAAAGTGCTCTGAAAACCAGGCTACGACCTATTTGTACAGAACAACCTCAAAGTTTCGGAAGTGTGTGCAAACGGCCAGAAATGATCCCTGAGTTTCAGAATCCATGACAGAATTTCTGCTTGTTCAGGATTCGTTGTATTTGCATTATCACAGGAAGCGTTTGGGCATCACTGGCAGGTTTCAGGCACCTGTGCTGGTTTATCAGTATCCTACCTGAACAGTGTGGCATATCCAGATTATCGTTTTCCACATCGTATCACGCAGCCAGCCTGGCCTGATGTGGCAAAGCTGCTTGGTTGTGATTATTATTATTTATATCAGCCTCTTCACTCTGAACTCCTCCACTCGCTGAGCATTTTTCTCAAACTACTGGAAGAGTGGGTCTGAGACAAAGACACCGAGCATGGACAGTCTGGATTTTCAGCGTGTATTTAGTACCTCGGGTTCGAACACGGCTCCGCTGTACACCGGGTTGGCTGTCGTTCTCCTCTTTCGCTCCTGTCTTTTGCTCTGAATTTCTGTAAATTAAAAGTCAAAGCTTTAATGCAGAAACTTAGATGTGCACAGCTTCAGAACACGGAGGATCCTCCAGCCACCACTCACCTTCCAAGTGGTCATGTGTTACAAGCCCCAAAGACACCATGAAGGCCAGTTTCTACAGGAGAAAAATAAAAACCGTTTTACCATCAGAACCAGTCAGTGACAACATACTGGACCCATCATGTGTCAGTCCTCACTCTGCACCTCGTACCTCTGGGTTCTCCTCTTTCTTGGGTCTGGGAGCTGGAGACAACGGAGGAGTGGAGGAGGAGGGAAGGCTGACAACGGCCTTCTGCTCGGCTCCACCTCCAGATTTAACAGTCTGCTGGGGGGAAGAAGACAATGGCAGCTTTAAGTATGAAGAACTTACAATATTAAATCACAGAGAAATTACAAAGCTCAATGAGAACTCTGTAATTACCTCTGTACAGACGTTTCCAATTCATTTTTAGCTAAAACATCAAACATGCACATGTTGGATTTTTGTCTAATTTAGTCCTGTAAAGGAGGATTTCATTATCCTCTCTGTCCCATCAGCCTTCCTCACATAAAAAACTGCAAGATAAAATGTTTTAGCGAGAGAGAAAGTGAAAGTGTAAACTCAAAGCTCTTCAGTGTGTCATCATGTGTGGCAGAAGAACCAGCTAATGTTTGACATTCTGTTTAAAAAATGACAAAAAACCATCCGTAAGTCAATCTGCTGCTGATTTAGTTTCCACTCATCGACTAATTGATTAATTGACTAATCGTAGCCGACGCGCTGTTCCCTGTTAATGTGCTGTTGATAACACGGCTTCAGCTGCTGTGACGCTGGATGGTGCTTCAGTTAGAACTGTTACACTTTCACTGCACACTAAACACACACACACACACACCCGCAGAGGTAGTGACAACTTTTAAACATCTCGCACTTCAAACTGAATTTTAATGACCGCAGCAGCAAACGTTCTGATGTTCTGTTCTTCTTCTTGTCATCACATCTTGTTACGTTTAGACTACCACTGACTGTCTGTCAACAGGTCTGTGATCCACACTGTTACACTGGGTCACATGATCCTTCATCACCATCAACACATTGACTCAGTCAGACACACACACACACACACACTACTACGCTACAGCACCAAATGTGGATTAATCTGCTGCTGAAAATAGTCCCCAACAAAGTCACTGTCTCCTTCTGTTTGTTTGATAAAAACTGAGCAGGGCTGCAAATATCAGAGCTGAACCGGGAAACGAGAGTTTCAGACAATCACTCGATTCCATTCTTCACAGACTTTTACTCATTTTTTCTCTCAGAGGCCATAAAGGATGCTGCAGGCATAAAAAGACATTTTTCTTCAAGCTTACTGAAGATTATTCAACTATTTTTATCATTTTAAAGTTATAGCCTAAAAAATGTCCTGGTAAAACACTGGGACATCTCTAAGTTCTTTGTACAGTGTCAGACTCTTACCTTGGGCTCAGTGGTCAGGCTGCTGATCTGGATTGGCTGGGTAGGAGTCGGGGTGGGGATGGGGGTGGGGGTGGGGTTGGGTGCTTGGGCAGGGCTCGCGAGGCGGGTTGGTGTGGCACAGACAGGCGTGGTGATGACGATGCCCGTAAGCGGGGTGGAGCCAGTCTTACTGCAGGGCTGTCCGTTCACGATGCGGACCTGGTGGATGGGAGCCGCCGAGGGCAGCGAGGACGACAGCTTGGTGGCCAACATGACAGGCCTCTGGAGCAGCTGGGGGGCCGCCATCATGGGCGGGGGAGGGGCCGGGGCTATGGGGATGTTGGTGGGCGTGGCCGGTTTAGGCCTGACCTGGTGACAAAAGACAACCAATTAGAAAACAGAACAAGAGTGAACTGACACTGCTGAGTAAGACCACTGTGGAGCTCTGCCTCAGCCAGACCCAGTCTACTAATACTACTACTAGTAACAACAATAATAATAATAACAGCAGTAATACTTTTAGTAACTGTAAGTGTAAACTGGTTTTCTGGTTTACTCTATAAATAGTTTTAATTACTTACCACTATAACTACTCCTGCCACTGCTCACTACAGTACTCCTTGTACTACTGTTACTGCTTTTAACACCGATACAAATACTCCTACTGTTGCTATATATCATGATACTACACCAACATGTCATGTATGTTATAACAAAATGTCCTTGGCAGTGATGTGGCTCCTCCGTCCCATGTTTTGAAAATGTTTGGACTCATAACAGCAGCTAATAATGATCATTTATAATGAAAACAACTCATGCACCAATTACTTAATCTTATTTTTCATTTACTAAAATATATCTAACACAACATATGCTACTACTACTACTAATACTACAACTACAGTCCCTCAAAGCCTGTCGTGTTTGTGATGACCCGTGTTGTATGAAGCTCTTTAAGGCAAATCTGTGATATATGATTTTGGGAGATATAAATAAAACTAACTTGACTACTAATGCTTTTATTGCGACTGCTGCTTGGTGTTACCAGTACCACAGCCACTGCTACTGGTACAACCATAAAACCAGCCAGAGCTCCCAGTGGCATCACTCGGGTAAACATCATCGACATTCTTCCACTTCAAGGGTTAAAACACACCAACAGCCAGGAACACAAAATACCAAGAAGCTGCAGGAAAACAAGCTCTCACCACAGAAGGTAAAAACACACACACACACACACACACACACACACACACACCCATACATACACAGGCAGAAAACCATTAAAAAAAACCTGTTCACAGGTCAGTTAAAATGAAAAAAAAAAAGCACAACGAGAGGAGAAAAGATGAATAGAGGCAGCACAGAGCAAACAATGTTTTAGTGCCACGGAGCAAGGCATGAGTGTTTGCTTTGGTGCACTCCTGCCCTCTGCTGGAGAGTGAGCGAGTCAACTCGGGTGGGCCACACACACTGATCTGAGGGGGTTAGGGTTTGGAGGCGGGTCTTACAGGGACGCACCTGTGGCTGAAATGTGGGTCGAGGCGTCAGTCTAGGAGGAGGGACAAACTGAGGAACTTTGATTGGCTGGGCGGTGGTGGTGGTGGCCTGCACCTGAGACAAAACCACAGCAGATTGTGGATCTGTGCTGCTGTTACACTGACATGTCCACTGTTGTCTGTTTACATCTCCAGTGTCTAAAGGACAGGTTCTGGTTTTGCTTTGACAACACATCAACCAAACGTCTGTGCACACCAACAGAGGCTGGGAGAAGCTGTAGACCTGCAGCTTTTCTGCTTCAGACTACGAACATTTGTTTTAGCAATGACACCAAAACAGGGACATCAACAAGGTTTAAGGCCTTTACTAGGCTTGTTCCTCTGACTGTCAGCTAACAGCGATGGGGATATAATTACTGTGAAAGGTGCAGGATGGATATTTTGTCTGTACTGATTCGGCCTGTCTAGCATCAGCTAAATAAGGCTTAAAAAGTGTGGTTTTGCCATGTGTGAGACTGTGCTCTGTGTAGTTATCTTGATGACTAATGCACAGTTCTTCAGTCTGCTGAAATGTTCATGTTGTCATGTTGTTTCACTCACATAACTTCGTGTGGTGCTGTGAACCTGAGCTTTAACTGAGCCTGCTAGGACGTGGTTCTACTGGCTAAATCGCAAACACACAGCACTGTGAATCTTGCATTAGGATTTTCACACAATAGGTGCAGCAGCCTCTCACAAACGTTAAATTAATTCATTCATCAATTTATCCCTGAAAAAAATCCCAAACATCAACAGCATCTGCCTCAAACCTTTACCAGTCCTCCAGGATGGTCAGGAGATGAACTGGACCCACGGGACAGTATGACTGGTTAGAAAGCTGCTACAAGGCCACCACTCACACCACAGCCCGCTCCAGCACTTGCCATGTGATTAGAGAAACATCCTTCACTTAGAACAGGGACACTTTTAATTCTCTAACCCCCCTGAAGGCAGACACCCACACAGGCCTCGTCTACATCCAGAGGCTCTCCTCAGCTCTACAGGTCACAACACAGATCACTGTCCAATAAGTCACATTAGAGGAAGGCGATGACACATGACTGGACAGCGGTGGGAACCGGAAGGTCTTACCACCATGGTGTTCTTGGATACCAGTCGCACAGGCTCCGAGCTCTGATTGGTCAGCTTGCTGGCCACCTGCAGGTTGATGGGGGCGTTCTGTGAGTCGGGTTTGGTGATAGCTGTGGTTACCATAGCGACAGTGGGCGGGCGTTGCGGCAGGACGGAGCCAGGCAGGGTGGGCGTGGCGGCAGCTTTCAGCACCAGAGGTAGAGTCTTCGTGGTGAGGACTGGCGTGACTGTCAGCGTCTGATGAGGGAGAATTTGGCCCATGAGACGGAGCAGAGGGAGCAGGTGGATGTAAAAACTCTGGTTCTGTCGCTCTGACTTTACCTGTAACTGACCTGTTACTGACCTGAAGTCTGCCCTTCCTACTTCTACTTCAGTTATGAATCTCCTACGTTTCCCAGAATGCAGTTTGATAAGAAATGGCTGTATGTGTGGCTGTCTGTCATGTAACTGCTGAACTGGACTCAGAAACGTGACTTTACAGCTGAAGGGTTTGACATTTTCTGTTTTACAGTAAAAGACGGGTGTTTTTATATATTCTTCTTCTCTGCACTTTTTGTCAGCTGGTTGTTCGATACACAACGGTTACAATTGCAGTTAGTGGGTTTACATATTTAGTAACTTCTACCCTGCGTGAGAACTGGCTTGTGTGGTGGAACCTGTTTTAATTTAGTGTTGCTTACATTTCCAGTCAGTAAATATTTCCATTATAACTCTGCTAGCATCACTTCTGTTGTTCTGGATTAACTGGCCTCTTCTAACTATTTTTCTTTTCATATATAAAAATACATCCTATTCACGTGAACAGTTAACTACATGAAGCAAACCAAAGTAATTCTTCGAATGTAAAACATTAAGTATTAAATCCAGTTCACAACAGTGGAATATAAATGTACTTGGTCTCAATTACATTGTTTTGTGTTGAAATTCAACTCCTGTTCTTTGATTCATTATGCTTTTTAATTTAAATTACGTGTGTGTGTGTGTGTGTGTGTTCCTACCTGCTGCAGTCCTCCAGGTATCTGCTGGCTCTGCAGCAGGTTGGTCGGCTTGATGTCGCCACCTACTGGAGGAGTTTGGACCTGCAGCTGCAGCTTGGCCTCTGGCTCCTGCTTCACCAACAGCTCCTTCCTCAGCTGCTCCACCACCTTTTTCTGAGGGAGCAGAGGAGAGAGGAGCTTAAACAAAGACAAACTAAGACCAACACTGACATTTTCCCATAAATTACTAAAATGTTTTTTTTCAGTTTCACTGAAAAACTCAAAATAATAACTGCAGCTCAGATTATTTGACTGATCCTATGGCCCATAAAACATCAGTGATATCCTGCAGCACACCTGACGTCATCAAATGTCTTATTCATTCTGAGCAGAACCCAAACCTTTAATCCACTGTAATGAAAGCTGAAGAAAAGCAGCAAATTCTCACATCTGAGAACCTGAAACCATCAGACGTTTGTATTTTTAACTGAAAAATGACTTCAATGATTAATCAATTAAAAAAATAGTAGGCAGTTCTTTTGATCATCTAGTTGATTGATGAAGAAACTGTAGTAGCTCTACACATTTCCACACATAGATACGCAACATGAACAGAAAAACACACAGCCAGTGATGCAAACACGACACTGACCAAAACAGATTTAGACTTCCTTCTGAACCAGATACAGAGAATAAACCGCAGAGTATTTTTATATACATGTACAACACACACACAGGCTGCAGCTGTCATATCTGACCTCCCTCCTCAGTCTGTGGCTCTCAGCTCTGAGCCCATTGGTTCCTCCTCAAGACATAAATCTTTAAAAACAGCTCACAGATGTTAAGTTTCAGTTTTAAAACGACTCAGTAATTTTATAAAACAGCAGATCACTGATCACTTTTAATCAAGTGTGTGTGATCACACAGGTTTTAGTGGCTCTAGGAGACAGTGGAGCTCTGTGGCTCAGAGGCATCAGACATATCACAGACATGCTAACTGAAGACAGCGATGGTTTGAGTCTAAACGCTGGATTTGATGACAAGAAAAAAAACAGAGAACATCATCAATATTATAAAGAATATGGTCCAGACCTGCTCTATATGGAAAGTGCCATGAGATAACTTCTGTTATGATCTGGTGCTATATAAATAAAACTGAACTGAATTGAATCACCAACATGCTTTAAACCTTTTTGCTGCTTGTTTGTAAGTGTGCAGATATTTAAAATTTGCCACCACCTCTGTGTCATATTTCAAATGTACTGTGACTTTAATACATTTTCATTCAGCAATAAACAACAAAAAAAATCAGAATTTTTATTCAGGGGCAGGTCTGGTGCGGTAAATCCAGTCCAACATGTTTCTACATGAACACGTTCCCAAACACTGCAGCACTGACAAATCTATATTTTGAAGGATTAAGTGGTGAGAACTGCTGCATCAGCTGTTTTCAGACGACAAACAAAGTGAGGGAGGAAGCAGCACTGAGCGCCCGACGCACCAACAGCAGGAGATACTCATCAGTGATTCCTCTGAAAAGGTCAATAATCAATAATTGTTGCAGCTGTAACACTCAGCCCTGCTCTGATCTGATTGGCTGCTATGCACCACCATACTAGCTCCTCATGAGACTGGAGAGATAATAACAAGAGGCAACAGGACACGGTTCACACTGTAATGTAGAGTACAGAAGGTCACACCGACAATCAGCGCGCACACACAGAGCTGGAGCTGACGTATGAATTCACAATCAAAAGATAAAACCCATCTGTTGCTTAGCAACACTTGACTCTCAAGCAGCAACTTAATGCAGGGACACACAATCATAAAAAGGTCTGAGGAGAAAAGGCAGACGGCGAAGTGCCCCGGTTCTGCTTTCAGAGAGCAGTTTGACCTGCAGCCTGTAGTTAATAATGTGCACAACTTTATCTGCTCATAACTTCTGCTGAGGGACCTTTTATCACACAGGATTAGTCTACTAATCCATGACTGCTCTTATAAACTAGTGTTTTAAAGGAGCAGTTCACACAAAACACACACACACAAAAAAAAAAAAAACACGCTTTCAGTTTAACCTCTGCTGGTATCTCCACATGCAGGTAATTAAGTTTTATTTGAGATTTGTGCCACAGTCCCAGCATAGTCTACAGGGCTCAAAGCACTGAAAAAAACATTTGGAAAACTAAACAGCCCTTTTTTTTTTTATTGGAAACAATAAGCATCACATTGGTTCTGTGGTTTGGAATCAACAACACTGACAATCATTTTCAACAGGAAACTGCTTTCTTAAGGTTAAAGCAGTGAAAAGTGTCCATGGTGAAATGATTTAAGGAAAGAAATGTGGATTTTTCATTTCTCAGTTTCAATGTTGTGAGCAGCACAAGCTAAAACATACTCACCTCTATTGTTCTGCAGTGGCAGCAGAAATGTTAGTGGCTGATAAACCTACAAACCTGTATGATGAACATCACCAGACTAAGGTGGAAAAATGTGTTCATTTGGAGATATGGGTAAACTGACCTTTTAGCAAATCTCCCCTCACATAAATCTAGAGCTAC
This sequence comes from Toxotes jaculatrix, assembly GCF_017976425.1. NCBI lineage: Eukaryota > Metazoa > Chordata > Actinopteri > Toxotidae > Toxotes > Toxotes jaculatrix. Next base: position 28,968,898 of record NC_054398.1, read on the forward strand.
CATTTAGAACTACAGTCCCATAATGCTTTGGGGTATGTAAACAGTAAGTATAATGCTGCTATGGATTCAGTGCAGTGAGTCAGATGTGAGCTACAAATTGAACCCTGCTCCTATATCTGTCTCCATTCAGTCAGACCGTCCCATTAACAGGAGCTGAATCAGCTGTTATCAGCTCCTGTCTGCAGTGAGCCCATGGATGCACAGACAGCTCTCACTGGATCACTGTGATACTGAAGGAGACTTAAAAACAGCCGGATTCTCAATGAAGTTCTGGAGTTACAAGGAGTATTTTTTTCTGTTTTTTAACATTTAATTGCAGATAACATCCTCAGGAAGTCAGTCGCTCAATTTAAATACATGTCTCTCAGGTCTGTGTGTTGAGATATGGCTCGGAGTCATGACTATGGGAAGGTTTTAAAGTTCCTCCCTCTATCATCTGTGTGTCACGGCATCTGCTGCTGCGCCAGCTGCTGACTACAGTAACTACCTTCCTGTCGTTTTGAATAACACCTGCATGCACCTGTCCCTTTCACCTCCCAACTACCGTCTCTCTCCACACACCCTTCATCTGTCCCTCAGTTTGAAAACCACTGCCTGAGATTATCTGTATCTCTGCTCTAACTAGTCCAACACTGCACCAGTATTCATTGAAATTTGGAAAGAGATAAATGGCTCTTTGAAGTTACAGTAACAGACTGACAGATGCAGGTATTCAGAGGAAGTACATATTTTCATCTCCAAGAATTACTCAAAGAAAGGGTTTTTTTTTTTAAAAAAGCAGACAACTTCCTCAGCTGGGGCTGTAGCAGTTTAACAGTCTGCAGCTATTTGACCAGTTGAGACTTGTCCCCAGAAAAATTTCTCCATGGTCTCATTTACATTTACAAACACCATGTTTTAGCACGTCCTCCAGAAAGTTTTTACCTCTGCACAGGTTGTGGAGAAAGAACTGAGTCACGGTCAAAGTGTGTAGGCTCTCAGGAAAAATGAACAATCTGATGAAGATTTATAGATGAAAATGTTCAGCAGCAGGTTTCACTTTCAGCTTGATGACATCCACGTAATTCTGTTGATAGTGAGTCAAGTCAAATAAACAACAACTTGATTTTTCATTTAGTCTCTAGTTTAGTCTCTAATTCCACTGATTGTTCTGTATTACAGTTTTAATCACCATACATAGGCTGTTAGTCACTGACAAACATTATGGTGGAGAAATTTAATATATATGAATATATTCATATATGATATATGAATGAAAATGTCGACTATTAGTTTGTGTTGAAGTGAAGTGTCACAAATCTGGAACACTGGTATTTACCACCTTGTTAGTCCTCTAAGTGCCACTTCCCCCTGGTGGTAAAACCTGGAGGTGTCAGACCTCTGAACAGGTGAGGACCAGCCAGGAGTACTGCACCTTGGACTGAGGACCCAGAAGGGCGTCAGCAGCTCGGACATGTGGAGGTTTAACTGACAGATTTCCTGAGCGACTGTGGTGAGAACGAGAACACCAGAAAGCCCTGAAGGTCGACAGCTACTGAGAAGTGTTAGTTCACGGTCGCACACCTGATGTTGACAAGGTTTCTTCATAGTCTGTGGTCAGACTGGGAAAAGCTCGGCCTCAAACTAAATGGATGGGGCTGCACTGGTGTGTGTGTGTGTGTGTGGGTATTCCCACAGGTACCTAAAATGAAATACTAACCAAGGAGTCCAGTTTGAATAATACAGTCACAGATTTAAAGGCTTGTCAGACAAGAAGACGCTGTGTGCAGGGGTTTTCCAGTTTTCACTGTTGTTACCATTTTTTCCTCCATGTCAAAGCTCAGACTTGGTTTTTACAGCACTGAAAGATAAACTCTTGGAGTTTCTGCAATGCCGACGCAGTGGTCTCACTGAAATGAACGGGGAGGCTGCATGTTTCGACACAGCTCTGCTATCTGTCAGACCAAAGCCTTCATGCCCAGTTTCCCTGCTAGTTTGAATGCACCAATGATCAACAACAATTCACATCAACTAAATGTTGTTTTAATCAAAGGATTGTAGTTTTTTTAAAAAAAAAACCCAAAATATTTTCAATGATACTTGAAGTTAGTGGGATTTTAATGTTACCAGGTTCATGTCTGTTATCCAGACATGAACCTGGTTTGACCAGACGCAGGGCCAAACCTGTAGCCTGTCTGAACTGAGACACACACAGACCAACACTTCTAAAGCTCACTAATTAACACACTGTCTCATTTGTTTTACTCATACAGAGATAGAAAATGTAAAATTCCTAATTTTAGGAGATGTTTCTGAGCCATCAGTAGATTATTCAGCAGCTCAGTCTCTCCAGCTGCAGAACAGGTGACTACATTTAGTTGGCGAAGTCAGGTTTTGATTTTGGTCTCTGTCCAGTTACTGAATCCGTTCAATCTGTGACTGTGATGTTGCTGCTGTTGGAGACTGCTGTCCCAAAATGCAAAGCACCAAGAAACTGAAGGAGCTGCTTAAAATAAACTGAGGGTGGTGGTGAAGCTGCTTCAGAATCTTAGAAAACAAAAATAAGTCATCTTAACAAAGGCATTTTCAGTATGTAGATGTTTTTGTAGACTAAGTGCTCAGACAGACTGTGATGGGGCTGTGGTATGGACACAGACAGTCACTGCAGAGACTGCTGTCCCATTATTACAGATGAAACAAATGAGGGATAACGTGTTAATCAGTGAGCTTTAGAGCCGCTGCCAGGTGAGTTTCCGAACTCTGGACACAGCCAGGGCTACATGTTTCCCTCTGTTTCCACTCTATATGCTTAGCTAACCTAACCTAACCGTGTCTTGACTAAACATTTAGCTCTCAGAGAGAACACAAATGTGAGTGCTTCCAAAAAAGCTGAACTATTCCCCTGAGATTGAGCCCTGAGTCTGATGCCAACCCCCATAATTCTGGTTCATGTTTTTACATTTCTGAGCTGCAGCAACTTTTCACCATTTTAACTGCAGGAACTCCCAGTGATGAAGGCATCCAACCATTAACATGACTCTCCTGCTTTCATCTGCATGCTAACATCACCAGGCAGGTCAGACACTGTGTCAGTGTAATCTGGTGTCACACCTGGAACAGTTTGTCATTGTGTCAGTAGCCTGTGTGCACAAACCCAAACCCAGCTTTCTATTTTTCCTGATAAACTGCCAAACATATTGTAACAAACATCAAAACCACATTCAGACACAAACACGTCCATCCGCTCACCTTAGAAAACACACAAGTGCCTGAACAGTAGCTCTAAAAGGGACTCACTCTATTCTACAACTTGCTGTTCTAATTCTACGCTCATCTGAAATCAGCACCTACAAACCGTTTTACAGCAGGACATGAAAACAAATACAGACAATATGCAGGCAGGAGATAAAAATAGGAGGCACGCTGAAAGTGGTTAAAAATAAAAACACAAGACAAAAAAACACACAGGCAACAACAAAGACCTAGAAAGAGTCTTTAGACGTGATGAAAGAAAGACGTTCAGGTGGTGTGAACACAAACACTGTGTGGTTAACTGGTCCGCTCTGTGCTTCTTCAGGTCAATGCCCATATGCACATTAAACCATTATTACTCAACTTAACTGTTCCCTTTGTTCCTGCTGACCACAGAGACATCCCAACCTCACTGCAAGTGATGGGAGGCAAAGTCAAACAGTCTTCCTGTGTCAAAATCAGGGTCTCTGCATGTTTCAAATGATCTTTTCACGGAGCCTGATTTGACTTTTTTAAACGTTTTGTTCTGGACAAAGACCCAGAGATTTCTTTCATCTGATATCACAAAGAATGGCCTGAAAACTGACTGAAATCATGAACTGATTATCAAAAAGGCTGACTTATCGATTACCCAACTGATCATTTCAGCTCCAAAAGATCCATCAGTTGGGTGATGATGATGATGATGATGATCAGTACCCTCCTGATGTGTGAACACTGCTGAAGCCTCGCATTATCTCTAGATTATCCTTCTGTCACAGAGTAAGGACTGTAGAGTTTGTCCTCCATCACTTATACTGAAACTGTTGTAAGCGTGTCCATGTAGCGTATTCATATGGACATGTCAGTGTTGCTTTATGTGAAACTTTCCTCTGAACCCACCATTTAAACTCTGAAACTGCTTCCCTCCTGCACAGATATCTGCTGAGTGCCTCATTTAGCGAAACACCCTGAAAACCAGCTGTGAGAGTGTGTGTGCGTGTGTGTAAAACATGGGGAAATAATGTACCTGCTTCTCACTGAGAGCTGTGATCTTTGCTTGAAGTTCATGGAGCTGCTTCTTCAGATCTGCGTTCTGAAAACAAGAGCCAGTTGGTCTGAGTCAAACCAAACATGTGAAACTCTGAAACATCTTCATGCATCAGTCTGTCGACATGAGGAACATGATGAATGTGATGAGCGTGATCCTTCCATGTAAACTGTAGTAAACTCACAGTGGTGATCATGGGAATCTACAGCCATTAATACAACTTGAGACACAAAAACATCTGAAGGGTTTACCTGAGGGTCCTGCTTCATCTGTGCAACCAGTTTCTGTAGAAGAAGACGAGAGAAAGTCAGGAAAGGACAAATACCAGTGACACCTACTGGTCACCTCTAAGAACTACACCCAGATGACTGCACAGGTTCAGTCAGGAGGAAAAACAACACTCAGCTTATGGACAGAGTTTTTGCATTTATTTCAATATCTGAATGAATTAGGTGAAATAACACATCATTTTTCATGTGTCAGAAAATGTCCATGAAGAAAGTAAAGAAGAAGAAAAGAAGAAAGGCAAAGAATGCAGATGCTGTATCAGAGCAGGAACGTCCACCTCCAGGACTCAGCTCAGACCGCTGCAGTCACAGTGATCTGGCTGATTAACTCCATGCTCCGTGGTCTCTCCATCAACAACCTTACAGGTTTCAGAGTCCACAGGAAACGGAACATCTGTTATTCTGCAGCCACATTTATAATATCTTTCAGAGTCATTCTGCTCCTGTGTTTTGTGTCTTACAAGCAGTTTGCAGCTCGTTTGGATGGTATGAGAAGTGTTGTAGATGTACTTTAAGAGGACAACCTTCTGTTGCTGCTACCTTTCTCTGTGATCATTCATGTAGCTGATCACTCCTTAAAGCTGCTGTCGTCATGAAGCTGTATTCATGTTGATTTTGTCGTCACAGTGATGAAATAATGGTGTGATCAGCTCAGCAGCTTGTGAATGACTCTTTAACTACAAGTATTTATGACCCGCAATTAAATCAGTATTTGATACTGGTTCAGTGTCTGAGAACAGAACAAGAACTTGTGATCACACAGAGCAGGAGGAGAAACTACAGTCATGGAAAAAATTATTAGATCACCCTTGTTTTCTTCAATTTCGTGTTCATTTTAATGCCTGGTACCACTAAACGTATATTACCTGAAGAATACAATGAACACGACAAAAAAAATGCAGCTGATTACATAGTACTTTATCTCCTATTTGACATGCTTAAGCTTAATTGTATTCCCAGGGTATATAAGAGGCCATTTCATGTCATAAGCAGCACTGCACATGCAAAGGCCGAGAGTGGTTTCCTGCTTACATTCAAGGCGTAGCACAACTCAGAAGTTGTCAGCTCTCACATAATGCCTAAAACAAAAGAATTATGTGAAGCCACAAAGGCAGCCATGCTGGCACTGCTGGAAATTGGCCTGAGTAAGAGACAGGTAGCCAAAAAACTGAAGATCTCCAAGACAGCCGTTCATTACACCAAGAAAAAACAAACCGAACATGGTACTACCAAATTGCTAGCTGGTCGAGGCAGGAAAGATCTTTCTACCCCACGAGATGACCGTGCACTCATCTGTTCCTGTGTCAGGAATCGTCGTCAGATCTCCATGGACCTTACAAATGAGTGGGCACTGTCGAGAAATGTGACTTGTTCGGCAAGGACAGTTCGAAACAAACTTTTTGAAGCTGGTCTGAAGTCACACAGGGCACGGAAGAAGCCGTTCATCAACGAAAGGCGGAGGAAGGCCCGGTTACGCTTTACTGGGGATCACAAGGATTCGACTGTTGATGATTGGGCTAAGGTTCTCTTCAGTGATGAATCCAATTTTGAGCTGATGCCCACTCCAGCCAACTTACTGCTTAGGAGGAAGCTTGGAGAAGCCTACAAACCAGACTGTCTTGCCCCTACAGTAAAACATGGGGGTGGATCATTGATGATCTGGGGTTGTTTCAGTATGGGTGGAACAGGGCAAATACAATTGTGTGAAGGGCGAATGAACCATGTCACGTACAGGGCTACTCTTGAAAACAGTCTTCTTCCATCAGCTGGAAAACTCTTTCCTGCCTCAAATGATTTTCCAACAAGACAACGCCCCTTGTCACACGGCAAGGTCAGTTAAAGCCTGGATGGAGAACCAGAACATTAAAACCATGCCTTCACCTGCTCAGTCACCAGCTCTAAATCCAAATGAAAACCTGTGGAAAATCATCAAACTCAAAATGGAGAACCACAAGCCCAAAAACAGAGAAAATTTGTTTGAATTTCTGCAACAGGAATGGGCTGCTGTGATAGCAGAACAATGTCAGAAGCTGGTGGAGAGCATGCCAAGCCGCATGGCTGCAGTCATCAAAACCAAAGGTTATGCAATCAAGTACTAACTCCTGTGTGTATCATGTGACTAAAACAGACAGAAAAGACAACATGGAATGCCTAAAAGCACTGTTCTTGGCAGTACAATGCCATAGCTATTGATGTAAGAATTTAAGTGTTTTGGATACAATCAAGAAAACCATGGAAGATGGCTAGATATCAGTTCTTAAATTAAACTCTTATGAGCTATTTTTGTTGTTATTGTATTTGTCCAAACAAATGTACCTTTAGGTGTACCAGGCATTAAAATGACCAAGACATTGAAGAGGGTGGTCAAATAATTTTTTCCATGGCTGTACAAACAAGAGAAGTCAACTGCCAAAAATACAGGGATTTATATCCAATCTCAATCAAACTTCATGCTTCAGAGATGCAAACTACTCGAGGAAAAGTAGAGCGGATGTATAACGACAGCCGAGTGCAGACGCCACGAGCCACAAGCAAGGCGCTCGGGTCACAGAGGCCGAGGACTCTGCAGCATTTTACAGAAACTCTGATGGATGTTTATACTTCAAAACAAAAGAGAAAGTCATGTAAACATCTCACACTGTGTTCTCTGAGCTTGTGCGGTCATTATACGGTACATTACAGCGTATAGTCATAGACAGGAGTTTGGTCAAAATCCACATTAGCTGATTTTTGAAGTGAACAGAAATAACTCCTGCAGCAAACACACATTAAAATGAGCCTTTCTTCAACTGTGACTTAGACGTCAAACTTTTGAATGCGTCACAATTACACTTTAACTTTTTCTTCTTTCAAATTTCTGGAATAAAAAGTAACATCAGCATTTGAAGAGAAGCTCGTGTTTAATGTGTGTTTGCTGCAGGAATCTTATTTACTATATATATATATATATAAACTATATTATAAACGTGCTTTTACCCAAACTTCTGCATACCACTGTAATCTGATGTCATTTGAGTACTTCTGTGAACATACTGAAGATAATTATGTGATAATCACCGATAATGTTAACGGTTCCTCGGTTAACTGGACCCCGAGCTGTATCAGAGCTGCAACGCAGTCTTAAGATGGAATCAAAATAAAAATGACTGAAAGAAATGTTGTCTGCAGCGGGAACTAACTCAGCTTTTCTAAATGGACTAACTCTCCTAACCCAGTAACCCAGTGTCCTGGAAACTCAGCCTACCTGATGGATCTGGATCTCCACCTTCAGAGCCTCCTGTAACGTCTGTAATTCCATCATGGATCCAGTCAGTCTGCCAGCCGATCGATCAGCCTGCATGAACACACACACACACACACACAGAAAGGCTTAACAGTCGGTTCAACAGAAATCAGCAGCTCTGGGTTCTGGAAGTCAGGCACAGTGAGGTACAGCATTCTTATGACTTCCTGTGTCAAGCTGACAATAACACTGTGCCAGCAAGGTCAAACAAGGTCACAGGAAGACAGGCCACATCACCACTGCCCTATGGTTAGACTGGACCAGCAATATTACACACAGTACAACAATGAAACCTATAATTATGCCATTACTAGTATAATAAAGTACATACAGAGTATTATTACTGTAATTAATACTATATAACTATATAACTTTTACCTTAACACCGTCTGCAGTAGGAAAACCATCCAACTGAAGCATTAAAGTGCTGCTGGAAACGAAACAAAGCAGAAAACATAAGACTAAACTTTAGTTATTTACAGTTAAAGTGAAACAAGGTGAACAGAACCTCTGTTATAATTTATCAGGTTCTATTTAACTTAACATGAAGTGAAACTGAGTCCACACAGTCTTTTTATTATCATTACTACTGAGCTGCTTTATTAAACCAAACAGGTCTGAAGTAATTTTACTACATTATTGTTGTTAAACTGATACAGGTAACTATTACTTTACCACAGTGATTAAGTAGTGACTTCACTTTCTTATCATTTTACAAAGTCAGGTTTCAGGACTCACCACCTTGCTGTGGGACTGGACTCCACCCCTCTGTGCTGCCCTGTACAACACAACAAGCACACACCGTTCCAACCCCAGTCAGTGAAAACCAACTTTTAACAAACAAACCATTTCTCAGTTTTCATGGATTCATCGTAGGAGAATAACAAATAACCACCTCCGATTCTGTACAAAATAATACCAAACCTTTATTTACTTTCACACACTAAAAATAAAGGATATACACATTATTCTCTGAGTATGAAGGCTGGTTTTAAGCTTCCCATCATCTGACAGAGAATATTTTTTTCTGTAAATTAAGTTTCTATTTAACCTGTCAACTAAATCATTGGTTTCCTTTCAGGAAGTTCTTTCAGATTTGATTTTGTTTTTAATCTAATTTCATGGATATTTACCAGCTGCAGCACTGGGGCTGGTATTGTTTTCACCTTGTGTGTGTCATCATGTGGTTCTGTCCATCTGTCTATCTGTGGACAGGTGTCACCACAATAGCATCACAGCTGTGTAAGATGCAGTCACCAAACTTTGCAGGTGTGTATCTGAAATCAAAAGGAAGCTGAGTTTGAAGACGGGTGTGGTCCAACCCATTACGGAGTTCTCATGTTGTATAAATAGACAATGAACAGATCATATCTGTAAGAACAGATAATGAACTGATGAGAATGATTTGCCCTTAGCTTATTTGAAAGTATAATAAGCTCACAAAATAAATCTGAAGCGTTCCCTCAGTTTAAACCACCAAACAGTGAACAAAGCTGTCACAAACATTAACATTAAGATTCTGCTTGCAGGTAAATGCATCAATTATTAGACACTGTGGAAAGGGTCATTCTTCACCACTGCTTTCATTCTTCTGGTACGTGAGTCGGTTTTACTCTTGATACTTCTACACTTCGCAGAACTTACAGGGCATAACTTCTTCTTCTTTAAAACTAGTAGTTTTACATTAAGATACAGGTGCATTTGCAGGATTCATATACATTTTTCTCACCTACTTTTTACAGTTAAACAAATATTATTATAGTCTGTTGTAAACCATTTATTCAGTGTTTATATAATAATTATAAATATTACATAAAGGGGGTTAAGGACAGTTTTGGGAACTGCTTTAGTTTTTCAGGTCCATCTTTTTTCTTAAAATCATCGTTGGAAGAAAAAAAAAAAATCAGATTCTGTTCTTAAGTAAAAGTATAAATACACAGACATGTCGGCCACAAGCCAAAGAGACGGTGAACGTGGTTTCATCTCTGACTACATTGAATTTTATGAACTCATATGTTATTTTATGTAAAATCTTAAAGTGGAGAGTAAGTTCAGCAGTCAGATAAATGAAATGCAGTAAAAACATTTCACTCTGATTCGTAGTACAGTAGAAGTACAAACTACCAAAAAATGGAAATACTCAAGTACAAGTGCAGTATAGTTGAATAAGTGTACTTCCACCATGGGTTCTGTGCAGTTTACAGGTTTATCCTGACACAATAAGACATTTCACTAAGTTTCCCTCCTCCACTGATTAATTAAATCTTTTGTTTGCAAGGCAGACACCCTTAACTCACTGTGGCAGGAGTTCTAGTAGAAACAGTAAAATATTACCCAATACAAGTACCTCAAACTGTACTTAGTTACAGTCATACTGTATTAGTACTTACTTGTAAGTACTTAATTACTACACACTACTGAATAAGACTGACCTAATGAGTCTATATTTAGATAATCTATATATAGTATAGCCTAAATTCAGAGTCAATTCCAGTTTGTAAAACAGACATTTAGGAACAAGTTAGACTAAACAGGACTGTGAAAGTAGCTATGCTATTAATGGGCTGGCAGCTTTATACACACACACACACACACACACACACACACACAGATAGAAAGAAAGTGAAACCAAATAAAACTGCAGCCATGTACACACGCAGTTGATCTGGTGTCTTAAACAAACCTGCTCTTTTAAAAACAGCATCACTGAAGCCCCCGTACTGTCTCATCACATCAGTGGCCCCCATCCCACCCCCCAGCAGTCAGTCATGGAGGAAGTATTCAATACCTTTACTTAAGTAAAAGTACAAACACCAGAATGTAAAAATTCTAAATTTCTAGTAAAGGTTGAGCATTAAAAATCCTACTTAAAGGTGCTGTACATACATTTTCTCTGCCACTGAATGTGATAGAACAGACAGAAGGTGACAGAGACAGAAGCAAAGCAGGAGTTAACGTTTGCTTTCCACCACTGGAGACTCCTCGTCAGCTCCTGACGAGTAAAGGAATGAAGTTTGATGCTGAACTCACAACATTTCCTCTAGACTGGTGAGTAAACTTGCTAATGCTAACGGTGGCTAAGTAGTACTTCAAGTATCAAAAGTTAAAGTATTTGGCCCCTGCAATTAATAAATTACCATATTTTACAATATTAGATTATTAATACTGATGGACTTGAATATATCCATTTTATTCTACTTTATATTTATACAACACCAAAGCCCTAATTTTTTACTCCTTTATATTTATCTGACAGCTGTAGATACTGGTTATTTCACATATTGAGATTTTACAGAAAGAAGACATCATTTTTTTAAACTGGAGCTCCTCGTCAGTAATTTTCCGCCTCTGGTTGTGTACATTGTTTTGTATTTTTGTGAAGTCTGAGACACAACAAGTTTATTTTGATATAACAATAATAATAAATTTGACTTTTACTTAGTTACATTCCTCCACTGATTTTTATTTGCAGACATTGAAGTAGTACCTTTATAAACTGCAGTTACTCTTGTAAGTACAAATAATTAAAGTTCTGTTAGTACTGTTAAGTAATCAGTAATTCCATGTATGAGATAAATCTAGTGCAGTAAAAAGTATAATATATTCCTCTGAAATGTGATGGAGTAGAAGTATGAAGCAGCAGATAATGGTAATACTCATGTAAAGTATAAGAATCTCAAAATTGTACTTGAGTCCAGTGTTTGGTTACTACTTCCACCACCACTACTGGTACTCTTGCTGCTATTTGTACAGCAGTACCTGAAGGCTGGTGGTTAAATGCAGTAATTGCTCCCTGGGTTGGACATGAAGTTCCCTGGATGAACTTCCAACAGTTCTGAATACTTCTTTCACCCCTGAGTACCTCAAAATTGTACTAATGCAGTAGCTATTACCGCTGGACGTACAATAACAAATTATTGTACAGTAACTATCTTACAGATAAGTTCAGAGGAGTAAAAACTAGAATATTTCCCTCTGAAATGGAGTAGAAGGTTGAAGGATCACAAAATGGAAACAAAGTACAAATACTGAAAAAAACTCAACTCGAGTCCAGTACTACCACCACTACTACTACACCACTACTACTACTCGGTCACCAGCAGTATGTAAAGGCTGGTGGTTAATTGCAGTAATTGCTCCCTGGGTGGGACATGAAGTTGTCTGGGTAAACTTCATCAGCATCGCATGCCGCTGCAGAGGGCCCGAAAAGGAAGAAATGAAGCTAAAATGGAGGTTTTCAAGATGAAAGCCGTTAAGTGTTTCTGCTGCGGGAGTTGAAACACCGAAAAAGTGTTTTTTGTTTCGGCGGCGAGATAAATGTTTTATAACCTCCTTATTAACCCGCCGTGGCCGTCTGGACCCTCAGCGTATACATTCGCCCGACCTACCTCTGTACATCCTCGCTAACTGTCATGTTTTAGAGGATCATCTGGCTCCTGCGTGTGTTTGGGGGCTGTGAAACCATCCGAACCGACCCCCTCTCAGCCGACATTGCTCCGTGAGAGGCTGAGAAACGTTACCGAGAACAAGTGGATAACGTTAGCTGTAGCCGCTAATGCTAACCATCCTGTTAGCTGCGCTGGCTAACGCTGCCAGCCACGCTGATAACTTACACCGAAGATGAATAATAACGCCGCGGGCCGCGGTGCGAAGGGAAAAAGACAGAGGAGGTAAAAAAAACCCGCACGGGAACAGTCCCAAAAGACGCCATCTTTCAAGAATTATGACACCGAGCAGGCGTCGGTGGGTCTAACTTATATCGGCCCCTTGTCCTCCAGAATATCAACTCCTAGAATAAGAAACAGAGCAGCTAAACACACAGAAACACGCCGGAGAAGCGCTGAATGCAGACAAACACCGCCTGCCAGCTCACACACCTGCACACAGACACCCTCCGACACACCGGTACAGGCGGACAGCAGACGACAGGTAAAGTTTGACAACAGAGAAAATTAAAGTTATGAAATTAAAAAGCCCCAATGTGCACTTACTCAGCAGCAGTCCTCCTCTAGATTAATTAAATATATATCTATAAGAAGCCGATCCACGGTGGAATAACAGCGTACAAACAGCCCGGCTGTCTCCTTCCCACAGAGCTTTGTTTTGTTGCCGTATTTTATCTTTAGTTTTAGTGAAATTTGTGTAAAAACAGAGAAACTGAAGCTACAAAACAAGAAGAACTCTTCTTCAATCTCATTCAGCTCAGCCTCAGCACAGCATAGATCCCTGCGCCCCGGAGCTGGAGGAAGGGGGACAAAAACTACTTACCCGTCCAACTAATGCTCGTTTATCCGCGACAAAGCGTTTGATATTTGCGTGTGCTGTTGTTAAAGTTGGTTAAATCGGGCCGATCAGCGAAGCGAGGTGACGGGAAAATGTGTTCGAAAAGCGGACTACTTTTTGTGTCGGTGCGGCGAATTTATTTCACTTTGCCTAAGGAACGGCGGTGCTACGACTCCCATTGCCTAGGGAAAAAACCCGGATGTAAACTCAGTGAAACTCTATGGAGAGAAAGTCAGCACACACACACACACACATATACACACACGCCATGCAACTCAGCAGAGCAGCGGAGCAGTTTGTTGTGTTGCTTTTTGTGTAACCGACTGCCTGTGTCTGCAGCCATGTGTCTCTTCCACTGATTCAGAGCCGGGCCGTCCGCTCTGAGCCTGCTGCCGATCAGGCTTCAGGTTCGGTTGCTCGCTGCTGGAGCCACCGGACTGTTGCACTTTGTGGAGGAGGAGGACAGGGAGGAGGAGGAGGAGGAGGTGAGGGGGAAGGAGGAGGAGAGAGGAGAGGAGGACAGGTGGCACGGCCTTTTCTCCTGCTCTTCCATGTCTACTAGAATTATTGTCTGTCTCAGTGACTTCAGGATGTCCACCTCACTGACAGATAAATAAATCAGTGGAGGAATGTAAGTGAGTCAAATTTATTATAATCTCAGGATTCATCTCTTGAGATGTATCCGGGACTCACAAGAACAAACAGTAAACAAAAAACAAAACAAGAAACATAAATAAATGAATATACTCAACTGCTGCAGAATATTTCTCTTTCTCTGCTTTATGTGTCTGCTCTACATCTCAAAGGGAAATATTTTACTTTTTTGAGCTTCTTTGATTTTAAATGTAAAACATCTGATGAGCTTATAAAATAAAAATAGGAAAAAACAAAATATTGTGAATGTGACTGAACATGATTTGAGGAGTAATGATAATGTGAAAAGATGCATTGACAGTTTTGGGTTTTTTTCAGCAGGACAAAATGTATTGATCCAATGATTATTAGTGTAAAAACATTGATAATGCAGCTTTAAGCAGTAAGGTCTGTCAGTCTGTCTGTTCCAGCTTTGGAAGCTTTAGTACAAAATCAGAAGTTTAGCCATCAAATTTTAACAAGGCCTGTCATTGTATTTCTATGCAGCAGAACCAGTTCAAAGCTGAACTGGAGAAAACAAAGCAGCTCACAGCGCCACAGAGACCTGGGCCCCCTGGTGGCCACTCCTGTCTCTTCAATCTTAAAATTCATGGAAGTAAATAATGTTGTGTTTTCTGTGGGAAGCAGAGACAGAGGTCCGAGGTCAGGGACACAGTATCACTAACATCAGGATGGCCACAACGCTTTATTAGTCCCTCAGTGGGGAAATTGCATTTAGCAACAGCAGGGGTACAGTACAGTAAGTAAATATGTAAGTAAGAGGCCAATATGGTCAGAACAAGATTAAATAAACACTGTCTATTTAGATTAATATACACTATATAGTGAGTGAACCTGTAAGAATTTATTATAGTTTAACATATTCTTTTCATGTCTGTATTGATAATCAGTCATGAGTAGAGAGATTAAAGGAAATGGGAAGAGAGAGGTGGGAACCAGGTGAACAGAGTAACAATCTGTAATGAAGAAAAGAAAGTAAAGTCTAACTTTATATACTGAACATGAAGATGATGTGTGGCATTAGACAAACTGAATCAGACATTACAGACCTCTGACACCTTCTGCTTTAGTCCTCACAAACTCAAAATCACCTTAAAAACCTTGATCCCAAATATTCCAGAGATGTTTTTGGGTAAACACAGACTTTGTTGGTAAATGGTAAAAGGAAAATTTTTAAAGAGCAATTTAAGAGGAAAACTGAATTGAAGAAGTTGAACAAACAAGATAAAAAAGTTAAGAAACGCAACAACTCGCCTCAGAGAAATTCCTGCCTTTTAAATCTTCTCATTCTAATGAGGAAATAAGCTTTTACCGTTACTACCCTCATCGAGGACGACAGCCAGAGTGTTGGTGAATGGTTTGGTTTCTGGTGAATTGAATTACATATTAGACTTCTTTAAATTTGAGATGTGTTATAGGTAGAATGACAACACAAATTCAGTTTTCATGTGGAAAATAAAAAGTACCATTGTCCTCTGCATGTGAGGTTAGAGAGTCGGCAGCAGAGCTGCTGTTGTCAGCACTCACATCCTGTTAACTGACCTCTGTTGGTTGTAGAAACAGTCGGTGAGTCAGCATGTGAATTAAAGTTAAACCAGGACAGATTTCAGCTGTGGTTAGAATCTAAAAAGCAAATCTACACATACCGTGTAACATCACATTCTTTCTTTTATCCATGTTTGTGCACCTGAAGGCCCACACAGGTGTTTTCACTGACATCACCTGATCAGACCTTTTCTGTGTGGGCGTGTTCAGGCAGTGTTTGATTGACAGCTCCCTGGCTCTCCTCCTGTTAATGTGGGACAGTGGAAAGTTCACTAAGCCAAAGTATTGCACCATGGCTGGATCCTCAGCTGCAGACGCCCAGGGGCCCCCAAAGCTCCAGGTCCACTCCATGTGGGTCTGCATGATTTGATTGGTCCACTGAAGCAGAATGTCAGCAACGTCCTCCGTCCTCCATCACAAGGCTTTGAACAGATCCGAATGCGTTAGTGATATAATGTGTTTTTATCATCAGAATATTTATCAGCAGAATATTGTGAATAATCATCTTATATATTGTCTGGTTATACTTTTGGATGTCAGACAGATACATGTTTCGCTGAGGTTTACAGTTCAGCTTTTCTCTGGAGTCCTGATCTGGTGGGCAACACAGTGACTAACAGGAACCACTTGGGGGCGCTATACCACAGATTAACGGATGAGTGCATCATATACAAGACAAACAAGACGTCAGTGACCGTTCAGAGTCTGTGTCCTGCTGCTGCTCATGAAGTTTCCAATCATCGCACAGACACAGACACACAAACACATCACACACATGTAATATACACATAACATATACACTGAACCAGGATCTGTTCAGGGTTCACTGCAGTGAATGTATTTCTACAGTCAGCCCTTTGTCGCTTCACTGTAAATCATCTGATGTTTCTCTCCTGCTCAGTTGAATTAACACCTGATTCGTTTTAAATTTTCTCAGTTTAAAGGTTCAGTTCTTCATCTGACATAAAGTATTAACAGCTGCTGGAGGTTTTCTGCACCAGAGTCAGTCCAAAGTCCAGATGTGAGGCTGCTCACAGGGACTCTGTTAGATTATCAATGTGCAGGAGTTGGGCTGAATTCAATACTAACCTTCACCTTGTCCTAAAATTCTCTGACTTTTCTCTGTGAGGTTTGTTTATGCGACTTATTCTGAGTTAGATTCACCAAACTGCTCCTTTCAGCCTGATGAAAACCTCCTGCTCACAATGTGATCATCAGCACAACAAAGAGCCCTGGTATGTTTGCATGAAGCTGCCACTGTGCAGAGCACAGGCAGCATGATGCTGATGAAACGGTTAGAATTTACTGTTAAGTTTGTTTTGTACTGTAAATGTGCACGTTAAAGTCCAGATTCATTCAGATGAAGCTGCTTTAGATCTGTGGGGGCAGTCTCTGTGTTCTGGGCTCCACAGGTTAAAAGGCTCATGGTTTTTATCATTATGAAACAGAAACAGCCATGACCTCTCAGCAGTTCATTTGTTCAACTCAAGTCAAAAAGACTTTCAGTCAGAAGAACTCATGTTTCTATGCCCTGAAGTCTGAAAATTATCCTGAAATGAATAAATATTCGTCTGAAGAGTTAGTGAGATTATATCAGTCAGTTTACCGTGTGGACTGACTGAGTCACTGTTTATTAAATTCATTTGATGTTTTTCTGAAGGGATTTCTAGCAGGCTGTTGGCTTCACCTGTCTGGACACTGAATCTGGACCAATCAGCTGGCTCCATCCTGGGTCTGACAGGTGTGTGTGGTGAATCGTGCGATCCTGGTCCTTTAACACGATCAGAGAGCAGTGGATCCATCATCTACTGGATAATAACTTCCTGGCCTGATGAGAGCCTGCTAACCACATTAACGTCCCCACGCTCTCCTCAGCTCTGCATGGTGATTAGTTTTCCTGTGGCGTCTGCTCTCCTTTGAAAAGGACCACTGGCTTTTTACTCTCAGGAGCTTCTCCTCAGATGTAAGATCACATCTGAATTTAAACACATTAAACCAATCAGAAGGCTTTCATGTCTGTCAGCTGAGATGAGACCAGATGAGACCTGAGGGAAGTGAAACCTGCACGAAGAGGACAACACTTCAAAGGAAAAGAAAAATAAGACACAGTATCTGGTTTAGGTGCTCTAATGTTGTCACAGTTCATGTGCACACCATGGGATACCTGCAGCTCTTTTATTCATTAAATCTTATTTTATTTTGGGCCTGTTGGTCCACACTGAAACATCTCAACAACTATAGGATGGATTGTGATGAAGCTTGGTTCAGACACTGATGTTTCCCAGAGGATGAATCCCACTGATCTTGGGATCCTCCAACTTTTTATCCACCAGCAGGTCAAAGTTTTCACTCCACCTGTGAAAAGTCCTGGATCCAACTGATGGACAGGGACCGAATGTTGGTGAATCCTGCTGACTTTTCCTCCAGCACCAATGTGACCTGACTGTGATGAAATGTGGTTCAGAGGCTCATGTTCATGTTTTGACTGTTGCTCAGACAAAAACAGGAAATTACAATACTTGAACTTCAGGGAACCTGTTTTTTTTCTTTTTTTTTTTGGTGTATTTTCTGGACAATGATGTTTCAATCATGAAAATTCTTGTTGGTTGCAACTTTACAGTTATTCTATGTTTTTATCCATGAAGCTTCTCACACTGGTCAGCCAGCTTCACTTTCTCTCATGATTGTAGATGTCATTATCATGAGATGAGGCCTCCAGTTTCACTGGTCTTATCAGTTTTTCTTTTCTGTGAACTGACAAACTGATTTATTTAATTCAGGGAAAACTAAACCAGTGAAATTTCAATGTTTTTTGTTTTTAAAATGACTTCAGCGATTAATCGGTTGTCAGAATTGTTGCTGATTAGTTTTGTGCTGATTGAGTGACTGATTGATCTGTTTTGTTGTTCTGGCTAACCATGTTCAGAACAGCAGTAATATTTTCATATTCAGATCCTCCTGAGATGCTGTTGGTGAATTAGTAGAAGAAGTTTTCTCTGAAGTGAGAAGGAAACGCTTCAGTGTCTCAACCTTTCCTGTCCAATGCTCACCACAGGCTGTGTGGTACACTCTCAGCTCTCAGCTCAGCTGGACGTGGACAGGAAGTAAAGCTCAGATGGAGAAGAGCTGCTGAAATGTCATCATTTAAACCCACTGAACATTTAGTACTATTTTTTTATTTTTGAAAACTTTTTTTTTGTTTTTGTTTGTTTGTTTGTAGACGCATTTCACATTTTGCATGTTCAGCTCACCTGCTGTCCTCTGAACCAAAGTGCTTCTGATAGCTTAGCATTTATATATTTATATTTATCTATGAAACCAGACGAAACAGATCAGTTAGCCATACTTCAGGCATGTCTTAAAGACATAAAGGCCTGGATGACCTGTAACTTTCTTCTTCTGAATTCAGACAAAACTGAGGTTATTTTGTTTGGTCCCAAACACCTCAGAAACAGTTTATCTAATCATATAGTGACTCTGGATGGCATTAATTTAGCATCCAGTACGACTGTGAGGAACCTTGGAGTTATTTTTGATCAGGATCTGTCCTTTAACTCACATATAAAACAAGTCTCTAGGACCGCCTTCTTTCACCTGCGCAATATCAGTAAGATTAGGAACATTCTGTCGCAGAGTGATGCTGAAAAATTAGTCCATGCTTTTGTTACTTCTAGGCTGGACTACTGTAATTCCCTATTATCAGGATGTCCAGTTAACTCTCTAAAAAGCCTCCAGCTGATCCAAAATGCTGCAGCGAGAGTACTGACTGGAATTAGCAAGAGAGATCACATTACTCCTGTACTAACTTCTCTTCATTGGCTTCCTGTAAAATCCAGAATTGATTTTAAAATCCTTCTCCTTACATATAAGGCCCTCAATGGCCAGGCTCCTTCATATCTCAAAGAGCTGATAGTACCATATCATCCTAACAGACTGCTTCGTTCCCAGAATGCAGGTTTGCTTATGGTTCCCAAAATCTCTAAAAGTAGAATGGGAGGCCGAGCCTTTAGCTATCAGGCCCCTCTCCTATGGAACCAACTGCCAGTTTGGGTTCGGGAAGCAGACGCCCTCTCTAATTTTAAAACGAAGCTTAAAACCTTCTTGTTTGATAAAGCTTATAATTAGTTGTAGTTACAGTCCTAGTTATTTATTAAACTTATAGTTAGTCACAATTATCTCTATAGACACTGTTACAGTTAAGGATATAGCCCTTAGTAGGGCTGGCTCAGGCAACTGAATCATCCCCTAGTTATGCTGCTATAGGCCTAGGCTGCTGGGGGACATCCCATGATGTACTGCGCACTTCTTCTTCTTTCTCTTTCTCTCCTCAGACCCACTCTCAAATTTATTAGCCTTTATTACATGTCATTAACTCTGTGTCCTCTCTGTCCCGTAGTCCTGTGTTTGTTTCTCTCTGGTCTCTCTTTCTCTGTACCTTTCTGCAGGTACCTCTGGCTCCGGAGCTGCATGTCCTATGGTCCTGGCTCCACCCACCTGCTGCTGTTTATTGTTTACAATGATCTATTTCTAACATGTTTAATGTTCCATTCTGCTACAGATAAATATTTGATTAATATTCTTTGCAAACTGTAATGTAAATAATTACCAGTCATGACAGCTTTTTGCCTCCGTGCTCTGTTTCATAATTCTAATCTGCTGAGCACACATTATCAAATAACTGTTCACTAACTGTAATGCAAATACTGACCCACATTGTCTGTATGATGCTGCATGTCTTTCTCCCCCTCTCCTCCATTCCTAGCTGTCCTGTCTTCCTCCTTTTCCTCCTTTCACCCAGCCCGGCCATCGGCAGGAGGGTCCCCCATCTGAGCCAGGTTCTGCTCAAGGTTTCTTCCTGTTAAAAGGGAGTTTTCTTTGCCACTGTCGCCTTAAGTGCTTGCTCTGGGGTCAGGCTCTGGGTCTCTGTAAAGCGCTTTGAGACAATTTTGATTGTGGAAGGCGCTATATAAATAAAATTGAATTGAATTGAATTGAATTGAATTTAGCAACAACTGGAGGTTCACAACCACAGAGACACAAAAAGATCTACAGCCACAGAGACAGAGAAAGACCAGCTGATTACTCTCTGATTTAGCTGTAGTTAAAACCAAATCACGTGGTTGTTTCCAGGAGACAAATAAATGGAATTTACAGACCAGTAAAATAAACTTTTAATCAAAACATTCATCATGTTGTAGTGTTGTGTAGTTTCGTACTTGAAAATTGAACGTTACAGCATGTACAGAAAAAATCCTGTCACTCACTAAACTAAGAATCACTCAAAGGCAACAAACTGTAAAACTTTGGATGAAATTGGTTATAAAAAAATGACTTGAATACTGAAATGAAATGATCTTAAAAGATACACAAAGAAATGAGGTTGTAGAAAAGCATCAAATGAAATAAAAATGTTCCTTTAAAGTGAAAAGTAAAATGACAGTAAGGAGTACTCGAGCTCAGCCCACAGACCTGAGCACTCTGACTGCAGCGTTACTACGACTCATGAACCTCAGCCCGTGCCCTCTCATGACATAATCGCAGCTCATCGGTTACTTTTTCCAGCCTCGGTGGAAGTGACTCATGACCAGGCTCGTATGAATCAAAGCAGAGTGTTGACTGTGTTTCATAACGCTCTTTATGTAAGGGAAGGCAGCAGCGTTTCGGGGGTGGAAGTGAAGCCTCTGTACCTGCCCACCCCCGCTGCAGCTCCACTCCACGTCTGCTGCTGCAAACCAAAACCCAAACATCCACAGAGCTTCTCCTCCAGGTTCAGGTCCAGACTCATCACAGCAGCAGAACTCAGGCCCCAGAGCCTGAAGGCCCTGGAAGGGTTAGGGCCCCCCTTCAGCTTCACCTGGGACATGTCACTGAAAGACATACAAAACAGTCACAAAGCTACACAAAACAACCACAAAGACACGTAAAAGCACTACAAAGAAACAGAAAGACTACAAAAAGACACAAAACCATCTCAAATATTCCTGGACAGAGGACAGCGTCTGATACCTGGACAGAGGACAGTGTCTTTTCTGTAATGAGCTTTACTTACTTCATTTTAGATACTTAGGTTTTCATTATGACATGATTCTTTGAACATTTTCTGTACTTAGTTTAT
This sequence comes from Toxotes jaculatrix, assembly GCF_017976425.1. NCBI lineage: Eukaryota > Metazoa > Chordata > Actinopteri > Toxotidae > Toxotes > Toxotes jaculatrix. Next base: position 28,990,326 of record NC_054398.1, read on the forward strand.
TATTTTACTGTGATACTGAGATGACAGTAACTGTTATGAGATGACAGTAACCTCCAGAGCGTGTGTGTGTGTGTGTGGTCAGTTACTACAGCCATAAGCAGCAGCAGCAGCAGAGAAGAGAAGCTATCAGCCTGAAAACGACCAGGCTGATGTGATTACATAGAGTGAGGCCAGGCTCTGTGCTGCAGGACATGTTGTCTGTCATATTCATCATTTATTCATTTATTCATCCACTGTTCACCCCTCAGCTTTTGACTAGGTGATGGACCAAAGAAGTTAACACAAGACAGCCACACATCAACATTCAGTCAACAACATGTGAGACGTGCCCTGGATGTCCAGCATGTGGTGAGGCATAGAGACAGGGACATTATCTCCAAATGTGGAGCTCTAACAGCCTGCCAAGCTCTGCTACTCCCACTTCATCTTCAGTGGAGACTTTCTTCAACATCAGTCAGTGTCACTGGCAAACTTACAGGAATACAGATCTTTCTCTTGGAGAATATATTTGCATTTTGTGTCATGGAACTGTGAAGCACGCAGCTTCACTCAGTTCTCTTTAATCAGCAGAGTTTAGGAAACCAACTACACAGGACATGAAACCCAGTCAGCAGGTCCTTAACATAAAACAAAACAAAACAAGTCAGGATGGTGAATGTGGGGAAAATAAAATATAATCTATAACTGAACCCACAGCACAGTCATCACCAACACGCAGGTGAACCTTCACCTGCTGAACCTCACAGGTTCATTTATTCATGATGGGTTTGAAAGAACGAAAGAGAAACATCTTTAAGTCACACATCTCTGAAAATTATGCTCATTATTCATAAAAGTTAGCTGATATTAGCTAAAGTTTGCTAACGTTAGCTGGTGTTAGCCCATATTAGCCTATGTTAGCTAAGGTTTGCTAACGTTAGCCAATGTTAGCTAATCAAAATGGTAGCTGACAAATTCAAATGTTTTCAGTTTTATATTTAGCTTGAACGACTCAACTAAAGACTTAGCACCATGACTGTTCACTGTGATCAGTTACATTTAAGTGATGTTAGAACAAAAGACACAAAACAACCACAAAGACACAATAAATGACTGAAAAGAGATTTAAATAACAAAAAGAAATGAAACACAAACCTAAAGAGACACAAAGCCACAAAAGACGAAGCAGCCATATTGTTTGTTTGTTTCATAATGTGTCACTTTCAGTCTGGGGGGGCTGTAGTGGAAGGGTGGGGGCTCTTTTATCTCTCTGTGTCCAGGTCATAATCTGTCCATGGTCTGTCCAATATAAAACCTGAGGATCATCCATCATGATGAAACTCAACATTTTTGTTTTTGCCATAGGGGAGAGTGGGGTGATTTGTGCCACGGGTAAGTTGTGCCACCCCCTGTTTCTAGGGAACCATAAAAGAAATTGGTCATGTGACCACAGATTTTTGAGGAGTCAGGCCTTTTACTCATCCTGTAAAGAAGAGAGCATCATTGCATGAGAATTAAGCATATTTAAGTTCAAAAAACTGTTTTTTGCCCTTCAAAGTAAAATTTTTGTGATCAAGGTTTTTTTTATTGTATCTGAACTGTAATAGACAAGTTTGAAAACATTTCACACATGTTGTAGTGCTTTGGTAAGCTACACTATGAGTCTATACAGCTAACATGATGTTAGCTTAAAACTGCTGGATGATGCATTTTTTTCCAAAATGTTGGGGTTGGGGTGATTTGTGCCAAAAGGCCTGGGTTAAGTTGTGCCAGTGGCACAACTCACCCCCAATAGTTTAAACATATCATTTTATTGTAATTGTACATTGTATTCTTACATTTAATCTCTTAAACTATGTGACATTCTTAATTTTAGGCCAAAAAGAGAATTAGACCATCATGCCATGAAGTTATAAGAGGAAGACAGACAGGGCTTCCACCCCTCTAGAGGACATGGACAGAGCAGTGAAAGAGGTGGAGAAGGGGGAGTCCATTGGTCAGGTGGCAAGGCAGATGAACATATGCAGGATTACATTAAAATGATACATGGAGAAGAAAAAAATAGATGGAAAAGAAATAAGGCCAGGATATAAAAGAACAGAACTTGCCAATCAAGTCTTTGATGAACATATGGAGAAAGAGCTGGCAGAACATATAAAGGCACTAGCAGCAATGTTTTACGGTCTAAGTCCCATTAAATGCTGTGAACTGGCTTTTGAGTATGCACGAAGAAATGACATCAAGCCAGCCAGCTGGATTAGAGAGGAAAAAGCAGGTTTGGTTAAGTGTGCATTTATTAAGAAAAGGTAATAGGGAACATTAATAATTATTTCCCCAGGAAATGCTTATTATCAGTTATTACCATGCAGATAGTTCACAGAGAAGCAAAACTGGGTTCTTATTAAGAGCATATAGCTTCAACTTATGTAAATGAATGTAAACGACAGTGGCTCAATAAGTGAAATATTGGCCATTAATGTTGTAAAATAACTTTAAATAAACCTTAAATGAGTAATTTTGTGTTGAATGTGTCTAGCTTTTATATTGCATTACAGTTTCTGAGATTAAAATATACTGTTTTACTTCAATAATTAATGGCACAATTTACTCCAATGTATGCTCTCCAAAGGCACAACTTACCCCGCACCGGGGGCAAGTTGTGCCACGAGACCACTTTTTTTCAGAAAGCTATATTTCTTAAATACTATATTTCTTAAATACTATATTTCAGTTCCAAAGTCATTGTTCCCATAGATGCACCACATCCTGAAATATATGTACATATTTAAATTGGAAGTATTACTGTTATGGTCTGGCTTTAAAGTCACTTTAAGTAAAGTAAGGTTGTTCAGTAAATCCTCCGTCGTAGAGCTGTTAGTTTACTGTGAAGGTGCATTACTGTAAATACATTATCACTTCACAGATGTGTTGGTTTGGTTGCAGGACAACTTACAATTTGTTTATTCTTATTGGTCAACTCCTGTAACCTGAGCAGGTCTCTTCAGCCAGGTAATTGAAAACATCTGTGAGGCTGTTCAGGACCTCAGATCTATAATAACCCACCATATTTCATCCTGTTTTTATTTGTAATCACGACTGTTTAATAAACAGAGATGGGAAAAATCAATCAATGATCAATTGATCGTCTGAAATGAAGAACCGCAGAACTGTACTAAAGTCCTCAATTACATGAGTTCAGTTACTTTCCACCATTGTTAGTTTGTTAGTCACTAGAACAAAACTAGTTCTTAAAACAGCTTTTTCATTGGCAGACACCCACAAGGTCCATCACAGAGGTTTAACTGCCAGGAGATTGTTGCTGCTCACCTGGTGTGAAAACAAACAAACAAACAAACAAACAAACAAACAAACAAACACACATACACACACGCGCACACACACCTGGAGTGAAATGTGAGACTGAGAAACAAATCCAGCTGTGTTTTTTTTAGTCAGTCCGCTTCTCTAAACGTGAACATGGACGACACGTTTTCTGTGAACTGATGTTGCAGACGTGTTTTCACTAGATGGAGCCCAAAGCTCTCAGCTGTGTTTTACTCTGGTCTCAGTCTCAGTACCTTCATCTCTGTGTGACACGATTTGTTTCTGTGAGAAGGTGATGTACCCACTTTTCTTCAGCCTGCCCCAGACTACTTCTGCTTCAGTCAGGGATGTTCCTACATTTCCCACCATGCTGTTAAACAACTTTCAGAGACGGTGTGTGCACTATCTTCACCTCCTGTTCCTATGTGTAGGAGGACAGACGAACAGTCATTTTCTCCTCTTTCTGCCTAATTAATGAGAATTTCACTGTGCAGGCTGATTTTGTTTTCTCTGTTCTCACCTTTAATCTCAGTGAACACCTGAATGAACCTGCAGGATTTGTAACATCACTACTAGTCTGGAGCCAGTCAGGGTCCTGTATGAAACAGACCCAGTGCGATGTGGAAACTTGAAGCTCCAGGTGTGAGAATGGGACACATCTGGTGTCCAGCTGTTTAACTTTAAAAAATATTTTCACATTTTCTGTTTTTTTTTTTTTTTACAATTACATTTACTTTTGAAAATCTGTCCTTGAATAAGTTCAGTTTAGTGAAAAAATGCATATATATAACAAGCTTTTCATACACAGCCTCTGAGTAAAACTCATTTCTCTACATTATTTCTCTAACGTCTACTTGTTTTCTGTAAAAAGCCTTAAACTGAAAGACGAGTCGCTCTCCGGTTGAAACCACAGTGTTAGAGGCTCAGTGTGAGCCAGAGACTTAAATGCAAATTTAGACTGTAAAAATGTCTAATGAGTACTTAGACAGTACTTAGAATATGTACTTTTTAAATCCAGTTTCAAATCCATTTCTACTGAAAACACATTGATGTCTTACATAAATGTCAAATATCTTTATAAAAACAAAGGCTGAAGCCTGAAATGCTGTAAAACATTAGAATAATGGTGAGAAAGCAGTTTTAAAGCAGCATCCCCTGTGCGTCAGGGTGGAGCTGGAGAAGAGGCTACAGCTCAACACGTTCTCTCCGGAGAAATAAAGGTTAAAAGCTTTTGAGGCTGAGCCGACGCATCAGTAACATTCACTTCAGCCCTGAGCTGAGAGTTTGGCCTCCGCACAGTTAGATAACAGCAGCTCCACCAGCAACAGCTGCAGGTGGAGCTGAACGCAGGGATCCAAGGATCTCAGGGCCCACTGACAACGCCATGTCTGTTACTGCTGCTGAGATTTGAGCGCTTCCTTAAAGGCTCAGTTCACCCAAACCACACCCAAGACAGCACAAGAAACTACACAAGACAACAAGAGAGACACTAAAGCAGAGGTGTCCAAACTGTTCCACAAAGGGCCGTGTGGCTGCAGGTTTTTTTCCAACCAATCAATAGTCTGAAGACTGAGATCAGTTGATTAAATGAGTCAAGTCTGGTGTGCTGCTGCTTGGACGCAACAAAAACCTGCAGCCACACATCACTGGGGAGACATCTTTTATCTTTCTTCAGGACTCTTCAGGACTGTTTGCCTCTGCAGGTTATCTGAGGTCATCATCTTCATCATCATCATTGTGACCTTCAGGAGGCCAAGAGTGGTTTCCTGCTTACATTCACGGCGTAGCACAACTCAGAAGTTGTCAGCTCTCACATAATGCCTAAAACAAAAGAATTATGTGAAGCCACAAAGGCAGCCATGTTGGCACTGCAGGAAATTGGCATGAGTGAGAGACAGGTAGCCAAAAAACTGAAGATCTCCAAGACAGCCGTTCATTACACCAAGAAAAAACAAACCGAACATGGTACTACCAAATTGCTAGCTGGTCGAGGCAGGAAACATCTTTCTACCCCACGAGATGACCGTGAACTCATCTGTTCCTGTGTCAGGATTCGTGTGGTGGATCAGTGATGATCTGGGGTTGTTTCAGTATGGGTGGAACAGGGCAAATACAATTGTGTGAAGGGAGAATGAACCAGGTCACGTACAGGGCTACTCTTGAAAACAGTCTTCTTCCATCAGCTGGAAAACTCTTTCCTGCCTTGAATGACTCGAATGGATTTTCCAACAAGACAATGCCCCTTGCCACACGGCAAGGTCAGTTAAAGCCTGGATGGAGAACCAGAACATTAAAACCATGCCGTGGCCAGCTCAGTCACCAGCTCTAAATCCAAATGAAAACCTGTGGAAAATCATCAAACTCAAAATGGAGAACCACAAGCCCAAAAACAAAGCTAATTTGTTTGAATTTCTGCAACAGGAATGGGCTGCTGTGATAGCAGAACAATGTCAGAAGCTGGTGGAGAGCATGCCAAGCCGCATGGCTGCAGTCATCAAAACCAAAGGTTATGCAATCAAGTTCTAACTCCTGTGTGTATCATGTGACTAAAACAGACAGAAAAGAAAACATGGAATGCCTAAAAGCACTGTTTTTGGCAGTACAATGCCATAGCTATTGATGTTTTGGTTATAATCAAGAAAACCATGGAAAATGGCTAGATATCAGTTCTTAAATTAAACTCTTATGAGCTATTTTTGTTATCATTATATATTTGTCCAAACAAATATACCTTTAGAGGTAACAGACATTAAAATGAACAAGAAATTGAAGAAAACAAGGGTGGTCTAATAATTTTTTCCATGACTGTATCTATCTGTCTATCTAGTGGTGTAGTTAATCACCCCCCCATGCTGACACTCAGACATAGCTCGGTCTCCTGTGGTGTAGTTGACTTTTTTGAGCTGATCTATATGAGTGTTGCCCTTATTTGACAGTCAGACAGGAAACACAGGGAGGGAGCTCCAGCTATGGATGTTGCAGTTCCGTGGCCCAACCATTAGGCCACTACCCCCCCCCCCCCCCACCACACATCCCCCTGCCCCACAGGAAACAAAACTTTGAACACCTGGATTTTGGCAGGAGGGAGAAGGATGAGATGTGTTTAAAGGTTTTTAAACTTGTTGGAAATAAAAACACATCAGGCAGAAACAGCTGATGGTGCAGAGCAGTGTGTTCGTTCCTTTTAAAACGCATCTGGATGGGGTCTTTTAAGAGAGAGGACTCATTTCCAGCACCCGGCCTCTTGCCCGCTGCACCTCTCTTTTAATTGGCTGTCAAAAATAACCCGTCTCATCCTTCAGTTCCGCCTCGAAGCAGGAACCCAGGGGATGAAGCCGCCACGTGCACGTGGTGAAGAACTCTGCGTGGGTCTCACTGCGGCCGTGCGACCTCTGCTTTGCTGCAGCACACTCTCTCTCAGTGTGGGCTGGTTCTCCATCTTTATGTAAAACCTATGTGGGAGGGGAGCACATTGCAGAGTAGGGCTTCAGAAATGTGATCCAAGTGAGAGGCAGCTGCAGTTTCCTCTGTGAGGAAAGCTCTCATCTTTACAATATGTTGATTATGTTCTTATTTTTTTCTTGGTTTTTTTTTTTTTTTGTTGGGGTGGGGGTGAGGCAATCTCGGGACACCAGTTTCACACCGTCTCAGTTTAATACTGGACCCTGATTGGCTCTTGTCTAGTGGTGATGTCACAGATCCTGCAGGTACATCCAGGTATTAAATGGAGATTTAAGGTGAGAACAGAGAAACTCTCTTGCTTAAGCAGATGAATGTGAAAACAAAGTGCACATACATCATTCTGCACGATGACGTCAACAAGCAGAAACACGTGTTTCCTGAGTGTTTAAACATCAACACAGAGAGGGGAGGGGCTTCTGATTTGTTAGAGATGAACAGTCCAGGTGCACAGACTCACAGGTGTTACCTCAGTTGTCAGTCATCATGGCCGATTATTAGTGTCTCATTTTATCTGATGTTTTATTTGTTATATTAATTTTGGTGTTTCATTGCTCTGTGTATATGTGGATGACACTGTCATTTATGTACATTTGCTGCAGTAGGATACTCTCCACGCTCTGAGGCGATCTGTTGGAGCGACATGTGACCAGAGGCAGCTCAGACATACATGCATTCTGTGTTCAGTTTAACAAGCTGGTCACAGGACTGCTCTAAAACCATTAACGTCTGGAACAAACAGCTCTGACTCTGGGTCCTTCCTCCCTTTCCTCCCATGGAGTCAGCAGATGTTCGAATCCTTCCTCTGAGCTCATGTTGACGTGATTCATCACATCATTCGTGCTGTCAGTCTCCTGTTCTACTACATCCCAAAGGTGGTCTGCTGGATCCAGGTCTGGAGACTGTGGAGGCCACTGAGGTCCACTGAACTCATGTTCATGAAACCAGGACTTTAGCTTTGTGACCTGGAGCATTATGCAGCTGAAGGAGCCATTAGTGGATGGAGAACTGTGTCTGTGAGGGGATGAACATGGTCAGCAACAACACTCAGACAAACTGTGGCATTCAGACCTGCACTGCTGCGATTGGCTGATTGGATAACTGCACGAATAAGCAGGTGCACAGGTGTCCCTAATAAAGTGATCAGTAAGTGTATGTCTGAACTTCTGTGTTGCATGTTTGTCCTGTGTGATGTCCTTCACTGATAGTGATGCACTCTTTCCCTTTTGTTGCTGTGCAAATTTAAAAATGTCATTTTAATCTTATCTAATCTTAATCTAATCTTCTATTTGTCAGTCATTGTGTACTTTAGTATATACATATTTTATATACATGTTATATACATGTATATATGTGGACATGTTCTTCTCTCTGCCGTGGCCTCAGCTACTGCTGCTGCTGCTTCAGCTCCAGAGGAGAAAATTAGTTTATTTCCTCCTGTTTTTTTTAGATTCCTCAGCAGCTGCACAGACTCAGCAGCGCCAGCAGGTGGCAAACTGCTCACCTCCACCTCTCAGCCAATCAGAGCGAGAGGAGCAGGGGGTGGGCGGGACATAGGAAAAAAGAGAGGGAGAGCCACAGAGCTGAGATAAAAGTAAAGAGTGAGCGGAGCTGCGGAGACACACGGCTCCGAGGAGAGAAAGCTAAAGAGTGAAGCGGAGCAGCAACAGGTAGGCAGAGCGGAGGGGAGGGGACGGAGTCCAGCTCCTGCTTCCCACTCTGGGTTTGTTCTGTTAGAGTCAGGGCTTCAAACTTCCTGGATCCTCTGGTGCTGTGGGGAGAAAGAGGAGCAGTGTTGGGAGAGCATGAGGAGGAGAGAGGCTTCCTCCGGCTGGGAGGGTTAGGAGAGGAAGGAAATAAGGAAGCCAGAAAGGAGCACCCCCCCCTCAACACACACACACACCCTCTCTATTCCACCTTCCCCTCCTGGCCTCTCCTTCCTCCCCTGGCTCTAAGTCTCAGAGAAGAGTTGGTCTTGTTGTTAATGCTGCTGCTGCTTCCTGGTGTGAAGCAGAGCTGAGAAACAGCACAGACACACTCGGCTGCACTTCCTGTCTTTGAGACTGAAGTTGTCAGTGGAAGGTGAAGCAGCTGCAGAGGACTGGAGCTGTCAGAATGGCTGGCCACTGCTTGGACTGTGTGAGCTCTGCGCTGACCTCAGACCAGCTGTGAGAGGAGAAGCAGCAGAAAGGCAGAGAGGGGAAGCTGACTGAGGCAGCCATGGATCAGCAGCAGCAGCAGCAGGCTGAGGAGGAGCGGCCGGCTCAGCGCAGCACCTCCGTGCAGGATGGAGGAGAGGAGCCCTTCACCTCCACCCCTGTCGCCTCCTCCACCTCCACCTCATCCTCCTCCAACACCGAGCTGCCCCCGGTGGCCCCGGCCCCCCGCTGCCACCACACCAGTAGGACCTTCACTGGCCTGAGGATCTTCTGCAGGAGGTCAGTGTCTCCTTCAGCTGCCCACACTCTGACACTGCAGCTTATTCAGGGTCACATCAGCCGCTCTTGAGCCTTCTCAGTCACATTAAAGTACATTTCAAAACTTTCTCAGAAATTAAAGATGTTTTTGCCACTTTCTACCACTGAGCGAGGCTTAACTTCCTCAGATCATTCATTCAGAGCTCGCAGACGTGCTGCAGAGTGGGCTCCTCTACTGCTGCACAGGAAGTGGTGTGTTACACGACTCGTTTCCAGATAAAAGTAACGCTCTGTGATGAGCTGTCTGAGCTGTACGTTTGGAGACAGGATCCGAGTCAGATCAAGTCAGATGCTTTTTGTTTTGTGCTGTTCTTTTGTACCAGAACATCACAAAGAGCTGTTCAGTTAAACTAAAATGATGGACCTAGATCAGGAGTGCAACTAATTTATTTACTTATTTATTATTTACTTATTTTCATTATCCATTAATCCTCCAATCATTTTTAAGGATTCATTGTTTTGTCTTTAAAATGACCAAAAAATAAAGAAAAAAGAAAAAGCATCTTATTATTACCACAGACGAAGGTGACGTCCTGAAATGTGTTGCTTCCAAAGATATTCAGGTTTCTGAGCTGTGTGTCACAAATCAATCATTCAGTGAAATCAAATCATTTTTTTTATTGGAGACAGAACATTTCACAGTGTAAATATAAACCTTTGCTTTGGTGAACAAACTACAGAACGGTTTTAAACATAGTTATAAACATATATACACACCTAAACACAGAGATATCTGCAGTGAGTGAATATTGGCTGATAAATCAGCCTGGACAATGTGTGTGTGTCGGGCTCTGTTACATCCACTGTGTGTTTGTTGCTGTGTGTCTCTGTCTGGTCTTGTGTGTCATGGATCATTTTAATACAGTGACGTGAAGATAAAAAACCCATGCATTCATTTCTTTGCTGGAATAGAAAAGAAGATTAGAGATCAGTTGATCAGTCAGTGATCACGTGATAGTTTCAGGATCTCAGATGTGACTCTGAACCAAACACTTGATCCTTCTGCGTGAATGTTTGTTGGACATTGATGAATTCAGGTTCTGGGATGTTGTCTTTGAGTGAAACTCCCTGTGTTTGAAGATTTTTGCAGTTCGGCCCTCTGAAGCAGGGACAGTGTGGAGCTCATCAGCTGTTGATCAGATGGAACAAGAAACCTGATTATGTTGTGTTCTAGGAAATTGTGATGAGTATTTTTCACAGTTTTCTGAGTTTTTACAGACTAAACAGCCCAGAAAATAATGTTTTTGCAGTTTAACCCTGTAAAGCAGTGATGCTGTGGTACAGCTGGATCCATGGCACTGGACTAAATATAAACTGAGATTTGTTGAATGGATTTCTTTCAAGAATCAGTCACTGATTTTTATCAGTATATCAGTAAAACAGTATGAGTATAACAAAGGTGTCCACTGATTCATAGAAATGATAGTGAAACCTAACAGACTGAAAGAAAGAAGCCACAGTTTCAGAATGTCTTGTTATTTCTCATCTCATGGCGTTTCTCTGTGAACACTGATGTGAACTCTCAAACTACAAGGAAAAACAGGAGGAAAGAGAAGAAAACAGAAATGTCTTCTCTGCCTGGCAGAGCGTCTTCACAGGTTGGACAGAAGTGTGATGGTTCCACCTCCTCACATGTCAGAATTTCTCCCTCTCTGACAGTAAACTGAATATTTGTTGGTTTTGAAATGCGATTAAGTCACCTCAGGTTCTGAGACACTGTAATGGGCAGTGTTCATTGTTTTCCTCTGTTTTGTAGACTCAACAATTGATTGATAAAGAAAATCAGTTAGTTTCAGCCTGTACGGTTTACGGTGATGTTGGTGATGTTTCTGCTTTAATAAAAAGCATAAATAACATGAGGACAATAGAAAAGAGCATCGTCCAGAGAAGCTCAGTCTTCATCAGCAGCATGTGAGGAAAAAGAAAGTGATTAATGGTTCAGTTGAGAGGAAGCATAAAAGGAAAAAACTGAGCCAAAAATAGATTTAAGGTGAGTGTGGAGTTTTCTCTGAAAAACACTTCAGGATGACAGAAAAAAAGAAATGATGAAACTGTGACTTTTTCCTTTTGGACGTGAAGGTTTCACTGTCATTTCTGAGCCTCAGAATCAAATCAAATCAAACTTTATCTGCCACATTATTCAAATACAATGTGCAGCGAAATGCACCATTGACTTCAGGTGCAAGGTTGTGCAGCAGCACTGATTTACAAAGTACAGTATGAGTATGTTCGAATAAAACTGGAGACGCCTCTTCTCAGACCACTTCTTCAGGCAGCTTCTGTCTCACAAACACACACACACGCACACACACACACACACACACGCACACACACACACACTCACACACACACACACACCTGCCATGTTGTAAAAAGGTTGATATTGAGATAAGTTAAAGAAATAAATGATAAAAATAAAATAAATAAAAGCCATAAATAAATCCAAGAATGAAAGAAATAACCAGTCATCACCTGAAGATTTCCCAATATCCAACCAATAGATCTCAGATTACATGTACTTCAACGCCGTGGTCCAGTTGTTTGATCTCCAGGTTTAAACCACAAAAACTGCAAAAAATTTGAAGGGAGTTTGGAAATAGGGATGCAACTGATGAATAGTTAAAAGTCTCCATCACAGCGTTTTAGAGCCCGACTGACAAAGATTCAGTTTACAAAGAAACAGCAGCAGACCTGATCAGATGATTGATGCTTTACTTTGAAGCATGAATCATTTGATTGATGCTTTACTTTGAAGATTTTACATGGAGATGATTAGTAAAATATTGGTTGATTAATTGATCTGTTTGTCAATCACAATAAAAGACCGAGGTATTTCCCTTTTCCCCTGGACCAAAAAGCGTCCAAACATCAGTGAGTGGAATGATTGAAGTTCAAATTTGAGTTCGTTCCCGCCACCTCTGTGTTTAAGATGCTATGTCTTCCTCCTGGTTTGGTATCAGTTACTTCTGAAGCATTACCTGTCGCAGTGTTACATCTGATCTCTGATCAGATCTGATTGAAGCTGTGCTGCACTCTGCAGTGAGTGGCTGAGTTTACTGAAGGATAACAGGCTGCACCCACAGCTGGAAAGTTAATCTAAATGGCAGATAAAGAGAAACAGATAAAACAGCAGCTGATATTTAATTTTCATTAATTGTGATTGTGGTTGTCATTGTGGTTTTTATTTGACTTTACAGAGTCTGGTCCAGGTCTGTACCCATCTTTTACAGTACAAACCACAAAAACATAAGAGGATGCTCATCATCAGTGTGTCTGATGCATTGATGTGGATGTCTCCACTGTGGAGTCCAGCTTGACTTCCTCTTTGATCCACTGTGAGCGCTGAGTAACACATTAGTGTGTGTGTTAGTCAGTGATCTGCTGCCACAGAATCATGAACAGAGCCGGAAAAAAACGAGTACATTTACCCAACTACTCGACCAAAGTGGCTGCGGCTGCAAGGTTCTTCTTCGTAAGTGTTTCCATATTCTGCTCGCCTGCGTCTCAGAGGAGCGGCTGTGCTCTTTACACGTATCTGGACTCAGTGGTTACGTTTCAGATTTTAAACAGGAGGCTCATGGTTTCAGATGCTCAGCAGTGTATTAAAAGGTGAATATAAGACCGACTCTGATGTGATACAGTATCTGAGAATACTTTTACACTGTTGTACAGATACTTTTACTGAAGTAAAGCACCTGAATGCTTCCTGCACCACAGATTTTTCCATGTACAGTATAAAATGACTTTGACTGGGCAGCACGCTGTCAGGTCCTGGATATCCTCTGCTGTGAATAAAAAGGTAACAAGTGCAAATTCAAGTTCAGTCAGGTGGTTCATTTAATCTTCCAGTGATCTCCCATGGACCTCTAATTATAGCTGCTATTAATGGATTGCAGACCAATTAATTAAAAGCAGTCATTTTTAGGGCCTGGTGGGAATGTTTGACTCAGGAGGAGAGGATTCAATCTGCAGACCTCCGAGGACGGACGAGAGGAGAGAGGAGGAGAAGGTGGGCTCCTCCTCCTCCTGTCCAGAATCAGTCAAGGGCTTTAAAGGATGAACACTGCTGTAATTTTATTATTCTGCTATTATCAGGAAGGAAACTGTGTAAAACCTGCCGATGCTTTCCACTGATGGGAAGTCACAGTGTCTCAGGGATCTCATTCAAACAGCTCATAGAGACGTGATATCATTAACAAATACACACTGTCAGAGATCAAGAACCACGACTGGCCAGACTCTGGTCAGTGTGTAGGTGAATGAAGCATCACATTTGAGGGCTGTAGTTTGGACGTCAGGGTGGATGTCAGGATGTGTCCAGCTGTAGAAAAACAAATGAAGAATGTGAACGTTTTTCAGGGGTTCATTCTCAACATTTTAAATTTAGCATTTTCCAGACAAGTGAATTCTGATAAAAGGAGCAATTACCTTCCCTCCAAAACATGTTCCTGTTGTTAATTAGCTGTGAATATAATTTCCAGGAGTCAGAGTTGGAGATATAATAAGTTCGTTCATGTTCCTCAGAGAATTAACCTTTTTTATTTTAACCACCATGACCTTCTCATAGTGCCACACTCAGGTTTTAAATCCCGTCCTCAGCAGCACAGCTGCTTTGGACCCCAGGAACACCTGGTGTTAACCTGCAGTCTGTGTCTCCATGTCTCATCTGGAACACGTTAAAACAAGTAAAAAAAAAAGCATCAGGGTTAAATTGTTATTCTACATGTTTGTGTTAAACATCACAAGGTTTTCATCTTTCAATTCACCCATTAACGTGGCCCAGTTCTGCTTTTAGATTTCAGCCTTTGGACACATGTGACGTTTGGTCCTGATTCAGTGTCAGCGAACATGTAGTGATTGTCCACACTTGTTTTCTGCTGTGTCTTGTTTCATCTACTTTAATTTATGTTTAAGTGATCATATAGGTTATGTCACAAATTTGTTACCATTTATCCTGAAATTTTTACATTTTACGCTGAATGTTGTTTAATGTTGTTGTACGCTATGATGTGTAATATAAAGTCTGCAAACATTAATTTCTCTGAAAACTTTGTGGTGAGGATGAGAAGAGGAGCGTGTGTGGTCAGTGTGTATCTGTGTGACATGTAAGCATCCTCCCCTCTCAGTCACACAGACAGCTGCGTTTTCTCTTCAGACGATGAGGGAGTGCTGCCTCAGATGTGATTCTTAAGTTGATCAGTGTTTGGAAGCTGCAGTTAGATGCAGTGAGAAAGTGTGTTCTCTCAGTGATACGATCGAACGGGCAGATGACGAATTATTCATCTGTCAGAGTCACAGTCAGGATGATGAGTGGACCTGCTGCCTGGTGCTTCCCTCTCTAACCCAATTAGAACAACAGGCAGGGCGGCTGCTGCGAGCGGCAGCTCCTCTGGACTCTGTCAGCCACATCTGTGCTGATGCTAAAAGGATCAACGGAAACTGTGCAGCAATGGTGTCACATTAAAACATCGTAATCCTTTCTGTGTTTTCAGGTTTTAGGTCAGACAGAAGAAACGCTGAGGTCACACACACACAGATCAGACTAATGGCTGTGTGGCTCTGTGGGTGTTAATGATGAACTGTCATCACTTTACTGATCCTCCGACTTTTCATCAAAGTCAAAGTCAGAGGGGGGATGTGGGTAGGGTCTAGAGTTCGTGTATGCAGGAGTCCTCAGGCGGAGGGACGGCAGGACAGGAAGAGAGTCCAGCATCCTGACAGCTTGGTGGATGAAGCTGTCTCTCAGTCTGCTGGTTCTGGCCCGGAGGCTCTTCAGTCTCCTTCCGGATGGCAGCAGACTGAAGAAGCTGTTGGATGGTTGGGTGGAATCACCTGCAATACAGAGGGCTTTGCAGGTGAGGCGGGTGTTTAGGATGTCCTGGAGGGAGGGGAGAGAGACACCCACAACCCTCTCAGCTGCTCTCACTACCTGATGTAGCTTTTTGCGGCAGGATATGGTGCAGGTACCATACCACACAGTGATGCAGCTGGTCAGGATGTTCTCTATGGTGCCCCTGTAGAAACTGCACATGATGGGGGCTGTGGCTCTGGCTTTCCTCAGTTTATGGAAGAAGTAGAGTCGCTCGCTGTTGTTGTTTGCTGGTCAGTGATGCAGTGTTTTTGACCAGGAGAGGTCTTCTGAGATGTGCACACCCACTTGATGTGATGCATGACTAACCGTTTGAAGCACTTCATTAGAATCGGGGTGAGTGCAACAGGATGATAGTCATTGAAGCAGGAGGGAGATGGCTTCTTCGACACAGGAATGATGGTGGAGGCTTTGTGGGGACAACAGCCTGGCTCAGTGATGTGTTGTGATGTCTGTGAAGACTGTGTGTTCTGCAGCACAGTCTCTCAATACTCGACCAAGACTTCATCCACCTGTCAGCAAGTGTGTCTTGATTTCTCAGCATCTCAGCAGATAATGTCTGTACTTGTTTATTCAACCTTTATTCTCATAGTGATCTAATGACAAAAACACAAACGTTCACAGAGCAGCATACAGTGATCTACTAACAATGATCAGAAACCTGCACAAGGTGTTTACAGGTCACAGTATCCTAGTTTCTGTTGGACTACTCAAGTTAGCATGTCCAGGTCCCTGAAACCAGGATGAGATGTTTACATGTGCAGCACGTAACTGAGACATCCCAGGAATCAGATCAGAGTCAGGAAACTGGTTCCTTAAAAGTGATGTCAAAACCATCACGTCACAGCCATGATCTGAGAGCACACGTCACACGTCACACACCGCTGCTACGATTCACTGCTGACAGCACAGAGCTTCTTGTGAATGGTTCAGTGAAGCATCGAAGCGTCTGTAACATCACTCAACACATTTTTAGACATTAAAAACAAAACTTATGGTCTGGTTTCAACTCTTCCCACAGGTGTTTCCTCCAAAACTCCTTCTGTTCATGTAAATGAAGATGCAACGTGACGCCCATTTTGTTTTTTACTCCGTGTTTCTGTTATTTTTTTTAATTAGCTGAGCAGATCATAGCAGCTGAACAAAACCTTATTCAGAAAAACATCTTTGTAGGATTTTCTACAATATGAAGAAGGTGTTGGTGTAAAACACTGAATTCAGTCTGATGTTTTGGACTTGAAGGCCGAACAGATCCAAGTTCAGATCCTGTCTGGAAGATGCAACTTGTTTTGTGTGAGTCAGACTCCAGTTTGATTATTTATAGTTTGCATGAGCTCCCACTGTTTACACTGGTAACACTTCGTTCTCAGAGGTCATGAGGATTCATAAGAAACTGTCATCCAGCACCATAGTCCTGCTAAAAATCTATTGATAGTGAGCTCACCAGCGCCCCCTCTCTTTTTTGGGTGTGAGAGAGAGAGAGCTGTTCCTCAGGTGAAGCAGGTGAAGATGGTCTTCATTCCAACTTCTCATTTATCTGAAATTTATTTCACATCCATTAAGTCATAAAGAAACTAAACTAACTACAGCATGTTTTACAGGAAGTAAACGTAATGGGAGGATGAAAGCAACAAAGAAAGATTATTTTATGATTTCCTTTTGTTAAATTATGTGCAGCGTGTTCATGGAGCTTTAGCTCACACAGTAACATGCACATTTTCAAGCCACTGACTTTATTTGTATAGTTTCCAGATGTTGGTAGAAAGTATAAGAATAATAAATAAGTAAAAAGTGCATAAAGCTGATTTTCTGCAGCTTCATCACATTCATCTGAGATCCGTCGTCACTTATCAGAATTCTTTTGGTGCAGATCAGATTTTGAGCATGAGGTGTCCAGCATCATAAAACATGAGCTGTGCCACGAGCTTTACAGCACATCTCCTAACGGTCGAACCTTTGGAGGCTTCAGTGAAACTGTGGCTCTGTCACCTGAAGGATGTGAGTTCAGCTCGACGAGGTGAGTAACCTCTGGACTGAAGGAACAGCTGCTCACACTGTGTGTTTGTGTGTGTGTGTGTATCAAATGTTGAAATGGACTCCTGCTCTCATTCTGTTTCACTGACACTGAAGCTCCTCCAGTCTGACACAGGCCACACCCCCCATCAGTGGTGTCAGAGCAGGTCGCTCACCTTTTTACAGGTGATGGAAAACACCTGCCATGACATCACTGGTGAGGCGGGGCCAGTGTGAAGTCGGGGCTGATCAGAGACAACCTGAGTCTTTGATTTGAGCAGACGGAGCCTTTAATGTCTTAGTTTCACATGAACTTTGACCTGTGAAATAAAGAGACTCTTCACCGGTTGGCTAGTTTGAGAGGGACTGGGACTCACTGATCATTTCCTCACTGACAGAATTCAAGTAGGAGCAGAGATGGGACTGTTGAAGCGGATGGATAATGACGGATGTTTTTATGAAGCCAGTGTCTGTGATGACCATGTGAATGGCAGCTGTGGTTGTAATGAACCCACAGAGATTTATTATCAGCATTTTTTTTTTCCAGAGAAACAGCTGTAAACAGCCTCTGTCCTCTGCCTGCTGAACATTCTCAGATGAATTATTGTCAAAGTACCTTTTACCTTAATACTGATGAAGGATTGGTGGAGCTTTGTATGATCTGGTCTTAAATGAGCTTTAATGATGTGTTGTTGTGAGAGACTGTGGGATGTGAAAGTGAGGCAGTAATGTTGTGTGGTTGTTGTTCAGTAAATATAAGATGCTCTGTAGTGTTGACACACTACAGAGCGAAGTGTGTGTGTGTGTGTGTGTGTGTGTTGTGGGGGGGAATATTTTTACACACGAAGACTTCAAGCCTCCAAGTTCCCAGATCTCCTGAAGACCCCCACCTCACAACTCACAGGACACATTCAGAGGTTTTATGGAGTCCGTGAATCAACCTACACAACATTAGGCCGATGGTTTTCAGAAACTAGGCCAGTTTTAGTCCCTCAGAGAGGAGATGAACCACATGAACTCGATCACAGCAGGTTGGATGTAAAAGGTGAACCAGCTCCTGAACTATCAGACAAACCCTGACCCTGTTAGCCCGATCAGCAGATATATTCATGAGAAGAAACCTGAGAGAGAGAGAGAGAGTGTGTGTGTGTGTGTGATGCAGTCAGGACCCAGGGATTACTCAGACCCATTTTCAGAGCTATCTTTGTCATTCGTTTGCCCTGTTTCTATAAATAGTCTGGTCCAGGAGGAGGGACAGTGAAGCTCTGAAGCTTTGAGGGTGGTGGTGGAGGATGTATGGACAGGAGGAGCAAGAGGTGGAGGGCGAAGAGGAAGAAGATGGACACTGAGGCTGTGAGGGAGGAGAAGGAGGAAGGAAGAAGAAGAGGAGTAGGAGGGCAAGGAAGGGGATGATTTTTAATTTAATTTAATTTTAATTTTAATTACTTTATTGATCCCTCCTGGAGAAATTACTTTACCCACACCAAGTGAATGAAACACACACACAAGCATGCACATGCACTAGAGATGCTGGGGCAGGGGGCTGCCCAGTGAGGTGCCAAGGGAGCTGGGGTGGATCGGTGCCTTGCTCAGGGACACCACAGCCACGGTTGAAGAGGCAGGGGGAGGCACGTCTCCTTCACCACCACCATATCCATTTTTTTAGCTTGGTCGAAGGATTGAATCCACGATCCTCCAATCTCAGGCCGGTCCAAAGCCGCACTCTTAACTTGCTACGCCATGGCTGGCCCCGAATGGAGATAGAAGAGGAGAAGTACTGTAACAGGAGAAAGAGGGAGAGAAAGTAGAAGAGGAGCAAGATGTACTATATCCAGAAGCTGGATATGATGATGTTAATGTGTCTAGAAGGAGGAGGAGGAGGAAGGCCAGAGGAAGAAGAAAGAGGTGAAGGAGGTGGTGTGGGAGGAGAAGTGTGGGGTAGGAGAGGAGGAGGACAATGAAAACATGGAGGAGAAGCAAAGGATGGGCCAAGAGTCAGATAAAGAAGTGCAAGACCAGGAGGAGTAGGAGGTCCAGGAGGAGGACAATGGGTTAGAAGAAGAGGAGGAAACAAAAACAGGAGGAGCAGGAGGAGGAAAAAAGAGGAAAGATGAAAAAGAGGTAGGTGTCACATAGAAGGAGTTAAAGGTTAGAGGTCATGAAGGAAGGAGAGACCGAGGTCAAAGTCTCAAATCAGAAACGAAGCTGCCTGAAAAGACACAATCGTCCTCCAGGAGTCAAAGATTTGTCCTTCACAGGGAGAGATGTCCACCACTAGATGGCAGCACAGTCACATATCAGCAGCATGAACCCTCCTGGCAGACATGACTGTGATGATTGACAGGACAGTAATCCAGTTGTATTTGCAGGGTGAGTGTTGGTGATATAGCAGCAGTATTAGTGGTATTAGCAGTGTGAACCGGCTGCAGCAGTCAGCTGTCCTGATCACATCTATTAATCACATCTGTTCACCAGGTTTTATTCATCAGATGTGTCTCTGCTGACTGATTGTACTTACTGTTGGGATCCTCAGCACATTCAGTCTAACCAGTTTATTAGAAAGCTGATATCTCACTCTCGCCTGGTCCTGGGTCAGTTTTCACCCAGATGAAAGTGGAGCAGCAGCTGCTCCTGCAACTGGACTCTGGTATTATTTAAGAGGAATTCAATATGGAGCTTTTAAGTATTTAAGAGATCAGGCTGGCGACTGACTGAGAGGCTGTCTCCTCCTTTTCATTCATCCTTTCATCTGTTTGTCAAGTTTATTTGTGCAGATGTTCTCCACGTGATCAGCCTCCTCGTCAAACATGAATAATGTTTAATTAACACTTACAATGGGGCAAAAAAGTATTTAGTCAGCCACCGATTGTGCAAGTTCTCCTGCTTAAAATGATGACAGGTCTGTAATTTTCATCATAGGTACACTTCAACTGTGAGAGACAGAATGTGGGAAAAAAAATCCAGGAAATCACATTGTAGGATTTTTAAAGAATTTATTTATAAATTCCTGCGTAAAATAAGTATTTGGTCAACAACAAAAGTTCAACTCAATACTGTATATATGTATTAATACATATTACTTTATATTATAAAGTAACACTGTATAATATAACCTTTGTTGACAATGACAGAGGTCAAACATTTCTTGTAGGTCTCCAGGTTTGCTCACACTGTAGCTGGTATTTTGGCCCATTCTTCCATGCAGATCTCCTCTAGAGCAGTGATGTTTTGTGGCTGTCGCTGGGCAACACAGGCTTTCAACTCCCTCCACAGATTTTCTATTGGGTTGAGGTGTGGAGACTGGCTAGGCCACTCCAGGACCTTGAAATGCTTCTTACGGAGCCACTCCTTCGTTGCCCGGGCAGTGTGTTTGGGATCATTGTCATGCTGGAAGACCCAGCCACGTCTCATCTTCAATGCTCTCGCTGATGGAAGGAGGTTTTTGCTCAAAATCTCACGATACATGGCCCCATTCATTCTTTCCTTAACAAGGATCAGTCGTCCTGTCCCCTTTGCAGAAAAACAGCCCCAAAGCATGATGTTTCCACCATGGTGGTGGCACTGATGTGGCACTGCAGGATTTCATTCCCTGTTGGTGCAGTGTTACTGATGGTAACCTTTGTTGCTTTGGTCCCAGCTCTCTGCAGGTCATTCACCAGGTTCCCCCGTGTAGTGCTGGGATTTTTGCTCACCGTACTCATGATCAGTTTGACCCCATGGGATGAGATCTTGCATGGAGCCCCATCAAGGGAGATTATCAATGACCTTATATGTCTTCCATTTTCTAATAATTCTTCCCACAGTTGATTATTCACACCAAGCTGCTTGCCTGTTGTAGATTCACTCGTCTACAGTTTTGTTCCTGGTGTCCTTTTGACAACTCTTTGGTCTTGGGCATGGTGGAGTTTGGAGTCTGACTGTTTGAGGCTGTAGTCAGGTGTCTTTTATACAGATAACAAGTTCAAACAGGTGCCATTAATACAGGTAATGAGTGGAGGACAGAAGAGCTTCTTAAAGAAGAAGTTACAGGTTTGTGAGAGCCAGAAATCTTGCTTGTTTGTAGGTGACCAAATACTTATTTTACGCAGGAATTTATAAATAAATTCTTTAAAAATCCTCCAATGTGATTTCCTGGAGTTTTTTTCCACATTCTGTCTCTCACAGTTGAAGTGTACCTATGATGAAAATTACAGACCTCTGTCATCATTTTAAGCAGGAGAACTTGCTCAATCGGTGGCTGACTAAATACTTTTTTGCCCCACTGTAAATTGTTTGTTCCTCATCAGTCAGGTTTTTAAAAGCTGCTGAATGAACTCAGCACATCGCACAGTTAATTATTTCCCTCTGAAATGAGTTGAAGTGGAAATGTAACAGCAGAAAATCAGAATTCACAGGAGAAGTGAAGGCACCTGATCATCTCACTGAACTCCAGTCAATGTTCTGTCAGTGACAGTGATGTGGTTCCTCAGAGGAGGCTGAGGCTAGTTTTAGTAGCCTGAGCAGGTCTGTGATCCTAAACCAGGACAGGAGCTACAGCCTGCTGATCTTTTAAGCCTCTTCCAGGTTCCAGGTATAATCTGTCTTCTGATTTAAAAGCACCAGCGAAGGAGTCGCAGCAGTCACAGGCAGGGAGGGCAGATTCCAGCCGTGGATCTTTTAAAGGGGCGTCCTGCAGATTTTACTCATCATGAGCAGAACTACAGTAAACATCCTGTTACACGTCATCGGGGTTCAGCAAATCACAGGCTTGCACACACACACACTTACCTGTGTAGATTTATTCAACAGAAAACTCAGCTCGTTGTTCCAGCGAGTTCAAGTTCAAGTGAAACACGTTCAGAGAGAGCAGAGCATCAGCTTCCAATCAGGAGAGAGCACAATAACCCCTAATACCGACCTCACAGTACAAACTGAGAATGGCAACCTTGGAAACAGCAGAACATCCCATATCATAAGAACCTAAAGTTAGAACAATAATTTGCTATGGTTTCTTCTGTTAAACATACACATAATACAGATGCCAATACAGATTTGAAATTCATTCATAAAATCACTCACTAGGTAAAAAAAAAAAAACAGCTTTAAGACAAAGTCAGTAACAGTCTGAATGAACAATAACTACTTATAACAGCACTATGTCATATTAGTATTACAATTTCTTTCTAAAAACACTGATACCAGCACATGTTCAGACGGTTTCTCCAGGATTTGGATTCAGGTGTTCAATTTCAAGTATGTCAAGAGCACGGAGCTCAGTAGGAGCAAATTAATCATTATTGTTCAAACTGGTGAACTTGACACATCTATTAGGTTTTCACAGTGGTCACTGTGTTCATCATTACCAGATGATGGGAAATATACCCAAACTGGGTGCATCTTTACAGTCGTCTGAGCTGAGTCGTCTCTCTGCCAGGCTTCCTTCCCTTACCCTGTCCACCATGCAATAAAAAAAAACTTACTGACCTAACAATGATTTTACTCAATATCAAAAAATGTGATCACAAATTTATCTCAGATGCCAATACAAATTTTAAATGCATTCATAAAACATCATCCATGGGCTGAATAACTGCTTGAGAAAGCCAACATCAGAGACACATTTACAACCAATTCATCAGAACAGAACAGAAGAGCAATGTCATCATCTGCCGCTTATCTGGGTCCAGATTCCCTCAGTGTGCTCACACTGTCTCCATACTCACTCAGAAACTCGGTGGAAGTCTGTGTTCCGCGCTCTCCTCTCCTCCAAACCGGCATGGTAATGGTGGTCACAGTGGTACCGTGGTTTAGCAGAACGAGCTGAAACCAGCTCCAACACAGAGCTCAGCGTCCGGTTTTATCAGGTTACACACTGACTCAAAGTCCCGGGTCTTCACCTTATCAACAACAGTATTTCACAGATTTAAATGAACTCACAACAATGTCCACCTGTTTCTAGCGTCCTGCTGGCCTGCACTTGCCCCTTTTAAGTCCCACCCCTCTAACAACCATGTGGGTCATCATCTCTGGCTAATGATTGGCCAGTGATAATTGAGCCAGACCATAATATCACAGATCATGTATTACGAAACAAAACATAGAAACCAATAGGGGTGTGCCATACTGCAAAATCTGGTATGATCCCATACCAAGTAATAAGGAGGGCCAGTACTGCTGATACCCATACCAGTACTTTTATACTCAGAAAAGCAGCTTATCTAATTTTGTTTTTTTTCCCTTTTATTGCACTTGCTGCAATTGCAATTGCTGACCACTAAATCTGCAACTGTCACTACTTTTATCTATTTTATATTTGACTTTTACTGCAGTTAGTATGACTACTGTCACTGCTAATCACTGTAATAATTTGTCTGATCCTATGAATGGATCTAATGTGCCTGAACCGTGTCAGGACACTAGAATCCTCACAGGACTTTGTTTTCTCTTGTTTTCTTGTGTGCTGATGTTTTGCCTTTGGGAAATTTTCAAAGCAGCTTACAGCTGCTGGGCTCATTTTCAGCTGATTCAGGTCTGCTGACTACTGCTATTTATTCAAAAACCAAACATGATATTGCCAAACAAACTTCACCGTCAAAGTCATGAGACAGTGATATTTTTTTTATGGTCCTAGTGTCTAAAATGTGGATTTTACAGTGAGTTTAAAAAAGGGTATTTTCTGCTTTTCTCCAAAAATCCTCCTCTCGATTTAAATTGGAGTCAGTGGAGCAGTTGAGAGCTATTCTTGTCGCTAAAAGGCACACTATTCAAAAATCGTAAATCCTACACAAAACGCAAACACATTGTGAGAAAGAGGACAAGTGTGGCTACGAAGTTGAAAGTTTCACTGTTGTAGAGTAAAATTTGTGGCTGTAGTCGTCATGTAAAGAAAACATTTGAGAGAGTTTTTTAAAGCCTCTCCACTCTAAGCTCCCACTCTAGCCTGGAACAATCCGCAATACACACTCAATGTAAACCCTGAATTTTTCCAAAATCACTCATGATGGTTAAAGGCTCACAGTTCAAAAACTACACAACTTGAAACAAAGTGGAATACACCCCGAATACACAGAACTTGTGTCAACATTTTAAAGTTTGAATGTTGTTTCTAGGTAAACGTAAGCCAGAGCAGTAGATCTTTGAAAAAGCTGGAAAATTTGCGACTTTTTTGAGCTCATCCCATTCATGCTCTATGCGAAATTTTTCACAGTTTTTCGCTTATAACTTTGCAAAACTTGAATATTCTGGAAAAATACAAGCACACCAAGTCCGATCGAACCGCACATTTTGATGTATAATTTGTTGGTGTGCGCTCAACAGTGTGGGACGAGTTACGAACTGAAACACGGCACGGAAGAAGAAGAAAAAGAAGAACGGGAAGAACAATAGTGTGCAATGTGAAGCATCTCTTGGCTTTGACCTCTATAGCTCTGCTATAGATGTACAATGTGCTACACCACGCACCACTAATTACATCATTATATATTAGAAATTAGTTTTATATCATATTTTGATTATATAAAATTATTGTTGTTGTGTTTCTCACTGACAATAGTCTTTAGCTGCAGCCCCAGAGATTTTTAATCACAGTGAGACTTTCTGGGTTAAATGAAGGATTATTTTTTTATTTTTCCATTTTTCCATCCTTAAAATATTTGACAAAAATCACAAAAAACCAGAGTCTTAATCTGTGAGAAGAAACCTGCATCTGGTCGTTCTGTCGCTCGCTCCATAGTAACGACCAAAGCAACCAGCAGAATTTGATTCTTCCTCACTAATTAGTCACATTATCAACACACACGTTTACTCTGGTCTGATTGTGACGGAGGAACAATGAGCTTCAGAACAGAGAAGATAAATCGGTGAGTAAGGACACATGAGCCTAAATGTTTGGACACATTAACATGCAGCCTCAGTTCCTGTTGTTTGATTGTTGTTTAATCGAATCCATAATGCAGCAGCTCCAGAGCCTTGAAGTGTTAATGAAGAGTATTCTGGGATGTTGGAGTGGGCCGGCGGCTCCATTCATCTCTGGACGAGCTGCATTGAAGTGAATGATTACAAAAGGCTCCTAGATCAGCTCCAAATAGCCCAGTGATGAACTGATCCTGGATCAGTCGAGAGAAAGTGACGCTGCTGCTGCGAAGCTCCTGAATTCAGAGTTATTTTAAAACAGCAGCTTAGTCTCTCTCTCTCTCTCCCTCCCCCCCGTGTGGTCCTACCTCTCTCACTCTCTCTCTCTCTCTCTCTCCCCTCTCTCTGTGTGGTCCTACCTCTCTCAGTCTCTCTCTCGCCCTGCCTCTCTCAGTGTGCTTTTCCTCTTCATCAGTCCGGGACTGACCGAGTTCTTCCTCTCAGGTTGTATTGAACTGAACTGTATGAATCCCGTCCTGAGCAGCTTGTTGTCCCGTGTCAGTGCTGTGCTGTGATCCCGTGTTTCTGTGCTGGACCATCCAAGGTTCTCTGAATCCTGTGTTGACCTGCTGAATGACAGAGGTTTTACTTCTGGCTTATTTACTGCAGCAGCAGCAGATTTGCAGCCACCTGTTGCATCAGTGTTTGATTCCTGTTGTTTTCAGGTTGATGGATAAAGTTTCAGATGGTGTTGTGATGAGGGCTGGGTGATAATTCGTATAACTGTCTTCAGGCTGGTGTCTTTAGTGGAGTTGTAATATCTGTGACAGTCCATCTATCGCTGTGTCTCTACAAAACTCTATTTCATTGGACAAAAGTAAAAGTTCTCAGGTGTTAAATGTTTAATCAGGAGCAGCAGCACAAGAAATGTCCTTCAAAAAATGCTGAAATCAGAAGCTGCTTTGTTTCTGTTCATGTTCTACGTTGGATTATTCAGGTTTGTTTTTGTGGTAAATATGTGTAAAAGCAAACCAAACCACCTGACCAGCAAACCAAAGATTACAAATCTGACATTTGATTAACTGAAGTCTTTATTGAAACAGGGGAGAAAACTCTGTTTCATCCACCTGTTTTTGGTTTGCATAAAAAACTCACCACCATCCAGAAGATGGTGAAAGTAAAACCTGAGTCTGATTCCCTCCTCTGCTGCTGAGTGACTCAGAGCTGCAGTCAAAGATCAGACCATGGAAAACTTGAACGTGATGGAGAACATGATGGAGAACGTGACCGGGGTCTGATTGTTCTGTTAGTTTGATGTGCTGATGTGAGGAAGGTTCAGTCTCCTGATGTTTCCTCTCTTCATGTCTGTTTCACCTCAGACAGCTTCACTCATAAAACCAAAGGAGGCGATAAAGTTGTTTCACGCTGTTTTCTGAAGTTATTCTTGATTAAACTGATTTTTAATTCAGCACATTATGACGTTAATATCAAGCTTCTTATTAATATTAATATTATTCTTTAGTTTATGTGCAGTTTGCAGTGAGTGACTTTGACCCAGCACTGAGTCCCCACTCACAGTATCACTCTGTGGCCACAGGGGGCGCTGCTGCGTGACTCTGTACACGTGTTTGTTGCTGTTTTTAATCATGTTTCAGCTCAGTTCCTGGACACAGAGTGACAGTTTTTGGTGACTTTCAATCTGGTTCTGGGAGGGAACTGATGGACCCTGATCTGAGCAGATCCAGGTCCACAGAACCACGACGGCCGACTGACACAGGTCAGAAACTGAGTCCTCTGACCCTGGAAACTCAACCGAAATGTGTCACTTTCTTCAACCTGTTTCGAAAACATCAGCCACTTATGCAAGGTCACATCAGTGCAACAGCGCCACCTGCAGTCACAGAATATGGTGCAACAGTTCCATTAGATCCCACTGCTGCATTTCTCATAATCTCATTTTCCCCCTCAAACTAAATGTGGTTCCACTCTGCAGGTGGATCAGAGGGTCAAGTTGATTTTCTGGTTCTGAGTTTGGTTGAAGGTCGGCGATCTGTTCTTTGTTCCCATGATTCATTTTTATGAGCTGTTTCCAACAGTTAGGGCAACTTCAGTTCTTCATCAGGATGTTACTCCACTGAAGAGAAACACCAAGCGCTGCCTCTGTGTTCCTTCATAGGTGGTTAATGGCTCTACAATTGAGGATCCCTCATCTCCACCAATGTTGATCCAATGCTGGCTGATGTGTTCACGTCTTCGGTCCACATGGACCAACACTGCAGCCAGTCTTTGGGTGTCTCTGTGTGTCCACGCATTGCAGCAGGTGATCAGCCTGTATTTACTGCTTGATAGTGCTGTTTGGTCTGAGTAAACAGACGGACACAGATGAGGAAAGGATCAGGATGTTTTTATTCTTGTGGTGAAACCGGCTGCACGGTGGACATGGCGTCACCTGATGACCAGAGCTCACCTGCCAACCCGTGTGTGTAAATATAGTGTGATGTGTCCACACCATGGGACTGAGTGGACTTTTTCACTGTGGCTTTGTGACGTGTTGTTGAGTTAATTACCTGAGAACGTGCTGTGCTTCTGCTGAGCTGCTGGACTTCAGGTTACCTGGTTGTGAATGGGACAGTGAGCTGTGGGACGGTAACCTGATGACTGGCTGCTGATCAGACAGGTTACAGGTGAGGCTGCAGAGTGAAAGTGAGGAGGAGGCTCTATAAATAGTGAGGTTTCCCTGCACTGTGTGTGTCACTAATCTGCTGCTGCTGGTCAGTCACCCTGGAGATAATCAGAGCAGCAGTTACCTGCTTTACTCTTTCAGTGCTGCTCACGTCACGTCCTGCAGGGAAATAAAGAGTTCACGCTTCATTAACTGCAAAGTCCTGCAGTGAAACGCTCACTCAGGTAACAGGAAATATTCATTAGAGTTTTACATGTTTTCCTGAATTAAAACTCAGCGACCAAAACCTGATCATGTCTGTAATAAAACCACCTGTGAAGGTGACGTCTGAGGTTTATCACACTGAGAACTTATCTCTGCTTCTTCCTCCTGAGGGTTAAAAATACTTCACAGCTATGAAGGGACGAGGCCAGAGTGTTTAGAAGCTTCAGATGCTGTGATCTGAAGAAGGTCATAACAGACAAAGCACTGTTAAGAGCCTTGGGCATAAAGATCAGGTTTTGTTTTTACAGAAAATGAACTGAATTTCTTTAGTTTTGAAGTGTCGGTTGGACACAGAAAGACGTCCAGAGACGCCACCTCGAACCTCTAACAGGTCTTTTTCACCATTTACAGACAAAATGATCAGCAGACTGTTGAGTGAGGACAGTCGATGCAGTTGAAGGAGGTGATGTGGCTTGAGGATCAGTGAGGCCGTGGTCACAGACTAATTACTGGTGTAATGTTTTTGTTGGAGGGCGAGGAACCAGCGGGCAGCCATGGCCTTAATTACTGTAGTTGTGTGTGTCACAGCGGTGATGACAGCTTCCTGTTGTCGTGCTGTTCCCCCTGCGGGGAGGACCTCACACTTCCTCTGAGTGTTTTATTATTCATGCCCTGGCTGGTTAAAGCCGTGATGTGATGCCTCAGCAACACGAGCAGTTCCTCACAAAGACAGAACTAAACAAGGACAAGGCACAGAACGCAGATCGCAGGTCGTCAGCGCTGATGTTCAGGTTCATTCAGGAAATCAGTGACTCGACCCTGTTTGACTGACGTATCAGAGGCAGAGAGCACGTCATCTTGAGCTGCAGCTTCACCTGTTACCTGTATCTGCAGCTCTGTCGTGTCAGCTGAGATTAACAAGTTCCTCTGTTTCTGTTGATGAGAGCCGAAGCCTCAGACCCGCTCTCGGGTGCTCCGTTCAGAGCTCGTTCAGCTGAGAGAAGTGCAAACTGGACCTCACAGTGATCTGATGACAGGTGACTGGTCTGAGTCTCACAGGAGCCCAACAAACAAATTCAGTTAGATGGACAAAATATTCATTGGTAAAGTTTTATATTTTTTCATTCGACTAAACAAATCTTCATCCTTTGATGACACCTGGTGTTTGAATGTGAATCCCTGTTTTTGGTTCTGTGTAATCCACGTGGAACAGGATTAGGTAACACTGCTGCTTGGGATCCTGCTCTGCTCACGCTGGAGATGCTAAATGGATAAATGGGGTTAATTAGGTCACATATTTGTAGCAGTTCGTTAACGCCATAAGCCAGGTATTTAACCTGAGGCTGCAGCTGCATGGACTGTGTCAGATGGTCCTTATGCAGCTGCGAGTTTGAGTCAAACACTGTCACTGCTGCTGCTGCAGGAGCTAGAAGATCATGAGCTCACCGAGGACGAGTCAGGATTTGAACTAAAATCTGTGAGAGCTTCATTATCTTAGAAAACTCACTAAGAATCACTGTTGTCTGCAGCAGGAAGCACTGAGTAAAATGTGATTTCATTCATGATTGTAGACCTGGTGTGGTGGTCCAGTAGATGTGCAGGTCTGACTGTGGGTGAATGTTCCTCCTGTCTGTCTCAGAGTGCCCTTCCAGTATCAGCTCCTGTTCAGAAACCACAGGCTAACAGGTTTTTGTGTCCAACAGCCACAGAGGAGCATTTCAGGGGTCTCTCCCGTCTCTGCGTCCAACATGGACACATTTTTCCGCCGTCACTTTAAGAGGAAGGAAGCTGCTCTGCAGGTGGATGCCGAGGCCGCATCCTGCCACCAGCGGAGGCCCAGCGTGGCCGTCCCCACTAGTAAGGCCCGTCGCAGGTCCAGCGTCGGGCTTCCCTCCTCCACCCTGACCCAGCGGCGCCGGTCCAGTGTACAGCTGCAGGTGGGGCTGCCGTGTGCAGGTGGGGGGCGTTTGGCAAAGACATCCAGACACATCAGGTGGGCGGGACATGCTCGCAGGCGTTCCAGCACCACCACCCCTAGCCTCAACCCGAGGTTCGCCGTGTGCAGGAAGAAAATGGGGAAGCTGCGGACCATCGACACCCACCTGCTGGGGCCGTCCATGCTGCTCGCCAGTCTGATCCAGATGGCAGAGGAGGAGGAGGAGGAGGGGCTGGGGGCGGGGCTCCCGGCCGGAGAGCAGCAGGTGGAGGTGAGAGGCGGGGCCAACAGCACCAGGATGTTTTCACGCTCCAGCAGCCTCCACTCAGACGGAGACAATGACAGCATCGATTACTCCACCACCAACGACAGCCAATCAGAAGCCAGTCAGCTGTCGGAGGCGGAGGAGCAAGAGGAGGACGACGCCTCCTGGTCACCTGATCAGCACCTTTCTCTGTCCTCCACTCCTTCCTCCTCCTCCGCCCTGGAGGTGATGAGGAAGACGCCCCAGCTGGTGTCAGCGTCGCGGCCACTGATCCGGGCCCCTCGCTGCCTCAGGAGGAACTCTTCTCAGGTTTTCTCAGGAGACTCTGCTCCTTACAGCTGCTGTCGTGCCTCCAGCCAGATGAAGAGGAGGAGGATCTCCACTGTCTCCAAAGCTGGTAGCCCCTGGCCTGGAAGAGGCCCCCCGCTGCCCAGCCGCAGAAGTTCAGTCTACTACCTCAACCACCCAGCCTTCTACAGGGGCCCCGGAGCCCTCAGTCCACTGAGGGCCCACGGCTACGACTCCCGCCTGGAGAGCTGGAGTGCCTTCCTGCTGTATGTAGCTCAGCTGGTCTTCATGTTACTGAGAACATCACTGAGCTGGTTTGGTTAGAAACACACTTCCCATGTGTACATCTTCAGAGCTGTCAGCATTTATTTTGAAAACTCTGGTAGTTTCCTTTGTTCTGTCCCAGTGTTTCCCGCCTTTACTTCACCATGTGACGAGGCTGAAAAGTTGTTTGTGAGGGAAATAATCAGTTTTACATCCAGAGAGAGGTTACAGTCAAAGTCTAAAAAAGGTGATGAGAAGGTTCAAGGTTTCTTTATTTGTACCAGTGTGGAGGAAACAGGACAGATGACACAGGCAGCGGCACGTAGGACGCAGGAAGAGATCTCCACGAATAACATGACTGAAATGAGCCAGAGATTCACACCATCACTGACACGACTGACTCACTGACTGACGCTGTGGACAAACCTAACCTATAGACGAGTGTCCAGAGTGTCCCTGCCAGCATGAGGTCAGACTTTCCCTCCACAGACACACACACACACACACACACACATTCATTCACTCATTCATTTAACCTCACAGCAGATGACGTAGACGTGAACAGACTTTAACTTAGAAACTCAGGATTTCAGCAGCAGCAGTTTGTGAATGTCCTGAGGTGGCTGCAGGTGGACGCCGAGTTTCAATCTCCGTTTCATACGTGTTTGTTTGTCTGACGCAGAAACAGAAACATGTGAAAACAGCTTTAAACAGTGACTGTGCATGTGAGCACAGAGTGCCGAAACCAAGCAGAAGGAAAATACGACGAAATGCTGTAATGAATAATGTTAATTAGCACATTACGTTACTGCGCGATGTTTCCAGCTTTAGCTGCTTTAGATTGTTCGGTCCTGTCCTTTACTTTGACCTCGTCCTGTTTCACTGTTATTTGATGTTTATTTGTAATGACTCCAGAACATCAGTTTTGCTCATTAGGGAAGTTGAAGGAGCTGGTTCTGCATCAGGCTCAGACAGTTCAGTTTGTGCCCACACAGCCACAGCAGCTTTTTTTTTTTTTTCAGCTTTAAGCTGGCAAAAAAAAAAAAGTAATGAATCAACCAGTTTTCTTGAAAGCTGTGTGTCCTTGTGTGGTTTCAGGAAAGCCATTGCAAAGTCGGGCCTGCAGCACGTGGCGACCCAGCCCAGCGTCTCAACATCCGGACAGACCGACCCGCTGCAGGAGCCCAGCAGCACCGTGGACTGGAGCGTGAGTCACTCTTCAGCTTGTGTTAACAAACTGAGCAGCTGCAGCAGCAGCCAGTGATTAAACAATAAGGAATTATGCTGGTTCTGCATGAGGAGGGTAACACTTATGTACCCTGAATGATTTTACATATGAACATGCTTCTTTCATAAAAACCTTCATATATGATGCAGCCGGTTAAATGTAAACTATGCTTACACAGTTTGGTTCAACTTGTCAGTTGTTTTGTTTGTTGTGTTTGTGTGCAGAATCTGATGATGGCGTCAGTGAACAGCTCAGAGCAGATTTCAGTAACAGCAGCAGCAGGAGCATCTTTTCTCTGGATCATTTTCTGAGTTAAAGCAAATGAAAAATGTTTTATGTGCACTGTTCTTATCGATCACAGGACAACGCCCAGTTCGGGGACCACATTTGGTTCGAGACCAGTGGGTCTGGAGACTTCTGTTACGTTGGTGAGCAGTACTGCGTCGCTAAATCACTGGTGAGTTACGAGTCACGTGTTCTGAGAACATAAAGAGCCGTCACCATCACTTCAGATGACGAACTGTTCAGATGCAGAATGAAGTGAAGGTGGGAGCTGCTGCTGGATGGTGAAAGATCACTCTCTGGAAAATCTAACCTAACTTCAGGAAAAATAAAAAATACATAACCATTAACTGTAGATTTTACTACACAATAAATCTGTTATTCTTTTATTCCTTTACGCAGCAAAAGTCAGTAGCGAGGAAGAAATGTGCTGGATGTAAGATTTCAGTCCACACCATGTGCATGGAGCAGCTGGAGAAGGTAAACTCTGGATCATCTGGATTAACAGACTCCCTGTGTGATCGTTCTCTCCTCTCACCGTCCTGTCTTTATGAAAAGATTAATTTCAGGTGCAAGCCGTCGTTTAGAGAACCAGGATCTCGAGCTGTTCGAGAGGTCAGTGTCTGCTGAGTGGAGTTTGTGTACTTGTTTCACTGCTGCTGTTCGAATCCCAAAGATCATCAGAACAAATTCAGTGTGAAATATTCACTTAGATTCACAATCTCAAAATTACAGTGAAGCTGGTGAACATGAATTGTTAATTCCTGGTTGTGTTTCAGTCCAATGTTGTGCGACATCACTGGGTCCACAGGAGGCGTCAGACGGGGAAGTGTCGGCAGTGTGGGAAGGTGAGCTTCGTCCTGTCATCGAAGCTTTGACCTCCCCTCAGAGTCTGGAGCCGCAGAGCGAACTCACTCTCTCCCTCTCTCTCCCCCTCTCTCTCCCCCTCTCTCTCCCTCACTTTCTCCCCCTCTCTCTCTCTCTCCCTCTCTCCCTCCCTCCCTCCCTCTCCCCCTCCCTCCCTCTCTCTCTTCCTCTCTCTACAGGGATTTCAGCAGAAGTTTTCATTTCACAGCAAAGAGATCGTCGCCATCAGCTGCTCGTGGTGCAAACAGGCGGTAAGTCGCAGTGTGTGAGGAGGAGGAGGTGGAGTTGACGGCCGTTCTCTGTCCTGTTCCCCTGTTGACCTGTCCCACTGCTGCAGGATGTTTTAGTGTTTACTGTTTTCCTGTAGTTGGTGCTGTTGAGCAGATCTGACGCTGGCTCCCTGTGAGATGTGAGTTCAGATTAACACTTCTCTGTTTTCTGTGTCAGTTTAAAACTGCAGAAGGATTGAAAGGATGTTGAAAGTTTGAAAGGATGAATCACACGAGAGCAGCTTCAGTCAGCCGACTGGTCACTTCCTGTCTGTGTTTCAATGTCACATTGAGGTCACTTCCTGTCTGTGTTTCAGTATCACAACAAGGTGACGTGCTTCATGCTGCAGCAGATAGAGGAGTGCTGCTCCCTGGGAGCTCATGCTGCCGTCATCGTTCCTCCTACCTGGATCATCAGGGTCCGCCGACCACAGGTACAGACACACACACACACCTTTACCCTGGAGCTTCACAGGTTCAGACCAGGTTTTACTGTAATGAGGACTGGCCAGAGTGTCCTCACAGTCCACCTTCTTTCGCTGTCCCTGACTAACTCAGAGACACATGTTAATAAGACAAGCTGAATGTGGTCGACTGTCTTAACGAGACACTTCACCACAGCTGACTGATGAAATCTGAGTGATCAACATGTCCCCGTTCAAACATCCATCTGTCCTTCATGTTAAAGTGAGAAGGTCTTTTTGTGTTTTTTGGTAATGAGTGCTCGGTCTCAGCTCACCGCCGGTGTAACCCTGCACTGAGCCGGTGCGATGACCTGTGACCTGTAGAACCTTTAGCTAAACATGGTGAAAGTCCAGAGGCCTGTCAGCTCTGCACAGTCTCTGTGGTTTAGATTTGATACTGAGTGAAATAAAAACAGTTCATATTTTAACTAAGATGTCTTCATTCCACCAAACTGCCTGAGAAGAAACATATTAAAATACAAACATCCCATCTGTCACTCACAGCCTTGCCGGGATCCTCAGCAGGTATCTGCACACGTCTGTGCATCACATCTGTGGGTGAGGTTTTCAGTCTCCACAGGAGGCTGGTCCCTACTGATACCTCCACCCTGATGTGTGTTTGTTTTCCTCCTGCAGTCGTCTCTGAAGTCCAGTAAAAAGAAGAAAAGGACGTCGCTGAAATGCAACAAGTCGAGCAAGAAGGGAGCTGAGGTGAGAAGCGGAACTGTACACTTCAGGCTGCTTTTTACACATCTGACTCTGAGCTTTGTTTGAGGGAGGCCAGCCTCCACTGCTGTGCTGCTTTATGCTTTAAATCGGAACTTTAATAACCCTGAATCTTCAAAAACATCACAGAGACGCTGAGTCTGTGACGCAGCTCTCACAGAAATAGAAGATTGGATGTATTGAGGTTAATGAGGTGGGATAATGTAATTAATCCGTCAGCCTACCTGATGTTTCTGCTCCATTTCTGTTGTGTCTGTCAGCTTCAGGATGGCCGCTGGAAGCCCTTCCTGGTGAAGCCTCTCCCCTCTCAGCTCATGAAGCCTCTGCTGGTGTTTGTTAACCCAAAGAGCGGCGGAAACCAGGTAGTTGGACTCCATGCGAACCATAGAGCAGTGACCCTGTTAGTGTAACTAAGCAGCAATTAGAACCATAAATGTTTGACTTCTGTTTAATAAGACTGATGCTGATTGCTGAATATGATGGTGATCTACTTTGTGTATTTTACCTGGTGTACTGTCTTTTGTGGGGAAGCTGGCCACCATGCTCTTTTATATGGCAGCACTCAAAGACTGAGGGATGTTGGATCTTTACACATCTATAAACAGTAAAATAAGCTCAGGCTAGAAACAACTTTGTCTTTGTTTGGTCAAGCAGTTTGCACTTGTTTTGTTATTTCGATTAAACCTTTTTTATTCTGTTTTTTTCCAGGGAGCCAAGATCATCCAGTCCTTCATGTGGTACCTGAATCCCCGGCAGGTGTTTGACCTGACAAAGGGTGGACCCAGAGAGGGGTAAGATCAGCTGTACTGACCCCCGGGGTACGAGTCAGTCCCTTTGTTTGATCGCTCCTCAGTTGACCCAGGAATCGTTCTGGTGCGTCACCGTGAAGAATGTTCTAGTTTCCTCATTCCTGTTTGGAGGAGTGAGAAGCGATGGAGGATCTCTGAGAAGACGCGACACCAGACTCACCAGCACACCATGTTATTAGAAATCTGGTAGTGATTGGATGCTGCTGCTGAACAGACTGATGTGATACTACATCACAACATCACTGTAGTTTTATACTGACGTACTGTGCTTGTTAAATCTTATTTTAAATTCCTCTCTCCCTGCTGTGCTTGGTGTTTCCTCAGGCTGGAGCTGTATGCCAAAGTACCCAACCTGAGGATCTTGGCCTGTGGAGGAGACGGGACAGTGAGTCCAGCATTGTTTAACACAAACATCATATTCATTTTAACCCTTCCTTTTTATGTCTCTCTTCCTGCACCATGTTTAATGTTTCCTTTTCTTGCTCTTGTAGTTTTACGTGTTTTTCGTCTTTTGTGAAGAAGTGTTGAAGTTAAACCCTCAGTGGACGTATCAAACACCACTGTCAGACAGATTCACAGAGAGAACTAAGCATGGTGTGTGTGTGTGTGTTCAGGTTGGATGGATCTTGTCAGTTCTGGACCAGTTGAATCTTCGTCCTCAGCCTCCCGTGGCCATCCTTCCTCTGGGGACCGGCAACGACCTCGCGAGGACTCTGAACTGGGGAGGGGTGAGTCCAGCTGGAGTTGAACTGGAGTTGAACTGGGGAAGCTCATTTTGAGCTCAGCTCCTGCTTCAGGTGAAGCTGCTTCTCACAGTATTTTTAAGATGAAACACCGTTACTGGAGTAAAGGAAGCAACATGACATCACACTGGAAAGCAGCGCCACCCCTCCCCCCATGTAAATCTTGTTTTTGTTGACTTTCAGTGGTTTGACTTCTCACCTTGCTACAGTTATGTACAGGTGTACTACAGGACACCATGACATTACTGTTGGATGTGAGCACAGGTGCAACCTGGTGTTGACATATATCATTGTATTATCATTTTTACTGCATCAGCATCTTCGCAGCCCTTTAATGTTGGGGGTTATGTATGTATGCAGCTTATTGTACCTTTATATCAGTGTGTGAACCTGCAGATCAGTGCATTTGATTAAAAAGTAGAATATTGATTGAGGAGTTGTAGCTTAACTGTGTGAGGTTTAGGATAAATCCGGGCTGTCCTCGTCTCTCAGGGTTACACTGATGAACCCATCACAAAGATCCTCTCACACGTTGAGGATGGAAACATCGTCCAGCTGGACCGGTGGAACCTGAACGTGGAGGCAAACCCTGATGCCCGACCGGATGAGAGGGACGAGCATCAGACAGACAAAGTCAGTTTAAGACTCAGATGATCACCTGAACCTGCTCGAGCCTCCTTAAATGGCTGATTGTTAATGTTTCTGCTGTTTCTCAGCTTCCTATCGACGTCTTCAATAACTACTTCAGTCTGGGCTTCGATGCTCACGTCACACTCGGCTTCCATGAATCTAGAGGTCAGAGGACACACACACACACACACACACACATACACACAACTAGTTCCAACAGTAACCAGAGCCTCCTCTGTTTCAATGCCTCCTGTCTCAGAGTCGCAGCTCTATAAATAACATCATCAGCCTGTGTGGGAGGAAAGCTGAGATAGCTGAACAACATTAGAGTTCTTTCCTTAAAGGACCAGTGTGTAGGATTCCGGAATAGGATTCACTATTCATAATTCTGTTTTCATCAGTGTATAATCACCTGAAACTCTGAGGGGTTGTGTTCTCGTTAGGTTAGAATGAGCCCTTCATATCCACAGAGAGCAGGTCCTCTTCCACAGAGCCCACCATGTTGTGCCGCCATGTTTCTACAGTAGCCCAGAAGGACAAATCAAACACTGACTCTACAGAGGGCCTTTCAGGTTTTGTTACCTGAAGGCCACGGAAGCTTCTCCTACACATTTGGAAAGGGAGGGATGAGGGGAGGGGTTAGTTGCAATCTGCTCACCACTAGATGCCACTAAATCCTGAGTGGAACTGAGAAACCAGATGATGGATGGAAATGTAAGCAGACTGATTTCAGCAGTTTGTTCGCCTTTGTTTGTCAGATTAAAAGATGTTGGTCATTATTCTGTATTTGAAGTCACGGATGGTTTTACTGTCACAGACCGTGTGTCCTGAACATGTCCAATGCTTGTGTTTTTTAGAGGCAAACCCAGAGAAGTTCAACAGCCGCTTCAGGAATAAGATGTTCTATGCAGGGGTAAGTGTCCTCACCCACCTGTTCTGTTTGATCCATACACACGTCCACTTTGTCCCATGTCCTTGTTTGTGTGTGTGTGTTTCAGACAGCCTTCTCAGATTTCCTGAGCGGGAGTTCGAAAGACCTCGCCAAGCACATCAAAGTGGTGGTGAGTAGAGTCAGAGGATGAGAGTCTACCTGAGAGGATACACCTGTTAAATAAACCAGTTTTAAATGAAGGAGCGTGTGTGTGTGTGTGAATGGTTTGTGGAAACAGTGCAGCTCAGAGGGATCAGACGTATCAGCGGGAGACACTGAATGATCAACTCATTATTCTTTGTTAGAAACTCTTGTTAACTCTTGATGTTCCTCTTGGTTCCTGTTCTCCAACAATCACTAACTACTGAAGAACACACACACTGTCTGTGACGTGTGGAGTGTGAGCCTGTTTGTGTTTCCCTCCATCCTCAGTGTGATGGGACAGACCTGACAGCCAAAGTCCAGGAGCTGAAGTTACAGTGTCTCCTCTTCCTCAACATCCCCAGGTACGGTGAAGCAGAAGCGGACAACTCTGTGACTGTGGTTTTTCACGTTTCATTTCCCTCCTGTGAAAGACAGTTTGTCCAGTTTCAGTCAGTGAGCTCAGAGCTGTTGTTCATGTTGAGAAAATGCTTCGTTAAAGTGAACCTGAACTTGGAACAGGTGGTTTGTGCAGGTTGTCAACGTGTGTGTGCTGCAGGTACTGTGCGGGCACCATGCCCTGGGGTCACCCCAGCGAGCATCAGGACTTCGAACCTCAGCGTCACGACGACGGCTGCATCGAGGTCATCGGCTTCACCATGACGTCTCTGGTGAGCTCTCAGCTGTTCTCTACCAGACCCCGTCAGACCCCGTCAGACCACATCAGACCATGTCAGACCACATCAGACCCTGTCAGACCACATGACATATACCACACAAAGTCAAACCTACAGAGTCTGAGCTCAATGTCCCCACAGATTTGCTGAGAACAAATCTGTATTTTTAATGGTTGAAATGACAAATGAACTTCATCCCTCTGTTGATTCATTTTATTCTAAATGAGAAACAAAAACACAACATACCACAAACGTGTTCACCATCATAAATGATGAACTCAGGTGTGTGTGACAGCAGCTGTCCTCACTGATGGTGACCTGCTGTCGTTGTCCAGGCCACACTGCAGGTCGGGGGTCACGGCGAACGTCTCCACCAGTGTAAAGAAGTGACCCTCACCACCTACAAGTCCATCCCCATGCAGGTGGACGGTGAGCCCTGCAAGCTGGCACCGTCCATAATCCACATCAACCTGAGGAACCAGGCCAACATGGTGCAGAAGGCCAAGAGGAGGATCTCCATGCCCCACCTCAACGAGTAAGAAGAAATACGTCCGTTAGTCCTTTAAGAGCCGGGTCCCAGTATGACTGACAGGTCACTCACCCCGTCAGTGACCACGGCAGAAACCTGCTGACTTTACTCCTCCTTAGTCACAGCACAGTGAAAATAACAAGTCCAGCTTGCCAGGTGAATATCTGCGCAGTGAATCACCTGCTCATCACAGGACTCACTGTCTCCCTCACAGATGTGGACACATCTTTTCCTGCTGCTCAGCTTGTTGAACAAGTCACCAAACAAATGTTCACTTGCTAACGTCAGTTTTCTGAGTAGCTCAGCTGCAGCAGTTTAAACAGCAGGTAAACACACCTGTCCAGGTGCTGCTCTGCTCGGCCCAGGACACGTAGCCACAGAGCACGTTTGTTTACTGAGTTCACATCCAGACACACTGAGATCACCTTTACCACTAAAGGCGAGATTTGTTCTACAACGTCAACGTGTCTGTAAGATGTTGGACATTTCTATAGAACTTTGTGAGAGACACAGAAGAGAGGTGGAGACGTAGATCTTAGAGACAGGGATGATGTGAGTTTGTCAGCTGTCCTGCTCCGTCTTTATCACCTGAACTTCAGACTTTTTTTTTTTTTTTTTTAAACAGGCCCCACAAATGTTCAGGGAGTGAATTTACTGTCTGTGTTTGCGAGTCTGTGTGTGTGGATCCAGCGCCTGTGTGTTTGTGAGTCGGTGTGAATGTTGTGTTTGTATTTGTGTGCAGCCAGCAGCCCGTTCCTGAGAAGCTGCAGATCAGAGTGAACAGGATCAGCATGGCAGCGTACGAGGCTCTGCACTACGACAAGGACCAGCTGAAGGAGGCCTGTGAGTGTCTGGATCAGTCTACCTATCATTCATTCATTCATTCATTTATTCATTCATTCACACACTGAATGACATCACAGATGTCCAACTTCCAGCTGAAGTTTGTGGGTTATACCTTTACCTGCTCACTCTGCTGGACTCTGAACCTGAAGACTGAGGTTTGTTGCTTTAACCTTTACATGTCGTCTGTCTGTGCAGCAATGCCGTTGGGAGTGATCACTGTCCCCGGAGACAGTGACCTGGAAACCTGCCGCCTGCTCATCGAGCGCCTGCAGGACAACCTGGACCAGGTACAGCAGAGAGGACTGCAGGCATTTTGTTCTTTACCAGTCCAAAGACACAGAGTCCAGATTCAGAAACCAGCAGTTTTCATGTCTCGTCTTTCCTCCTCAGGACTGTGACACGTTGAAGGGAGAGTGTCTGTCTTCACAAAAACTCTCCATGAAGTGGTGTTTCCTCGACTGTGAGTCCAGATCAACGCAGCCTGTCACCACAGAGTCCGGCTCACAGAGAACCTGATCTTTGCTGTTTTTGTTTTTCCAGGTACAACTGCAGACCGTTTCTACAGGATCGACCGAGCTCAGGTAAGAAAGCAACAAAAACCAAACAAGCCCAACAAAGTTTTCTGAACTAAGAACCAGCAATGAGCTTATCATCACTCATGGAATGGAGAAAGACACAAAACAAACAGTAACTTCTCCTGTAGCCTCGGCCTCTGTGTGCTGGGAGTGTTAGTGATAATCAAAGGTCACTGATACCTCTTCATTATGTGTCCTGAGCTGATGCTTGAAACATGCAGGTGGACGTTTCTGTCCACTGTCCATGTGTTATCAGTGACAGCAGAGACACAGGTGCTTCTTTCATTCACGGTCTCTGCCAGAATCTGTTATCTCTCAGTAAACTGATCATTTCTGAACAACAGATCCTTGGGTGGATTCTCTTGGTGTCCAGAGAATCAGAACACACGGTACAGACGGTGCAGACAGTACGAACCTGAAGCCAGGTGTTTCCTGATATCCTCTGGGTTTTTTTCCAGGAGCACCTAAACTACGTGACAGAGATCTCCCAGGAGGAGCTGTACATCCTGGACCCGGAGCTGGTTGTAAAGGAGACAGTGGGTACCTCCCCTGGGATGCCAGACCTGGTGGACTCAGAAGAGCACCAGGACCAGAAGAGACAGTTCGCCTTCCCCTGCTCCCCGTCCTCCCCTACCACCTCAAACACACCCAGGT
The DNA here is from genome assembly GCF_017976425.1 of Toxotes jaculatrix. NCBI lineage: Eukaryota > Metazoa > Chordata > Actinopteri > Toxotidae > Toxotes > Toxotes jaculatrix. The sequence continues at coordinate 29,031,288 of NC_054398.1, forward strand.
GAGACCAGCTCTGGTCGAGGTGTAAAGTCAGGCCAGGTGTCTGTGATTTCTCTTCACCTTTCCCTCCACAGTTTGCACATTTTCCATCTCTCATGGTTCGACCCTTCACCTTTACACTTCCCTCCTCTGCCTGTGACAGTTCATTTCTGAGACATGAGACAGTGTTAGAAATGAGAAACAAAGTTTATGGCGGCACTGGATTTACCACGTTTCCATCCCTGTCATGAAACACGTGATGAACCAAAGTCAGACTGTTTTCCACCTGAGTTCTTTATCTACACAAACCGTTTCCCAGGTGAATGTGCAGAAATGGAAACAGATGATGATCATACATCATCTGTGTCATCTGGATAACACTGCTGAGACATGGAGCTGGTGTCTTCACATCAGTCAATGATCCAGTTTTATTCAGATGAGTCAGTAAACCTGCTGTTTATCCTCTGAGATGATTCTATAAAAATATGATGTACTTTCATAGATTATGAAGCAGGTAAAATGAGCTACAGGCATCTTTTTACTGCGACAGTAAAAATACAAAAGGTTTGTAGTTTTACTTACGTTTAAGATGAGATAAAAACTTTATTGATCCCACAGGAGGGAAATGTACTTGTTAGGTGGTGTTTATTTGTACTGGAGTATTTTCAGTGTGCTCCATGTGGTCTGAGCACCTCCTGCTGGCCAGACCAGGTCCTGCAGCAGCTGCTGGAGTGTCCTGACAACCAGTTCAGAGGCTGAATCAATGAGGCTGGGTCGGGGTGGGGGGGGGTGTGGGGGGGCAGCTGGTCATTATCTGCAGCCATCAGAAATGAAACGAGCTCCTGCTGCTGTTTGAAGTACTGTTTCCATGGAGCTGCTGATCCCAGCGTTCGTCCCTCTGTGGATTCAGTTTTCTGGGTCACCTGCTCGTCTCCTTCAGCTCTGAGAGGACAAATCAGAAATCAGTCACTAAACAAAGGACGGAGCACAGAAAGCATTGTGATGCAGAGACACAACCTGTCTGACTGACTGACTGCCTGACTGACTGACTGAATCTGACTGTCTGTCTGTCTGACTGTCTGTTTGACTGTCTGACTGTCTGTCTGATTGACTGTCTGTCTGACTGACTGACTGTCTGTCTGTGTTTAAGGGTGAGGGACTTTCAGAGGAGGAGGATCTCCAGTGACAGTTCGGTGGCTGATGCTTTGTCCCAGAGCTCCTCTAAGACCACCCTGTGCAGGTAGCAGACAGACACAGACACACTCGTCTTCATCACATCGACGTCCCTTTGAGCTTAATCTAAAACCAAACATCAGTTTTAAACCTAAAGGTCTATTGAACTCAGTAGACTGGTGTTACAGAGCATCAGTACATCCTACTGCAGGGGTCACAGGGTGAGAGAAAAGCATATTGTCACCACTAGAGGGCAGCGTAAGCCAGGTCAGGTAGACCTGTGTGGGGGTATAAACCCTCTACCCCAATGAGCAGTGATTCCCCACTGAAGAGTGTGACTGATTCATGTCCACAAGAAAACAAACACAACAAAGCTACAAATAGTTATTAGAACAACAGTTAAATAAATGAAATATGATTTAGGGGGCACTCCAATTTCAAACTCTGTGTATGACCTGTACATATTTGACAATAAAGCTGGCTTTGACTTTGACTTCATATGATTTAAATGGATGGTGATAGATTTAAAAAAATATGATTAAAAAAACACAGAGGGGATTACCAGCTGCTCTGGGGCCCTCTGCCTATAACATATAACAATATCTTATAGGCAGAGGGCCAACAATATAATATATAATATATAATATGTAATATATATGTTTTTAACAGCAGACAGACTCAGAGCAGCTGCTGAACATGGTGCAGCATTTAGCAGCTAAAGAGCCTGATGTTTCCCTCAGGAGCTGGTGGAGACCAAACACTGAGCTAAAAGAGAGGGACACTGGACTGAGAGCCCTCAGGTGGACTCAGAGACCACTCCAGATGAAGGATCATGTTGATCTTTATCTGCTGGATATTTATTATTAGTAGTATTTGTTATATTTGGGTTTTTGAGTTTGTCAAAAAGACGAGATCTTGGACTAATTTTCACTGATGAATCTGAAAAACGGTATAACTACACGAGCCGACAGCGTCCATGTCATCATCGTTATGTTGTCAGTGTCTTCACGTCGCTGACTGAAAAGCTTTTGGTTGCTGCCACTTGTTTGTGTCCAGAAATCCAGATGACAAAGCTTTATTCTGGTTGTCTGAGTGTCTGCTTCTCTGAAAGACACCTCACAGCATCACATACATGTCGGTACAGGTGTACCACCGCTGGTACCATGTGCTGAAGCTGCTACTGAACCTTTTCCTGTCCATCTTGTCCCGGCTGTTTCATGTCTGTGATCCGAAGGAGAGGGGCAAAGATTCTCAATGTTCATCGCTCCAATACAACCCTCGCTGCTTTCAGACCCCTGATTAGGTAGGACACTGCTCAGTGTGTGAGCTGCTGCATCTCTGCTTGTGTCTGTGCTGGTTTTCATGTTTCACTGCTGATCTGCTCTCTGTTGTTCTTCATGTTCACATCTAACGTTTCCTCTTATGTCTTTGACAGTCCTTCCAGTGCTACCTCTCACGACCCTGGGAAAGGTAAACAGGTCTTTAGTTTCTGAATTTCTTGAAATGAAACTGCTTTGATGAGAAAAGTCACAGGAGAATGAGCATCTTGTGTTTCTTCTTTTTTACAGAAGCAGAGTTGATCAGCTGCATCAAGACTGAAGACCTGGACAGAGTGAGTCTGTAAAGGAAAAGAATCTGTGCTGTTAGTGGACGGTGTCAACAGATCACAGTCTGCCAATGTTTGTATTTATAGTCTAATCTAAGGATTACATTTACTGCTCCTTCTAAACCGTCGAATGTTGTGCAGAGCTCTGGTTTGTTCCTGGGTGCTGGACTCAAATTTGAATCGCTGTTTCATTAAATACCACAGAACTGCATTTGGTGACCGACATGTTCTGTTGTCGTGCAGCTGATGGAGCTCCACCAGCAGGGGGCGGACATCCTGCTGCAGGACGGAACCGGCTGCACGCTGCTGCATCACGCTGTGGAGGCTGGCAGCAAGGACATCGTCCAGTACCTCATTGACAATGGTGAGAGACTGGAGGAGTGTTTCACAGGGGACACTGAAGCACTCAGAGTGAAAGCTCCAGCACAGAAACATGAACATGAGGATGTGGCTCCAGCTGTTATTGCTCACATTGAAATTCATTGTTCATTTTACACAACTGAAACACATGGAAGTGGTTTAATCAATACTCATCTTCAAAGTGAAACTTCAAAGACATGAAGACGAAACACAAGACAATCTGAAAAGACTCCAGCAGGATTTAAAGGAGTAAAATAAAACACAAGATAAAAATAAAGTTGAATAAACCAGAGAAACCAGGAGGATCAGTGTCACATATGAATAAATACATGATTAAAAAAACCCAATAAATAAAGTAACTTCCCTCGTTTTGTTTGTTCACCTTCTGAGTTTGGAGTAAATGATTTGGACAGTCAGTGTATGTCGTCACTTCCTCCAGAGTTGTACTTCCTATTTTCTTTAACATGAAATTTTTGTTTGTGTCATTACATTTAGTGCCCACGTCTCACCTGGACATAACAGAGAGAGAGACGTAAGTGTCTGTGTTTCTGTTGTGCGTCTAATTCCGTCCTGTCACTCTGTGAACTACATTCCTTTCTGTGTGTGATTGATCTTTCTGTTGTGTTTCAGTGGTGAGACAGCACTTCACAAAGCTGCCACCTCCTGTCAGAGGAGTGTCTGTCACTACCTGGTGGAGGCTGGGGCGTCGCTCATGAAGACAGATCTGCAGGTAAAACAGCTCTCACCTGTAACACACACTCCATGTTCCCACTGAGCAGCTGAGGGACAGTAATTCGTTGGTACCATCTCATCTGGGCTCAGACTGATGAACTTCTTCACATACTGAATGATACAGATTTTTACAGCAGTGTTTTGTGGTTGTTGAGTCCATGAGAAGCAGAAACCAGCTCAGTTTTCCAGTTCAACATTTATTTAAACGATGACGGAAACAATCACAAATCCACCCAAAAATAACCAGTCGTTTCATGAAATGATTTCCTGTTTACTGCTGAGTTCATGAAGCCTTTATATCAGCCGTGGTAACTGGAGGGAAAGCGGTTATATTCAGTGTTAGAGCAGCAAACAGTGAGTGTTGAGCTCGTCATCTCTGTGAAGCTGCACTGACACTGCGTTCACATCAGGCTTCCCACTGATCCAGAGCCAGAAATCAGCTGACTCCCCCTCAGATGCAACAGACGGCAGAACGGCTGAAAACACCCCAACACAAAGTCCAACACTAACGCTGGTACAGTCCGTTCAGCTCGCTGTGCAGCAGCTGTATACTGTGTCTGGATCTGGTTTCACATTGTAACAAACTGCTGCAAACACACAACAGAAGAAGAAGCTCATTCAGCTAAGTTGTGTTTAGTGTAGGGGTGTGCGATATGACGATATTAGATCGTGAAGGATTAGAAAGTGTTGACGATCTGCCAGAGGAGAGAGATCGTATTATCGTCTATAGGGCACATTCTATTAATTGCAGCTCTATGCTTGGGCACAGAAGCACGAAAAGTTTTTTTTTTCCTTGGGCAACTAACAGCCCGCTTCACGTGAACATGACCAACCAATCATGGCGAAGTATGAGCAGTGCTGATTTTTTTTACTAGCCTCGCTGTTTTAGTCAAGGTGTAGCGGGTAGCCATGGCCGACAACGAAAGTGAAAGCTTTGGAGTTTGGAGCTAGTTTAGGTTTTCTCCAAACAACAAAGCGCAAACAACTGTTTACAAACAAACTTTTTGCACAGAGAAGGTTCGTTCTTCGGATGGCAACACAACGAACCTCTTTAACCACCTGAAGAGGCAGCATCCGAAACAATTAGCTGAGAGCCAAGCAGCGAGGCCAACCACACATCAGCCAGTGGTAACGGCTAAAGACATTACACAGAAACAACCACCTATAACACAAGCCTTTGATAAAAGCACGCTGTGTGAGAGAAGTAGCAAACGGTGGAAAGAGGTGACTGACGCAGTTACTTTTTACCTAGCAAAAGATACGATTTCTATCAAAACAGTGGAAAACTACGGTTTCAAAAGACTGCTCAAAGTAATTGAGCAGCAATTAACTTCACTGTAGAAATGAACTGTGATAAAACCGTGATCGTGATTTTACCATGAAAAAATCATGATATGATAGTTTGGACATATCGCCCACCCCTAGTTTAGTGTCTTCACTTCCAGTTTATTCGTCCCAGTTTCCCACAGAGGCTGAGTCAGTGTGGACACAACAGGCAGAAATACAGAGAACAAAGTGTCTGCTTCTAAATGAATAATGAATTTAAATGAATTTAAGTTGGAATTTTATTTTGAGGAAAATCCCGTTTCCACTGTAATCATCAGAGACGTCCTGAAAACATCCTGATCCATTAGGAACTGTATGTGTCTGATGTGGTCCTGTATCAATGTGGTCGTGAACACTGGACAGAGTCCGTCTGGTGTGGGTCTGAGACGCAGCCTGACTTCCGGTCCTGGTTCTGCCTGATGTTTTCCCACATGTTGGGATCAGTGGTGACAGAGACAGACACAGAGACTCTGTGACTCTGACACCAGAACTCCATGTTTTCCGTTGATGTGTTTGATGAATGACGCGCTGAGTGAGTGACACTCAGCGGCGGATGCTTCCTGCCGTATGAGGCGGTTTTGTGAGAGGTTCTCAGGCACAGTGACGGCACCAGCCTGAGCCTTCGAACTCACTTTAAATGGTCTCCAGCAGTATTTGACCCACTTCTATAAAGTGATTAATGTTGTGTGTCATTGAAAAACCAAGCGCCGCAGGATCCCGGCCTCGCTCCGACACACACAAAGGCCGTGGCTCACCGTTGCCATGGTGAAGCCAGTGGTAACAGGAAGCAGCCCATAATCTGAGTTTCTTCTCCTCCTCTCCAGCAAATGAAAAGAGTTAATGTGTTAGTTGGTGTGAAGCCGAGATTCACTGCAGAGTTAGAGACAAACTGTCTGTCTGCCTGCCTGTCTGCCTGTCTCTCTGCCTGTCTGTTTCTCTCTGTCTGACTGCCTGCCTGCCTGTTTCTCTGTCTGTCTCTCTGCCTGCCTGCTTGTCTGTCTGTGTGTCTCTCTGCCTGTCTGGTTCTCTGTCTGCCTGCCTGCCTGTCTATTTCTCTGTCTGTCTGCCTGCCTGTCTTTCTGACCGTCTCTCTCACTGCCTGTATGTTTGTCTGTAGTTCAGCTCCAGCAGAGTGAGACATCTCGTCTGTAGATGTCAGATCAGACTCAGTATTAGATAATCAATATTAAAGGATTTGGATCAGGCTCAGGATCAGGATCAAACTCGTCCTCCCTTGCTGAAGTCACATCAGACTAAATGTCTGTCTCTCTCTCTCAGGGTGATACTCCTAAACAGCGAGCTGAGAAGGCCAACGACCAGGAACTGGCTGAGTACCTGGAGAACCGCCAACATTACCAGATGATCCAGAGAGAAGACCAAGAGACAGCGGTCTGACTTCTAACATCTGTTCAGAACATCTGTCTGTCCTTTTGTCTTTTATGTCTTTACTCCTTGGATCATTTGGGGGGGGGGGGGGGGGGGCATGGATCATTTTCAGTTGTCTTTTGTCCAAACTGCTTTAACTGACCAGAGCTGAGGGTCTGTTTGTAGACGCCTGTCCTTTGTGCTGCAGCTGACTCCAAGTTAGAGCAGAGACACCTCTGGACACTAAAGCGAATTCAGACTGAACGTCTTCATCTGTGGACGTTAGAGCTTGAGCTCACACGACCTCATGTGGACTGAAACTGTGTGAAACAGCTGCTGAACGTGATGAAAACTAGACGCTTCGCCATATCAGATAGCCTGTCTCACTGCCTGTTTCTCTGTCTACCTGTCTGTCTCACTCTGTCTCTCTGCCTGTCTCTCTCTCTCTCTCTTTTTGCCTGCCTGTCTGTCTCACTCTGTCTCTCTGTCTGCTTGTCTGTCTCACTCTGTCTCTGCCTGTTTCTCTGTCTACCTGTCTGTCTTTCTCTGTCTCTCTGCCTGTCTGTCTGCCTGCCTGTCTGTCTGACCTTTGGAAATAGCTCTTCGGATATTAATCGTAGGCTCTGATCAGTTTACTTATTTATGGATTATTGTAGGTAAAAACACGTTTTGCTTGTGATCGAACAGTGAAGCGAGTCGTCGGATGCTTCAGTCAAACTTTAGATTTTCCGGTCAACATGAGAAGTTTGTAATTTGTTACCTGACTGTGAAGCAAACAGATGCTTTCTGTGATGTGTTTTTACTGTATACGGAGCTGAGACTCGTCAGTGCTGGACGTTTGAAGCTGAAGCCAGATTCTGCCAAAGCAGTTAAGTCTGTATTAATAATTAATGAGGCAGCAGTCGGATAATCCACTGTATGAAAGTGTTTGTTTGGTTTTATCGTTTCTGAGTGACCTGCAATAAAAGCTCGTCAGTAACACGTCTGATGAATGAATTGATTGATTAATCAGCAGCTGGTTTACTGTTTCCTGCTGCTTCTCTGCATCTGGATTATTACAGCTTTAGTTTTCAGCTAATGAGAAAGCAAAAGTTTAATGTCACTGTGACTGAATCTGTGAATCTGAGGCGGTTGGACAGAGCGAGACATTTGAGGACGTCCCTTTGGACTCTGATGAGCTGCTGGACTGTAAAAAACTGATGATCTAGTTTTACTGGTGCCTGTAACAGACGCTGGTTCACTTCACTGCTCTGAGTTGCGGCTCCGGCTCATCGTCAGAGATAAATCTGAATAATACCAACCTTCCTGCTGGGCTCCTGATCATGTGACAGATTAACTGGACTTTGGACAAAGTGTCACAGGAAACTGCTTCACCTCGTCACGTTTCTCATGAGCTTCTTTGTATTTGAGTCCTGTCTGCTGAGAGGACACGGGACCTGAGGGAGGACAGGTCCCATTCAGAGAGGGACAGGAGGGTTTTGCTCTCTGATCCGGCCTCCCGCTCTCTGTTCCCAGCTCCAGTCCACAACAATGGTCTCCACGCATGACTGAGCCATCAGAGCGCTGAGGCCATCTCTGCTCTCACTCTGCTGTTTGTTCCTGAGGGAGGACAGAGCGAGGACAGAGGGAACCCAGAGTGGTTCTCGTAGAACTCACAAGACGGGGGCTTTCTCGTCCTCAGTCTTTCACATCCAGGATTTCTCAAATACGAAGGTTGAAATCCAGGATCTTTGTTAAGCAGTGGTGGAAAGTAACTAAGTACTTTTACTCAGTTACTTGTATCAGAGTATTTCTGGACGGTGGTATCAGTTCTTACTGGTTCTTGCTGGTTCTTACTGGTTCTTTTACTGAAGTGAGAGACCAAAGTTCTTCAGTTCGTCAAACTTCTGAAAGACAAAACAACGAAAAGATGTTTCCACAGGAAATGAAACAGACGAGTCACTCAGGAAAGAAGACGACCATAAATCCTACAATACCCACAATGCACCACCACAAACCACAACATGTATTTGACATCACAGTAAGACGAAGGTGTGTGACAGTACTCCTCCCCCCTCCCTCTCAGAGTTTACTGTGTCTGAACTTTGACCCAGTCCACTGTGGGACCAGGGGTGCACACATACCTGTACGCTGACCTCTGCACTACACACAGCAGCCTCCTGCAGACAACACACACACACACAGCCACTACACAGAGCTCACACTCCTCTCTATATGACACAAAAAAATGTGAAATATGAAACACACATGCACACACACACACTTTATGCTAATGAGCTGAGCTTGTTTTGTTCATCAGGGTTTGGATTAAAGCCTGTGATGTCACCATGAGGCTGGTTTTCAGCATTGTCGCAGTGTGTGTGTGAGTGTGTGAGTGTGTGAGTGTGTGAGTGTGTGAGTGTGTGAGTGTGTGAGTGTGTGAGTGGGGGTGGGGGGGGGGGTTGTTCAGGAGCAGCAGCTGAAGGCAGCGACAGAAGGCGACGACTCCACAGCTCGACCGGCTGCTTCTCTCAGCTCGACAAGTAAGTTTTTTCTCTTTTTATTTGACACAGAGAAGAAAATGTTTTTCCATCTGTGTTTTTCTTTTCAGTTTGTAGGATCAAAGCTGAAAAGATGAACCTGTTCAACATTTAGTCCATAAACAGAATCAATCAAACGATGAGTCATAGTTTTAAAATCACTGATTTTAGCTTCTTCTCTCTGAAGCTGTTTTTCTTTGTGTCGTTACAGTAAAGTCTGTGACAAAGTCTCAGACAAAAACTTTAGGTTTAGCATTTTGAATACTTTCTGATTTTAGACAAAACTATTTATCAACACAATAATTCAGGAATCGATTCATCAGTAATGAAAGTGGATCCATCGAAGGATCCATCCGATAATTTCATACATGAAGTCTTGATTTTCTGTGATGATTCATTTCTCAAACTTCATTTTGAAGGATAGATTGTAAACAAATAATGCGGGCTCTTAGTTTTGATCATTAACCATTAGGTGAAATTCATTTGCTTCTAATTCTGGTTTTTGTTTTTGTCTTCATGGTTTCTTTCTGTTAAGCTTTTGTCTTTTATTTTGAAAGAAATAAAAAAGAAACCACAGTGCTGCTGGGAAAGAGTTTGTGCCTGTAACGTTCATGCAATGTTCATGCAACGTGTGCTGTAACCAAACCTGTGTTCTGTGCATGCTCAGTAAAGAGATTAACTGCTGCAGGTCTGCAGATGTTTCAGCCTCTGGCACCGTTTCCATAACCTCCATATTGTTTTGTTTAAGTCGGAGTCACTTTGTTGTTGTTTGTGTTTCCAGCTTCAGATGTTTATTTCATTTGAACTGAAGAAATAATCTTCCTTTCGTCCAGGAGACATTTGCTGGTTGTTTTTGTTTGGTTTGTTTATTTATTTATTTTTTTGCTGAAGGGTTCGGGTTAATTAACCCCTAACTCTAACCTGAGCGTTGCAGCTTCTTTTCCTTTCCCTCTTCACAGTGATCAGACCACACCTTCACACACAGGAAGGCGCCTGTCCTCCTCCTTTATGCCTTGGCTGTGAAACCAGCTCTGCAGGATCAAACTCAGTCGTCTTAAACTTTGTTCCACTTTTGGCTCCGGATGTGAGAGTGAACCCTGAGATTCAGGAGGAAGTTCCTCTAAATGTTGTTCCTAGTTTTGAACCAAAGGGAGCATCCCACTCCTTTTCTTCATGCTAAGATTTCATTGTTTTCTTATGCAAATGAGTTTCTATTCAGGGCGGGTAATGGGGGTGTAGAGCTCCTAAGACGTGGCATGGACTCAGTGTAGGCTTTGGAGAAATGAAACCAGGCTAGAGGAGGCTTTGTTTTGAGCCAATGAATCAGTATTCTTTTGAGGGGGAATCTAAAGGGCCCTTTCAGATGCTGCTTGGCCTCGTCACCCCCTACCACCCCCCCCCCCCCCCCCCCCCCTCATTGATGGAGGACAGACTGGAGGCCTGCTGAGAGCCGGTTCTTTGCTCATAAAAAGCCGCAGGAGGAGCGAGAAGAACAGGATTTGCTCTGCCAGCTGACAAGTGAAAGAGAAGCACAGCTTTAATGGAGGCCTGAAAGAGGAGTCTGTCATTTCTCAGCACAATAACAGCCCGGGCGGGGGTGGGGGGGGTTGTGGTAGAGCTGATTGTGCTGCCGCTGTGCGACGCTCACACAAACACTGAGGGAAAAACAGAAAGAAATAAAAACCTGTGAGCAAAACAACTGGACGAGTGAAGTGACAACAGGAAGAGTGTGTGAACACATTAGCCTACTTCCATAATCCTCATGCTGCTGTGACAATGCTCAGATTATTTGGCTTAAGCGTTGTGAGATTTTAGCGGCTGAGCTGAAAAGGAAGCAGATTTTGTTTGGACTAAATGTGGACCATCTGTCCCTGGAGGACTCAGCTGGTCCAGATCACGCTACAGTTACACATCAGGGTCACATCGACGAGCAGACGACATGAAATCAGATTAGAGCCCAAAAAAAAAAAAGACGGGCTTTGTACAGATTTAACAGATTCAACACCTTCGTGCTCAGATCCTCCACTGGCCCCCGTACCTGGTTCTGCTCTGATGCCCCTGGTTGTGTGTTGTGTTGTGTTGTTGTGTCCATCATCCTGTTAAAGACGTCCATGTTCTTGTCTATGCAGGATGCGAAGTTTGTTCTCAGTGACGCTGCTCCTGGTCCTGGTCCTGACTCTCACCACTGAGGCCAGCAAAAGAGCCAAAAACCACAAAGGTGAGCTCTCTGAATAACCACAACGTGTTCGCAGTCTCAGTATCACCTGTTCGCTCCCTTGACCAGTCATCATTACCGCTGAGGCTGATGGGAACGTCAGGTGTCTCATCCTCAGGGGAACATGAACATCAGAACCGCAGTTGAGATTTAATCATATTTTAAGTAACAAAGTGGTTTGAATGTGAGTGTATTTTATAAACAGATCATACTTTTTATGTATAAAATTGTGATCTGAAAAGAAACTGGAAGCTTCAGTTAGAAGATAAATGTGCAGTGAAAAGTCAAATATCTGCTTCTGAAATGTTTTTCAGGAGAAACAGAAAAACTAATAATGAAGCTTAAAATGAATCAAACAGCTTTAAAATGATCAGACGTTGATTCCGGATGCATGTTGATAAGAAAAGAACATTTACTTGATTTAAAGGAAGATTCCGCTCTTTATGTCTGTCCTCTGTTACACATGACTCAGTACATGACTCATGTAGAGGTTTCCTCTGACAGCAGCTGTGACTCTGCTCCACCAGGTGGTAAACATGATAAGTCCAGGCCGGCGTCAGAGTGCTCCACCACAGAGACTCAGTACGGGAAGTGTGTTCCAGAACACGGAGACTGCGGAGACGGACTGAGAGACGCCACCTGCAAAGACCGCACGGACAAGATCCACTGCAAGATCCCCTGCAACTGGAAGAAGGACATCAGTAAGACTCAGTCAGCACATGCACATCAGAGCCACACACCTGAACACACAGACACCTGAACACGCATGCACACACACACACACACACACACACACACACACACAGAATAAACTGGGTGTGTGTGCTGGATTTCATGCTCTGTGCTCTCAGATTAATATGATTTTGTTTTCTTAAAAACCTTTGACACCAGCACACTCAGTCCACTGTGATTTTCCTGAACCGGATTAGAGACGGGAGACCAGATCCTGTCTGACTGAATCAGTATGAAATGTTGAACATGGGTCACAGTTCAAACTGATTCAGTACAAATGGCGACATCTGCTGGTCAAAACAGTAAGTCTGAATAACACAGGTGGTTCAGTCACTGCTGCTCGTATCACAGGAACTGATCACTTCTCAATTGTCCAGCTCTGGTTCTAAATCCTGAGGCCTCAAAGACAAACACAGTGGTCTGAAGGGGAGAGGATCAGATGAACTGAGAGCACAGACATCAGTTTAGACTCTGGACATCACAGACGAAAATTTAGCATCAAGCTCTTTTGTCTTTAAAAAAAAATTCAAATTAAGTTTCAGGGAACCTGAGCTTCTCTGAGGGTGATCAACACTGAATGTTCATACATACATACACACATATACATATACATATATATCTGTATGAACATATATTTTAAAATGTGAAGAGAAGGAAAGCTGGGAGTTCATCTGATCGTCCACTTAGACGTTGACTTCAGGGCGAACGGCTCCTTTAAAGTCACTGTCTGTGTTTGTTCGGGCTCTTAATTTGACGGTGAAGAAGTTGTCTGCTGACGCTTGGACAAAGCTACTGACAAACAGGACCATAAACATGAACAGTTAGTCTGAGGTGACAGATCATCACCTGTTACCATGGCAACATGTTTTTTTTTGTTTGTTTGTTTGTTTGTTTTTTTTATTTAACCTTTATTTAACCAGGTAAGTCAACTGAGAACCAATTCTCATTTACAATGACGACCTGGCCAAGAGGCAGCATGAAGAGCAGATACAAGAAAAACATCCCAATTAATCATACAATTTCAATATATATTAATCAAAATGAGAATGTAATGTGTACAACATATATACAGTGAGATCTCTCACAGGGTGAATGGTTTGTAATGGATTCTTAAAAGAGCAGAGTGGTTTGAATGAGCCGAGTTTTAGAGTCTGTTGCAAATGACTCCAGTTGTTTGCTGCAGAAAACTGAAAAGAGGAGCGACAGAAGGAGGTGCAGGCTTTTGGAATGAGGAGGTTAATGAAGCTGCTGGAACGAAGACTGTGACTAGTGTTATGAATATTAAGCAAAGAGCGTAGGTATGAAGGTGTTTTACCAATGAGGGTTTTGTAAATGAATAAAAAGCAATGTATCTGTCTGTGGGAGAGGAGTGAGCAGAGGCTGCAGTGGTCAGGATTAAATGGAGCCTCAAGCCAGATGCCCAGAAACTTGCAGCAGCTGACAAATGGATCTCAGAGCCAGGGAGCGGATTTTAAAGGAACACTCCACCTGTGACAGATTCCTGCTAAAGATCATGCATTTGGTTTTGTTAGTGTTTAAGATTAAATGAAGAACAAAGTGTGCTGAACACGATTGAAACTAGTTTGTAGTGAAGATTTGAAGTGACGCCTCTGAAAGACTAATAAAGTGAATTAAAGGGTTAAATGTTGTCGCCTTCTTTCAGGTGACTGTAAGTATAAATTCGGACCATGGGGATCCTGCGACGCCACCACCAACACCAAGAGTCGGTCGGGAACGCTGAAGAGAGTGCTGTTCAACGCCGAGTGCCAAACTACCGTCAAAGTGTCCAAACCCTGCTCCCCCAAGGTGAAGAAGACCAGAGGTGAGACGTGAAACCTGGTTTAGAATCCAGGCCAAGATTTAGGTAAAACTCATCCTGCTCATTTTAGAGGGATTAAATTACTTTAATCAACAAATCAGTGAACTGAACCTACAAACACCAAACAGTCCCATTTGTTACCGTCTGGTTTTTCAAATGTGAGCGTTTTTCTGGTCAGAGCTTCAGCTGTGGATGTCAGTGCCTTCGGGAATGAAAGTTTTCCACAAACAGAAAAAAAAAAAAAAAAAAGTCCACAGCAGTTTTACCAAGCAGAAATCTGATGATTCAAAAACACTTCCGTCCATCAGTATGGACCATCAGTATGGACTCAAGGCCAGTTCAAGGTTTCTGAGTCCGCACGGGTCAGTGTGAAAGAAGTTTCACCATCTGCCCAACTCCACCTGGGAGTTTTCCCTTGCCACTGTCGCCTTAAGTGCTTGCTCTGGGGTCAGGCTCTGGGTCTCTGTAAAGCGCTTTGAGACAATTTTGATTGTGGAAGACGCTATATAAATAAAACTGAATTGAATTGAATTTTTTACAGCTTCTTTTACTGAAGCTTTAAAGTTTGAACATGACGAGTTTGTTGCAGAGCTGCTGTAGATTTAGTGGGTTCAATGGATAAGCTCAGACGCCTCAGTGTGAATTAACCCTCTCAATTCCTCTTTCTTTCACAGGGGAGAAAAAGTCAAACTAAAGGATGAAAGATGCAGAAGACTGAAAGATTTCTCCTCCTCCAGCTGAACAATCGTCTTCCCTCCTTCATCAAAGTCAAAAACCGAGAGACTCCTCCGACACACACCAACCACCTTCCACCTTCGGCCTCCTTTGCCTTTTACTCTTGTTTTACAGATTTTCTGATTTGATGTTTTTTGTGTTTCTGTGGATTAAATGTGGAAGCTTTTCCCCAGTTTTAGCTAATGATGGTAATTCTGTCCTCATAGGTGATAGTTGGTTTTAACAGTTAGTCCTAAAAGCTGTAGCTCAAATTCAGTTAACATCCCAGTGATGTTCTGAGCTGCTCTGAAACCTGAACCTGACGCTCTGATCAGGTTTTGGTTTTCGATATGTTTGGAATCATCACCTTTAAAATATGTAAAAAACATAGAAGGCTTTGATGAGTCTGTAACGACAAAATCTTCTATAAAATCTATTTTTTGAAATATAGAATATTGAGGCTGCAAGATGAGACTTGTATAAATTAAGAAATTAAATACTGTACATTGTTTTTGTGAAGAGTCTGATCTGTTTACTGGTGTGAAATGGCAGACGAGTGTGTGTTTGTGTTTCTCGTGGCATCTGATTGGCTATACAGGGTATCAGCCCAACCTGAGAAAAAAGATGATTGGCTGCTGGTTGTTAGTATCAGTTACTGTAACATTTCCTGTTAGAAAGCCAATCAATCAATGTCTTAGAACAACAGACGCAAAGAGACGAAAAACAACCACAGGGACGCAAAAGGGCTGCAAAGACATGGCTGACACTCAGCGTGAGCTGAAAAAGCTCTGAGGATTTTCAGTGTAGGATCTACTGTGGTGAAGGTAAACACGAAATGTCCCCCCAGGTCCCGATGGACCAGACACTGTGACTTCAGTTCACCTCCAACTCTGACCCTCTGAGACCCCGACAGTTCAGTGATTCCTGCTGTCGTCACCACCACCACACACCACACTGAACTGAGTGTGAAGTTTAATGGTTTCAGATCTACACACACATAAACCACCAGCTGCTCACACACACCTGACTGAGTGTCTCTTTAAACATGATGTTTCTCATTGACAAGCTGATTTTAATTAATAATACTGATTGAATGTATGAACTGAGACATGTCTGAGCACAGATGGACCGGCCGCTCTTTCATTGTCCACAGCGTCCATCCTCTCAGCGCCACATGATTTTAAGGACATTACTTTGATGAAAACACATGGTTTGAAAATTAGAGGTGAGCTGTGAGCAGCCTCCTGCTCTGTGTGACAGTTCACAGACCAAACCATGGACGTCTGTTGTCTCAGAGCTGTTGTCTTTTATCCAACTACAGCACAGCTGATATTTTAGGAGACTTTAACTCACGTGTGGACGATTAATCAGACTCTCTTGCTTTTGTCATATTTAAATTACACGTTTCTCAGCCTACTCATTAACAGAGGACACGTTTCGGATCCCATCATAACCCACGGCCTATCCTCTGACATCTCCTCAGCTGGTCTCATCACCTCTGTCTGTTTCACTGTGACGTTCAGAACCAGCTGTTGGGAAACTCTGTAACCTGCTCATCCAACACCTCCCCGTACGAAAAGTGCTGTACAAATAAAATCTGATTGACTGATGAAAAAAAACAAACTCATCTTTCACCTGCCGGACTGAGCTGAACCTGTAACCTCACCTGTGTCATCGCAGCTTCCTGCTGCGGCAGCGCAGGAGGCTGCAGAAGGTTTTCCTGAAGGTGATGTTGCACAGGGCGTAGCAGCCGGGGTTGATGGCGCTGTTGATGTAACAGAGCCAGTATCCTGTGGTCCACAGGCTGTCTGGGATACAGACGTGGCAGAAGGCGGCGATGACGGCCATGATGTTGTAGGGTGTCCAGGTGAGGATGAAGGCCAGAAGTATGGCCAGGATGGTCTTGGTGACCCTCCTCTCCCTCGCCATCACTCGACGCCTCCTCCTCTCCTGAGACTTGAAGCTAGGACAGGCGGAGAACGCCACCGAGGCCGTCCTGTGCAGGTCGGTGTTGGACGAGGAGTCGTTCTCAATCTTGTTGTAGTCTTTGTCTCTGGTGCGGCAGGCGGTGGTCCGAGTGAGACATGGCTGAGAAGGAAGACAGATGTCTGCCAACTCTGACGTGTCTCCAGGACTTCTGGACGCACTCCGGTTCCTTCTGGTCTTCTGAATGCTGGACTCTGATTGGTTCAGAGACAAGTCTGATCCTGGGTCACTGGTCACCCAGCTCCGTCGTTTCAAGAGGAAGTCTTTAATGGACGGACTGGATGTCCTGAGCGTGTCTCGCTCTGACTGGAGTACGCTCAGGCGGCTGCGGCTGGCGGCGGACAGGCGGCTGTATAGGACAATCATGATGAACGCCGGCAGGTAAAAGGAGGGAAGCGTCGTCCCCAGAGTGACAGCAGGGCTGGCCAGCAGCTGGGTGTAACACTCTCCATCGGGGACGACTCGTTTGCCCCCGACGGTCTGCCAGCAGAGGATGGCGGGGGCCCAGAGGACGAAGGACACCAGCCAGGCTGCTCCAATCATAAGTCCGGCCATCCCACCCGTCCGCTGTGCCGGGTAGCTGAACGGCTGCGTCATGCAGAAGTACCGATCCAAACTGATGATCAGCAGGTTCATCACGGAGGAGCTGCTCACCGCGTAGTCCAGAATGAGCCACATGTCGCAGAGCGCAGCCCCCAGGGGCCAGCGGCCCCGCAGGAGATAGAGCGTGTACAGGTTCATGGAGACCAAGCCGATGATCAGGTCGGCCACCGCCAGGCTCAACAGGAAGTAGTTGTTGACGGTCCGCAGGTGGTGGTTCACTTTGATAGACAGGATCACCAGCGTGTTGCCCAGCACGGTGATGATGCTGAGAGAGGTGGTTACCATGGCGATGAGGATCAGCTGAACAGTGCTGAATGGACACGCTGCTCTGATTTGAGGCTGGCAGGAGGCATTAAAGCAGGGGCGGAGCCAAGCAGAGGCATTGACGTCTGGTTCAGGTACTTGTTCCATGTTTCCTACAAAACACATCATTACAAACACATCCTCAGAGTGATCTCTTCAAAATAAAACACATCCTCAAAGTTTTTAAAGTCCTTCCTGCCACAGACTGGAATCTAACACCTGCTTCACAATCAGAGACAAAAGGAACGAAAAGTAAGTAAGAAAGTATTTATCAATAACATGAACCCACTGAGCCTTTCTCACCAGTCCCAGCAGGATATAACAACAACTCCTAATGACATAAATAATCGAATTAAACTGACCTGGAGTCAGATAAGCAGCAGAAAGCATTGAAGGATGGGTTCACCAATGCAAACAGATCTGAGTCCATGGACCCGTCTGCTGTGAGCAGCCTCCTGCAGCTCAGCCACAGACCAGATCCAACACTGCGCTTCACCATCTCACACACATCTTCCTGAGCTTTTTCTTTTTTAGGGAAACTGAATTCAAAGACTTTAAAGACCTTTCAAACGGGCAGAGCTGGAAGATTTACTCTGCAGCTGCTGATTCTGATTCTTTTCATTTTTGATTCATCTTCTTCAAAGCCCAAAGTGACGTCTTCAAATGAGACAAAAAATTCACGTCTGAGAAACTGAATTAGAGAATTTTGGTACTTTTTCTTTTTTTAAAAAAAATCAACAGTTAATTGATTATCAGAATCGCTGCTGATTGATTTTCTCGGTGGACAAATGGATTCATTGTTGCAGCTCTTCTCTGATGTTTTCCCTCAGTAAACCTTCTGTTACCACAGTGCAGAAACACTTTTACCAAAAGTATCAGCATCAAATCTGCTTAAAGCACCAACAGTAAAATACTAATTTTGCAGAGTGAAGTGTTTCAGAATAACAGATATTAGTGGATTATAATTATTGATGCATTCATGTGTTCATCGCCTTCATGTTACAGCTGTTAGAGGTGGAGCTGATTTTGCTACCTTTCATCCTGCTGAGTAACAGGTGAACTCCCTGCTGCCGATTAATGAATTAAATGAATTAATGTATAAAGTCTAAAAAAAACTCAAACATTAGATGATGTTTAAACTGATTTTTTCACCTGAAAGAAAAAAAAAAACGTTTTCTGATCAAAGGAAGCAAAGAGCAGAAACAGGAAGGGTGAGCAGAGCCTGAGCTCAGTGCAACTCACCAGTGACGTCCACATCAGATCCTCAGCTCAGTCTCAGGCATCAGGAAACAGCAGCTGCTCTTTATACCTGGCTGAGGAATCCCCCCCCCCCCCCCCCCCCAGCTTCCTGACGCCATCCACTGCTGTAACTGTCCTCAGATCAGTCCCCCCTCCTGTCCATGTGGGACGTAATGACACATTACTCTGAGAACAGACTGAGCCCTGCTTCCTTTCACCATCGCTGCCAATAAAGAATCAGAACCAATCAGAGGCTTCCACTTCCACCGCAGCTTCTTTTCACACGTTCACTCCAAACGGCTCCGAGACGAACTAATGCTGATCAGCATCACGTGACGGGAGATCACCCGCCCCCCCCACCCCCCACCCCGCAGTGATGTTCAGGTGGACTCCAGTACACTGTGACATCAGCCAGGTGTCTGCTCCTTTAAAGAGACGTAGCCCGTGTTTGTGTGTCTGTTCTGTTGTTGACTGAGCGATAGCGGGCATTTTTACCTTCCCTTCCCAACATGATGTGAACACGGCACAATCAAAGACACGATCCAGGTGCATTATGGGAAAAGCAAGATGGGTTTTTAGAGCTAAAGGTGAGAAAATGTCCCCCTCTGCTGCCCAGGTATGGATCCTGCAGCTGTTACCTGGACTGTGGCTGTTTCATGTCTGTGAATTTAGGAGAAACACTCGAGTCCATGATGAGTGTCACATTTTACACACACACAAACCAACTTTGTGTAGCTATGGTGAGTCTGTGACAGTGTCTGTTATTAGGGTTAGGGGAGTGAATGAGTGAGTTTTAATTCCTCATCAAATCCTTTTCGAATTAAATAAGTGAACAATCAAAGAACTAAAACTCCGGATTTGCCCGATAAATTATTTATTAGCTTTTAATCTAAACGACTACCTGAGTGTGTTTTTACATCACTGTTCACTAAGAAACGCTGAGATTAACAGGAGATAAAAGATCTGAGGAGAGAGTCCATACGAATATTTCACCAGCTGATGTTTCCACACTGAATAATTTGAGCTCCATCAGGTCACAGAGAAACTGTCAAAGCTCTTTAATCACATCAGGTGTGCTGCACGCGCTCAGTCCCACAGAGCAGGGCTCAGGTGACACAGCCATACCTGTTACCTGCTGCCTTGTTGGAAAAACAGTGACCCCCCACACACACACACGCACATACACAGACACAAAATCACCCAAACAACTTGTTTTTAAAATGTTCATTGATCAAGTAAAGCCAGGAGGAGCATTCAGACCAGTTAGTTCTTTGTCACCTGCTGTGTTTGTGTTTCTCTGTCTTACATGCAGCTGCTGTCCTCGACAGGTAGCCCTGGAAACGAGACCCCTGATCTCACCCGGACTAACCTGCAGGAAATAAAGGTTAAATAAAAAGAAAACGTAAACAGCTCTGTCTCGAATCACACAGTGTCTCTGCAAAGCTCCAATCAGGGCTCTCCCCTCTCGTAATCTTCATTTTCATAGGTCCGTTACCACCCCTCCCCACCCCTAAACCCCAAAGCACACATACACAACTTAAATACTATCAGTACATGAACCTCTATGCAGCTTTGTGTGTGGATGGCTAAGCACATGTGGAATAACAATAAAAAAAAGTAAAAGGAAAAGTAGCGCTTGATCAAAAAAATTCAAGTTTCTTCTGCAGGAGCTGGAAGGGAGAGGGGAGGCGGGTGGGGTCAGGGGAAAAGGGTGGTATAGGTGGGGTTTAGTTTGACAGGTCTTTTCCATTACAGGAACTTAACAACCTGGATCCTCCTCAGGAGTCCAGTGCAGGTACTTTATGGGGGAAAACCTGCAGCAGCTGGACCTGGACCAGCAGTACAGTCAGTAACACAGGACACACTGCAGTGTAGATTTGTTCAGTGTGGGGGGGGGGTTAAAGCTGAATTAATTCATCATCTCCAGGAGCTGAAAACTGTTTCCAGGCAGCAGCATGGCGGCCCTCAAACACACAGTCTCTTCACCATCACTCCACACTTCAGCTCTGAGACCTGACGTCTCATTTCTAACGCAAGTGACAGAGACCTGAAAGCAGAAAGCCCAGGTTCTGTCCCAGAGGCAGGAAAACCTCCTTTGAAACTAAAAACTGGAACAGAGCCTTTCTTCACATATTTCGAAAAGATGACGGTAGTTTTCTGAAACACAATGTTGTTGTGTAGTCTTTGTGTGTTTAGTGGCCTTTATCAGACACCATTTCCCATGAGCCCAAGGTGTTTTTGGGCTGCACAGCAGAGACGTCAGAGAGGCGTCTGTAGTTGTCTTTCACAAAGTGACCTTAGCTGAACTGGTAAAATGGAAGGTTTCAGTCTCTCGTAGCAGCTGCTGTTGTGGAGCTGATCTGCCTGAAAACACAGGAACAAGGTTTTCAGCTCCACGGGGGGAAAGAAATCCCTAAGAAGAGAGTGCGTTTAGGTCTGGAAGCAACACCGTGACTCCGGTTCTATAAATATACTGATCAGAGTGATCAGAAACTATAAACAGTGCATGGGGAGTCACACGTTTTACAGTGTCTGGTCTGGTAGTGTGATAGTAAAACACTAAAATAAAGACAGGAAACAGGAAACTTGACTTTGTCTGTTTCAGGCTTCAAAAGAAGAGCAAATGTTTGTGGGATGAAAATGTGACGTGACTGGACTAACTCAGGACAGAGCTGAGCAGCAGAACCTGTCCTGAGGGACTCGGCTGGCTCTGGAGAGCTGATCTGGAGTCAGTGTCACAGTGACTCACTTCAGCCGGACTCCCGCTGCTGTGGGTGGGGCTTGTCAACGTTCACACACTGATGTGCAGAAATCATCACTCACTAACAAACCTGAACAAAACGATGATGCTCGTCACAAATATCCCACATATTCTTGCTTGGAAAACACAGCAGCAGAACCGAGAACCGGTTCACAGGTTTCTACAGGTTCAGCTTCTGTGAAGCTCCAGGTAAACGGGGGTTAAGTTCCCGTCGTGGAAAAGAGTGATCAGATGACGTGTCTCTGGCCTTTCCCCACTAAAACACAATACTACACACTCACACACACTCCTCACACAGCTGCAACACACACACACACACGTTCTGACAGGACCACACTCAGAACATGAAGCTCTGTTTGGACCTGGCATCGTCAGCAGATACGAGTCTTGCAGTCTCCAAGGCCAGCTATGTATGAACCTGGTGATCATCAGGTCAACACACAAACTAACACACACACTAACACACTGTGGGTTAGAGCCTCATCCTACATGTCAAGTCAGTGTTCGTCAAACTTCCATCATCTCATGGGATTCATGTAGTCATGGTAACAATAACGCTGATGATGCTGACATGAATTAAAAAGACGTTTAATAAACTCAGGACATGTTCACTGTAACACCTCATTCAACTAAAGCAAGTTTCAAGTCTGTTCTCATACTGTAAAGAAAAGATTGGAAACCAGCGGCTGCTGGAGAAAACTGCAGTGTGTAGCAGAGTGTGTAGCAGAGTGTGTAGCAGCACTCTAGCTAAAATATTTAGTTTTGTTTTAAGACAAACTAAATTTCTGAAAAAAAAAAAAACAACAAAAAAAACACGCTGGTTTTGGAGACTGATGACATCATATCCTGTATTTCTTTACTGCCAGCTCCAAACAGACACACACACACACACACACACACACACAGGCCTCTCTTGGCACCAAACACACCATAGTGCAACTGGGTTGGTGGATGTTTTAGAGGGGTGAGGGGAGTTTGAGCAGGTCATGATGACCCCCCCCTCGTCCGCCCCCAACAGGAAATGGTTCTTCTCCTCTTCAGCCTTTTGAAAACAAATCAATGCATCTGTTTGATGAACTGCAGCATTATTGAAAAGACATGCAGTAGATTCAGTTCGTCCAGTCCCAGTTGTCCATTCAGTCATCTATGATTGATTCTCCACATGGTGGGACACAGTAACATCCCCCATGAGCCGCAGGCTGCCATATAAGGAGTCCGGCCCGGGGCCCACGCGGCCTCAACATGATAACTTCTTTTCAAACATCATAATTACACACGGTACAAAAACAGGCTTCAAAATAAAGTAGTGCTGAATTCACTTTTGAACACTTCAATCACGCACTATTTCACATCAAATTCAACATCACATGGCACCGAATGCAGCACGCTGGAGTAAATGTGTGTGAGAAAGAGATACCCCCCACCCCTGACCCCCGACCCCCGACCCAGCACTCTGATCTTCCATCATGCTGATACTTAAAGAGAAATGAGCGGAGAGGAGCTCAGCGCTAACTGGCCTCCGTTCAAGTAGATGCCCTTTCTGACGAGGAATGATCACGGTTCAGCTTCAGTCCAGTTTTTAAGTGCAGAGGATGTGCACGCCAATGCCACTCTAGGTTTCGGGGTGAGGTGTGGTTCTTGTGTCCCTTCTTTTCCAGGCGGGAGACCCTGTGCAGAGTCGAAGCAGCACCCATTTCTTTGTGAGATAAGGCTTTGAGGAGCGCCCTTTACGAAACCCGTCTGCCAACGCTCTGCTTCTATTGGCCAATGGGAGAACTACCTGCTGTACGGGTCGCCAGGGTAACTGTTGGGGCCGCCGCCGCCGCCACTGCCGTCGGGGAGGGGGCTGTGAGAAGAGGAGGAGGAGGAGGAGGGGGAAGACAGCAGCAAAGAGGAAGAGGAGGGACCTGGCAAGGAGTCGTCGTCCATTCGTCCTCCATCGAACACGTCGTCCATGTCCACGGCCAGAGAGGGCTGGGGGCTCCACGCGGGAGCCAGCTGTTCAGATGGGTTAGAAGCCTGGGGAGGGGGGTACGGCTGTGTCTGGGTGATGAGGAGGGGACCTGAGGAGGAGGAAGGGGCCGTCATGGTGGGGTCAGCTGCAGGCCTGGAGGCCCCGGTGCCCGTCTGGGAGCCGCGGTGGATGCGATGGCTGACGATGATGTTGTTCCCGAAGCCGCCCATGGAGGCCATGGTGGTGCTCTGCTCCCGCTGGACTACAGCTGTCATACCGCCCTCTGCGATCAGCCGGCGAATTCGTGCCAGAGCGTCTTCACCTGTACCGAACTCTGGAGACTCTCCTGGACCAACGAGAGCAGCAACAGAGGTTACATCAGATTTAACGGTTGCAGAAGTCATGTTACACACGTCACAGCAACACACCTGTCATTTAACAACATGTCTGAACAGTTCAAGACAATCTGTCACATTCACCACTTTTCTTTACATTATCACTCCACTCTTATCGATCAGTGTGATAATGGAAATAGAACCAGATGATTTTGGGGAAAAACACATCTCAGTAACTTGACCTGTCTACATGACAACAATCCCTGACACATGAAAATGGGTTCACTAACAACGTTTCAACACATTCTTTGTACTCAGCGCTGTTTATTTTATGTACAATTTGGACTACAAGCTGGAGTGGTCCACAAACACCGAGGTGCTCTATAAAAAAAAAAAGGCCTGAGTCGACTTTATTTCCTTAGAAGGCTCAGGTCCTTCAACGTCTGCAATAAAATGCTCCACATGTTCTACCAGTCGGTAGTGGCCAGTGGTCAGTTGTTGGCACCAGCCTGGCTCCATTAGAGGTGGTGATGAGAGACAGAATGCTTGGAAAGATCAGAGCAATTTTGGACAATGTCTCTCACCCCCTTTTTACAGCATCTTGGACAGTCTGAGGAGCTCCCACAGTAACAGACTGCTGCAGCCCAGATGTTCTAAGGAGCGCTACAGCAAGTCCTTTCTACCTGAGGCCATCAGACTGTATAATACACATGTAGCCTCCAGAACTGTGCACTGAATTTTACTAGAATAATTTACTTAGAATAAGCTCTCTATTTATAACTGTACTGTGTTTGTTGTGTATGTGTGCTGCTGGGACAAACTAATTTCCCTCTGGGGTTAATAAAGTTATCTATCTATCTATCTATCTTTCAGCAGGAGCTGACAAGTCGGGCATCACTCAGCCGTATGGCACGGCCTAATCCAGATGACACCCAGATATATAACATTTCCCTACACTGTGGCTGAAGAGGCCTCTGTCTGTAGGATTCACTTCCACAGACTGAAGTAATAAAAGAAAGAAACATAAAATCAAGACAAAGGACATGAGAGGCAAACCAAAGCTATTTTACCATCAGGTCCAACACTGGAGTATTTTAAAGAGGAGGGGAACTTTACAAATAAAGACCTGGTGTTCAAATTCAACAGATGTTGCCAGGAGCACAGTGTTGGACCAGTGTCAGCAGTGAGGCTGTGCAGGAGCAGTACCAGTAGCTGTGGACGTGTTGGCCTCTGCTGAAGCTTCACCCTGGACACTGTCCTGAGCTCTGCCACTCTGAGACACCTCCAGCTGCCCATGAGCTGCTCCACTTGTGGATGGAGTCTCGGGAGGGACATCTGAGGAGAGAAGGAGGAAGGAGCTGAAGAGAAATTCAGTGAGTGATCCTTTAAAAAAAAAAACTTGTGTCTTTAAACACTAAAAACAAGTGCACCAGGGTTAGATCCTGGGTTCATGTCCACACTGTGTCTTAGTGACTCCTCAAAACTCTTCCATTACATCCAGACCGTACATCGCTAAACAAAAAACAAGCAAATGTCTCAAGTGTTTACATCACATGGAACACATTTAGAGATGCTGGTAAAACTGCAATTACAATGACTGAAAAACATTTGCCTGTCCAAACCTCAAACATATTCAGTGAACCCTCAAAGAATCAAAGACAAGCTGCAAATCTTTTAACTGACTCATCAACTAAATGCAGCTATGTGATTCTTCCTCTTTGCCACCACCACAGTCAGCAGATAAACACACCTGCTGTCGCCTCATGGCACACGTCTGTCTCCTTCATTGTATCGCATGGACTCTGGTAAAATAAACCAACACAATGACCAAATCTGTGTGTTTGAATTTCACTTCAGTGTGGGTTGAACCAGGAAGTCACAGCCTTTGCTGCTCTGCTCATTTTTCCTACGGACAGATTTTGTGTAGATGGCCAAAGGCAGAGGAAAAAATAAGTTTCAGATCTGACGTTATCACACACAGGTCAGGCCTTTCATCTCCTCTACCTCCTCAGGAGTATTGTTTTTATTCATGTTTTCTCGTTAGTTGCATCAGTAATAGGACTCAGAAAATGGTTTGAGTTGCAGATCTGACGAAGTTGTTACAGGTAACACAGTTAATACTGTGCTACATGATGGCAGGCTGCAAGGCCAAAGTATCAACTGGGACTGATGCCTTTGCTTATTTATCACCTACTTTAGTTTAAATTCAGTATTCAGTTGCTGAATTCAGAGAAAAATGTGCGTGTTATTAGCAGGGAGGTCGATAAGATGATGGTTTAACAGTCTGCAGCAGTGGAGGCTTGTGACTGAGCTCAGAACTAATGTAACCTCAGTGCAGAATCTGAATGGAGCTGGTACAGTGGAGATGAGGAGGTATGTCAGTACTCAGAGGAGGCTGGGAGGCGCTGGGCTCTGATAGGTCCCTCTCTGTTTGTGTCTCGGCATTCTGAAGCTGGATGATTGGCGTCTGAGTTCCTTGTGATGTCACTGAAGGGGCGGGATGTCGGGGTTGAAGACCAATCGCGTTTATCAATCCCATGTCTCTGTCCAGTCTCCAGCCAGAGCGATTTGGCCTGAAAATACAAGACAAAAAAACAATTTGTGAGTTTGTAAAGAACAAATTAAAGTAATAATCTCAATATTTTACCAAACACGTGAGCACACACACGCGCACACACATGCACACACACACGCGAGCGCACACACGCATACTCCATACGTGCACACACACGTTCCTCCTCACAGGTCAGCTTCACCTCTGTCTGTGCTGTCAGAGATGTGGAGAAGGTGTGCAGATGGGTGGCTTCAAAGAGCCTGATACAACTGCGACTACGTCCATTGCTGTTATTTTCTAATGTTCAAACTTTTAACTATAAAGACCCAGCAGGAAACACTACAGCGTTCTTCCACTGCAGAGGGAGCTGAACCACATCAGACACTGGCTGTCAAAGACCAAAAAAATCAGCTGGGAATTAAAAATCAGTTCACAGGTTTTACCTGATGAAGGTCTGAGGTCTGAAACGTGGTAAAGTCAGTACAAGTGATCGACACGGAGTTGGGTTTTTGGCTTCTTCTTTCACAACTGTTACCCCTCAATCAGACCATGAATGAAACATGAATGAAAACATGAATGAGCTCAGAGAAACAGAGATGACCTGAAAGGATCAACCTCTCGGTTCAGCCCATGTTGATCACTGTGGAGATTTTAAGCTTCTACAGTAGGACTCAGGTTTCATGATTATTATGGTAAAACCATTTACTGGGATATTTTTGGCCACAGCCATTGCTTGAAAATGAAAATCTGGTCCCTACTTATGTGACACAAGCAGGAAGTTTAAGGGAGAAGGCTGAAGGCTCTCACCCAGGTCTGTCAGAACCACGGGTCCGGCTGGTTCCACTGTTGTTGACAGAGAATAAAGGTTCACTGCCCGACTCTCCGGTGCTCTCACCATCACTGCGATAGAACCTACACACACACAGACACACACACACACACACACACACACACACACCACTCGTTAATTCACTTCCATTCAGGAAGTCTTAAAAGCAGAGGAGGGATTTCTTCGTGGAATCACACAGACCATGACCTCATTAAACACGCTAATTGAGCTTCTCCAATTAATGGTCTTCCTGTTCAGATTGACCATTAGGATAATCACATCAGTTAACTCCTCACTGTGGAGGGGGTGGAAGGGAAGCTCTCTGCAGCTCGGAGGGAAAACCAAGGAAAGGACGGCTGAAGACAGCCCCAAGTCCAGCACCTGTTCTTCAAGTTAGTGTGGAAGTCAGTTCAGGAAAGGAAGAACCCCAAGTGATTAAAGATCAGATTAGATTCTTGATCAGAGAGAAGCAGGAGAGCAGGGTCGTTATTTATCAAACACTTCAATTCATTCTCAGGTGACACATTTTTGTTGCTACTTTCAGAATTGTGAATAAAAGAAATTTACCAACTGTTTAAACTTCCGACTGTTCTGACCTGACTCCACTCTGTGCCGCAACGTGACATTTTAAACAAGAGCTACAATCTTTAACATCATCATACACGTCTTATGATGGAAAGGAGAAGAGAGCAGACAAACACTGTGTTAGTGCTGCACGATTTGATGAAAACGTGCGATTGCGATTATTGGGGACAATATTGCGATTACGATATTATAAATAAATGGTTTCATGAGTCCACTTGCTTGAATATCAAGGACAACACAGAATAATGATAGTTTGTGTATTTCTCAACTCAAAACATACATGACACACAAAAAAATACAAAACCTGAAGATTACACTGTTTGTTCCAAATAACGTAATATAAAGAAATAAATAAAAGTTTGAAAATAAAGATATTTTCAAAATGTATCCGTGATTGTTCTTTGTGGTTCTTTCAGGCAGTTTTCAGTTTTATCTTTCACGTTACTTGGTTGGGCTTTTATTTGCATGCACTCGTTGAATTTTTCTCTGTGTTGTCTCAAATGTTTATACAGATTGGTCGTATTACCTCGGGATGTAGTGACTTTAGCTTTGCAGGTTTTACACAGCACGTCTTGCTGTTCACGGTCGTCATACCTGAATCCAAAGTATCGTCATACAACAGAAGTAGCATTTTTTTTCGCCACCAACTCTGCTTGTCCCTCGTGTTCCTCCTCAGCGTCCAGCGTTACTGCTGTTTGCTGAAAGCCGGGTAGTCACGTGACCATACCTGCGGCTGCCCACAGCGTGTGGATGTGCCGTCAATTACTCCACATTGGTTTACATTTAATCGCAGCCTTTTATGCGGTTATGTAATCGCACAGCGTGACATCGCGATTGCGATTAGATTAATCGTGCAGCACTACACTGTGTTACTGTCACTGTGTCGGCTGTGCAGACGGGATGATCATGGCGTTTCACAGTTTCATAATTTTGTCTCAGACATATTTGTCTCACATCATTATAATCTGTACTTTGTCTCTCTCTTCCCGGGAATCTTCCTTCTTCTTGCTGATATTGAAACTTGATGAATAAATCTCAATCCTGCTCTGAGGTAGCAGAGGAACAGATGTAACAGGTCTGTCCGTAAACAGAACTTTAAAAACATAAACTATCAATGAGCTTCTGTTTTGAACGTGCTGGAGACTCACACGGGCCGGCAGATGACCAGGTCTCCCTTGTTGGTTCCATAAGCCAGACCCATCCCAGGGTCCGGAAGCCAGCGAGCCGAGTTGATACTGACATGGCGCCTCTGGTCTGGAGCCATGGGGTAAACCACATTGAACACCATCTGAAACACAGCAGCAGGTTCAACACAAACTGACAACACACACACACACACACACACACACGTGTTCAACAACTGTATCTGCATGGACACACAGCAGCAGTTGATAAAGTGGATGTGTGGAGAAGTAAAACTGGAGTCCGTTCAGATTTTTCCCTGCAGGAGCAGCGATGGTCTCAGAATTCAAAGAAAAGATAGACACTAAAAACTAAATGTTGCTTTTGAATGTAATTTGTTTAAATGCTGAAATGTTCAGAGTAAAATGATTTTCATTATCACTTCAATTTTAATTACTTTTTATGTAATCAATGTAACTCCCTTGTCAATAAAATGTCAGAAAATAGTGAAAATTGCAGCTCCTTTCCCAGCTCAAGGCGTCCGTCTTTCGGTGACCAACACTCTAAATATACACACAACATGCATTTTCATTAGTTACTGGTTACTTTCGAAGAATGAATTCAAATGTACTGTTGTGAAATGCATTCGATAAAAAAATAAACTACAAGAAATGAAGCAAAATGTTCAAGAAAGTGAAGATGAATGTTTCGCGTTTGTGTTGCACAGAGCAGATACACACTAGTAGCAGAATTAGCAGAGCTGTCAGAACCAGTGGTTGGTAACTGACAGAGCAGTAAGAGTAAAGTAACAACCTGGACCTGGTTGAAGAGTGCGTGTACTGTCTCACCCTGATAGAAGTCTCTCCTCCGTGTGGCTGTTGCAGGCGGAAGACTTGCGCCACCATATGGTCGGTTGTGGGATGCAGCAGGATCCTGCGAGAGGCCAGGCCCACCATCACGTAGCAGCCCATGGGAGACAGGCTGACAGAGATGGCATTAGGACCTGTTGAAGGAAAATACCAAGCCCGTTCATTACAAATGAGAAAGAAATGATAATAACAGATTGTTAAGAAATTACAAAAGAAAAAACATGACATGAAAAATAAATTTATACAACTTGGATTTTTTTATTGTCCCCCTGGATTTAGCAATCTCTGCGTAACTAGGGTAATAAAAGTTCAAAATGCAAAATCCAAACTGACACAATCTACAAAGTCTTTGGAGGTCCCTGTGTCAAACATAATAGCATATTTACAGATTTTGGAGATAGAAGCTTCACTTGAGAGGGATACCATACCGAATCTCTTGGTGTACAGCATCTCTCCCAGGTTGTGTGGAGCCAGAGAATAGATGGCCAGGATGCCCTCGTCTGGAAAACCCCGCTGACTGCTGGGAATGAAGACAGCCAGCAGCTGGCCGTCTGCAGAGATGTCGCAGCTTGCGTCGTTGTAGATCTTACAGTTTGGCACCAGAACATTGACTGAGGCTGGACAGGAGAAAAATAAACAAAATCACATCTCTCTTCAGCATTGCCTCCAGATTCTGGTCTTCAGTAAACCTCTGAAGCAGCATTTAGCTCCATCGTTTCTGACACATTAAAATGAAAGAATGTCTAATCATTCAACATTAGAAGGACTTTTTTTGGGACATTTTATGTCCTTATCATCATGTAGACAGTAGAGAGATGATGGGAAATGAAGGGAAGGAGGGAGGTTCCTGTGCTGGGGACATTACAGTTTATGGTGTGCACTTTGACGCTGAGGCCACGAGGGTGCCCCATCATGGGGAGTTATAACAGTTCAACCAAAGAGTTTTTTCATGTAAAAGATTTCAGAGGCCTGATGAAGTGATATATCCAGGATTTCCCGTTGTAGAAAGAAAAACAAAAAAAAAAACCCCAAACAAACTAAATTTTGTCTAAATGAATGAAAAATGCTATCCCTTTAATTCTCTGGTGGCTCCTCGGCTTTTGAACCACTGATTTAAATCATCATATGACACTAAATGTCTACTAAACGCATTTATGGACGCAGACATATACAGTCCTTAAAAGATTAGCAGCTGGTTGATGCAGGGCGACATTCTGAAAAGCGCAGGGTCCGGGTTGTTGTACCATTGCTGATCTCAGGCAGGTCAAATTTGGTGAAGTCCCACCACTGCAGACGGTAGGTGGTGTTTGCGATGTTGCTTGCGACGGCAGACTGACCGTCCCCAATTGATGCCCCTGAGAAAAGACAGGTTCTGTCAGTTTTAAACACTTGGCATATTCAACCAAAGGAGAAATGAGAAACAGAAAGGTGAACAGCTGGTCAGCTGGTCACTGATTAGGTCTTTTAACAGTCAGCTTGACTTCAGGGCTGAGAATCCCAGTTTGGGTGGTAAAGCAGAGAAACTGAACCATATGAACCAAATCTCATCAGGATTTGTCTGGTAGCTCGTGGTGAGTTTCTAATACCATGGTGCAAACTGTGTGCGTTTACCAGCGAGTACTCTGTTGACAGAGGAGTGTGTGGCCAGGCCGGGCTGCCCTCTCTCATGGAAGATTCCAGCATAGGGCAGGTACTCAGGGAGGAGGAAACGCCTGCAGAAGAGCAAACAGACAAAATATAAAACTATAAATGATTTCTGAATTTAAATTCTGCACGCTCAACCATGAAAACTGAAACCACAGAGCATCAAAACTTGCTTGTCCACGACATCTTCTGAGCTGAGTTAAAAGCTGAGAACAGGCTCTGCAGACAGTTCTGCACGGAGGAAACAGCTTACAGTTGACTCACCGTGGCACAAAGCGGCCCAGTGAGGGTGCAGACATCCTAGCATTGCGTGGAGTCCTGTGCCTCGCCCTGTCTCCATTATCACTGGAAGAAAGAAAACGGTAAGGCTACACGGACGAACAAGACTATCAACACTGCTTTCACACACAGGACGTGTCACAACAACAAACTCGACAGACAGAACTAAAAACATGTAACAGTACAGCAGTACTGACTCCACCGCACAGGTAACTGAAGACTCAGTGTTCTCATACACACACTCTGCTTTATCATCATTTTACTGATTCTAAGTCATGTTTGCCTTTGCTGTCTCTTATTTGTCTCTTTATTGCCTGTGTTTTATTTTAAACTCTCGATGACAGTGTTGTGTTGTGTATATCACTGTCCATAGGACACACCTGACAAAGACACCAGCTCTCAGTGAGTTTGCCTGTATAAATAAAGGTTTCATTCAAAGTGCAAAGGTCTGGACCTGTTCTGTAAAACTTTATGAGTGTGACGTCAGTTTAGACAGAATAACAGAATAACACCAGCTCTGCTGAGTTTTGTGCTAAGAAAACAGTTTTTTTTTTCTCCTTTTGACTCAGACAGTGTCCACAGCCGCTCTGATGAGGCTCTGTACGCACTGAGTAACGTACGAAAATCAGGTTTGACCAATGTTAGAGAATGCAGGATGAAACCTACTCCAGCTCCTCAAAGTCCACATCACTGTTGTCCATGGAGCTGGACGGGTTGCTGGCAGGGCTGTCTGATGAAGATGACATGGCCCGCAGGCGATTCTGTTGGTAACGAAGTGAGCGCTGGCGAATGCTGTCCCGTCTGGAGAGATACTGGATCATTCTCTGGGCGTAGTAAGCAGCAGGAGAAAGCCTGTTCAGTGGAGAAGAGAACCTCAGGTTCATTCTTTTAACAGCAAACTTAAAAAGTAGGTGTAAAAGGTGTGACAGGGTTATTCAGAAATCTGACAGCATATGACTGACATCAGAAACAGTTTCAGTTTCAAATCTCCCCATAAAAGGAAAAACCTAAAACTGTCTGATCTCTAGCTTCCTCCCTAACCTCAGAACCAGTGAGTTTTTACATGGGGAAGCATCACGTGCCTATAAATTCAATGACCCCTGGCACAGGAAGTCCCTCTCTAATCCACTGTTCGGAGAAGTGTGTGCACTGCAGAACCTGTGCAGTTGGCGTTCATTTAGCAGAAACTTGGCTGAGACGTCAAAGAGAAGTCCCACAGCTCAGTTTGAAAATCACTTAACAAAGCAATTACAAGGATGTATTAACTTGTAAAACAGAGGGAGCTTTTCCAGCCACTGTGCCTGCTGACTGTGCAGTTTATACAATGACAAGGCACAAGCCTTCATCGCACCACTGATTCAGGCTCTGCAGAAAATGGCCACCACAAAAATCTTCTTCTAACATAGGGGTGGGCGATATGGCAAAAATATCACATCACAATTTTTTAATGGTAAAATCACGATCACGATTTTATCACAGTTCATTTTTAAAGTGAAGTTAATTTAGAACCAAACTATTCTCTATGTAAAAACTTAGCCCTAAAGATAAAAGAGTCACCTCTTTCCACCGTTTGCTCCTTCTCTCACACAGCGTGCTTTTATCAAAGGCTTGTGTTATAGTTGGTTGTTTCTGTGTAATGTCTTTAGCTGTTACCACTGATGTGTGGTTGGCCTCGCTGCTTGGCTCTCAGCTAATTGTTTCGGATGCTGCCTCTTCAGGTGGTTAAAGAGGTTCATTGTGTTGCCATCCGAAGCACGAACCTTCTCTGTGCAAACTTTGCAAATGACAGTTGTTTGCGCTTTGTCGTTTGGAGAAAACCCAAACCAGTTACGCAGTGTTGGGGAGTAACGGAATACATGTAACGGCGTTACGTATTCAGAATACAAATTCTGAGTAACTGTATTCCATTACAGTTACAGTTAAAATAGATAGTATTCAGAATACAGTTACATTGTTGAAATCAATGGATTACGTGACGATACTTCTCTGTTTCACGACTTTATATTTATTCTCTAAATGAACGAAGGCAACCCGATGCGTTTCCCAGAAGCCCCAGCTCCACAAAAACAAATGTAAATAAACGAGCTATTCGCCTGATCAGTCGGTCAGAATGGAGTCGGACGAGGAGCAGCAGGAGCGAGAGCTTGAGCCGCAGCCGGCAAAACAGAGCCGGGACAGGAATGCGCTGGCCAAGACAGAAACCGTATTCCGCGTTACGTATTCTGAGTACGTAACGCCGTTACATGTATTCTGTTACTCCCCAACACTGTCCATACGAATGAAGTGGAGCTCGTTTTGGGGACCAACTCCAAGTTTAAAAAAAAAAATGGTGAAGTATGAGCACTGCTCATACTTCACCATGATTGGTTGGTCATGTTCACGTGAAGCGGGCTGTTAGTTGCCCAAGGGAAAAAAACTTCTCATGCGTCTGTGCGCAAGCATAGAGCTGCAATTAATAGAATGTGCCCTATAGACGATAATACGATCTCTCTCCTCTGGCAGATTGTCAACACTTTCTAATCCTTCACGATCTAATATCGTCATATCGCACACCCCTATTCTAACAACTTTAATCATGACAGAAAGAAACAAGCCCAGTTGGCATATGTGCATATGAGTAATGGTATATAAAATTAAATCCTCAGCAGACAGGAAGCCCTGTTCACTTCAACATCTGTGAACATTTCAGCATTCAGCAGTACACGAACTCTGCAGGGTCCTATAGGTTTATCTGTATTTTTTATTCAGCAAGAAAGTAAGCACAGAGAAATATGAACAAAATGAAGCTTCAGCTTCTGTTTAGTTGTTAGTCTCAAGCATTCCATATGGTTTATGCTTATTTGCTTGTTGGGAGAAAAAAACAAAAAGAAATCTCACCTGAACCAAATCAAATGATTTGTGAACATGACATGAACTGCAAATGGCCAATGACTTAAAAAAACATCCTTCAAATTCCTGGCTGGCTCAGGTAAATGAAGTATGTTAGCGTACCTGGCTGGATCAGGGTAAATGAAGTGTGTTAGCGTACCTGGCTGGATCAGGGTAAATGAAGTGTGTTAGCGTACCTGGCTGGCTCAGGTAAATGAAGTATGTTAGCGTACCTGGCTGGATCAGGGTAAATGAAGTATGTTAGCGTACCTGGCTGGCTCAGGTAAATGAAGTATGTTAGCGTACCTGGCTGGATCAGGGTAAATGAAGTGTGTTAGCGTACCTGGCTGGCTCAGGTAAATGAAGTGTGTTAGCGTACCTGGCTGGATCAGGTAAATGAAGTGTGTTAGCGTACCTGGCTGGATCAGGTAAATGAAGTGTGTTAGCGTACCTGGCTGGATCAGGGTAAATGAAGCGTGTTAGCGTACCTGGCTGGATCAGGGTAAATGAAGTGTGTTAGTGTACCTGGCTGGATCAGGGTAAATGAAGTGTGTTAGTGTACCTGGCTGGATCAGGGTAAATGAAGTGTGTTAGTGTACCTGGCTGGCTCAGGTAAATGAAGTGTGTTAGTGTACCTGGCTGGATCAGGGTAAATGGGGTGGTCTCTTGATCCTGACATATCGTAACGGGACAACGATAAAAGAGATGATTCCAACAGTCGCCTGTAAGAAAGAAACAGACGGACAGATGTTATGACAATTACTGAATAAAATTCTTAACATGAATGTTAATGTTTAATTTAGTATTTTGGCTAAAAGCAGATGTTCAGCAGAATGTCAGCCATTAATGGTTGATAGGCTGTGAAACAGATGTCAACCTTGCCTTATAATAGGATTAACCCAAAGCCTGATTCAATACTCAATCATACTTGTGACCCACTACTGTGACTGTTTGTAGAGTGTTCATTCACTAACAATCAAAGTGAGGACAAGGAGACACTGTACCTCCTGAGGGAGTCCTCATCTGGGGGGTCAACAGGCATTTCTTGGCTTAAGGCCTCCGGTGGCTCTGCCGACCGTCCGGCAGCAGCCTGTCGATACACCCTCTCCCACTGCGCTGTGTCCTGGTTGTACACCAAGCCCACCGTCTGCTCTCCAGGCTGGCTAGAGGACGGGGCTATCGGGAAGGCCACTGTTGCGGCTCCTCCACCTCCAGGGGGAGGTGGCTGCTCGCTGGGATCCGGAGGCGCCCTCCTCTCCTGGGGTTGGGCTTCTAGTGTTCTCCTGCTCTCTTCAGGCTGCCAAGGGGAAGAAGAAGCAGGGAAGGAGGAGGAGGAGGAAGAGGAAGAGGAAGGCTCCAGAGTGGAGGCAGAGGTGGAGGAGGCCTGGCTGGTGCGCTCCCAGCGCTGAGAGTCATGATTGAAGGTCAGTAGGTTGTGGCACGCCCGGCAGCGGTTCAGATGGCCTCGGGAGGCTGGGGGAGGAACATTGTTCTCCAGGCTGTGGGAGGAAGGAGGGGGAGGGAGAGGAGGCTGGTAGTGGATGATAGTAGGGGTGGAGGAGGAGGAAGATGAGGAAGGCCCAGGTCTGTCTGGGTCCATGTTATTATTCAGCAACTCTTGGCTCTGGTCCTGGCTTCCGTCCACCATGCCACCCCCTAAAGGCGGCTCCAGGTCCTGCATGCGGTCAAACTCCATGAAGTAGCGACTCAGGTTGCACTGCAGGACATTGCGGAAGGAGGCTGTGTTGCTGCGAGAGCCGTCCCAGAATGGGTGGTGCCCGCTGCTTGTACTGGCAGCATCTCGGGTCCCAGACTCTCCTTGTTGGGGGAAACCCCGTCCTTCAGTAGCAGAGGTGTAGACAGGGGACTGAGAGGAGCCATCCTGCTGACGGAGCACTGAAAGAAGGCTGATGGAGGAGGAGGAGGAGGTTCTGGGAGGCAGCATGCCTGGACCGACCCCCCCCTCCCTCATGCTCAGCAGGTTGCGAGTCCAGTCAGGTCCTGGTCTGGAGGTGGAGTGCAGCTCGATGCCGCTTGGTGCAGTGGGATTAAGAGAAGTGCCGGCGCTGTAGTAGACTGAGGTAAAGGCTGAGGGTCGTTCTGTGGGCTGTCTAGGCTCCGTACGGGCCGATGAGAAACTGGAAGCAGGGGGAGGCTGGGGAGCGTCACATGACACCCTGGGATCAGAGGGGGTCCCAGAGGAACCACTGACGGCCAGGGAAGGGTTGCGATTTACTGAGCAGCGACTACACAGGCAAACCATGCCCAGGTGTTGCGTGCAGCCAGGGAAAGGAGGCCCACGTTCAGAGCTGGGGTACTGGGCCAGGGGCATGCTGGGAGATTCTCCGACATTGCTTCCATTTTCACCAAGAGGGCGTGGCTGCTCGCCTCCCACCTGAGCCCCTGGGGAGCGAGACGACAAGATATGGAGGAAGTTGTGGAGGATGGGTGTGCGGCGAACCGGCTGGGTGGGCAGGAAAGAGCGCTGACGGAAGTGAGGCATCTCAACACTGTCCATAGGAACCTCTGAGTCCTCCTCATTCTGTAAGACAGAAAAGTGGAGTTAAACCAGTAAACAGGCTGGGAGGATATAAGAGCTGATACTAATTTACAGACGTGCCAGTAGTGGTGTAAAGGTGCGTCTGAGGTCATGTAGAAACAAAATCACCGTAACTCAGTTTGTCCCCCACAGTGAAGTGACAAGATTCACTTTCCAGCTCTGAGATGCAGAGTCAGCACGCATCGCAAAAATAAGTTAAACCAATAATTCTATCAAAAGTGTTTGTGGAAGCACAGTTCAGAGCTCTTACCTGCTGATTGGATGGGTTCACTATCGCTGTCAGCAGGTTGTGACCCAGAGGGTCAAACCTGACCAACCTGAAACCAATACATGTGGACAAATAAATGACAAAGGAAAAAAAAAAAACAAAGCTCTGTTGATGTTTTAATAGAAACTGTCAACTTTAGAGTCACACTGTTTATCAGTCTACACAATTTAATTATCAACGGCTGATCTATGGGATGTGAAGCATGAATCAAACATTTACGTCCTAAAATAAAACACAGTGTTGTTAAATTTTAATTAGTATGTTATTCTATGTTATTTTGAAATGTGGTCTGTTCATATGGGAGCACTTATGCAGAGTAAGACTGGGGCATTACGGTCAACCAGGAACCGTAAATGCTTACCCCTACTCTCTAAACCTCACTAGTTAACCCTTAAGGCTGCCGTGATGGGAAGCAATTCATCACAGTTGCTCTGTTTAACCCACCGGACTCTCTCCGTGTCACTGCCCGTCTTCACCACGGCAAAAGGCTCGGGTTGGCTCCAGTCCCAGAAGTGGAGCTCGTTGTTAGTGGCGATCAGGAGGAGCTGAGCAGTCGGATGGAAGGCCAGGGAAGCAATGGCAACATTGCTCTCTGTGAACCAACTCTCACTCCCACCCTGTGGAAAGAACACACACTGTTACTCCTGTTATCACATCTAAAACATGAAGAAGGTCATTGTCTTAAATTACAATCCTCTCATTTTCAGCAAAAGCAGTTTTGTATTTTACACTTTTCACAGTTTTAAGTGAAGCGTCTAAGGACTAAGTCTATGTGACTTAAACAGTAGTGATGGGTAATATTCAGCCTGCAGAAAATCTCGAGAGCAACAGCAGAGCAAACATTAAGAGGAAAAACATCATCTGTCAGTTTAAGTCAAAAGAAGCAGGTAAAGGATGGAGGTCTGTCGTCCTGACGTCCTCTGCCTCCACCTCACACTGAATACACATCCAATCATTTACATGTGGTAAATAATGCTTTGCAGCTGTACTTGAATACAACAACCTTTCATCAGTCATTTAGAAATGTCAGTCCAGTTCATCACACAGCACAGCTGCTGTCATTAATCATAACTAGTGCTGTGCGATATGGGAAAAAAATTATATCCCGATATAGGTAATTTTATATCCCGATAACGATATATATCCCGATATAGAATTTCTTCTTAAAATTATATATATCCACACAAGAATGCAAATTTATCTTATCTTTTTTCCTTTTCTTTTATTAAACAGTTTTAAAGATTGAAACAATGAAGTCTTTTTGTTAGTTTTTTTACTGGTCAATTAAAAAATAAATTAAAATGTAATATATTAAATGAACAAATACCATTCAGAAATATCTGATGTTGTAATCAGTTTTCAAGTAATGCAATAAAGTGCAAAGAAATAAAGTACAGTAACAGACCCACTCAGATACAGTATTCAGTTTTCAAGTAGCGCAATAAAGTGCAAAGAAATAAAAAAGCCCTTCTTTTCAACAGTGTATACTGGGACCATGTTGACACATATGAATTTAGATATAGCATCTGTAATTTCAATGTGTCTGCGGGAATCCTTGTCATACGCAGTACCTTTAAACATCGACACTTTGATGCTTGTTTGCGTGTTTTTCTTTTCGTCAGTTTCAGGTTTCGTGCTTTGCTGCATTTTTTGACTCTCCGTGTACTGTTCAGCATGCCTTGTCTTCAAATGATAGAAGAGATTAGTAGTGTTCGAGTCGCGAGTACCGACCTCTTGGTGGCATATTTTACATATCACCTTGTTTTGGTCGATGTCTGTCTTTTTATATCCAAACCAAAACCACACAGCGGAGTTCCTTTTCCCTCGTTTGGGGACCAATTCCTCCTCTGTCGGTTCGACGTTTGTTGTGCACTCCATCCCTACGACCATGCTACCACTAGCGGAATCCATAACTAGCTCTCATGCAAATGGAAAACAGTGAGCAATCAGCCCGCATGGTCAACAGTCAGCTGTAAAGGTGTTCGTGTCGTAAAATGCTGCCGAAAGCGGCAACACAGCTGCAGTTACATTATCTGAGCAATTACAGCCCATACACGTTAAATTACGATAAAAGCGATAGAGGACTGTATCGTACATTTTTCTATCGTATAACGATATATATCGTACTATCGTACAGCACTAATCATAACAGAGATCATAACATAACGAGTACGCGGGACATCCCAGAGGCTCAGTAACAACTTCCTGTCTACACTGTGTTTATAAGGCTCGACTGACTCATTGAGTTGTTTGACAGCACAAACAGAAAAACCTGTAAATGAGAAAAACTGTACTGTGACTTCTCTCTATCTACAAGTATGAAGAAAGGAGCTGTGTTGTTTGTGTATCACTGAAGTCAGCTGCTGATAGTCATATAAGCATCTACATAAGTTCAAAAGTCCATGTCAGACCTCAGAGATCAAGCTGCTCTGACAGAAACAGGCAGTTTAAACGTAATGAAGCAGAGGAAAGACTCTGGTCTCTGACTCAGAGGACGTCACAGCGCTGAGGACAAAACCAGCAGGTCCCCTCTGCCTCCACATCTGGAGGACTTGAACCAGAACTTGGTACAGTG
Source organism: Toxotes jaculatrix (assembly GCF_017976425.1). NCBI lineage: Eukaryota > Metazoa > Chordata > Actinopteri > Toxotidae > Toxotes > Toxotes jaculatrix. Next base: position 29,071,159 of record NC_054398.1, read on the forward strand.
CTTCAGAGGAAAGGGTCTACCTGCCATACTACATCAGAGGGCAATACTCACATGTAGGTCCCAGATGCGGACTTCACCATCAAGGCACCCAGAGGCCACCAGGCCGGGTATTGTGGGGTGGAAGGTCACACACCAGGGGGTTCTACGGTGGCCCACTAGGGAGTGCAGGCACTTTCCAGTCTTCACCTCCGTTATGTAAATGTTGTGGTTGACATGTGTGGAAGCCATAAGGGTCCTGTGAGATGCAGAAAGAGTTCACAGGACTATCACGTAAGACAGTATTAATATGACATTTATTACCACTGATAACACAAACAGCTGTCTGCTCTGTGCAAACACACAACGGGCAGGGAAAACGGACTGTGGAAACAACACAGCATTAAAAACAAGATGTTTGCTCTTCCAGCTATGAGGTTCTAAAACAGCTGGAACTGAAAAACTGTTTTGCTTTCACTTCAAAAGTTTATGATTTCAGTTTTGACAGTGCTGCATTTAAAACTGAAACACAGCCAGAGTGATTTCTGGATGTTCTCACCTGTCGGGGCTAAATGCCAGCAGGAACGTTGACCGAGGGCTGTCCGGAAGCTCCACCTTCTGTCAGAGGCACAAACAAACATAAAATAATACAGCTAGTTCCTCAGAAAATAAACATACATTTATCATTATGATATTGTGCTGACAGGATTAAACAAACGGTTCTTCAGCTTTCTGACACTGTGACCCCACTTCTTTAGACTGGACGCAAGCTGTGAGGACTTCAACCAACACTGATTTGTCCTTCTGGTACTGTGGATTTTTAGAGATGTCAGTACCAGTAATTCATAAGAGCCACTGTAAACATCTTGTGACCCCCTCAGATTTGTCGTGGGACCCCTTTATGGCTCGAACCTCCAGGCTGGAAGACACTGAGTATGACAGTACGAAGCAAACCTAAGTAAACCACACAGTCAGCTCCGTGTGCTAATGGAACTGCACACTTTATATGACAGTTAAATAAACCACATACCAAATAAAGACGACAGCAGAACATGTCAAACAAGAATTCATACTCAGCTCTTTTGCTGTATCAGATGGAAAAAACTGTGCTGAGAGTTCTCTACCACCCTGGAGGGAAAGGACAGCCTGCTGGCTGAGATTAAGATTGGGGGGTGGGCTGGGGGGTGGGCTGGGGGGTGGGCTGGGGGGTGGGCTGGGGGGGGGGGGGGGTGTCTTACATTGGAGGACAAGACAATGACATGTTGTTTGCAGCTTTAATGATGCTAAGATAGCAAGCGTTTTCAGTCTGTTTATTGTGAGAGTTTCAGAAAGTCCAGTTTAACGTATGCTCATAAGAGGATTTCACCCACTTCATACGGAGACAACACTCATTTTACTGTTTTTAATTTTTTACTGTTTTACTGCAACAATTCATATGTCTGTTACACACAAAAATATGAGCAAAAACCAGGTGATGAACCAGGTGTATGACCCTGCTCTCTCTCCGTACCTGACTCTGCCATTTCATCCAGCGGACTTTCTCCTCCACCAGCAGCTGCAGGAGCCGCTGCGAGCCAAAGGTCTGCGAGCCTCGCTCCCGATTGGACAAGATGCGGACCGAATTCCTTTGACGGGACGCCATGTTGCTACTGGTGGCCTCGGCTGAATGGCTGCTCACTCCCACTGCCGCCAGTCCGTCGCCATGCAGAGTTTAGGCTGGGGGAGAGCAGAGCAGTTATTCAGTGTGAATATCATGTATTTAAGGAGGATGAACTGGTGTCGGAGGCCTGATCCAGATTAGACCTAAAATATCCCAGAGGACAACGAGAAGCTGAGGTCAGACTGTTTCTACCACGAGCCTGTTCCGTAAAATCACAGACTTCGAATCAAACTGGAAAATCATTGAAATGGTCAAAGTTAGGCCTGTAAGTAATGGTTATTCCACATTAATGGAATAACCATTATTCATTCATGCTTCATTGATCCTGTCGGAGACTCAGCTGTGATCAGTGCAACTCTGAGTGTCCATGTCTGACAGTTTTCCTCAGAGGGAACAGTCCTGCTCCTGATCTCCATCAGAGGAAACTGAATGCTGCTCGGCCACAGGCTGAAACGTCCTGCAGCTAATACTTGGACGTACAACTTCCACCTTCTCTTTACTTGGTGTTTAATTAATTACTGCTAATTCGAAAAGACATTTTATTCATCTATTTATTTTTAAATGATTCCATACAAACACATCACAACAGATTTTAAATTATTTGTTTTCTTTGTTTATTATTACTTTTTGACAACCTTTGTTTTTCACGTTTATTCATTTCGATTTAGGAGAACCAGCAGCAGATGAAACTGTCAAAGCTCCAGAGGAGATTCACTGGTGACAGACACCAGTGAATCTCCACTGTACAGATGCAGTGAGTGTGAACATGGACATGGGTGTGAACAGAAGGATCCTGCCTGTTGATGGCTGCTGAGCCTGCGTTTCCCAAACAATATGTACAATTAGTTTAAATGAATAAATAACATGGTTTGTTACGTTAAACCAGTGGTAAGAAGAAGGGTGAACATTAAGAGTGAACATTACAGTCTGATGTTCACCGCACTGCAGCTGAGGACTAAGAGAAACAGCACATATTCACACTGGACAGGTCTGAAGTGACTCTGTGTCTTGTGAGTAACTTCAGCAGCTTTCCCTTCAGTGGGATTGTTCACTAAGCATCAACAGACTGAAGAGAAGTGAACCAATCACCACATTGTGAACCAAGTGCAGGTGATGAAACATCAGAAGCTCAGTCTGCACGCGCATGCACGCGCACGCACACACACACACAAAACACAGCCTCTCATTGGCTGCACAGCTGCAGTTTGCCTGAACTGGTCTGGGTTTATTCTGAACCTCCACTGAGGCAGAGCCAAATCTCAGACATATCATTCTGATTATTCTGTAGACATGACGCTGCGGGAAAATGTTGAAACACATCTCCATTGACACTTGCAACTAATCATTATCTTTCTAATCAATTAATCTGGTGGTTATTTTCTTGATTAATCGTTTTACTTGTCAGAGAACAGGAAACAGTGGCACATGCTCATCACGTATCACAGAGTCCATCAAAAGATCCAATCTCAGCCTCGGCCCAGTCCCACTGAACACAGACCACCAACCAAAGACAAGTCCCATACTCCTGGGACCACCAAGGCTTTCCGTAATCCACAGAGATTTGCACTGCAGCTGAATTACACATCAGCACATCACACACAGACTTTAGATTTTGCCATGCCATTTATTTTCTATATGTCTTAGAAGGCAGCAGTCTGACAGAGAGAGAAGAATCTGGATCTGCAGACTAACAGGCTAATAAGGTCCAGTCTCTCAGCAGCTTTCATCAGACTGTCCTTGATCCCACCTGGTCCAGCGGAGCAGCTTGGAGGCCAGCAGCAGAGCTCTGCGGTCACACTGCTCAGTTCCCACTGTGAATGTTTTGAATTCTTTGGATCTGTATGAATGTGGAGGAAAGTAGGACTGAGGGGAGACTGGACTTCAATCAACTTTAACTGGGACAAACAAAGTGTAAGGAAAAACATGTCCTCCAGTTTCTTATCCATCTGATTTTTATTGGAACTATCTTATTTATCTAGGAATGTTTTGTTTTGTGATTTGTAGTTCGTGACCATGTTTGCAAATTAGCTGTCAAGCTAACTTCACACCATTTACTCTGATGTTGTCGACATCAATGTTGATTCATGTGCAGTCACATACAGACTACAGATGCACCACATAGTCCATCAACTGAAAATTAATAGACAACTATTTGGATAATCATTGTTGTCATGTATTCATTTGTGAGATACTTTTATCCAAAGTGATTTACAAGTGAAGGACGACACTCAAGCTTCAGCACAGTAGAAGAAGTTGTAAATATGTTTTGCGGGAAAATTATGACGATCAGGTAAAGATGTGCAGAGTAAGTGAGAGTTAGGCCTGTTAGGGTGTTGGAGGTGTGAGGAGAGGAGGTGCTGTATCTTTTCTAAGATTTTCTAAGTAAAAATAACAGATTTGCATTTTCCAGCTTCTGACGATCTTTAGATTCTGGACTGTAACAGGCATTTCTTCCAAATTTCTGACGATTTGTGGACAAAACGAATTATTGATCAAGAAAATATCTGCATATTAATCAATAACAGGCAGCTGAAAATTCACTGTCTGGCACAAAAAGCTTTTTTTTCCCTGTCAATATGACTCAAAAACACTTTTTGAAATTAAGAATATTCCTAAGACAAACTCCACCAACGTCATTCATTCAGACTGAATCATACAAAACAGCTACACTGTCAAATCTGCATAAAAAGACCAAAGTAATACCTGCACCTGAAACATTCAGAACAGCCCTGACAAACATGTCCTCTTTATAAAACATGGGTACATTGGAATTATTAGTGTTAGGGATCATTCTCTGTCCCAAACCATCGACAAGCTGATCAGTTTACACCGTTAATGTCAAATTGTCTAAAGTCTGACTGTCTCACTGAACTGAACACTGAATAAAAAAGAGACATTTAATCAGTCTGTGACGAAGCCACACCAAAACAAACATTTATATCCGATAAAAAAAACAGAGAGATACCTAATACTGAAACACCGCTTTGTTCTCATGTGTGCTTTTATCTGATAATTTGTACTCTGAACAACAAAGCTCCGAACTAAAGACCGGTTTTAAAAGAATCGTTTACAGCCTATTCAGAAGTGAAAACAGGAGATGCTAGTTTTTCAGAGGTAGCTAGCCGAGGAGCTACATTAGCCCGTTCCGGATACAGCTAACAAGCCAACGACCTGGAAAAAGCAGCTCCGAGTTATTTATTTTAAGACTGACGTGAAGTTACGCGCATAAACGCGTTACTAACATATGTTACAACAACAATTGTGTAAAAAGAAGGAATACAACAGCAGTGTGTGGCCTACCTTTCTTTATCCCGTCGCTCCCCGGCTGTGCCATCACAGGCGTGCTAACAGGCTAACAGGAGCTAGGCTAGCTAGTTAGCTAGCGCGGCCAAAAACGGAAAATGTGGCCGCTGCAAATAATAAGCAGTCTGACGCTAACATCGGTGTTTTACGGTTAATCTAATGAATAGCGTCCACTGACATCAATGGACAACATTCATATTATTAGAAGGAGGCGGAGAAAATGATTTTCTAAGGCATTGGTCCAATGTTTCATTAGCTGCCCGACGCCGAACTGCTACTGCGTAACTAGCTAGCTGCTAGCTAGCCACATACACAGGCTGATCAGCAGAGCACCGATTACAACTAATCGAACGGACAGAAACACAAATCTCCATTCACGAAAATGAGAGTTTTTCTGGAGTAATCCTGCGAGGAAATAATAACACTTATCGCAAAGAAAAATTTCTTATTGCTCCATTTTTTCTAATTCTTTTGAATTAAATTCAAGAGAAAACAATGAAAATTGCACCACCAAGACACAACTCTTACATCGACTAGAAACCCTGGAAATAATTGCTGTAATTAGTCTGGATCAGTGGAGAAGTGAAAATGGTTTTATTAACGACGACAGTAAATTTATTCCAACCGCTTAGAAGGCATCCACTGAAACCATCGTGAACTAAAACGTTTTATGAAACATCAACTTCACCAAACACATTTTGAGAAGGAAGTGAACGTGTTAACATACCCAGATCAAACTGTCCATTAGATTCACAAACACAGCAGATTACGTTAGAATAAAACTACTCACCAGTCAAATAACACGATTACTGTTACTGTGACTCTGAAAATCAGTGCAATGACTTGAGGAAAGATGTGACCGCATGCGTAAGATTCAACTATACCAAACGTATGCAAAGTCTGAATGACGGAAAAATATGTTCGTTTGTTTTTAATCACATTTGTAATCTTGGATAATAAAGTGTTTGTATGGAAAAAAACTACATTTATCTGACGGCTGCAGTTACCGGTTGTGACACCTCCTCAAACACAGGTTCTCTTCAGTTGTTCATTCATTGAGATGAGCGTATTCCCACTGCCTCTGCTTTTCATTATAAGTGATCAGTAAGAATCCCACCGTACTGTAGATGTGTCAGCAGTTCATCTGATCTCCGAGTCCTGGGTGATGAGCAAGGAGAAAGCCATCATGACGTGATACATCCTCCTTTGGTGAACAGTAGTTTCATCAGGTCAAAGGTCAAAGCAGTGTCTTTCTGAACAAACCAGGGAAATGGGCATTTTTTTATTGACCAGAATTAAATCAGTAAACAAACAACGGGAAGTATAAACGTTTAAGGTGTCACATGACCAGCTGATGAGCTGTTTTTAAATCCTGTTTAGATGTCCTTTCATACTGTTCAATCTTTCAGTCAAGCACAGATAAACTTGTCTTTTATCATCCTGTGGTTTTTTCATGTAGAATGTGGATGATGAGGTTTACAACTGGATGGATGGAAAACCTGCTCAGATTATATACTTTGACTATTTGCAACCATTTTTCGACATAAACCCATTTCATGTCCAAACTGTGCTGAATGTAAGAGATGGAGTGAATCAATGAAGAGATCAGAGCTGATTTTCCTTTAATGAGGAGACAAGACATTATTATCTGACAGATGTTCAATGTGCTAACATAAATGAGTCATCACAACACCTACGCAGGTAGATTACATTACATACATGATGTGTCACCAGTAAAACCATAAAACCACACAGTGCATATATGAGTTAACAGCTAACAGAAATCTCCTACTGTCCAACAAACTACGGCAGGATAAACAGCACAGATGTCATTATGAAGATGGTAGGAAAAAAACAGGGTACAAAGCAAAGGCACGCCCACACACACATACACACACACACACACACACACACCGACACACACAGGATGGCACAGCAGCAGTTGTGTTGAACAACTGGAAACCTCCTCAGAAGTTTTCCTTGTAGAAGTTGAAGCCGAAGTGTTCACACTGAGCTTTGATGACCTTAGCCAGAGCTGGAGAGCCGCAGTAAAACACGTGGACCTTCCCTTTCTTCTCCTCAGACACTTTCTGAAACACCTGACACACAATATGTGTCACAGGGTGGCTGAGAGTCTGCCACCTATGAGCCTCATAGACATTCTGTTGTCATATATTTAAAATATATGTCTTCTTTCAAGGCACATTGAAGGTAGATTCAACAAGGAACAAGGAGCACACAGAAAACAGAACATACTAAACACAGAAAAATACTGAAAGATTTAAATTTCGAAGCAGTCTGAATCTCTAACTCTTATCCTGTTGGCTTGTTCTTTGGAGCAGCTCAGTCTTTAATCCTAATCATCCTGATGTGCTTTGACACGTACAGGATCAGTAAACTCAGTCATTCACCGTCCTGTTCAATAATGTTCACATTTTTTATCAGACAAGCCCCGCCCCCGAAGAATAACACAACACTGAGTAACAGAGTGTCCTCACCTTCCCCCATTCAGGTCTTCCAGGCTGGGTTCTGGTCCTCAGTCCAGTGATGGAGTCTCTCTTCTCCTTCTTGGCCAGGAGGTCCAGCGCCATCTGCAGGCCGATGGCCTTCATATCGTTCTTACTGAGAGCTGATGTCATGTACATGTGCATCTCCAGGAATCGGCCTGTAAAGATCCAGGAAAGACTCTGCAAAGGTTCCATTTCTCTCCAGATCTAATCCTGTGTCCTGACCCTGTGTCCTGACTCTATGTCCTGACCCTGTATCCTGAACCTGTCTCTCTGCTCGGATGTCTGTACTCTATGTGTCACCCTGTTTCTCTCTCTATCTTTTTTTTTATGTGTCTCTCTCACCTTCTGGCTCCTCATCGGCCTGGTCCATCTCCAGTTTGGTCAGTAGACTAACAAACCATTCAAACGACTTTTGGTCTCTGTTGATCCAGATGAAGTCCACCTGCAGAGTCCAAACAGATTCACATCCACAGCTGTTCACATCAAACACACTTCCTTCATGGTTCATGTTCAAGGCCACACACCATCACTGACAACTCGGCCTGTACAGTGAGTTCTTACTTTGCGTAACTTCATGTCGCTGTCTTTAATGTTTTCACACCAGGAGTAGTTACAGTTGGGACAGTTCTGCTTCCTGCGGCGGTATCTGCATCAGAGAATCATGAACATGTGAAGTTTATACATGTCTGACTTCAGGCAGATCAGGCATGAAGTGTCAGAATGAAACCATTCTCCTCTACTGTGACGGTGCGTGCAGTCTTACCGGTACATGATGCTTTGCAGGATGGATGCGAAGGGTGTGATCCCGATGCCGGCCCCGATCAGGACAGCGTGTTCAGAGGCAAAGATCTGTCTTGTTGGAGTCCCGTATGGTCCGTCCACGTAACACTGACACGCAACGTACACACTTACAGATAATCTGTCTAATTACAGGTACGCTGCTTCAATGCAGATATGAAATTACAGAATCTTTGAAATCATTATGATGGTTTTGTTGGCTCTCTGTCACGTAGACCTGAAACCTGGTTCGGGTTAATCGAGGTAGGGATTAGAGAAATCTGATTTCTCTAACCAGGTAGAGGAGAATCCTGACAGATTTACAGTGATCAGGTTACTAATGCAGGTGAAAATGTTGCCTGGTTACCTGCGTCATTCTACCACTAGGAGTCATCAAAGCCAAACAGCTTCTATGGTGTGTTTGTAACTGTGGCACTTTCTTACCTTGATGTTGCAGAACCTGTGGTTTTCACCAAACTTGGCAGAACTCTGCAGTTTGAAGAAAGAACCAGCTGATATCAGGTAAAAGGCCCCACATTTAAACAGAACCACAGCTGATAACAGCCTCACCACATTCTTTACCTCCTTGAGCGGAGGAGCCTCTCCTCTCTCTGCCGGCCCCGGCTCGTCTGGAAGAGGCTCCACCGGCCCCTGAGCTCCAGAAACCGCCCCTGGGGCCACGGTGGAGCAGGAGCCGTTCTGTCGGTACATCGTCAGCTCGATGGCGTCGTCCTCATTAGACGCGACAGCTCTGTTACAGTCTGTGGAGCTGAAGAGCTCCTCCTGCAGAGAAATCACAAGGAGGAGAACTTTCTAACATCACTTCATACAGCCTGGCTGACAGAGACAGTGATGCACAGTGAAGAGTGTGTGTGTGTGCATGTGTGTGTGGAACCTGGGCCTTAAGCAGCTGTCTGCGGTTCCTCAGGCTGGTGGCCAGTCTCTTGGGACTGACCGTCTGACTCTCTGGTTGCCTGAAGTACTCGTACAGCCGGTTGGTCCACTGACCCATGGAGCGGACGTGCAGCCACAGAGTGTCTGCAGAGCAGAGGCCTCAGCAGTCAGGGTGTGCTGCCACACAGAGCTTCTTTAAAACAGACTCACACTGATATCGGCCTTAAGTTAAAGTCCATATATTTAGATTTGTGTACATGATTTGAGCATCTTTCCAGTTATTCTGGTGTTATGAAAGAAATGGTGCAGTCTGTGCTCTCAGTTCATTCCTCTCAATGTCGCTAGGCTGAATCTTTTTGGACATTTTCACTGTGATATAGCCCCTGGGGGCCGAAATTCTCCACCCTACACACAGTGGAGAAAGAAGAGCAAAGCTTTAACAACCTAAACTGAACTCCAAAGTGAAGAGGTACGCCCTCCCACTGACCCCATGAATCCACTGCTGTGATCAAAGCAAATAAGTTTGGTGCACTGAAAACTGAATCACATCCAATAAACCTGAGAGTTAAATATCAAACTGCTGTACGTGTGTTGTGTGATACAGGGCAGTGATTCGTCTCTTGGCTGCTTTTAAAAGATTCCGGGAAACAAACCTGCTTCTGAGAAACACACGAGGACTGAATCTCAGTCACATCAGAGGTCGCCCTATGCACTGAGGCCTCCGACCCTCAGCTCAGCAAAATCTGAATGTTCAAAAAGCCCAGAGACGGTTTGAGCAGAGATGTACCTGACTGTTCTGGAGCACTGCTGATGGTGAATGGATGCCACTCGTACTTGGCTATCACAGGGATGTTGATGTAGACGTAGTCTCCAGGTTTGAAATGGAAGAACTGGGGACGTTTGATCACCAGATGAGTCACCTGAGTCACACAGAGAAACACGGCTTTTAAACCGAGGTCAGAGGTGTCCGACGCTGACCTGCAGCAGGTAGTGATCACATTCTGCTGTCATTTAACTGGAACAAGCTTTCAGTGGAGACAGAACCACACCATCAACCTTCTCTGACCTCTGAGGAGCCCAGTGTCTCCAAAAACCAGCCATGTCCATCCCCATGTTACAAAATCCCCAGTTCCTCCGCTCAAATGTTCCGAGAGCTGTCGAGGACGTCTGCTGAGTGGCAGCGTGGTGACGACACCAAGTTTTTATTTTAAAGCCCAGATCAGACCTGTCACTTTCAGTTAAATTAAAAGCAGACTGCTGGCGTCAGAGTTATAACGTACGCTCAGTGATACCTAAACCCTGAGGTGTCAGCAGAGTTTGTGTTTGGCACCTTGGACGGCAGCAGGTTGACCTCCACGATGTAAAGACCCCCCATACGGGAAACAGCAATTCCCACAATCTTCTCCAGCAGGAAAACCAGACCTGGAACCACAAACCACTTCCAGAAGTTTGCACAGTGAACCATGAGCAGAGACCAGACCCACACGTAGGACAGGTGAGACCAGTAAAACACCTGCAGGGGAAACAGCAGACAGGTTTATTACCAGAGGCTGACTGATCCTTTAACATCTGTGATGTGGTCTCAGTTAAGTTTTGATCAAACCTGTTTGTAAAGCACATGTGGCTCTAGATCAGAGATAACACACTAAAAGTGGGAGTGGTTTCTGTATCCTGCAGACTGTGCTATGTGTCTGCTACACACATCTACATGTTATCATGGCAGACTGTTCACACATTAATGAGAATTCAGTTTGGATTTACTTCAGGATCTGAGCAGAAAAACATTACACTTTCAGGTTCTTTACTTTGTTATATGGTTTGAAGATTTCTGTCATTCTGATAATTATTCAAATATCAGCAAACAACTGAATCATCTGCTGTGCTGCCTGGGATGTGGCCTCGCAGCTTTTAGCTCTGTTATAATTCGCAGGACAGAGGACAGTGAAATGTCTTCATGTTATGAGACATCACCATAACAAAAAAAAATCTGTCCCACATCCAGAGACTTTACACACCTCGTCTCAAATAAAACTACGGAGACAAACGAGACGTCAAATACGGTTCTTTGTCTGAACCGACAGATTTGATGAAGTGATCAGCTCGACTCACTGATCATTCACTGAGGCTGCACTGTTCGTCTTCAAGGTGCAGCTTCAGTCTCAGACAGAACTTCACCTCCACCTGCTCCACTCTATGCTGCTGGACCTGAATCACTCCAGGAGCTGAGCACATGCAGCCTGCGGCCACACCGTCTTAGTAAATCTGTCCCTCAGTTTCCTGGACTCTTACTTCAAAGTGTCCGCTGCGTCGTACGAACGTGCTGGAGCAGAGCACCATGAGGCAGATCACGACCTGCAGAACCACTCCGGTCACCGAGGCCGTTCCCTTCACCCAGCCGATCCCCGGCCGAGTGGTCAGCAGGTACTCCCACAGACTGTACTCACTGTCTTCGGACAGCTGGACTGAGAGACATGGCGTGAAGAGACACAACATGAAGAGACACACAACGTGAAGAGGTGTCTCACACTGAGCAGCATCGCCTGACTGGAAAACTGCCTCCTGCTTGTGTGTTTTCAGTGTGTAAATAAACACGCTGTGTGTGTGTGTGTGTACCGAAGTTGAAGATGTGAGCGGTGGTGTGAACCAACGTGTAGCACAGGATGGCGTAGCCCACGATCTGATGCAGTAAGATGTTCTGGTCCAGAGGTAAGACCCTCACCACCCACGTCGCCCTCAGCCACGTTAAACAGCGACGCAGCATCAGCACCTGCATACGAAAGGTGAACAAAGGGTCATCATGATCCAGCTGCAGGTCAGTCAGGACCTGGACAGAAACAGCTGATTTCAGTCTCACCTCTTTGACTGATTCAGAGCTGACTTTAAAACCAGACTAAGGCGGCCCATCAAAAACCAGTTCAGTTTTTAACTGAGTGAACCTTTAGTCTGTAAAGTCTCTGTAACTGGCTCCACATGAACAAACTGCAACATTCAAACAAAACCAATAAAAACAAGTGAGAGAAATTAAGTGAAATATAAAACACATTGTTATGTGAAAACCATTTTTCTGTGTATTTACTGTTAAAGAAAAGCATCTGTCCTGCTCATTAACGTGCTATTATTATTATTATTATTATTATTATTATTATTATTATTATTATTATTATTATTGTTGTTGTTGTTGTTGTTGTTGTTGTTGTCGTCGTTATTTGCAGGTCCGTGCTGCATGTTTTCTGTATTTGATTTTGTTCAGCCTTATCTGAATTCCTCCACAGTGAGAAGCGTTTCACTGTTAGAGTTTCAGTGTCAGTGTCAGTGTGGAGCCAGTTTTAGTAGCTTTGAAGCACTGCATCATGTTTTCTAAGCTCGTTACATGTTTGAGATGCAGGTATCTACAGGTAACTCTGAGATGTGAAGGAAAAGTATCTGAGTAATCTGAGCAGTAACTGTTTCTCTCCCCCACTCTTCTAATTCATGTGTTTTATGCTGGGGCGTCCCCTGATCTGTCCCAGCGGGACTAACCGGACCCCTCTGTCCTGCGTCCTACAGCTGGTGTCATACCATGATGAAGGTGCAGTTGAAGTTGAGACACTGTCCGCAGCCCTTGGCCACCATGTACCAGGCCCCCCCGTGGCTGTGCTGCAGCATGGCTCCGATGAACAGCAGCAGGCTGAGGCAGGCGTACATACACAGGAAGAGCAGCTTACGACTGTTGTTGTGCCAGTAGGCTCGGGTCAGGTACCGAGGAGTCTGACGCTTCTTCTGATCCACATCGGGAGGCTTCAGCCAGTTCGCAGCACTGAGGAGGACAGGATGGGTGAGGGAGGCAGAGACGGGGGAGGGGGGCAGCTGGTGAACATGGTGCAGCATTTAGCAGCTAAAGAGCCAGATGTTTCCCTCAGGAGCTGGTGGAGACCAAACACAGAGCTTAAAGAGAGGGACACTGGACTGAGAGTCTTCAGGTGGACACAGAGACCACTCCAGATGAAGGATCATGGTGATGATCAGTCTTTATAGAACACTGGTAACACAGGTGAAATGGTGACATTGTTTAACCATGGATGCCTGGGTGGGGTTGTGTGTAGAGTTGTGTGTAGAGTTGTGTGTGGGGTTGTGTGAGGAGTGCTGCTTAAATCCAGTCTGACACAGAAACCCTGTTATGGCCTTTAAAGAACCACAGTGTGCTCCGTAGATGAACCTGTGCAGACGTATCGGAGGAAAGCATGCAGACAGGAAACGTTGCTGCTGTCTGACCTGATGGTGAGGTTCTCCATCACCTCCGGGAAGGTCTCCAGCTCAGCTTTGAGCTCCTCGAAGGTGATGGAGCCGCTGTTGTCTTTATCGGCCGACTCGAACAGAGCCAGCGTCAGGTCGTCCAGCTTCTCCTCCGGCAGAGAGATGGCGCTCTCACGCAGACACGACTTCAGAACTGTCCTCAGCTCGTCCGGATCGATAGAACCGCTGCCTGCAAACAGAAACAGCCTTGAACTAGAGGAGGACAGTTAACTTTTCTGATGGTGTGTCAGCAGAGCAGAGCTGTTAGTGTCTCCACTCTCAGCAGCCTCAGTAGGCAGGCTGGGTAACGATTGAAGGATGTGTTTATGTTTTTTCTCTCACCCACACCTGAATTCAACAGGTGTAAACAAGTTGTCAGGGGTTTCAGACGCTGTAGATGAGCGACAAGTGAACACCTGAATAAATCAGAACAGACGCAGGTTCAGGTGTACGGTGGTATTTCTACATGTCCCAGGTGACCACTCAGCATCATCAGCCCATCACTAACAGACATCACTGTCTCCAGATCTCAGCTGATCAGCAATGGGAGAGTTTGGAGCGATGTGTTCAGTCCTCTCCTCCACCATCATCCAAAGACCAGATGCGGGAACATCTGTAGATGAACAGTGTTCATCCCTCCCGTCCAGAGACATGGAGACAGCCGGGTGTCTGTCTGTGTCTCTGGGACAGATCTTGTCCATTAGAGATGTGTCTTTCTCCTCAGTGCATGAAGTTGAGTGACCGAGGCCACAGAGGACATTTGTGCTTCATCGTGTTCAACTTCTTCCCGGCCTCTGAGGAGGGCTGAGTAAAACTGGACTCACTAAGAAGCAGATGTCATCACAGACTGATCAGTGTGATGATGTAGTTTCACATGATGTGTATTTGTAATGTGTGTTTCGTGTACTGACCGTCCACATCGTAGACCTGAAACAGGAACTTGAGCTTGTCGGTTTCGCTGCCGTGGATGAGGAGGTCCAGAGCTTTCAGCAGCTCGTCCAGACTGATGGAGCTGCTGCCGTCCGAGTCGAACAGAGCGAAGAAACGCTCTGCAAAGAAAGACTGCACACAAAACAAACGCACACTTTTTATCACACTGCATCACAGAAACCAGCGTTAGGCTGCTGAGTGGCAGCCATTGTTTCTAACTCTCCAACCAAGACTCATCAAATAAAAGCCTCTGACTCACCTCTTTGACCTTGAGGGCTGTTTTAAACTCATCGAGGTCGATCTCTTTGTCATCTCCTGCGATGCTCTCAAACTGTTTGGTGACCCACTCCAGCCAGCGAGCGTCCTCGTCCAGGCTCATGGTGACTCTGCTGCAGCTGGAGGACCGACATTAGAGACGTGAATGAGCCCGACTCAGTGAAGGAGGTTTTACAGTGGTGTTTTGTGAGTTCTGAAATGTTTTAAAAGTTTTGGATCTTCTCTACACAGTCCACCTGTTTACGTCACCCACATCCATTATATTTGACATGACTGGTTTTCTGTTTTCTTAGCCCTTTAATTTTTTTGGGGTCTGTTTCATGTTATTGAAATGTTCTTTGCAACGTGTTGTTTGCTGAGCCTGATGAAAACCACGAGCTCAAACGCGTTGGTCTTTTTATTTTTGACGGGTCTTTTCTCACAGCTGTGTGAAGCAGATCAGAGCCTGGATGTCAAAGTCCTGCTCCTTCAACTCTAAATATGGAAGTGGAAGTTCCACAGCAGCAACTTTAGCTTTGAAGTCAGTTTACCTTCTTATTTATAGCACCTGTCAACAGCGTGGTAACAAAGTGATTTACATAAAACATAAAAGACAATAAAAGAAACACAAGGTGATAATACATACAAAATACAAGTAGGTTTTAAAAATAGACTAAAATTAAAAGGCAGATTAAACAAGAGAATGAAAATTACAGTTGACAAGATCAAATCAGGCTGAATAAATCCAGTAAAATGCAGCAGCAAACAGAAACATCTGAAACCCTGATTCAGACAGTTGAATCCAGTCACTGGATCCAGTCACTGGATTCAGAGACTGCCTCGTCCTGTGTTCTGCCCTGTTGTTGGTTAAATCTGATGGATAATTTAATGTGGCTGAAAACGAGTTTTTTCATTAACACTGGTACGTTTACAGTGAAACTGACTCCTGTAAGTTGTGGTCTGAGCAGTTTTCTGTCCCTCGTACAGCGACAAAGTCTCACGGTCTGATCTCAGTCCTGCAGTCAGACCAGAGGCGGAGCCTTGTTTTAGCTCAAGATCACTGACAGCTTCATATGAGCCACGTCCTGAGTTTGGGAGGCACTGAACAACTTAATATCTCTCCAGGAAAGTTCAACCCAACAAGCTCAGCTGTACAAACACTGGGCTTCAGGTGAGCCTCGGTCAGTCGCACACAGACGGAGGCTGATCTGTGAACCTGCTTCAGTTTCTATGACTTCTGCTTTTCTCTTTGATGTAAGAGCCCGTCAGGGTTTTGGACGACTGGTCAGACAAAATAGGGCGTCACTTCTAACTGAGGTGGACTTTTTAAACTGCTGTCTGGCCCATAAGGTGATTAAATGAGACATAATTGGTAGATGAATAGATAATGAAAACAACCGCTAGTTGAAGCAAACAAAAAGTCCATTTTGTTTGTTGTATTCAGATGAAAAATAAACCAAAGAACGACGTGAAAGCAGACGTGGGCTCTGTGGGGTCAGCTGGTGCTGACGGATTCACCTGGAACTGCAGCTCAGTCCTGAATAACACAAACTGGTCCAGGAAAAAAAGTTTTCCAAGAACAGTGAGATTGTCAAAGGGACAAACTACCCATTTTAAACTGTTCTGTTTTCAGTTTTTACTCTCATATGATGAGATACTGATCCCGGTCTCTGGTCTCGTTATCCGGCAGTGTCACAGTAGTAACTTGTGTTGTGTGACGCTCAGCTCAGCTCGAATGGCCAACCTTCATGAACAGCTGAAAGCCTGTGGACGTCCCGCTGTATTACCACAGAGGGACGACCATTGATGGACTGCAGCATCATTTAGGTGGTTACCATGGAGATGTCAGGCACAGAGTAAGAAAAACACAACAAACACTCAAACTGAAACTGGTGAGACAACAAACCAGTGTTTGATTTATGAAACATCAGACAGTGGAAAAACACCCGTCACAATATCCTGAAGCTCACAGTGCTGAAATGTGATTTACTGTCATCGTGATGTGAAGAGTGTTGTTAATTTAGAACAAATTTACCAAAGGTAAAGTCCTTAACCCACTCAATACGTTCAGTGAAATCAGAGGCCATGTTTTCTCTTCACTGTTCATAAGTGCTCCTCCACTAAGAGGAGGAAAAACCTCCTGACACAGTCACATTTAATCACTTACTGATCACTGTTACTGAAGTAAATTAAATTACACGAAACAAAAAACGTGTGAAGTTTAGTGTGACGTAAATTCTCACATCTGAGAACCTGGAAAAATGTAATTCTTGGCATTTTAGCCTGAAAATGACAGAAAGATTTCACAGATAATGAAAACAGTTTTACAGCCTGTCAGTCAGTTCAACAAATCCAACAGATCCTATAAACCAGATGAGAGTTTTACCTGCTGCAGTGAATCAGGCTCTGTCCTCGGCTGTGACTATCCTGAGTGTCTGATGTTTCTGTGTCTCTCTTCACTCTGTGTCTTCACCTCCTCCTCCTGTCCTTCAGTCTGCGTCAGCTGGAGCTGACATCCTGCCGCCCACCTGCCGCCTCACCCATCCACATACAGTTTAATCATCTGAGAGGCACACTGGGACGACCAAGCGCCACAGAACATGATGACAGATGAGGGACGGCAAACAGAGGACGGGAATCACAAACATCTCTCAAGATTAGAGACGTTTCAGCATTTTCAGCCTGAGTTGACACAGTCCTGACAGGCAGGGGGTTTGGAGTCAGGACACGTCCACAGCTGAAGACGGGCTCTGGATTCACACATCCAGAAGCAAACGAAGCTGTTGTTATTCAATATGTTGTTGGAGCTGTTTCAGCCAAGAGCTTTATTAACGCAGTTTTCAGCTTGTTATAATTGGCTGAATTAAATGTATTTTTATTTATTATTCTTATCAGTAATGATCTGCTGTGCAGATTCATCTTATGAGCAACTTCTTGCCTCAAAGTTAAATCTTGGATTTGTTCTTGGTTCATCAACAGAGCCGTGACGATAATGACATGTATGACGTGTTCCTCATGTGTACAGAAAAAACACTTTATTAGAGACTAATACAAAACCTCATACAGGAAACAACAAATTTAAGGCACGTTTGTAATTTTTGTCTGTCCCTCATATTAACAGACAACATTATGACTGAAGCTCATCCTGTCATAACTGTGCAGGTTTTAAGCAGCGTATCAGCCTATGAATCTGCTCACCTGAACCAACACACTGAGACCGAACCACCACTCACTGACAAACCCCTCCACCTGCAGCACAGGAACAGGTACGTACGTAACCATGTTACGTACCAACATGACACAGACAGAAGGTCACTTCTTCAGCTGGATCTGACCAGATGTTGTCCAGAGGTGCTTTCAGTCGTGGCCTCAGACTAACTGCTTTGCGGGTCAAAGGACAGCTTGATGTCAAACCTGAGCTAAATTTAGGCATCAGTGTTACACCTGTAATACCTGTATTTCAATGTGAAACAGCTCAAATACAGTATAGTTTCATAAAGTATTATAATCTGACACCACAGTATTAAAGTATAAAGGACAGTCAGTACAGACAGTGCACTTTCAGCACTTCACAGCAGCATCTTTCAATAATTCCTAACGATATAATGAATTTAATTAAAGCAAGCTGGACCCTGATAAACGGCAGAAAATGGATGAATGAATGAAAAGTGATTCACTCATTTCAGTCCATGGAGCCATCCACTGTGAGCAGCCTCCTGCAGCTCAGACCAGTCAGTTCAGAGGTGGAGATCCAAGATCCACTTCAGGACGGTGTGAGACCTGGACAGACCCTGTTTTATGGAAATCCGTCATCACCATCCACAGACACTTTCCAACCAAACCCAGCTCAGTTTTAACCACCTCACCCAGGCAGTGCTCACTGAATTTACATCCCTCAGCTTAGCGTATGTTAACATACACTAACTCACATATATGACACATCAGTGTAAATATAAAACACCAACAGTCCAACATCAGGATGAAATACGAACACGTGTGAACACGTGAAAACTCTGGTCACGGTTCAAGTGCTGAGTCAGTCCTGGAAATACCACATGTGCAGGATGATGGTTTCACTTCACCAGCTTCACACGTGTTGCTGTTGTTGTTGTTGTTGCCGCCTCACACTGATGGAAGCAGGGATGAGACAGGGGCTCGTTCCTGGTCCTGGTCCTGCATGATGGCCTGCAGAGCCTCCAGTCCCTCCACAGACACAGTTAGACTGCCGACCACCTCACGGCTGTCCTCCACATCCAATACTGCAGGAAACACACACACACGTGCACACACACACACACACACACACACACACACACACACATGCACAAGCACACACACGCACGCACGCATGCATGCACGCACACATAAAGACTGAATTTCAGTAGGATGAAATCTGTGTTTTATGTGGTTGTAGTTGTAGCAGAGAGCTGCTGTGTGTGTGTGTGTGTGTGCGTGCGGTGTGTGTGCTGACCGCTCAGACTGGTCTCGGTCAGGTCTTGTTGCGTCTCCAGGATCTCGGGGATCCTCAGGAAGGCCACCCCCACGTCCTCACACTCTCTGTCCTGCTCCTCCTCCTCCGGAGGCTCGCTCACCACCATGAAGCGGATTCTGTCGAACAGAAGAGCCAATCAGAGTCAGACTTCAACATCCCTCCAAACGTGTTTGAAGACATTTAAAAACTTTATGTCATCAAACCTCCTCCTGCTCCCACAATCAAATCAATATTGTTCATTTCTGTAGTTTAACAGCTGGACGCCAGATGTGTCCGATTTCACTGTGAAGTCTCAGCTTTCACACCGCGTGACTTTCATTCTGAATTCTGATTCGCTCACACCAGCAGTGATGTCACGCATGATGCAGATAGAGGGAGGCCGTCCAGTAACCGGAGCGTTGCAGGTTTGATCCCCGGCTCCTGCTGTGCTGGAGTGGTCAGAGACTAGAAAGACAACTAAATGGTTCCTAATATTTAAAGTAGAGGGCAGTGGAGGCAGAGAGCAGCCTGGACTGATGAAACCAGCACAGGAAGTGATGAAACCAGCACAGGAAGTGAGGCCGTATGTTTCGCGTAGTTTGGGACGTTCATCTTGTGACAGAGAATCAGAGGCTTTTCCCTCCTTTACTGCGTTTTCCTTCCTCGTGATCTCAGTCTGTTCAGATCAGTAAAGTTTCAGATCATATTTCATCATATGATGTCTTGTATCTGCGGGGACTGTCCTGAGTCTCCAGCTGTCTCCTTCTCACTTTCTGTCCAAACAAGCAAAAACAAAATCACTCTTTTCTCCTCAGACGCTTTTTTTCCTCACCTTTCCATCTGAGGGTTTCGTCCCTGCAGGACGCCTCTCAGCAGCCGCCGCCTCGCCCCGTTGTTCTCTGCATCCACAGGAATGACTGAAGAACAACAACAGATAGGTCAGACCTGAGTCACTGAACGCAGCTCACTGAACAAGGACGGGTGCCAGGACTTCTTCATGACCCTGAAAACTGCTGCACAACATATTCAGTTAGATTCAAAATGAGAGAAGAGACCGTCAACATTTCACCAGGAAATGGTTTCACCACACTTCCTGTGCATATGTCATATCCAGTGAGTGTGTCCACATGGGATTAAACCAACAACGATGAGAGCGGATTCTTCATCACGCTGCTTTCACACTGAACCTGTCTGACTTCAGATCAGATACTGACTCACTGACACTGATCAGATACTGATTTATCAGCACTGAGATGATCTCAGCGGATCGTGTTGATGTGTACGTCTGAACAGGATGGTGACTGTGGGGTTTTTCTCCATCTCCTCCAGATCAAAAGAGTGATGTCTCCAAAGATGCTGCTTTTTGTCCTGTTTCTACCCGTCTGTCAATATTTATGACTTCTTGACTAATAACGCTCATCAGTTATTTCTGAAAAAGAGGAGGGTGGTGGAGGAACATGAAGGCTGCTATATCATATTTAGATAAGGTTTTTTTTTTCCTGCTTCTCTGTCTCTCTGAGGATCCTGCTTCTAAGTCAGGTGACCACATGGCGTTATACCTATCCAGAGCTCCTGCATTAAGGAAAATGACTCGTTGAAGATTAGCAGCTTTAAACTAAGAGAAAACAATGGAGAAGGTATGACCAAGGCCTTGAAGACATGAGACTGGGACAGCTGTGTCTCTCTACGTGATTCTGTGTACAAATCAACCAGACTTGATTTTGATGTTGAGAACAAAGATTTCACCCCCTAACCCTAACCGTTCTGTATTTTTCTAATTCTAGAATTTCTTAGACAAATAAAGAACATCAACGCGTTTAACAAACGGCAACACACTGTGAAAATGTCTGGACTTTCTCCAAATATCTCAGCTGCCAATAAGTAACCATAAAAAACCACAAACTGACGATTAGAGCCAACACAAGTACGAAGACCAGGTCGTACCTTTGCTGTAGTTGTAGTTAATGCTCTTGCCCTGCGGGGGTTTGGGTAGAGACAGGGGGGTCTCCTCTGTAGGCAGATCCAGGAAAGAGTACTCCACAAACAGACGCACCACGCTGCTGTCCTGGGCCACACGAGACTCCGGCCTCAGGCTCAGAGCCACGATTTCCACCCGCACTCGCTCCGAGGGCTGAGGACGAACACGTGGATCAGAGTTTATGACAGTTTAGTTCAGCTTCTTCCACTGAATTAGCCCATGGAGAGAAAATTAATCTGAAGTAAAAGATTCTAATGCAAACATCTGCTGCTTTTCTGGGGCTTTAAATTAGAGTCAACTGAATAACTTTGTGTTTTGGACTGATGTCATCCATCACTCTGACATTTTCAACTGTTACCTGATGTTATATAGGCTATACATGTAACTGCTTATGACAATAACTGTCAGTTTCCACCCTGAATTTAATGAGTCTCTCCTGGTTGAACTGTTGTGGACTGGTCTGACTTGTTGTCTTCTGTGTAACCGTAGCACAGACTGAGAAATAAATAATAAATTTGTTAACAAACAGACCGAGCAGTCAAGACTCAGACCAGGATTCAGAAACAACCTCCTGCTCGTACACAGAAGAAAATCGAAACTGAGCCTCCACAAAAATAAACACCTTCACAAATCACTCCACAATCAAACCGTGAGTTTTCCAGAGCTGCACATCAGCTCTGTTGTGTACATGATAACAACACAACAACTCCCTAAAGCTTTGCTGACCTTCCTCCCCGTGGCCTGTCCGTGAACGATGCAGTCATCGCTGTCGGACTGAGTCGATTCACTATGATCCTGTTTGGTGGCTGGGGCCTCCTCAGCATCTGGGTTGATCCAGACAGGGAGCAGAGGAGGAGAAACAGAGGAATGAGATAAATGTGTAGAACTGGCTCTGACTGTGTGAAAACAACAGCCTGTTTCTTAAGAAGGAAATACAAAGCGAATTATAAAGATTTGAACACATGGACTGCTGTATTGCATCTGGCATCAGGGCGGTGACTGATGTAAGCCGTAACGCTGTCTCTCAGAGGGCCGACATTAACATTTATGAACTCAGCTCTAAAGATTATTGGCAGCCACATTCAATATTTATGTCTGTTCTGCTCAGGAAGCATTGTAAAACAAAAACATTTGCACCTTTAAGACAGAGTTTGGGGAGATGATGTTGGAGTTTGAACTGAGATGAAAAGGAACTGGTCCAACACTTGTTTTCTATCCACAGTGGAAATCAAACTATGAGAGAGATGCTACAGTGTTTTGTAAACAGAGAACTGAATAAAGAAGAGTTGATTACAAAAGCACAAAACTTTTTTTCTGATCTCATTTATTGTTGTCAGTTGTTATTGCAAGTGATTCTAACAATCAATATATGTTTCTTTACCTTCTATTATTTCCTCAGAGATTTCAGAATCATCAGAGTAGGACTGAGAGCTCGCTGGGACAAGCTGTCCCTCAGAGAAGTGAGACTCGTCTTCATCATCGTCTTCCTCTGGGTTGATCTGAGGGGCTTCTGAAACAACCTGCAAACACAAGACTCACAGTTCACATTACACCTCTGCTCTGTGTGAGTGTGTGCTGAGTGTGTGCGCTGAGTGCATGTGTGCACTCTGTTCTATGATGACAAAGTAAAAAACCGAAGGTTTGAGTTTAACTACTTTTACTATCCCTCAAACTGGGGAAATGAATTACTCTCTGCTTTTTACCCACACCACGTGAACACAACACACACACAAGCATGCACATGCAGTAGAGACGCCGGGGCAGAGGGCTGCCTACTAAGGCAGGGTCAAACCTTTTTTTTTTTTTTTTTTTTTTTTACCTTTACAGCAGGTGATGATGTTGTCTCTGTCGTGTCTGCAGACACACTGAGGCCTGATGGGCTCTTGTCCTCAAAACAGAAGAAAATATTAAACTGACGCTGGTTTCCCTCCAGCTCACCAACGAACCCCCCCCCAGTTCATGGATTTTCTTGAAAACATTCATGTGAAAACTTTTATTAAACTCCTCCAGCTCTGCTCCAAACCCTTTTTTTTTTTTTACTTATTTTTCCACTGGGTTGGGTTTAAATCTGTACTGAACATCCAGGAAACCCAGAGCATCACTGCTGAGTGTTTTACAGTGAGTAAATTAATACCACTAAATCACATCGAATTCTGGAGGATGAAGAAACTGGTGCTTACTATGGGTCTGTGGTGTTACACTGATTCACCTCGATTCAGAAACAAACAACATTCCATACCTGAGCCACAGGAACTGACTCCTGACTGATAAACCTCACCTGGTCATCTGCAGCTGTGGGATCTACAAATGTGACCTTCTTGGCAGCCAGTCGGTCCCTTTCTTGTGTCTTCTGTCTGACTTTTGGTAGTGGGGCCTTATGGTAAGAAAGCATTCACATAAAGGAATGGAGAGAATATAAATGCCGAATAAATAAAGGAAAACATCTTTGTTAGCCAGTCTGAAAGACTCACGGTGGCTGGTTCAGTAAAGCAGTAATGTTCCACCTTGGCAGTGAGTCATTTCTCAGTAGGTAGTAGTTAGCTTGATTCTGGTTTTGCTTCTAACCACATTATTTTAATAAGAAACTCCACTGGTATAATCCTCCTGCTCTACATTTTTGCTTTGCCTAATTAAACCAAGTATGTGCAAATGTCAAACTATTCCTTTAAGAGCGAGTGAATATTAAATCCTAAGACCAAAACCTGCTGCTGCTGCATTGTTCTGTGTTCTGTGCTTTCACTGCTCGGCTGCTTCTTTTCTTCATTCATTTTTGGCTCTAAATGTATGGAAGTTTTCACTGTTCTTTTTGGAACATTGTTAAAACTCGTGTTTATCTCCTGACCTTAGAAGCAGCAGCAACAGGGACAGCGGTGGGGTGATGAAAAGGATCTTTGGATTCCTTCTCTTCCTGCGGTATCTCCTCAAGATCTTTCAGCAGTTCGTCTTTCTTCTCTTCATCCACAGTGAGTTCTTGCTTTGGCTCAGCAGATTCGTCTGCAGGTTTCTCTTCAGGGACGGACACTGGCTCTTCGACAGTTGTGATTGAGCCTGATGGAGGGAGGTACGTGAACCTCCATTTCAGCGTCACTTCCATGTGGCCGGCGGGGAATCCAGAGGGGCTGGTCAATTCAAACACACCTGAGGGACAAACGTGACAAATTATTGGACTTGTTAAAAAACAGTGACATAAAGGCTGAAGCACGAGTTGATGCTTTTTAAAACTGCTGGGTTCATTCTTTAAATCCAGCGTCTTTGACCAGAAACAGATGATATTTAACTTTGTGTAACGAGGCCAAAACAGTTTTGACTTTTCTCATATTGAGCTCTTTCATCAGATTTCCTCAGTACTTTAAACACAAGAGAAGCTCAATTATGTTCAAATCAATCCATTGTACTGATCTGGGATCAGAGAAAACAATCAGATCTTCATACATCTTGTTTTTCAGGCCAAACAATCTAAAACCCAAATTCTCACTATTACAGTTCTATTGCAGTTCACGTTTTAGCACAATTACCTGAAAAATAAGAGAAATTAATAAGTGCAGATTAATTTTCTGTCGATCAACCAATCCATTATTTGTTGTTGCTCTAAACCAAACTGAAAAATGCAACCCGGTATATTTATTCCAAGATCTGTGAAAACAACAAAAACTAATTTAGACAAGAACACACCCTGAGAAACGTAAAAGTGAAGAGCAGCCTGAAGTCCCACAGCCCTGACAGCGACAGCCCTGGCCAGGTAACAGCTGTTACCTGAGCCAGTCTGGACGGCTCCAAACCGTAGTTGGGAGTGCTCTGGCCGCTGTTAGCTGGTAACACGCTAATAATAAATTCGGGGTACCTCTGAAGAAGGAGGAGGACTGAAGAGGAGTGCCGTTCATAACTCGAACTTTATTTTTATGTTTTCTTTCACCTGGCCAGAAAAGAGGCCGTTACCACTGTAGAACCTGAAATTTCTAAACACTTCTAACGTTTTTCTGCCTAACTGCACCCACGCTGGGTTCAACATGTCCGCCCTGGCGCGTCTCTCTCTCTCTCTCTCTCTCACACACACACACCCACACACACACCCAGACAGGTTGGTATAAGGCCTTTTCCCGGCCGCCCCAGGCTAGGCCTGTAACACAGCTCACCTGTGATCCCCTTGTCCTGAGCCAGTGACAGCAGAGGTACTCTGGCCTTCCCCAGGTACATGTCCATCTGCTCCTCTTTGTAGTCAAACACGTAGAACTGAAGGACCTCAGACTTGAGGTAGTGATCCAGACCTACATCCATCAGGACAGAGTATGACTTGAGGTCGTTGAAGTGGGGGTCGCAGCCGTCATGAACTGTGGCAGTGGGGTAGTTGGAGAAGTCGAAGAACTTGTAGACCACGTAGGGACTCGGCGGCTGGGAGCGTCTGGACTGAAGGTCTCGGCAGCGGTGGACAGTGATGAGGAGTTCATTCCAACTGCTGCCTGGTGGCTGCAGCTGAGGTGCAAGATCAGATGAAAAGTTAAGGTTCATTCAGAGTAAAGGGTGTAAATTTCCATAACTGTTAAATGGTGAGTACTGTCACTGTAATCCATGGACCTGATGGCTGGAGCTACAAAAAGAGAACTGATATTTTAGTAAACTGTAGTTTTCTGATAAATGGAAGGTACCTGTGCTTCTTCATTCAGTGCAGTGTTAATGTAGCCCACAGCCTTCACCTTCTCTTTATAAAGGAGGATGGTTTCTGTCATGGGTATCCTCAGCCTCAGCCAGTAATCCACAGAGCCCACAGATCGCACCTCATCAGATGTGCCTGAGAATTCAAAACATGTTTTTTTCTGTTAAAATGTTTTCAGTGACAAAGGTGTGTGCATGACTGTGTCTGCCAACTCTCTGTAAGGCCTTCAGTGATACCACATCTTCTTCATACGTCCCCCAGAGTTTAAAGATCACCTAAAACTCATCTTCCATTTCTAATGTTTCTAAGCACCCATCCAAATACACACGAAAAGTGTGCACCTAACCCTAACCCTGTATCATGTTATTTGTATGAAATGTGCTCCATAATGAAACTTATTATTGTTATTGATGATTTGAGAAATCATTAGAACTGAAAACTGAACTGAAAAGGCCAAAAAAGTTGGGATTCTTTTTGTTGTGGCTTTTCTTCTTCTTCTTTCTCCTTCTCTTGTTTTAGCTTGTTTTTACAGGGAGGTCTTCACAGTCTTCAACTTCAGGTTGTAAGAACCCACACTGGAGCAGCTGGGGGTTAAGTGCCTTGCTGTCAGGAAAACACTACTCCAGTACCAGACTTTTAAAAACATACTTGTACAGACTGTGTCTAAACCCAAGTCTAAACCCTGTGTGTGGATCTGTTTTCTCACAGTCTTGTTTTCGGTTGCTACCTGCCATCAGTGACTGGACGTTTGATCTCGTCTCACTCACCGACCAGAGGAACGGTCCCATGGACTTTCCCGTCTTGCTCCAGCAACTGCTGCAGTCGAAGCTGTCCAGTCGCCAGCGTCCTCCAGTCTAGACCCAGGGCCTGATGCAACTCGACAGTGACAGAGCATCTACTGAGGTAGTCGAGGAACTGGTCGTCCATGTTCACCATGTACTTCGATGTGAAGCCATATTTTGGTTTGTGGCCCCTCACCACCGGAGTGGAGTGCAGCTCAAACAAATAGAAGGAGTACGTACAGAAGGTGGAGGGTTCACCGTCGCCCAGAGCCTCCAGGGCGGACGGAGACAGCATGGCACTGACTATCTGAAGCTCCAGAAGGTTTTCTCCACGCTCCAGGTGGAGAGTTTCATCAAACTCGTCTGCTTCATCCTCATCTGTGGTGTCTGGTTTGAGGACATATGTTTTGGTGCCATAGGCGATGTCCCTGAGCTGAGCTGAGGAGCCGCAACAGCAAAAACAGACAGTACGAGTTCATAGAGACTCAAAACTATTGGACACAAAAACAAACAAACTGTGTTTCTCAGTGGATGGCTTCCTACACAACATAAATGTGAAGTGGAGTTTCTGGTTTTTCCCGTGTTCTGTATTCCTATTCTAGTATTTTCTTTAAAGCCACTGTAAGAGTGGGAGGTGTCTGTGGTAGAAGAACCTCTGGAGAATTATTAGCTGAGTCTGCAGCAGTAGAAAGTCTCTGCCCTCTGCCTGCTCAGCAGCAAACAGCAGACAGACTCAGTCAGAGCAGCTGGTGAACATGGCGCAGCATTTAGCAGCTCAGGAGCTGGTGGACATCTTCAATGTTACTGAACATAGGAACTCAGTAACCATCATACAGGTCTATGTTGTGAGCACCAGCTGGAATTATTTACGTGCTGTTTCAGTTTGGTAGACATCTCTAAACACCACCATACTCATGATCCTCAGCTGCCTCTGTATGGAGAAGAAGCCAGGAGTGTCATCTTCAGTTTCAGGTTACTGTGAAGCTCTGTGATAGGCTGTCAGTTAGTGAAATGCACCTTGGGAAATGCAGTTTAATTCTCTCTCAGTTTTAAGGTGCAGTTTTTTGTACTTTAAGAAACAGATATTTTATGACAGTTCATCTTTTGTTCTGATGATTGAAGCAGGAGTTTCATGTATGTCCTGTGTGTAGTTTAACTAGTTTTAGATGGTGTTTACCGTATCTGATGCTGATAGAAGTCTTTCAAACTAACTGTCAATGAAAGGAAGACATTTTGAGAAATAGTGTTCTCTGTATCTCTGAAAACATATTCTTACCCTCCAGTTTCTTGATCTTTGCTGTCTTTGTGTCCAGCAGCTGAGCCTGTCGCTCCAGTTTCTGTTCATACTCAACTCTGTCACTGTCCTTCTTCTGTAAAACAGCTTCCAGCTCCGCCTGGTGACATGAGACAGTTTTACCATAAAAAAAAAAAAATTGATGGTCTCACAGCAGAATGTGAACATTTAATGGACACATGCCTTTTTTTTTTTACTTTAGCAGAGTGTAAATGTTTTTTATTGGATAGCAAACAATAGAAAGCTGACTGGATATGGGGGGGGGTAGGGGGGTTGTGATTAAATGGCACCACCAGGATGTCCCTAGCACACAAGTGTCAACCCAGTGCTATTTGAATGTTATTCATTTTCAAATGTAGCTTGATCTAAAAAAAAAAAAAAGCTTGTAAAAAGGGAAAGGAATGAAGAAGATGATGAGGGATGAAAAATGGAAGCTGAAGGACACAGTTGGTCTGCTCGTGCCCTCCTCCACCTTGTAGTTCCTGCTGATTTTGCTCTCCATGCTCAGGATGTTTCTGGTCTTCTCCAGCTCCTGGATGGTTTCAGCGTGAGCCGCTCGTAGATCTCTGATGGAGCTCTCTGTGTTGCTGCTCCCTCCCTCCTCCTCCACCTCCTTCAGGAAGCCCAGCTCACCACTCCTCTGGGATTTACGTGTCTGTGGGGGACAGTTTTGAGGGGCAGGTGGGAGAAGTGAGAACGAGACCCTGTTAGTCTGCCAGAGGAAATGACCTCACTGGTCTTCTCACCTCATGCAGTGAGGGCTTGTTCTCACAAGTTTTTCATTCCACTGAGAGATAAAGGCTTTGAATAAACTTTGGTAGAAGTTTAACTGGACTTTCCAAGTGCAGGAAATACAATGTTATTTACACATGACTAATATACATACGCACACACACACACACACACTGTACATTTTAAAAGGTTTATTTTACACTTACCTTAATTAGGAGCAGTGCCTCCGTGAGTTCAGCCACGTCGTACTCGTTCTCCTTCAAACAACATATTATGATCACATTAAACGTTTTAGATGCAACAACCCTGAAGGACAACAGTCCACAGCAGGAGGGACACAGATGGGCTGTAATGTCAGCTGGTTGTGTCAATCCCCAGCCATAAGCTGTGGCTGAATTTAGAAAAGGGAAACAAACTATCCAGTCTGCAAAGTGACATTAGCAGGTCACTTTTCCCTGATGGAGACTCATTCAACGAGCTGCAGGACAAGACATGTTCATGTTTGTGAGGGAGACTTACACGTACGTAGACAGAAAACTAACAGCGCTCTAACAGATTAATGCAAAGATAATGAAAGGACAGAATATATTTATTATTAACATGAAGATCCCAGCATTTATTCTGAAATCAAACCAGCTCACCCTGCTGTAGCATTTCAAACGATCACCGAGTGCCTCCATTTGTTGCTTCTGCTCCAGAAACTGGATTTGAAGCCTCTTATTTTCTTCTGTCAGCTTCTCATTCGTATCTGAAAGAAAAAACTCAGATCACAAATCACTCTAAAGAAAATAGCATATTTTCACAACATCCCTGTTTCCATTACAAATCTGCTTTTGATGATTAGAATTATTCACACTCCACTCAGTAACATTCTTCATATGATAATATTTAAAATGATTCTACAATTGCATAAAATCTGTATGATGCAGGAAATATTTTTAATATTCCAACCAGATCTTTAATGAATGGAGACTTATCACATCAATATGATACACTCTTCTGTACTTTACAGACATGCACAGCTAGCACGTACTGTAGATCGGTCCTGTGATCAACACTGGCAGGATATAAAAGTAAAAGTACCCCTCTCAGCCCTGATTTTGTCGAGGATTTCATTTTTATCCACGAGGTCAGCCTTCAGCGCCGTCTCTAGCTGTGCAATCTGTAACTTCAGCTTCTGCTCCTGAATCTGCCATTTTTGTTGCTGAGATACATCAAAGGCACTGC
Organism: Toxotes jaculatrix; assembly: GCF_017976425.1. Lineage (NCBI taxonomy): Eukaryota > Metazoa > Chordata > Actinopteri > Toxotidae > Toxotes > Toxotes jaculatrix. Next base: position 29,100,871 of record NC_054398.1, read on the forward strand.
AAAAAGATGATAATAACCATTACCGAACTATTATTATGACAATGCTCGAAAATTAAAATAATGTAAGCATCATCCATGAAGCCTTAGCTACATGTAAGGCGACGCCTGAGTCATTTAATCAGCTCCTGCTAAATGTACTGTATGTCTGTGTAGTGATGCACAGCCAGTGGACCCGACTAAACCATCAGAAGCGAGGCTTCTCACCTGTTGACCAGTTTCTCGTTGTTCTCCCTCAGCAGGTCCCTCTCCTGCTCCAGCTCACTGATCTGCTCCTGAAACTGTACAACCCAAAATGGAAAGAAGAGAAATGATGAGTCCGTCCTTTGGCTGCTCTCAACCACAGGCTGACCACAGACAGCCTGGTTATGCTTCAGTGCACTGAACATTTCATCATCATGATTTGAACTGAAAGGACTGACAGTAAACAGTTTCAGACAAACTTTTGAGACTGTAAAAAACCTTAAATATCATTTTAACTGTATGTCAAAGTTAGTTTGATTTAAAAGTATTAGCAGACAAATAGTTAATTATACATCAACTGGTCAAACTGTTATGTTCCCAATATTTCAAATAATAATCCTGATTTTACACAGGGAGAGATCCTCCAGGTCAAACGTGAGGCTTCTGACATTTCTGTGAATAACTGTGCAGCCCATGTGTAGTGTAGCAGTAACCTGCTCCATCTTTATCTTGGATATGGTGGAGCTCTGCAGCTGTTTCTCCAGGTCCAGACTCTTCAGCCTCTCGTCTTTCAGCTGGTCCGACAGCTCGTCCACCTTCAGCATCGCTGCGTCATGACTGGCCTTCAGTGTCCGCTGACTCTACACAAATTAACATTTCAATAAGAGCCCAACATCCTGGCCATCATCATTTACTCTCATTCGCAGACTAACAGCCTCCCGAATGCCTCTGCTGTGATACCAATGTGCGTCTGCAACATTACAAGCAACAGATGAGGACTTTTATGTTTTTGTCAGTGCAGCTCAGCGGTGAGAAGGTGAAAAGAAGTGCACCAGAAGCAATCCAGTCTTTAATACAGGAAGAAACCTGCTTCTTACTTTAATGCTGATTTTTGAGTCTTCTGCTTCAGGATGGATCAGTGTTTTTTTTTCTACAGGATTCTGTGGACAACGCTGCTGCTGTTCTTATTTACATGATTTAGATCAGGGGTATTCAACTAAAATTTTAGGTCCAGTAAGAGAAAATTTCTTCAAGCGAAGGTCCAGAACATCATAATGTCAAACATTATGAATTAGTGTGAGAGAGAGAGAGAGATAATGAAGTAGCCTCATAGTTGTATCAACATCTGCAACTGACTGTTAAATTAAACAAAGTACAATTCAAAAATAATAAATAAATAATCAAACAAAGAGATTAATTTTAGAAAAATAAAATACCAGCAGATTGAGTTTCCCTTTTTCTTTGTTAACTGTCTCAACAATTTTGGAATGGTGTCAGGGCCATCATCTCTCCCTGTCTCCCGCTCACTCGCCTCTCTGTCTTCTCTCCCTGTCTCCCGCTCACTCGCCTCTCTGTCTTCTCCCCCTGTCTCCCGCTCACTCTTCTCTCTGTCTTCTCTTCCTGTCTCCGGCTCACTTTTCTATAAATGTCATCTCCTTGTATCGCTAACTTCCCTCTCCACCTGTCACTCACTTCTCATCTCTCTCATCTCTGTATTCAGAGTCGCGCTTTCACTCTCTCAAATTTGTCATGTGCGATGGCTTAACTCGCATGCAATTGGTCTGTAAGGTCTGCTAAATAGATACTGTAAAGACTAGAAAAGCTGTGCTGGTTAAAATATTAGCGCTGCGTCATGATGTAGAATCCCTCAATAATTTATTGATTGTAGGTCTGGGTCCGCATAGGACGGCGTCTGGGTCCGGACCTGGACCGCGGTCCGCCTGTTAGTGACCTCTGATTTAGATTAATTATTATCAGATTTAATGAATGAATCTGTTTTGGTATAATTAGGCCTCTAATGCAATCCAGTTCAACAGATCTTCCACTTGTTCTCCCTTTATGAAGCTTTGTTTGGACTTTGTTTAGGATTTATGTTCAGAGGTGTTTCTAATATAAGTGGGTTGGGCAAAACATTAGAAACACATCTCAATATAAAGATACGGCCTCAGTAATAAACACAGACTTAGACTGGACTTCAGTCAAAACTGAACATCATCTATTATCTGTATAAAGGTCGGTCTTGTTGCAGACCTGTTGTTTTGGATTGCATCAGACTTTACAGGTGTAGCTAATGAAGTGGTCACTAAGAGGATAACTGAAGGCGATTCAGTGACAAGTCAGTGAAAATATGAATAAACAACTAAGGGTTTTTGAAACCAGAGAGAAATACTTACATAAAGTTTTTCTTTTCACTTTGCTTTGTAAACTCATGAAGAAATCAAAGCAAATATTCATTTGTCCTTAACATTAATGTGTATATAAGATAGACCAGTGCTCATGTCAAGTCTTTCTCAGTTTTCTTTTGTTAGTCACGTACTTTCTTTTTCTTATTTAACCATGAAAGCAGAACTCAAACAAAAGAGAAGAGGCAGACGATAGATAAAGATCCGGGAAGTTGACTCTGACTCTGAGAAAGACGGATCTTGTCAAACAACAGAATCAGGTGGGAAAATCAAGGCCTGCGTGTCTTATTCATAATGTGAAGTTGAGTATACAACATGTCTCAGACTGTAAAGATTTACCTTTTTCTTTTCAAATATTTGTTGTGTCAAAGACAACAGATGAAGGCTGCTCCCCACAGGGATACAAGTATTGATTTGTCAATATTGAATTCATTATTTTCTTTGTGAGTTGGTGTTGCTGCAGGATTTCAGTGAGGAGGAGGCTGTAAAAACATCTCACCTCTTGTAGTTGTAGAAATCGACCCTCCAGCTCAGTTACGGCATTGGACCTGTCAGCCAGCTGCTTCTGCAGTTTGATCATGGTCACGTTGTTGTTGACATGTGACCTGAGAGAGAACACAACACATGAATGTTACTATGTGAAACCCTGACATGTTTGTTTACGTGTGAATTATAAACCTCTGTCCTCTCACTGATTAGTAAAGAGGTGCAAGCAAACACAATCAATAGTTCTTACATTCAGGTTCAGGTCAAACAACAAGGTGTAAACAAACGCTCATATACCACAGACATTTCAGTTCTCATGTGCTGGAGCTGCAGGTGAACATTTTCAACAAAGGACCAAAGAAAACACACACAACTCTCCCTAAACAAATAAGCAATGTACACAAAGTTTCCACAGGTTTTCATTAATGAGACCAACAAAGGCCGAATAATAGCTGTAAAGGGTCATTTCAGACAAATTATAATACAACACCTCAGTTTGCTGGTCTGTTGTTGTCGAACCTGCAGAAGTCTCTCTTCAAACTCTGCCTCCCTCTTCCTCAGCGCCTCCCTCAGCAGCTCTGAGGCTCCCTCCATCTCCTCCATGTGGCTCCGCTGAGACTCTATCACATTCTCTCTGGTACACAAGCACAGAACGCTGTTTACAAATACCATCTCTGGGGAAGAAGTGGTTTGTGAAATGTTTCCAGAAGATGAAGGAAACAACATGAAACTGCTTTTAGAGATGGAGAGACAAAGAAGTGACAAAGTCTCAGGGGCAGAGCACAGCACTGTGGCTACAACTCTGTAAGTGAGAGTCGAGCCATGGCTCAGCCTCTGCAGACGACTGGACTGATTAAAACGGAAGTGCACCTGTTTCGTCAGATGCTAGTGAGATGTAAACCACGGCTGAAATGCTGAGATTAGTGATTTAAGTCTTTAAAAATCAAGTTACAATTTGGATGCTCATGGCACACGAGAGACAGGTATGTCAATGGTCCACAACAAATCTGACCTGTGAAACGTTTAAACACGAAGCTGCAGTGTCCCTGCAGGGTTCATTAACATCAGACCACTGCTATGTTTGGGTGTAATAAACTGACCTCTGACCCACTAGTTAATATCTCTAATTGTTTCAACCAAATTTACATTGTATTTGTGCATGGGAAGCACTCACAGGTTGCGGATCTCGGCCCTCGCCTCCTCCAGCAGGCTGTGTCCGTATCGAGGCAGCTGGCCAATCGGAGGCCTCCCACCTCCCTCCAAACTCCTCAGACCTGCAGGAGACACAATCAAAGAGTCTGTTCACAGAGGATTTAGTTTTAATGTGATCTGTTCCACAGATCCACAGGGGCATCCAGAGCAGGCTCTGATAGTTACAGCATCAGTGATGATAAAGTCACTGTAGGACAAACATCAGAAGATAAACATGGTCATAAAAAGAGATCTGCAGCTGAAGTCTTCTGAGTGTCGGTGAAGTAAACATGGAACCTCTGAACTCAGTTTGGCTACAGAACACTTTAATTAAGCTTCGTGACAGACAGTATGTTTCACAGGTTAAATTTACAAACATTACATTAAACCAGTCCTTCCCAAATAGTGGTGCGATGCCGGGGGGGGGGGGCGTGTGACCCCGGCATTGCACCGCTGAGACGGAGATAAGCAGACAAATTAAAGTCACCCGAACGCTAAGACAAGGAAATATGAAGAAGTGTATATATTTTATAAAATTGTGTTTTATATTAAACTGAGCCTAGTAAAATGTATAAAATGTATAATACCTTGTTATCATGCATTCAGTACTAAGCTATTCAAACAATACACAGGTTCATATATTAATGTTATTATTTTAAACGTGCAAGGTACAGTGAGTACCTATGTTTATAAACATAGGTATCTCCTTTTCAAATACTTTTGCAGATTGCGTCCTTGTGTCTGGGATCTTAGTTAGCTGAGGGACTGAACAGGCTCTCAGCCAGTTTGAGAGAGCTCCTGTGTGTCACTGAATGTGTGCATTTCTGACTGAAAGATAATGTCCTCTGCCTCCATTTATCCATTCGCTAATACACTGGTTTGATGTTAATGTGTTTTTAAAGACATTTAAATTTCTGGGGGAAAAATATAAAAAATATTTTACAAATTGTCTAATTAACCAAAAATTTCACGATCCCCCTGCAGTACCACCGCGAACCCCCTAGGGGTCACGGACCCCCTGTTGAAGACCTCTGCATTAAACCAACAGTAAGTTTAAAGGGCAGAGTTATTCACTCTCCTGCATACATCAGATTTAAATATCCGTAACTCACTTTTTGATTGTGTCTGAGAGGGAGATGGAGTATCGTCTCTCAGCTTCTTTAATCCAGAGTTGACTCGTGACTGGACGTGGCCGTATGGCGAAGGTCTCCTGCTCTGCGAGTTGATGAGCTGCTGTTTGGCCACGAGAAGACGCTGTTTGAGTCCTTCGTTCTCAGCCTGTAGCCCCCGGACCTTCTCCTGGAGCTCCTCCATCATCTCCTCCATCTCCACGTCTCGAACCCTGGAGACCGGTTGGGCTCCCCCCGCTGCCAGCTGCTCCATACGACCTCGGTCCTTCACCAGCCTCATCAGCTTAGTGCCAAGTCTGAAGGGTGGAGGAGGAGGCGGATGATTAAATGTAAGACTGAGAGGAAAGGAACATGACATTCTGTTTATTCTTCATGACGACTGCTGAACAGCCTGCAAACTCTCTGCAGGGACCTCTCCAAGGTCTGTGGTGGTCCAATGACACTAGACATTATGAAACTGCATTATGGGAAATGTAGGATCCAGTGTTTTTCTCTTCTGCTGACCTTCTGTTTTTAATGAGTCTCCTGTGAGTCTCACAAGGTCATGGAAGTGCAATAATAAATCACTGTATCCATTTAAGTGGAAAAGGGCCTTTACAACATTTACAAGCAAATATGAGACCAGAATACTAGTTCAAAGTGAAATTGCAATAATTAGTTATTATTCCATGCAACTGTTTTGATAACCAAATAATTGCTTGAGTCATTTTTAAAGTTTCAGCCTGTCAAATGTGATGATTTACTGCTTTTCTCTTTCGCATATTCAATTCAATTCAATTCAATTTTATTTATATAGCGCCTTCCACAATCAAAATTGTCTCAAAGCGCTTTACAGAGACCCAGAGCCTGACCCCAGAGCAAGCACATATCACTGTAAATGGCAAATCTTTGGGCTTTGGACCATTGAATGGCATCATCTTGGACTATTTTTGAACAGGTCATCTACCAAACACTTAATGGATACTGAACGTAACTGTCAGTTCAAGCTCTAATTCAAATTACATATAATATACATATAAAAACAAGTTTATTTGGAGACCAGCGCGTTTCAGGTCTGGCCTTTATTAACTTTTCTTACAGGGCTCTGAATGAAAAGATTTAGATGAAGTTGTTCATATTATAATGATAATATTCACAGAGCAAAATCTAAATTGGGCTGGTATATTTTGCTCCAAGTCTGCGTGGTGTGTGTGCATCTCACTTCTTGATCTTGTCGTCCTGTTTGTGAGTATGCTGTTTGAGGGCCAGGGTCTCCTCTTGGAGCCGCAGGAACCGATCCTCCAGCTCCTCCCTGGAAACCCGAGAGATGTCCTGTCGCGCCCGGGCGTTCTGATACACCGCCGAGTCTGTCGCCAGAAAAAAAAATCTCATTTGTTGTTTTAACATTTTCATGCCACCTAGATGAGAATAAGTCAAAGTCAACTTTATTGTCAAAACCATATGTACAGGTCATACACAGGTTTTGAAATTGCAGTGCTCCCTAGGCCCACAGTGTTACAGTAGACAAAAATAGCATAAATATGACAAACAATGAACAACTGATGTTGATATCTCCACAACTAATGTGACCAGAGAATCAATTCAAATTAGGAAACATCCAAACACCTTCCAGAGTGTCTCAAACAGAACATATAAACAATATCAGGGTTTCAGACATAAGCCATTTCAGAGCCATTGTGCTAAAAAAGAACAGTGACACATAGAGCACTGCAATTACAGATGTTATGAAGACATGAAGAATAACAGACCTTGTGAACCTGCAGCAATTCGGGACAGGTTGACGGTGACTGGGACATCTGCTGCTGTCTCATCAAGTAGAGTGGACATATTTCAATCTAAAAATAAAGAGGTCCCTCATTAATAGTTTAATAGTTTTGGGGGGGGGGCATGCCGTGGAGCAGCAAGTAAAGAGTGGACTTTGAACCGACCCGAGATCGCCGGTTCGATCCCTTGCACAATGCACAATGGATATGGCTGGTGGTGAAGGAGACACACCCCCCCCCCCCTCCCTCTGCAACCACAGCTGTGCTGCCCCTGAGCAAGGCACCAATCCACCCCAGCTCCGCGGGCACCTTAGAAGGCAGCCCTCTGCCCCAGTGCCTCTAGTGCATATGTGTGTGTTTGTTTCGTTCACTTGGTGTGGGTAAAATGCAGAGAGTAATTTCCCCATTGAGGGACAATAAAGGAGTAAACTTAAACACCATGTCAGCTGCTTCATCTATGCGCACCTTATCAGCCACTTTATGCCAAAAAGTGGGTTGGTATATAGTCCTTAGCTAATATAAATGGGTGGTTGTGTACGGAGAAATACACAACCAGCCATTTACATGTTTTTTAAAATACATTACTAAAAAATTATTTGGCTGTGAAGATCAAACAATGACTGTGCATATATTGTCAAAGACTGACAGCTTGTATCACCTAATGTATTCGGCAGGTAAGTGACACCTCAACAGCCTTTCATTTTAATATTATGTAAGATTTTATTGCGAAATTTACCGCGATTTACCGCAGCAATTTAAGAAATAATGGGAGGAATACGAGGCGACCCACTTCTAAAATTAAAAATTTCAATGGCAAACGGTCTGCTTGGTATGCTGAATGTATGCCGAACTGAAAGCTGCTTTTTGTTGTTCTACAGTGTCTTGAGACATTTGTCTGGAATAATATGTAAGGTTACTTTAGTCAGTGAGCAAAAAAAAAGCTGTCAGAATTTAAACGGAGTCTGGCGTGCCGTCCTCTAGATTTGGAAAACATTATTTGAATATATCATATAAAGCTTCATGTTCAGTACATGTGTACCAACGCCGTTCAGAAATGTGTAGATGGTATAATAACACTGGTGTTCTGAATTAGCTGTTTTCTATCTTCAAATTTCATACTAGCGATGAGTTAGCTACGTTGGCTAACACTAACTTCCCTCTGCGCTCATGATGCAGCTAACGAGCTAGCTCACTCGTTTAACTCTGATAATGTATTACAGCGGTGACATGTGTGTTTTCGTATTTGAAAAACATTCTTGAAGAATTTCCAAGCTTACTTTTTAAACAATTCTTACCTTTTGCGGCGACTTTATTCAGTTCACAGTAACGGTTGCTATTGAAAACAACTGTTCGTGTCGATATGAAGCAACTACGCATGCGCGGTGCGACTTCTAGGAAATGTAGTTTTCTTTGTCCTGAAACCTGTAAGTGACCTTTAGAGATACTTTAGAGTTCAGATGCAAATACTGTTCTATTTACTCCACTACATTTCACAGCCATAGTTGCTAGTTACATACTAAACATGTGACCATCTGCTGATGTATGATACAGTACGATAAGTATGTGTGTACTGATCTGAGCATACTGGAATTGAAAATTGTATTTAATAGGTCACTTCTAGTTGATACCTGATCCAGTTTAATCAGGTCAGTATTGACTGTTTACCTGCGTTAGTGATGCACAGTGAATTGGTGCATCACTAACACAAAGTAGTTAAGTTTTAAAAGGCTGCTTATAAAACAGGGGCCTTTCTAGTGGTGAAGTATTTTTTCAGTGTGGTATTTCACTTCATCCGCCACTGGTCTCCAGTGTATATCTATCAGCTCTATCTCAGCTGCTTTCTATTATGTTTTATCCAAGACATTCTTTCAGCAGGGACATTGGGCCAATTTGAGGCCTTTGTCTGACCTGACTTTACATGTAGGCCTATTTATGAGCAGCGTGGTGGTGAGATGGCTCACTGGTACACATATATCCCGTGGAATTTGACAGGCATGCTGTCAGATGTCTGCCTTTTCATGAATTGGCAATGGATCTAATTTAGGAGCCTGAGATGGGTGTGCTGGCTGGACAGAATGAGCTCACTCTACATGTCAGGCTCATGGCTCGTTACACAGCGATCACTGGGCCGTGACAGTCTCCCATCACTGCTGCTTCTTCCAGCCATAACCTTTGACCCCTCCCCCCATCTCTTCAGGCCGAGGTAAGGTGCGGTAAAAGCCAGTGGCCGGCTGGCAATGGAGTGAAGTGTGCGTCTGTCAGAGAGTCAGCCTGTCATTGAAATCTATGATGCCTGCCGACCTTTTGTTCACCCGGCTGTGCCCATCTCCATGCAACAACTGTCAAGCGCGTGATCAGATGAGCATAGGGGCCCTTTTTACCTTCATCTCATCTCCTATTGTAATATACGCAGATTTCCCCTCAAACATCCCCTGTCTTTGTTTGTATTCAGTGTATTCAGATGAGTGTGACAGAGGGCGGCGGGTCAGAGCCTGCTTCTGGGTAAAAATCCCAGTCAGGGAGAATCATGCTATTTAAAATCACAGACCCTCTGAATTCATCATAGACCTCCTCAGACTGACTGTGCTGGAAGGAGCAACCAGACATTTTACTAGAAGTTACGTGACACTCAGGAATGTGTTTTACTTGTTGTTTCACTGTGATGTTTTTTACTTCACTGTGCAGAATAATGCATGTGCACTTTGTCTTAAACTTCATCTTCTGAAGCAGGAAACGTTCTCTGTTCTCACCTTAAATCAGAATATACAGAATATTTCTGTATGTCTTAAAACACATCTGGTGTGATGTTTAAGTAAAAATAGTAATACCACAAAAGTCCCACATTTAAAATGTGGGACTATATAATATAATATAATATAATATAATATAATATAATATAATATAATATAATATAATATTCTAAAATTCTTTTGTGTGTTTATGTGTATTTATTCAAAGGCCATTTAAGGCCATCTCAAGTTTTCTGGCCATCTTAAGTTTTCTGATTCTGTAATTTCATCCTTTAAATTTCTATTCTTATTCTAATTCTAATTCTAATTCTAATTCTTATTCTTATTCTTATTCTTATTATTCTTATTATTCTTATTATTCTTATTGCACACTAGTGTTTGAACACATCCTCTGGACTTGGCTGAGATTCAAACACATTTCACTGAAAATATGAGCACAGATAAATAAACCTCTGTATCTTGTTTTAAAAATGTAAATATCATTTTAATATTGCAGCTGGGGTTAATTATAACTGCTCCATGTAATTCTGGGTCACTTAATCTATAATGATACATAACTTATTTAGGGATTTTGTTTTGTATTAATAATCTATTTCTGTAAAGTAAGTGAAGCTTTAAAATTTCCCTCTGAAATGTAGATGTATAAATTAGCAGAAATTCAAATCACACAGTAAAACAGGCCGCTCAGAATTGTGAACATACTTTCCACCACTGTGTTCTGAATATTCAATTTACTGTTTTTCATCTGTTCTTCTGTTTTCATGTTACTTTAAGGTCTGTCTCTGAGCCTCTAGTCACAGTCTCAGTCATTTCATATTCTTAAGAATCCTCCAGTTCCCAGCGTTTTTCGGTTTGCGACCCTTTAAGACAGAGGCACATCGACTGCTCTTCACTTCACAGGAAGTAAAATTATCCAGTAATTTGAAAGAAAAAAAGCAAAGATTCACAGAGAGCATGTTTCTTTTCTGCTTTACTATCCTTTCCACTGAGCTCACAACCCTTCTGATTTATCCTTCATCCCCATGTTGGGACTCATGACTTTGGAAAGTAGAAATAGAGCTGAACTGGACCATCAGTGTGCTGCTGATCAGGAGCAGAGAGTTGCTCAGTGAATCCCAGATGTGACACTAGGTGGCAGTTGGTTAACACGTCTGAGGAGTGGAACGTCTCCATCCTCCCTATGATGTTATTTTTAAACCACAAGGCTTTAATTCTAAAATCACATTCACATTCATACTTTCATACAGTTTAGAAAATATTTTTCATTTACTGTTTAAACTCTTTAAACTGTCACATACACTGCACCACGGGCAGTGGATCCATTTACAATCTTATTGTTTTATACATCATTCCTTCCTATTACTGATGCATTAACATGTAGGCAACAAAAAGTAACAAGAATCTGTCAAAAAAAATGCAATATTCCCTCAGACTGACGTCCTGCCTGTGCAACGAGGAGAGCGCCACCAATCTGTAACACAACATGCATCAAAGAAAAAGGCATCCTGGAGAAACAACAATAAGCATCAAGAATTTTATTACAAAAAGTTGAAGTGGAACAAAGGTAATAAATCAGGTAATAAATTCAAATGAACCACTGTGAGACCTCACAGTTTCTCTAACAGAGTGTGTACTGTGATCCTTTTTTTTTTTTACCAGTAACCCCTTAAACACCACTGGCTGTCAAACTCATGACATCAAATTTAGATAAATTGATTTTAAATTTGAGGGAAGACATTTCCAAAGACACCAAATATACCTGTCTGGGGAAATATGTATAATAATAATAATAAAATAATAAATGCAGGATATTTGTCATATGTCGGATAGACAGGTGGAATCTGGATGTGTAGGGCACAAGTTAGGAGATTTGAAGGCATTGAATGCTGGGACAGAATATTAGTTGTCATATATTTTTATTATCTGTCAGCAGATTGACATTAAATGTGTCTTTTAGTGGGCTGGTTGTAGTTTTTCTGTCCTCTGCAGTGCCTGGACTCCTAATGTAGGCCACAGCAGTCAGGATGATGGAGGGATGTGTGTTGGTCGTGGTGAAGCTCCTTCAGCCAGCACGCTAACACACTGCTGTTTAAAGCGACGAATAACAACAATTAGACGACTCCTGTGTTCGGCTTCACTGTGAGACACTGACACAGTCATTTTTCACCATGTCTTTACAGTATCAACACACGAGTGATGGAGCAGCTGCTTCACTTATGTAGTAGAGTGTCTACCAGCATCTCTGTGTGTGGACACTGTGTGTGTGTGTGCGTGCGTGTGTGTGCGTGCGTGCGTGTGTGTGTGTGTGGACTGCCAAAGGGAGTTTTATGATTTATGGACATGCTGACTGAGCTGTTACAACATGAAACTAAACCTGGACCTCACAGTCAGGAACAGTAAGTGGGTCTGAGGCTGGGGAAGGTGGGACCACTGGTTTGAGGATGACTTAGGTCACATGACCAACAACATTAGCCAAGCTAGCGCTAATATTGCCAAGTCCCACACCTTTCCAGGGTTATTGTTCAGGGCTCTGGATAACTAAAGTTTGTCCTTGGTCTTGGTGGGTACTGCACCGCTGTGGGGCACCTCACAGTGTCAAATACAGAAACGTGGTTCTGTTGCGCTGACTCTTCTTTCTCATTCCACAGTTACAGAGGGAATAACAGACTCATCAGCAGGATCGGACCACAGTCAGGGTGTAAGCTCCTCCACTCAGCCCATTGTTAACTGGTTCCAGCTCAGCACACTGCCTGTTCAAGGATCTCTGGAGCTGCTCATTAAGTATGTTGAAGGTGAACTATGACTTGGGGATAGGCAGTTATGAAAATTTCATCAATCTGGTGAATCGGGAGGGGGGAAGGTACCAGCTGCTCCTGTCAGAGGACACTTCTGGTGGACGAGCAGGGGGTAAGATCTGGCGGGGTGGGGTGAGATCTGAGATGAAAAGGAGGGGAAATGTGTGTGTTCTGGGATCTGTAACTTACACTGTAATAAACAGAGACTCTGGGTTTCTTTCATGCTCTCATTCCTGGTGGTTTTCATAAGAAACTGAAAACTGAGTAAATCATCGTCAAATGGTTGTAGTTGGTGTGTCAGTCTGGGCTCAGTCTGGTGTGATGCTGAACCCGTTTTGTGGGGTTTGACCGTGCATCAGAATAAAACGAAGCTCTGTTCATCTTTGAACACGAAGGACCATACATGCAAACCATCTGCTGATGAAGACCGTGGGAGGTGGTGAAAAGTTGTAGCTCCAGAAAACGTGTTAGCCGGTTTGTCTGGTGTTTTATGTTCGCTGAGGTCAATGAAGAATAAAATCAGTCCTTCAAAAGTCCCAGAGTGGCTGTTTTCACTCAAACAGAATGGCTACACAACAGAACATCACAGAGACCCAGAGTTACCCTTCCCAGCCTCTCCTCGCTCTCCAGGACCTCCCGTTCTTCCCTTGCTCCCCCATCCTCCCCTCCTGCAGAGCCACTGACTTCCAAAGCAGGAGGACATGTGACCTTCCGTGTCCGGGGCCGTGCTCTCCCTCCCGCCCCCACAGCAGCATCTCTGACAGACGTGTAAACAGATGCAGCCGTTGTTTGCTGTGACAGGTGATTATAGTTGGCATGGGTGCCAAGGCAATTAAACCCGAGGGTTGACAGCACCATTTGGTGGGCTGTTACTTCGACGCCAGCGTAATTGTAGCAGCACGTTTTCACCTGCTAGGCCGAGGCCTCTGAACATCATTAATGTGAGCAGGAACACGGCTGGCTGGAGCTGTTCAACGTAGAGGACCTGGCTTTGGCCTGTGTTGGTTTGATGAACAGTAATGAGATGGCTACTGAGGATGAGGGGAAAAGATTTACTTTATGATAATTAGCCTCGGTGAGCTGGATGGGGATGAGGGTCTGTATTTATCCAGAGAAGGTCTGAGCAGGTCCGCTGCTCTTCAGAGACACTGTCCCATTCAGGTGCACAGCTCAGAGCCGTCCACTTTGATCACAGTCATTTCCACTTGTCACTGACACATGCATGGAGACTTTCACCTCAGCTAAAATCCAGGTGAGATTTAAGACTCTTTTATCCTCTCCACACCTTTAACTTCCCCTCTACCTCACCCCTACAGATCAATCGGTGGTTGAAACCTCTTTATGATCATATATGTTCTTCCTGTGTTGGCTCATTTCAGCTCCATTGTCTCAACTGCAGACTCTGCAGAGGTTATTTCCACAGTCAGCTGACTGATGTAGTCACAGCTGGGAGAAGTTGAGATTACGTATCCATCAAAACAATCAGATTTCACCATGACAATGTCCCACCAGCGAAACCCAGATGGCTGTGGGGGAATGGCTAGCTCAGCTTAGCATAAAGACTGTAAACAGCTAACCTGACTCTGTCTGTGTGTATCTGTGTTTTCGGAGTCAGTGCTGAATCTGGTGAGGGAGGGGGCCAACCTTACAGAGCAGTTAGCCTGGGATCAGTGAATCGTGCCCAGTGAAGTGTAGCTCACTCTGACAGCTGGTCTGGAGGAACACATGACACCGTTTGTCAGTGGAGGGTGATGCACACTGTTTTTCTTTAATTATGATGCTGGGACTCGGTTGACCTCTGCTAACGACATTTAATCAGCAGAGACTTGACTAACGGACAGACTTTGATGAGGTTCAGACTCGACTGTCAGGACCATCCTATAAGAAAGCTCCTGTCAAAGTGTGTGACTGACCCAAAGCAGACGGGTCAATCTTCCCTTCCGCTGTGTTTTCTCTTTATTTAGCCGAGCGGGAGAACAGAACTACATCAAGGCTCATGGTCATAACTAGTGTCAAAATCTGGACTCAAACCTGTGGACCACACAGGAGAAGCTGTCTGCTTTCAGGGCTGCCGACATGGCTGACCTGAGATCTGTGTATGATGTCTTCCTTTCTAAATGAAATAACCAACCCTGAGATGAAATCATGAAATTGGGATTACATTGTATGTACAGTGTGTGTATATGTAAATGTGTTTGTATATATTTGCAGATACAGTATTTTGGGGGTTTTCATATCATTGTTAACTGAGTTTGCACATCTCAGTGTTTCCTGGAGACTCATCTAAAGTCTTTGTAAGTTTACTTTAGTCGACTGGAGCTGCTGAAGCTCGTCCTCGGGCTCTTCCACACTGAGAGGATTCATTTCTAATGTCTTTTGTGCTCTTAAATTTAGACCTTTGCTCCCTTATGCTGAGACACTCGGATCATTTTACTCCAGAGTGCGTCAGTGTGTCAGCGAGTGTCGTCTTCTCTGCCTATTGTTGTCCATTTAAAATAAAATAGCAGGGTCTTGGTGTTAATCTCAGCAGAGCAGCTCATTTGTCTGAAGGACCATGTGTTAATCAGACCAACTGAAGCAGTCCAACATATCTGATTATCTTTAGGAGTGAAAAGGTGACCGTCTGGCCCAGTAAGTGGAAGTTAAGTGAGATTTTAATAGTTAGAATCTAAAAGTGTCACAGATAAAGCTGATGACATAAACGGGTTGTGGCAGTCGATGTCTGGAAAAGAAAAACCTTTGGATCATGTGAGATAAATCATGTGAGATCACGCTGAGAGAGCACATTTTAATTCCTCCCAAGAAAACGGCAGACATTTTGTCATTTAAGTGATGGGGAAAACTATTTTGCTTTTCAAATTTGGGCATGAAGTCAGTGGGTTATTTTTTTGCTTTCTAACTTCTAAACTATAATCTTCTTTTAAGCACACAGTCAAACTCCTCAAAGAAACACTGCAGCTAAAACAGTGTTTAATCTCAGCCTCTCGGGGATCATGATGTTCTGTTTTAAAGGAGACGAGTGTCACTTCAGAAGAAAAAACTTCAAAATGGAGGTGATTAAACTTTGAAATCTTTAAAATGCTCCCTGCTGAATTGTCTTCTCTGTGGAAAAGGTTGGCAAAGTGCACAGTTTTATTCTGCATCCAACAATGAGGAGAGACAAGTGGTATTTATTTACTCTGCTGCTGCTGTCACCACGCCTCCACGTCCAACCTGTCACACAGCTTTTTAAACACTCGCTATCTGACAATTCACCACCACTCGTATGTGAGGTTTAAGGAAAAAAACTGAAAGATGTTGAAAGACAGAAAGACTGAGACAGACAAACACACATCTGTAATCACCTCTTCTGCTTTCCTGGTCAGAAACTTATCTCCAGAGATGCTTTAAACAGTCCAAAACTCTCTCTCCCTCTCCTGCCATGGATTTTAAAAAGTTGGTTTGGTTCTGTCTGTGCACAGAAAACCTCATTTGCAGGCTGTGAGTTTGAAACTGGAGCAATTTAAAGAGAGTCACTGAAAGACAGGACAACCCACAGCACAACCCCAAGAGACGACTGAGAGAGCTGAGTAACTGGGAATCATAATTGTCTGCACACCTACACACACACACACACACACACACTTGTTTTCTTTATCTCATGGAAACTGCGGTTTGTATGTTTATATCCTGTGTTGAGCAGTAACACAGGATTCATTTACAGTCACTATAATCCCAGAAACACAAAGGGAATTTTGAACTGTCAGAGGATCAGCGTGTCAGCAGGGTTCATCCTCTGAGGAACGTGAACGTCTGTACAAATCTCATCTTTATCCACTGAACACTTGCTGAAACTGTTCAGTTGCTGAAACAACACACACTCTGACACGTGTTGTTGTACATGTGCTGCATAATCTTTTTTTTTTTTTGAACATAAAACCTCATCAGCCTCATTTTCACTTTAATCAGTGAGACGTCAGAGGGAGGCATCACTCACCTCATTAGACGGTAAATATCCGAATCAAAGGGGTTGTATTTGTTTTCCTCCTCACTCAAACAAATCTTTTCTCCTCTGTCCTTTTGTCTTTTACTCGCCTTTGTGTTTCTTTGTCATTTCATTGCTTTGCTCTGGTGTAGTCACAGTATTTCAGCTCTGTGTGTATAATAAAGCATGCAGTATTACATTTAGATAAACATCTCTCATTTATTCAGTGCAGTTTGACAAAGCGCCTGCAGCCACGGTTTCTCTGCACTTCAGGGTTTATTCAGCTGTCCCTAATTATTTAGATCAATATCAGGGTTTCAGGATGGAGTCAGAAATATGTCACAGTCACTGGAGAAATTCTATAAGCATGTGTAAACTAGCACTTTATTATTTTTATAATTTATTATTCTTTATTGCATTACGTGTTTTTGGTGTTTTATTTGCTGATGTTGTGGCACAGCAGGCTAATTAAACAGGCTTGGGATTGAAATCAGAGTTGAATTTAAATTTAAAGGACGAGTGTGAAGGATTTTAACAAATAATGGTCCTTTAATACTGAAAATATCTTTTTAAAAATCTGAATCCTTTTGAACACATTAGTGTGTTGTGTGTTTACATAAACCACCTTCAGAAATTTTCTGATGACTCTGCAGTAGAAGGATGTATTTCAGGTGGTGATGAGAGTGAGTACAGGATGGTTGTGGCCAATTTTGTCACATGGAGCAAGATAAACCACCTGCAGCTCAGTGTGACGAAGACAAAGGAACTGGTGGTGAACTTGAGGAGGACCAAGGCTACAGTGACCCCTGTCAACATTCAAGCGGTCAATGTGGACATGGTGGAGGAGTACAGGTACCTAGGGGTATACCTAGATCACCAACTGGACTGGTCCAAAAACGTGGACAGTGTGTACAAAAGGGCCAGAGCCGTCTCTATTTTCTGAGACGGCTAAGGTCTTTTAACATCTGCCGGACGATGCTGAGGATGTTCTATGAGTCTGTGGTGGCCAGTGCCATCGTGTATGCTGTTGTCTGCTGTGGAAGCAGTCTGAAGATGAAGGACACTAACAGACTCAACAAGATCATCAGGCAGACAAGATCATGTTGTGGGAGAGGACCTGGACTCACTGAATACAGTGATGGAGAGGAGAATGTTGTCCAAAGTTAGGACAATATTGGACTCTCCTTCACACCCTCTCCACCATGTGCTGATCCATCACAGAAGCTCGTTCAGCAACAGACTCATTGTACCACACTGCACAACAGAGAGACACAGGAAGTCATTCCTGCCAGTAGCTATCTATAATTCAGAACTCTAAAAATCACAGACTCATGTATACTGTGTATACTTCATTATTGACCTCATGTACATATCTGAAAATATTAAGATGTCTTTATGTTTTCTATTTTTACATTATTTTGTATATTTTTATATTATTTGTATTATATTGTTCTGTTTGATATTGGAATATATGTATACTGTAAGGGGGTATTGCAATATTCTACTTTACTTTCACTATACTATACTTTCTATTTTTGTTTCACTTCATTAATCTTATTTATTTTAGAAACATTTTTCTCCTGTGAACACACTCAATGTGCAATTTTCTTCTTTTCTTCATTTTCAATTGGGAGTTTTTGCAAGTAACAAAAGAATTTCCCTACGGAGATTAATAAGGTTTTTTCTGATTCTGATTCTGATAACACTGTGAATCCCCTGAGTTTCAGCTGAGGTGGCTGTGGCTGTAGTTCTGGTGGTGGAGCATCAGATTCAGGACACAGAGCTGGTGATTTGATCCACGCATCAAACCTCAGACTGGTCCACGTGGCGTCCACCTGCAGCTGAAACAAGCTGTCTGTAAAAAGAAACTTGCTGCCATGTCCACAGTCTGATGAATGACTTCATCGTTAACACACTATCTGTCAGAATAACTTTAACAACAAACCTTAAATGACCAGAGTCCTGTGTTTAGATTCATCAACATGGTCCGCTGTCAGACATGAATGTGAACTGAATGTGAACATTAGAGTGAATTCACTCAGCCTCTCACTGTGTCTGTCTCCTGCTCGTGTCCCAGCAGCTATAAATACATCTGCTGCTAACACCAATCAGCCCGTATGCACGTGGACTGTAATTGCCCTGGAGTATCTCAGCACAAAACTTTCACACCCTCTCAACTTTAGCTCTCCTCCAAATTGCTGTTGACACCGTGGAGAAGCATCTAATATCAATCTGTAATGGCTTCTGATGACAAACTACATGGTTGGAAGACCATGTAATCTCGCCTCAATTAATTAAAGCACACAGGGCTTTCCAGCACATCGACTGCCGGCCACGCTGAGGCAGCTGCTGCTAAACGGCTCCACTCTCCTGCTGCGGTCGAGTGGAAAAGATTGAGCTCCTACGCTGAAGAAGGTGCTGAAGAGGCAGGCAGATGCTCTGCCTGTGTGTGTGTGCGTGTGTGTGTGTTCTGCAGCACTGAGTCCTCGGAAAACATCTGCACTTTCAGTGGGTTAATTACCTGCATCAGTTCTCCAGTCCATCAACACCAATTCAGTCACACACACACACACACACATACACACACAATAAAAACAGAAACAGTCAGAAAAAAGTCAGAAACACAGAATGTGATTCCCTGATGTTGATTTAAAGGGTCAGTTCACCTAAATCACACACCTCTCTTAATTCTAGACATTTGTGGTCATGCAGATTGTTTTGGTTTCACTTGTTCAGGTTTTTAGATTTCTACGGTGGCCCAGAGGAACTGCAACCACATACAGAAATACACTGCAAATACAGAGAGCAGTGTTTACAGTTGTCAGTATTTGTTTGCGTTTTTGTTGTGTTTTGGATGAATTGACCCTTTAATCATCCAATCATTGAGCGGTAGTGGCTTCACTCTCACAGCAGTAATCTGCTGTCTGACGTTCACACTGGTGATTATTCTGTCAGGACCAGCCTTGTTTGTTTCTGCGGGTCGACGTCATGTTTTGGAATAAAACTCCTCATTTCTCGCTTGTCCTCGTCTTCCCCTCCTAAACTCCTTAACTGTAGAGACAAACATCTTCATTTCTTGTTTTTTTTCTTTCTTAAATCCCGGCCCAGGTTTTCTCTTCCTAATTAAAATGCGAGGAGTCTGCAGCTTTACTGCAGCCTTGATAAGAGCTATCAGTTAGGAGTTACTTTGGCTATTGATTTGATTAAGAGGCTTATACATTGTTTAATGAGTTTTCCAGTCCAGTGCTCCCCGTCTAATCAGGCACACTGCCCCCCCCCCCCCCCCCCCCCCCCACCCCCCACCCCTCTCTCTCCTCCTGTCTGTCTCGGTGTCTCTTGTCCTGGTGCAGTTTCCGGCCAGTTTAAAAAGGCCAGTGTTCTTATTCTGTGATCTTTTGATTTTATCACTTTTGAACTGAGATCATATCATTGTTGAAGTGCATCGTATCCCACTGATGAATATAATTTGCATGTTGTTTCTGTCCTTCAGTTCTTATGATTTATTGCCCAGTGTCAGACAGACAAACGTATCTGAACAACACATTAATGGCTGTAAACATGAAAAATATGCAGCAGAGAAATACAAATAAAGCATATTTTGTGGGGTATAAATGTGATTTGAATTCAAAGACATGTCTCACCTCTCAGTTTTAATCCCTCTGCATTTTAATTGTAGCCTAAATGTCTTTAACCATTCAGGTGTCTTGTGAAAGGCTGATCAGTGTATACCCGTGGGTGAGAGCAGTGTGACCAGCAGGAGCAGATGTCATCCACACTGAATAAACCCACCTTACATCTCTAAGCCTCGTTAAAGATCTTTGTCAGATGATTTTTCCTGTAGGATTTTTTTCCCTGATGCTTGGTATTGTATTATATTGTATTGTACTGAACTGTCCTCGGTGCAGGCGGAGAAATGAAACCAGTTTAAAACAAATATTCTTCAACTGCTTTTCCACTTTTTGTGTTTTTCTTTTTCCGTCCACACTGAGCTTTGATTACATGAGACAATAACATGCATCCTTAGTATTTCCATGTTCTGTTTGCACTGAAATAACTAAACAGAAAGAAAATTCTTTACATTTCTTCTTTGTCATATTTAAATCAGCAAACAACAAAACTGCCTGTGAAAGCTACAGAATGGATGGCAGGATGAACCAATAAATTATAAAGAGTCCTTCAGCCCTCTGACGCTCTCGTGCGTGTAGGGCTTTAGTGTTGATCATTCAAACAAGCAGAGGAAATGATTTCACGCTGCAGGTTTGGTGAAAGGGGCCCGTGGTAAACACATCAACATAATCACCATAAATACAGAGTAATGCAAACAGCCGTGCTGTGTGATGGTGAGCGGGTTACAGACGATGGAAAGCTGCCGTCTTCATGTCGCTGTCAGACTCTGAGCCAGGCCTCTGTCGGTCGTGAGGCTGACGCCCGCAGACGTGTTCACGCTTATGGATCAATCCCTGCTCCGTTTTTCTTCTTCGCTGTAAAATGTGGAGACAGTTTCTGCACAGCTCCATGTTTGGCTGTGGAAAACAACAACCAGGCACTGACAAAGTTTATGTAGCGGGGGACCTGTGGGACATAAGCGTGACATAAGCGAGGACACAGGTGTGCTCTTCGTCCATTAAAGCTGTGTCTCGTCACGTGGCCTCTGGTCTGCTGGTTCAGTTGGCTGTTCTCAGATCAAAGCTTCACTGAGGCTCCTCCTGAGGATTTCTCTGACCTCCAGCTTCTCGTGCACAGAGGACGGTCACATGTTAATGGTCTGGGCAGAGTGATGCACCTGACTGTGATCTGCAAGTACAACAGTGCCCTGGGTCCTGGCGTCTACGGAGGAGATCCGCTCTGTCACAGACAGAATGTGAATCATGTGAAAAATATTCTCGTTAGAGCCATGGATATCTAATCTCATATATAACACAAGAGCCCCCCCTCCCATCCCTTTGGGTTGTGGCTCTAAGCAACTACGTTATGAAAATGGTCGTCGTGCGACCCCCAATCTCCTCCATGATTGACAATTATAGCTGCATAATTCTGCCGGTCGTCCCGTCCTTCTCCTCCGTCACTCTGCCAGCAGACAGATAAATATGTCATAAATGATGGCGGCGGGCTCCCGGGGCTCACTGGGGAGTAATCTTCTTCTGCCTCGCCAGGCCACTATTCATCATTAGACGGAGCCGCTCACAGCCTCTTTACCGGCAGCGATAGAGCGAGCCAGAGGAGGCAGCGGCTCAAACGGCGGAAACAAAGCCCTGCTCGCCACTGCCAATAACCCAGCATTGAAGATGAGATTGCCTGCCTCCCCAGCTTATTTTTTTTTTTTTCCAATGGAAAGATAACTGGATCCGATGTCGACAGCGTCTCTTTTTTTCTCCCTGACTTCCAAGCGGGGCCGGTGTCAGCCATTGTTAGCCTCTTGAGTTATTAGCAGCCTTCAGCTCCTGCGCTTCTCGCTGTCACTTTCGTTAGCCGCGGCTAGCTTGACAGTTGCAAAGTTAATTAGCACCGCTAATGGGAAGCCAGTGTTTGGCCGGATGTGATATTTGAGGTGTGTCGGGAGAGAAAACAAACAAATCAAGCATTTCATTAGCGGACTGTGACAGCTCCTCCTCCGCCGGTGCAGGCCTGTTGTCTGTTTCAGGCTGTAATGAACTTCTAACTGGCTCTTTCTTCTCTCTGCACAAGCTTGCTGCTGAATCTTTTCTCCCTCCACTTATTAACGCCAGTACAAATAAAATCACACTCTCCTCTGGATGTAACGACACACACATTAATAATTAATTGATGTAACGTGCTCGGAGCGGAGAGCCGGAGCCGATCTGAAGCCGGATAATGATCGATGGGGTGTGGAGGCTCAGCGCGGTGTGACCGTCCTCATTATATTTACTCCACCGCTGCTGTCAGTTACTGTCACTCGGGTGGTAATGAGAGCAGGGGAGGCCTCTAAATATTACCTGCCCATCGCGGGGGGGGAGTAATTAGACAGCTGAGGTGGTGACAGGAAGTGAGTGACGCCACAGCGGCGCGTTTCAGAGCCGCTACAGCAACAGACGAACATCAGCGTCGGTGCCTCCACGTCCTCTGTCTGCTGAGCTCGGATCAGGTGTTCGACCAAACGGCTAATAATGTTCAGTAAAGTTCCTCCTCATGCACCGTGTCCTCCCTCCATCACTGACACTGTCCTCCACTCCCAACAGGCCAGTCGCTCAACACAGTGCTGCAGACCTCATTTCAAGGTCTGGGGGCTGAGTTTGGACCGCTCTGTGATCCCAGGTCATGGATGATGGAGCAGCTCTGAAGACTCACGTTCCTACACGTTTGAATTATTTCATCTGTTTGTGTTTCTGTAGAATTTAAAGCAGCTGTCAATCTTTTGTTCTGATGATGGGGTTTCGCGTTGATCCATCTCTGGGTCACTGACACTGGGGAAAGTTCTTGTCTCTAGAACAACATCAGAACCTGGACTTTGTAAATCATACCTGGCTTTCACACGAGGCTCAGGTGACCCTGAAACGTGACTTGTTAGAGAAGCAGAAAGCTGAAGCGGTGCAGAACAGTTTTCATCATATTCTTAACTTTGTGAGTCAAAGTGTCATAAAACATTTGTCATGCTGACTGTGGCTCTGCTGACAGCGCCGGAGCTTAATGAGTAACTCTGGTCCTCCTCGTAGGATGGTGGGAGCTGGAGGTTCTGGTCTGAGCCCTGGTCATCAGAAAGCCTTTAAGCCTCATAATAACCAAATTTTATTTTCTAAATCCAAACCTCATCTATTCTGTCAGCCTCTGTGGACGTTTCTATTCCATGCTTAACATCCTCCTGCCATCTTCCTCAATTCACACTCTTTCTGTATAATTCCTTTATTTTTCCATTTCCTTGCATCTTGTCTCCCTAAATAGCAGCTCTCACCCACCTCCATCTATAAATCACAGCCTGAGATGCCCCTCTTTGTCAGGCAGCAGCCTCATCGCCTCTGCCTCGCTCTGATAACCGTCCTCATCTCAGGCTGAGGCTCGCAGATTTATGGAGCTTTGATAAGCAACAAGCTGGCCATTGCTCTCAGCCAAACAGACCGCTGCTCGCATTTATGCCTTTATGCTTATTGTGTTTGTGTGTTTTTTATTTCCCCCCGAGGCCTTCACGTGCTGCCAAAACGGGCAGGAAACACAGTCTGTGTCATTATTTTCTATTAGATAAAGAGAGAAATGGCCCACGACGGGCGTTTGGCTGTGACAGGCTCGTGAAGACACTTTATTGTGTGTGAGATATTTGTGTTGAGAGCTCCTGCTCTGGGATGGAGCTTCACACAGCCTCAGTTTCACACCCTGCTCACTGTTTATCCTCTGATTAATTAGCAGTCAGATGAATTTATCAGCAGAGAGGAGATGTGACAGGAGGACGCTCACACACATCAGTCACGTTACTTGAGTCGACGGATCACGTGCATTTACTCAGATACTGTAACGATAGTTTGATGCGTTTGTACATTTTCTGCTGCTTTCTACTTTAACTTCTCTACGTTTATGTGACAGTTGAATGTTTTTTTTCTTCAGCAGGACTTCAACCTGTAATGCAGCATTTTTAAATGCTTGTACTGACACTTTAACTCCACACGTGTCAATGTTACTGTCAGCAGACCAGTGCATCCGTCAGACCTTCAGCTCAGTTCACAGGCAGTGTATTTAACACCCAGTGTGTTAATAGCCATCAGTTATTGGAGTGCACAGAAATGGGCTGATGTGTGAACCTCTCAGTGGTGAGTCCTGACTGAGGCTGAGCGGAGACAGCAGCAGCTAATGTAGCATGAAGGCAGCGTATGGCACCACACGCCCAGCCTGTTATTTACATCTGAAAGATATATGTCGTGGTGGTCGGGGGCCTCCTTTCCACTTATTATCATGTCAGGCAGACTGACTGTGCTCCACTCTCATCGCTCCCTCACAGAGGTAATTCAGCCGTCGTTTGATTCATACCCTCATCGAGCCGGCAGCTTCGAGGCCAATGAGACAGAGTCACTTTTGAGCAGTTAAGCAGCAGATCTGAGCTCTGTTCACTCTACGCTACAAACGAAGGGAACACGATTAGTGAAATCACACTAATTATCATGAAAATGTGCTCCAGCGAAGGACCAGGGTGCCGTGTTTTACTCTAATTCTTCTGTCTGTGACAAAGCGGAACATTATGTCGGGCCTTCATTGGGGTCAGCCGGAGGCCACAGAACGTCTCTTACTGAGATCCCAGCTCCAGATAATATGCAAATACACTTGTTTGTAAAGTTCTTTCCTCTGGCGCTCGGCTGTATTTCATTTCTACTGGTCAAAGGAAAAGTTGTGGGGCTGGTTTGTTATCAGGACATCAGGAGTTTGTGCTGCTGTAGTTGTTCGACTGTTAGGATTTTATGGTTTAGATGGAACAACATGTAGAAAAATGGCTTAAGTGCCACTTTTATTCACACACACAGTGTGTTTACATGCACTTAAAGCCTCTTTTAGCTCCTTGTTTTGGTTGAGCTGTATATTTACTGTGTGGTTCAGAGTGACTGACATCCCCTCTGACTGTTCTAAGGTTTAACAGCGTGGTCCACGTTCAGTCATCCACTCGCTGGCAGATTTAACACTGAGCAGTGACAGCTGATTGAACCGATTGCGAAACATCAGAATAATCATTCAGATGGAAGGAATTAATTTTTTGGGCTGTCCAGTGGCAAAGAAAAAAAAAGAAAAAGACATTTTTGGGAACAAACACCCACAGCACAGCCTTCTTCTGATTTTATTTTTACACTAAGCCTCAGAAATCTTTTTGTTCTGTCTTTGCTCTCTGAGAATTGAAAGGGAAATTTCATTTCATCAGAGAGAAGTTTCATTCCTCCTCCGTGGAAATGAAGATTTTTCTGTTTCTTTTTCTCCTTCACTCCTTTAGCTCTCTGTCTTTTGAAATCACCTGGATGGGATCATGTGCTCGATTTTAAACTGTAAAATTACAAAGAAACTGACTGGAGTCTTGCATGTGAGATAAGGATGTGATATTTGATCTGCTATAGCTTTTCTTACCATTCACCAAGTAGCTTCTTGACTTTTCTCAAAAAAAGGTTCATTGTCAAAAGGTTTTTCAAAGCCTGAACCGAACAGCATCTTTCTGCAATTTATCCCAACATCACGAAGCTTGTTAAGTTTGTGACTAACACAGCAGTTCACACTTCTTTGCCTCTGGTTTATATCTGTGCTGTAATTACCAGGAATGCCTGAACATCCGCGCTTCAAAGCAACATCGGCGGATAAACATTTGTTTTCTCTCTGACAACAATTATTCATCAGATGCTAATTTCATTTGACAAGTTCCTCAAAGGGAGCAGGAATGAAGGGAACATATGTCAGCTGTTTCATTCCCTCTGTAAGCACATCGGGCTGTCAGTGAAATCTGAGCCGCCACTGATCAGCAGGAAATTGGCCTGTTTCTGTGTCTAGTGTCGGCCGGCGTGTTTTCACCAGAGCAGATGACGAGGACAAGAGGTCGGCGTGTTTGTGACAGAGCAGCCTGACACATCAAGGCCTTATTTACACTGAAACACACGGACACAGCGTCTTCATTAAAGCACAGCAGATATTTGTTGTGTAACTTACCGGAGGTTGGTTTATATATAAAACCGAGATTTCTGATGAGATTAAAACAAACAAAACACCAAGTGAAGAACACGAAAACTGACAAGAAAGACACTAAATCTTTCACAAGGAACAACGAGCCACCAGCCACCAGCTGACTGTGCTTCAATACAGCCTGTTTTAACAGGTGAACTGAGCCTGAGTCTGAGCCGGAGAGCTGCAGCCGGAGGCGCCATCGTATCAGATCTGTGCATCTTCCTCCATAAACGCTCACTGCACTGAATTTCTGCACAGAACAATCTGCACTAATCTTCTTAGTCACTCTGTCCCTTTATCTTCATTATCAGTGCAGAGAATCAGCCTGATGAAATGATAAATGGCTCAGCTGGAAAACATGAGAAGGTTCCTCTCTCTTACTATAGATCCATTGTCATAAAACTAATTTGATTTTTTACTGAATATTCATGAATAATGAGAATTTTTCACCTTTAAATGTGTTTTTAAACTGTTTTTAATCCTGTTATTTAACATCCATTTGACCATTCATCACTTTGAGGGTCAAACATTTTGCTTTTAAATGAACATCAAACAGACATATGTTGAAAATGTCTGGTGGAATTTAAAGAAACAGTTTGATTTTCAGATCATCAGATTTTTTTAAAACTCCTAAATATAAATATCCAGCGGGCTGTGACCTACATGCTCCTGTTCACAGGAGATAAATATATAAACTCATATTTACTGATAAATTATCATTTATATTTTAAAGACAAAATAGATAATTTTACAAATCACAGAGTTTATGATGAAATGAAGTGCGACTCTGACAAACCGGAAGACGAAGGTTTCCTGAGGACATGTACTGACCTTCAGGGTTAAAGCAGCAAATAGGACGTGACCTAAAGCTAGTGACGCTGCAGAACACAGCAGACGGAGCTACAGACTCAACTGCTGAGGAAAACAGGCTCTCAGATGACCAGCCTCTCCTGGTGTCTCTTCTCATTTATTCATGCAGCTTGTGAGAAGCAGTGTGAGACTGTGGGGCTGTGGATGAGAGGCCAGGGCCATGAAATATTCACCCCGAAAACGGTGCAGTGTGAAGATCCTTCGGTGGGACATGTTTGAGGTTTGGTGTCCAGGTCCTGAATAACATCACTGGATAACATCACATTCACAAACAATGAAGACAAAAACAAGCCAAGCAATAAGAGAATAAAGACATAAAGAGGAGACAAGACAGAAAGATACAGTCAGATAGTGATGAGGACGTCAGGGGGAAGTGGACTCAGGGTTCGTTCAAATGAAGAGAAACACTTCAAAACAACAAACTAAAGAACTACTCTCACTTTTCTCCTTTGTTTTAAGAAAATAAGGACAAATTCACTGAGGGACAGCCTTTCAACAGAAGACATGAAGAAGACACAACATTCACACCTGCACTGTGGAAGGGACAGCACTCAGCAACAAAGTCCAACTGGAGCATAAATATGAATTTAACAGATGGGCACAGAACTGTGTTCAGCGCAGCCTGGACTCTGAGCGTGGAGCCGAAAACTGCATTAGACATGGAGGTTTTCAGGATCTCATGGCAGATTTCTGCTTTTGTCTCGTCTGAGAGAAGCTCAGTGACAGGGTAACACACACACACACACACACACACACACACACACCCTTTAACCTTTAACAGGTGACTAATATATTTGTTTACTTCACACTTTGACTCTCTGAGACTGAAATTAAACTCGGGACATTTGAATCATCAGTTTAAAAAGTGAAGCTGTGTGTATCCTGCTGGTGCTTTGAATACAGCAGCACTGCACATTAGCATATTGTGTCCTGTGTTCAGCAGGAACAGCATATGGTGACTGAAGGGACGAGTGAGGACGGGAACAACAACAAGAATCTCAGCACGTGTAAAGTCAGATGAAAGTGATGAACATAGGATTCTCTCTTTTTTTTTTTTTTTACCTGCTTGTATCATAATAAGAAAAAGCTGATTTAATTTAGCACCTGATGAAGATCAACTTGAAATTTGTGAGTTAATCTGAGAAATAATGCAACAAACTGCTGAACAAAGAGTTGTCTTTGTTTTTGTCAGTTATTCTGCCGTCAAGGCAAAAAGCTCTGATCAGGTGAATTTGGTCATTTCATGCTCTGTGGAGGCTGTGCAGCTGCAGTCAGAGTCATGACGTGTCCCCTGAAGTTTTTCCAGGCATCACAAAATGAGTGATCTGAAATTTGGTGGCACATTGTTCACTGTGATGGATTCTACAATTTGATTTACAGAAATCAGTTTACAGAGTATGTGCTTCAGAAAATGCATCCATTAAAAAAAAATTATAAAAAGTTGGATGGATGGATCTATGGATGAATGGAAACAGAGGAGTAGATCTTTTACCACGTCAGCTGAACCTGGCAGCTCTGCCGTGTTTTCCAGCAAACTTTGGTGAACTGAGCGACTCGGTCGAGCATGTGATTACAGATCAGCATCAGGGCAGCCGGGCCAACACTCTGTTGATAAATATCCCCATCCAATTACAAGATGTAATAATTTTGCACTCAAGTCTGTAATGAGGTCTAATGCTGGCCCTGTACGATAATTCCCCCGCCGGATGCCGGCTTGATCAGATGTTGAGCTTTGTAATTGGACTGGCAGAAAATCATTATTTGGTGTTCAAATAGAAAATGAGGTTGGTGGGAAGTCAATTTGGGCCGGCTCTGTGAAGCATAGGCAAGAATTTAATGATTTAATTACAGTTGTAAGCTCCTTGGATAAGACTTCAGTGGAGCCCAGACTTTGGCCAGGCTGGCATACTGGCAGGGTGTGGGGGGCTGAACTAACCCAGCTCTTGACATCAGTTTAGGAAAAACACAGAGGTCTGACTCCTGTGTGAGGAGGTGAAATTCATCTCAGAACACAGAGATTTCACCTCACTCTCTTTATGATTGGCTAAGGGATCTGAGCCGTTCTAGAAATGAAATCGAAGGTAGAAATGATGATGATGATGATGATGATGATGATGATGATGATGAAGTCATCACCTGGAGAGAACAAAGTTTCAGTAAAACCTGGATTTCAGCTGCTCTGATGCAGCACCACCTTCATCCACTCATCAGGTGTCTGAGGAAGGTGCTATACTATTCACACTCTATACTTTACTGTTTTATTTTTGATTTTATTTATGTTCAGTTGTAGCATCTTTTTGAACTTGAGTTTTTATTTCAGTTTCATACATAACATACATACAGCATCATATTCATCATGTTATCTGCTGTTTTCTCACTTTCCATACAAGGTCGTACTAATATGGACATGGTAGTAGGTGGAACACATCAAAAGGCATAGAAACTATAGTACCAGAGAAAATAAAATAAAATAACACACAAAAAAAGGATCAGATTAATAATATGTATTTGATTTGTATGCAGGGGTTCCTCATTGTGATAGTATACCCATGGCAGGGATCCACCTTTTAATGAAAATGTCTTTTTGAAGTCTCAGGGAGTACGTTATCTGTTCCATCTGATATATATCCTTTATTTTCTCAAGCCACATATTGTCTGTGATGCATATATTTTTGTATATGGGGTTTGGACTGTTTGTGTGCTTGTGCTTTGGTGTTTTTTCCCTCTGCCTCCTGTGGGAGGTTCCTACCTTTTTGAGTGGAGAGGCGTGTTTTCCTGCTGACTGGAGGTTGACCCACCTGCACCTCATTTCCTGTCATCACTCCTTTTAAGCCGGAGCAGGGCTTCACTTCAACGCTGGATTGTCCTACCTTCAGTGGTAACTCTCTCTCTTTTTTGCCTCTTCCTTCGATGCCTTTTGGTAATAGACCCAGTGGAGCCACTGTTGGATCCAATGTAATGTCTCTACCAAACACATCTTTCCAGAATTTTTCCAGTTTTGGGCATCACCAAAATATGTGGATCTGATTGCCACTGTGTGGGCCACAATTTCTCCAGCATTTATTTGAGTGTATTGAGCCAAATTTAGCCAGGTCTGGTATCTGAGAACTGAGAGCCAAGTATCCAGTGATATTTCAGTTTCCCATCTCTCTTTTATTTGTATTGTATTATTCACATTCATGCCAAGAAATATTTGGTAACAATAGCTTATTTATTTCTTACCCCAATCCCATCCCTTTGTTTGTACTTTAATCAAGAATTCTTCAATTGTAGTAGGCATAACAACTTTGGTCCATTTCTTATGTTTTAATAAGAAATACCTGAACTGTAAGTAATGTTTGGTAGCTTAAAACTCCAGTAGCTGTGCAAATGATTTAAAGTTGCCAGCATCATGGAGTTGATGCAAGTTGGCGAGTCTGTATTTTGACCATTTTCAGAACCATTTTCTGTGGTCAATCTCTGAATTCTTGCACACGTATATTGCTTTAGTTAAACATCTGTTGTGCACGGGTCCCTCGGGATTTAACACTGCACTCTAATCGCTCTATCTCTGGTCCGCTAGCTTAGCTGTTAGCAATGGCTTCTCTTTCTCCTGCTGTCTCTCCTCTCTCTTGCAAGGTGTGTGAGATGTTTAGTTACTCCTCTGCCTCCTTTAGCGATAATGGTATGTGTAATAAATGTAGCATTCTTGTAGCATTGGAGGCGAGGCTGAGGGAACTAGAGGCTCGGCTCCGCACCATAGATAGTTGAGACCAGGAGGCAGAGTTGCAGTCCTACACGCTTCTCTGCAGTTTCTCTAGGGCTGTCACCCTCCCATGATCCTTACCATTCCTACCATTTCAACAGTTTCCTTTATCCTATAGTGACTGCGTCTGCTCCCCGTCAACAAAAAGTGTATAAACCAAAAAATGCAAGAGGTGTTATTCATAAAAACCTCAAAAAAATTAATACTACAAAAGTATCTGAACCTAAAAACACCACAATTAGATCTGGGCTATTAAACATTAGATCTCTCTTGTCTAAATCTCTGTTAGTAAATGATTTGATAATGGATCAGCAGATTGATTTATTCTGTCTTACTGAGACCTGGCTGCAGGAGGAAGAGTATGTCAGTCTAAATGAGTCAACCCCCGCTAGTCATATTAATGATCGCATTCCTCAGGGCACAGGCCGAGGAGGAGGAGTGGCAGCAATCTACCACTCAA
Source organism: Toxotes jaculatrix (assembly GCF_017976425.1). Taxonomy (NCBI): domain Eukaryota; kingdom Metazoa; phylum Chordata; class Actinopteri; family Toxotidae; genus Toxotes; species Toxotes jaculatrix. Next base: position 29,132,021 of record NC_054398.1, read on the forward strand.
GTTTATTAATTAATCCTAGACCTAAGCCTAGTTATAGCACATTTGAAAGCCTTATCCTCAGCCTCTCACATCCAAATTGGAAGACAGAAAAACCAGTCCTATTTGCTGTGGTGTATCGTCCACCTGCTGCTTACTCAGAGCTGAATTTTTATCTGATTTTGTGCTTAGTACGGACAAAGCAATTATAGAGGGTGACTTTAATATTCATGTCGATACCCACAATGACAGCCTTAAGACTGCATTCTATTCAGTATTAGACTCAATTGGCTTTTTACAAAATGTTAACAAACCACTCACTGTTTCAATCACACCCTTGATCTTGTACTGACCTATGGCATAGAAGCTGAATATTTGACAGTATTCCCTCAGAACCCTGTTTTATCCGATCATTCTTTAGTAACATTTGAATTTACAATAATGAACTGCACAGCATCCGGGAAAAAATTAACTACTGTAGATTTCTGTCTGATAATGCCGTTATCAAATATAAGGAAGCTATTCCATCTTTATTATCTCCGTTGCCATGTGCCAGTTTTACAAAGGGCAATGGCCTAAACTTTACTCCAGCAGATATAGACTATCTAGTTGATAGTACTGCTGCTTCATTACATTCAACCCTTGACTCTGTTGCCTCTCTGAAAAAGAAGGTCATTAATCAGAGGAAGCTAGCTCCATGGTATGATTCACAAATACATACTTTAAAGCAGATATCACAAAAGCTGGAAAGGAAGTGGTTATCCACTAATTTAGAGGAATTCTGCCTAGCCTGGAAAGACAGCTTCATAACGTATAAAAAAGCCCTTTGTAAGGCAAGAACTGCCTATTATTCATCATTAATAGAGGAAAACAAGAACAACCCTAGGTTTCTTTTCGGCACTGTAGCCAGGTGAACAGCACTGGTGAAATTTACCAACGACCTTCTCATAGCATCAGACAATGGACTCGTCTCTATACTTGTCCTGCTAGATCTTAGTGCTGCATTTGACACTATTGATCATAGTATCCTATTGGAAAGATTGGAACATGTTATTGTGATTAAAGGAACAGCACTAGGCTGGTTTAAATCATATCTATCAGATAGATACCAGTTTGTTCATGTTAATGATTCCTCCATTTATACCAGAGTTAGTCATGGAGTTCCACAGGGTTCTGTGCTTGGACCAATATTGTTCACCTTATACATGCTTTCCCCTAGGCAATATTATCAGGATGCATGGAATAAATTTCCATTGCTATGCGGATAACACCCAGCTATATTTATCTATGAAGCCAGATGAAACAGATCAGTTAACCATACTTCAGGCATGTTTTAAAGACATAAAGGCCTGGATGACCTGTAACTTTCTTCTTCTGAATTCAGACAAAACTGAGGTTATTTTGTTTGGTCCCAAACACCTCAGAAACAGTTTATCTAATCATATAGTTACTCTGGATGGCATTAATTTAGCCTCCAGTACGACTGTGAGAAACCTTGGAGTTATTTTTGATCAGGATTTGTCCTTTAACTTGCATATTAAACAAGTTTCTAGGACCGCCTTCTTTCACCTGTGCAATATCAGAAAGATTAGGAACATTCTGTCGCAGAGTGATGCTGAAAAACTAGTCCATGCTTTTGTTACTTCTAGGCTGGACTACTGTAATTCCCTATTATCAGGATGTCCAGTTAACTCTCTAAAAAGCATCCAGCTGATCCAAAATGCTGCAGCGAGAGTACTGACTGGAATTAGCAAGAGAGATCACATTACTCCTGTACTAACTTCTCTTCATTGGCTTCCTGTAAAATCCAGAATTGATTTTAAAATCCTTCTCCTTACATATAAGGCCCTCAATGGCCAGGCTCCTTCATATCTCAAAGAGCTGATAGTACCATATCATCCCAACAGATTGCTTCGTTCCCAGAATGCAGGTTTGCTTATGGTTCCCAAAATCTCTAAAAGTAGAATGGGAGGCCGAGCCTTTAGCTATCAGGCCCCTCTCCTGTGGAACCAACTGCCAGTTTGGGTTCAGGAAGCAGACACCCTCTCTAATTTTAAAATTAAGCTTAAAACCTTTTTGTTTGACAAAGCTTATAATTAGTTGTAGCTACAGTCCTTGTTATTATGACTAAACATATAGTTAGTCAAAATTATCTCTATAGACACTGTTACAGTTAAGGATAAAGCCCTAAGTAGGGCTGGCTCAGGCAACTGAATCATCCCTTAGTTATGCTGCAATAGGCCTAGGCTGCTGGGGGACATCCCATGATCTTCTGTGCACTTCTTCTTTTCTCTCTTTCTCTCCTCAGACCCACTCTCACATTTAATAGCCTTTATTACATGTCATTAACTCTGTGTCCTCTCTGTCCCGTAGCCCTGTGCTTGTTTCTCTCTGGTCTCTCTTTCTCTGTACCTTTCTGCAGGTATCTCTGGCTCCAGAGCTGCATGTTATCTGTCTGTGGTCCTGGCTCCACCCACCTGCTGCTTAATGTTCCATTCTGCTACAGATAAATATTGGATTAATATTCTTTGCAAACTGTAATGTAAATAATTACCAATCATGACAGCTTTTTGCTTCTGTGCTATGTTTCCTATCATAACTGTAATCTGCTGAGCACACATTAACTGTACTAACTGTTCACTAACTGTAATCTAAATGCTGGCCCTCTAACATTGTCCATTGCCAACCCTGTTTGTATTATGCTGCATGTCCTTCTCCTCCTCTCTTCCATTCCTAGCTGTCCTATCTTCCTCCTTTTCCTCCTTTCACCCAGCCCGGCCATCGGCAGTAGGGTCCCCCATCTGAGCCAGGTTCTGCTCAAGGTTTCTTCCTGTTAAAAGGGAGTTTTTCCTTGCCACTGTCGCCTTAAGTGCTTGCCTAGCACTTTGAGACAATTTTGATTGTGGAAGGCGCTATATAAATAAAATTGAATTGAATTGAATTGAACCCTGCAGCTGTTTTAGATGGCACAAACTCACCTATAAATCCAATATTTGTGAGTGGTGAAATTGTTTTCGGCAGGTCAAATGTTAATTGTAGCACCTTTTTAAATAAAAGTCCAAACAATAATTTGGATATACAGCCTGACAGGAGAAACCCAGGGCTGTGATTTTAGCCTGTAACTTTGATCACACTGAAGGTCATAACTGAAGGGAGTCAGACCAGCATCACCTCAGATCTGAGCTGAACTGTGGACACTCAACAGTCAGAGAGACTTTAGAAGAAAAGTGAACGGACGTGGAAATTATGCCCCTGAATGAAGCTGCTGCTCACAGTGATTGACAGATTCAGACTGTCAGAGTCTCCTCTGCCGGCTCTCGGATCAGACAGGCCTGAGATCTGGATGCTTCCTGCATGTAGACCGCTTGGATTTCAGCATCATTATTCCTCCGTTTATTCAGCCAGACGAAGGTTTTCACTCTGCATGAAAACGGTGAATAGTCAATGTTCCTGTCAACGTACAGTAAGGTTGGGCCTCCTCTCGGTCACCTGCCCACGGCAGCTGCTTGCTTCTGCTTACATAAATAATACCAACCCCTGCTTCCATTTACATACAGACGGCAGATTTTATGCATTAATCATCCCAACAACAGAAAGCAAACGGCCGTATCTAGCTCGTGAAATAAATCAGGAGGCATTTGAGCATTAACCAGATAGGCTGAGCTGAGCATAATGGAGCCCTGATTACTTTCCTATTGAGGGTATGAGCGCTTTCATTTGTGCCTGTCATCTCTCATAAACGTTTACTGCACTTTGGAGGTTTCTGTGTTCGTCTGGGACCGTGGGTGTATTAAGGAGCCACCAGAGGCCGAGCTGCGACGCTAACAGTCGCTCAGTGATGGCAGCCAACTGTTTGGTGTGAGCACAGGGAGGGAGATCTGACCGCCTGTTATCCGAGCTTCAGAAGCTTCGGCGCCAGACCTGGACCGAGGCTGGCACAGAGAAGCCTGCCGGGCAAAAAACACTCTGAATCTATTATTGGGGGGGGCAATAAAATCCACACCACACTACCACATTCAAATGAAACACAAAGACTACAGACAAACAACAACACACAATGTAAAGCGTGTGACAACACAAGTGAGTCGACACATCAGCTCCTTCAGGAAGGAGGACTCACTGCAGGACCATGGATCAGACTGACTCCCGGGTTTCGGACTGACCGCAGTACACAGGCCGTACAGAGGATGCTGCACTAGTTAAATAACCATTTATTCATCATGAGGATCTTACACCCTGAACACCCTGGAACTGTTGAAAATAAAGCTGTCTGTTATGTTCTTAAAGTCTGATCCTCTGACAGCATGCTATGACTCTTCCCTGGTTTTCTGAGCCCTGACTTCCTCCCACCGCAGCAGCTGAGAGCGTCATAGTGCGCACTAATGGTGTCCAGGCCCGGTCGTCCTCTTTAATCAGCGCTGTCTGTCAGGACGCTGCCTGCGGCTCATTTAGAGCCTCACTCCTGGCTCTCTGCAGGCCTGCTGGGCAAACCTTTACAAAAGAAAACACATCGCTCCATGACTGCAGCAGACTACAGCAGCCAGCGTGGCTGACTGACACACTGTCTGACACGCTGACTGTCAGTCAGTCTTCTGTGAAGAATTTGGGAGTTTGCAGAGTCGAGCTCAGAGATGGAGCTGGAGACTGTCACAGACAATAACTGGGTGTTAGCAGCTGCAGAGAGAGGAATAACTGAGACGGACATCAGGCTGACAGATGCGTCATCAGACGCACCGATCGCTGATCGGCTCCAGTTAAAGCTGCTCTAATCAATGTTTTACTGATCAGGTGTAGTGTGAGAGGTGAGAATCATCAGCAGCTCATTATTTCCAGCAGCTGCAGCAGATGTTTCATCAGACAAGCTCTGATGAACTCACTCCCAGAGCTACCCGACCATCAGACCAGCACTTCTGATGGAGTGCCCCCTTTAAAGTCGCCCTCTTCTTCCACTCACTGAGCTGCACCAGGCTGGGATGGGCTCCTCTCAGCCCCCTGCAGACCACAGGGGAGACACCCAGAGTGAGAGCAGCAGTTGTAGTGGGGGCTGGGGGATGAGTTGGATCAGTATGTGCTGTTAATTTTCCCACCTGTGATGAAGTGAATTGTAGAGCTGTCTCTCTAAACCTACATCTGCACAATGAATCTGAACTTTAAAACACTGTTTATAGTTAAAACTGAGCAGAGAGCTCTGTCCACAGTAAGACACCTCTGTCCACAGTAAGACACCTGGACAATCTCATCTTCTTCTTCCTCTGAGACAGACTGACAGCAGATTTTGTCAGGACATTGTCCAATAAAATCAACACGAATCAGGTTCACAACAGCTGTGTGTTTGTCATGTCAGCATTTTAAATGAGTAATCACAGAAAAGACAAAGGAAAGTTACTCTCTGCTGCCACAGTCTGTTCCTCGGCTGAGAGTTAAACCTGAGTTCAGCCTCCTGCTCTGTCGTCACATCACGGTGTTTTAATGCAGTCCTGGTCTCAGAAACACTGATTTAATCCCATAAACACTTCCTGTTACCCAGCAGTCCTCCCCAAACTGCTGCTACATTTAAACTGAAGGATCTCAGAGAACATCAGAGGACTAAAGGTCATCTTCTTAACTTTACTGTCACACAGCTCTGACTTTCACTGGGCAGGTACAGCGTCGTTTAGGAAACGCTCCGTTTTCCACAAACACACTGAAACACTGATCTCCACTTTAAGATTTACACACTGAAACACACTTAAACACTGAGGCACGTAACACACTCTGGAGGCCATTTTGGAAAAGCTGTTTTGTGAAGAAAAACTCCGTTTCAGTTTGGACAGAATCTGAAACAGAGGAAACACGACGTGTCTACAAATTGAACATAATGTGGACGGATCCTAAGGAAGCCTGTCTCCCACTCCGTTGGATGAGACTCCCAAATCTCTCCCTCTGGAAAGAAGCGTGTTTACGGAGTGAAACAGCTCATTGTCTCTGTGTGGACAAAATTGCATCATGATCTAAAGTTACAGAAAATCTGCCTGCTGATTCTCACTGCTGCTCATTTTCTCCCCTAACCTAAAAACTCTGGGCTTTTTTGGTGAGTTCAGAAACACAAACCATCAAAAGGCTCAAGTGGAATCATTAAAAACTCCAGAGGAAGCTTGAGTGTGAACATGTGAGAAATGTGAAAGTGTTTCAGATGTGACCTCACATGGACACATGTACTCACTGCCAACAATGGAGTCATTCTGTGGCTGCAGGCGGTGACACATCAGAGGCTGCTGGATTGCCTGCATTGTGTAAACCTTTGATGTGGCTTTTCAGCTCTTTAGGCCTTGTTTCCCATTGACTGGCAGTCATGGAGCCATTTTGGGCCGAACAATGACCCAGCGATGAGTTAATGGCTGTGTTTCCATTCTCAGGCTTTAAGTCATCAACGGAGCGCCGACACGTCCTCGCTGCCCGGCCTCTTTACGAGAGAGGTGCCCCTTTGTGAGAGGTGACAGCTGTGGGAAAACATCGGGGTCAGAGTTCACCAGGGCCAAGCAGAGGTTCAGAGGTCATTTCATTGTTGTCTCATTGAAGAGGAGGGAGCTGAAGAGTCCGCAGACATCGCTCACCCCCCCTGCCCTTCCCAGAGCCCACTTGGCTTCTGAACAGGGGCAGTTTTTATGTGTTCTGTTGCTAAATAGCTGCTGATTAGCTGAGGTGGTGGAATGAATGGCCACAGGGCTGGAAATGCTGCTTCTTGTTAGGAAATGGGCTTGTAAATACAGATGGGTGCTGCTGCAGCTGCTCACTGAGTCACTGGTAATGAATCTTATCAAGGAGGTCGTGACTGAGCCTGACACTCTGCTGTGGACATGACGGCTCAGTGCAAGAAGACAGCTTGTCTTCTTATATCCACCAATAACAACTTTTTAAATTTTAAATTTCTAGCTTTTTCAACGAGTGGAGTTAAACGTGGTCCTGCTGATGCAGATGTCGTCCGGCTCACTGAACCACAGTTTCAGGATTTTGGATTTCAGGATTCAGTCACAGTTTCAGGATTCTGGATTTTGAAACGAAGAAGAAAGTTGTTTTCAGAGTCTGTGCTTTTTGTTGAATGTAGAACACAGAACATGACCACAAACTGCTGTCTGTTCCTTCCCTGGCTCACGTGCAGCCTTTTGCACCTTGTACATAACAAACAGGCTTCCCAGGCTTTCCCTGGAGTGAATACAGTGTTGAAGCCGCAGTGAAGAAGAGAACAGCACTGCAGTATTTGTTGTGCTGTTGCTGTGGAAAAAACAGGTTTGAAAACGTGTTTCTTGCACTGAACAGAAGATGAACATGACATTAAGAAAATACCTTTGAACATTCAAACTGCCACCGAATAACAAGTAAAAAAAAAATTAAAGTCTCTGTTTCCTCCCAAACCCTGTCTCAGAGAAAAGACGCTTATACAACTGAAATGCAACAGCAAATACGTCCAATAAGAACCCAGGTCTGCTGCACAGGATGAATCAGGATGATGGACAGATGGGACTACAGAACGTTTTCTCACCTCCTGCTCTGACCAGTACTCAGAGTGCTGCAGGTGATTCAGCTACTCAAATGGGACAGTTTGTCAGAAGGTGGACAGATTTAGGTTGTAAAACAAAGCTCATAGCAGAAGATATCACTCAAAGCATGATGGGAATTGTTGTTCCAAGACGTAGGGCATGAACACTTCCTAAATAAAAGTGAGGCAAAGAATAATGATATGATTAATATTGATTGTGCAGAAATAAAAGTTCCTTAGCCTCAAAATGTCTCATCATCACGTTTTATTTTCCTGTAACGCTGATATTCTCCTCTGTCCGTTCACATCGTCAATGTGTGGTGAAGATGAAACCTGAATGCTCTGGATCTCTTTCTACAGCTGATGCATATGATTTTCCACTTAGCCGTGTGTACTGGATGTTCCCATTAACTCCCATTGTTGTGTATGTTCAATGGCCTTTAGTCACACATGTACTACACCACAGTCTGTGATAGCTGCAGTGCTTTGCTAATTTCCACATTAAGTGAAGTGAGCGTTTGTTATTAGTGCGGAGAGTGTCCTCCCTCCAGTCCACTCATTTCCTGCTTATCATTTACACAAACGGTGCTGGTCCGCCTTATTAAGGCAGATAATGAGCTTCATGCTCTAAGTCAGCCAATGGAGTGGAAGTTAATGAAGACATTTATGAGAGTGTGAAAGAGAGAGGGAGGGGGAAACATGTCTCATCTCACATTTACGGCTGATTCCTAATGGACACCACGATGAGACTCACATCAAACAGCTTTAAAAAAAATCCTCTCAGGTAAAAGTTCCAATGTCAGGACGCCACAAAACACATTCAAATAAAACAGCAACTATTAAATGATCTGCTTTACAGTTGACACGGGTCGTACACAAACTGAAAATACTGTAATGTAGGTCTGATAACTTTGAATCACAGGAATGAAACTAACAGAAGTCTGATTCACCACTTTGCTTTTGACAGTGTGGTGATTTGGTGACACAAACAACCATTACTCTCTGAACTCTGAATGATTAATTATTTTTGTTCCTGTGACGAGTGTCAGAGGCTGAATGAATTCCACCAGCTGCAGATGAGCATGTTTCATTAGAGAGGTGGATCCCAGCAGGAGTGTAAAGCTCATATTTGGAGATCCAACACATCATGAGAAGAGGACTGAGGCACTGTCCCAAACTCCAGGTTGAGCTGACCCTGACTGCGAGAACGAGACAACAGCAAAGACGGCAGAGTGTAACGCTGAGTCCGTCTTCCTCGAGAAAACCTCTCCCCTGAAAACACATGAGCAGTGCCAGGTTACACCTAGAGCTGTGTCGATAAAATCAATTTTGTAAAGATCGATCGTGTACGAACTTGTGTAATCGAATTCATGCATGCGCGCGTGGTGTGAAGCTACCAAACAATGAACATGGCGTCAGACAGTACGCAGTGCTTACTGTCCGACGTAATTTAGTAATGCCCAAGTTTGCACTTTTTTATTTTCAACGTTAACTAAGCATTGCTCACTGTCCCACGATGTTCATTGTTTGGTAGCTTCACACCACGTGCGCATGCGTGAATTCGATGACGCGAATTCGTACATGAGCATGTACGAATCAATCCTTACAAAATAAAATGAGAATAGGAGAATCGATTTTATCGACACAGCTCTAGTTACACCCACAGGTAACTCAACTGACACCAGATCAGGAAGCATTTATAGCTGAAAATCTTACAAGATCTTATGAAGTCAATAAAATTCATCCACCTTGAGCAGGTGGCTTTATGGAAGAACATCACAGTTTCTGTGATCAGAAGATTTTAACAGAAACACTGCTCAGATCACATGACAGCTGCTGGCTGGCTCACAGCAACACAAAGAGCACAAGTGTCTTCCTCATCCTGCTTGTGTTTTAGGGCGTTTTTGGAATGAGAACCTGAAGAACCTGAGCCGCAAACCATAAATCACACAAACAGGTTCCTCTCTCACCTGAATGACAGTCTGGTCTGTTGAAGATGTCGCTGCAGCCACTCCAGTAGTGCTGAGCTGTCCTCCCGTGATAATCTCTAATGCTGGTTTTAGCATCTAACAACAAGAAGAGAAAAAGTTAGAGACACGTTTCCTCCTCTGCTGGTTGTATCTACAGGGACGAGTTTTCATATGTTGCTGATGCTACAATGTCCTGAAACAACTGAAGCATAAAGTCTAAAAAACACAAAAGTAAAATGTTCAAGGATCAAAAGTAAAAATATTCATAATGACTCCATTCAGTGTGCCATATTTCTCATCTCTGTTACTGGAATATTATTACTGATGCTAAGTCATGCAGGTCATTTTAACAACATACAAACTCATCATGTGTAAAAATGAATCTGAAAAGTAACGAACAGTCATATAAATGCAGTGGAGTAGAAGCACATCAGCAGATAAAGTACCTGGAAACTCTACAGTACAGAATTTTTGACCCCTGCAGATCACAGTCCTCAGGAACTCAAAGAAATATGCAGAGTTCTGGTCCAAACTCAGACACGTTAAAACAGGACACTGAATGAAAGCTTGCGTTGTAAAACCTCTCAGGTCACTGTGTCTGCTGAGCTGAAGAAAGGCTCCAGTGACGCCTTCAGTTTTTCTGTCAGGTAAAGGTAAACATTTGGACAACATAACAAATATACTGTGGTCCCAGTACCTGCTGATATCACAGCCTTAAACCACAACACAACATGACCACTGTCCAGGTGTAAACCCAGCAAAGGTGGAAGACAGCAGCTGTCACCGTTGGACAGGTGACCAGAAAATAAACGCTCCCCCTCATCAGGTCATTAAAAACAAGAGCCTCGCCATATAGAAGGACGTACTGTAGGTAGTATAATACAGTCCAGCTACTGAGGCTGTGTTTCCCCTCTGATTTCAAGCTCAGACCTGGCCTCAATCAGCTAGGGGTCTTCACAGGTAGCAGGGTGGCTAATTAGCAAATGGCTTCCTGGCTGCAAACCTGGTGGACGAGTCCATCTCCTCACTCCTGCCTCTTCTCTCTGCAAACAGGAAGCTCAGAACAAGGCTGCAGAGGCCTCAGGAGAGTCCCAGAGAGAGGGTAATTATTTGAGATAACAGGCAGGGGAGGGGGTGGGGGGGGGCAGAGAAAGGTCAACAGCTTCTTCTCTCAGTCAGCAGCCTCCTCACCATGAGTGACACCACGTCCACTGTTTCCTGAAAGACGTCCTATTCCGTATGAAGACGGCTCAGCCTGTCAGTCTGATCCGAACAAAGAGGAAAGGTTGTTTTCTACTACCTGATGAAAGCTCAGAGTTAGCTCCTAAGAGTTAGCCCCTTGGTGTTAGCTCCTCAGAGTTAGCCCCACAGAGTTAGCCCCTCCATGTTAGTCCTTCAGAATTAGCTTCTCAGAATTGGCTCCTCAGAGTTAGCCCCTCTGTGTTAGGTCCTCAGAGTTAGCCCCTCAGTGTTAGTCCCTCAGAGTTAGCCCTTCAGTGTTAGCCCCTCAGAATTAGCCCCTCAGAGTTAGCCCCTCATAGTCAGCCCCTCTGTGTTAGTCCCTCAGAATTAGCTCCTCAGAGTTAGCTCCTCAGAGTTAGCCCCTCGGTGTTGGAGTTGGGTCCTCAGAGTTAGCCCCTCAGTGTTAGTATCTCAGAGTTAGCCACTCAGAGTTAGCCCCTCAATGTTAGTATCTCAGAGTTAGCCCCTCAATGTTAGCCCCTCTGTGTTTTTTCAGCCTGGCTCGTAACGTAGCTGGTAACTAGCCTAGCTGGTAGACCGCTCTGCTGAGGACAGACCAACTGCAGCTAATTTAAAACTCTTAAATTCAACAGAAGAAAAACCAAATGATCACAGCTCTGAGATCTTTGTGCTGACTTCACCTCTGCAGAGATAAATGGTTCCTGTGCTTTTGTTTTTAACCATGTTTGTTCGTGCTATGGGTCAGGGGACCGTTCCAGTTCTGTTTGCTGTAGAATGGAATGTGCTGTGTAACTCGCTCGTTTGATCCCATATTTCACAGTCATGGTAACTTTAATCAGGATTCATGTGGCTGGTGTTGAAATCCTATCTGAGGAGGTTGGAGGCTGAGCTCAGTTCCTCAGTGTGACCCTGCAAAGCTAATGGTTACAGTGTGAAACTGACTCTGGTTATTGCAGACAGTTTATCTCCCACCATCAGGCCACCCACCAGCATTAAACCCAGTTTAAACTGCCACCGCTGCTTCTCCCAGAAACAAGATCTCATCTGCAGAGAGGAGGCCTCGCGTCAGCCAAACCGACATCCCACAACCCACATCGCCTGTATCTTCACTCCAGCGAGAGGACGTGAACTTTTTCAGGTGACCCACTTTCTCTCAGCCCGTCTCATCTCCTTCAGCTGGGACTACATTTCCCAGAATGCTTTTTCATAACCTCTGGAGACGTGAGTTCTTGGGTTTTGGGGTCAGAGTATTTACAGTGGATTTCTCTTTTTATGTTTGTCTGAGTGTGAGACAGAGATGGGAGAACACTGGTTCCTGTGGTGGTTTAGATAATACTGTCATTCATTTTCACGAAAAACTTTTACCTGATGAAGGTGAATAAAATGAGAAGTTTTTTTTACAGTGACAATAAGATCATCAGAGCGTCAGATCAGTCTCATTTTTTATCCAGATTTTCAAATTCCATTTTTTATAGACATGATTGAAAGTACGTTTTTTTCTTTTAGTATTTTTGAATTTTCTTCCTTACTGAAAAAAATCAAAGACAAAATGTCAGTTTTGTATAGGTCAGAGGAAAATGAGACAAAGATGAAGTGGTTAACACCACTGTCCAGCTTGAACACCACTGTCCAGCTTTTACTGGACAGTGGTTGACACATCAACGGGAGAGGACGCTGCCGCGCTTGGCTGCCACTTCTCCCTCCGACATAATCTGTTAATCTGCTGTTTCGCTGTCTCCCCACCTGGTTGTGGTGGTTTTTCGGCGCTGCTTCAGTTTCTGGACTGTACCCTAGCCTGGTCATCGCCTGTCATGGCGTGATTTTTCCCGTTTTGACCACACAAGGCCTGCTCCTGCGTTGACTGTCTCCTGCCCCGGCGTGTGGCGTGATCAGCTTGTGCGGCTGATCATCTCCGCTCGCTGGCCTGAACGTCTCCGGGGCACACGTCCATCTTGTCAGCTGCTATGTGGTGGCTGTTCGCAGCCTTACTGCTGGCCTCTGTGTGGTAATTCCCATCCTCCGCAAATCTCCACACGATCATGGCTCTTCGGTACACGTCCTCGCAGCTTCTCCGACTCAACCACCAGTTCGGCCTTCTTCGACTTCGCCCCTACATCCATAGAGGCTTCCATCGCAAACTTTCATACAACTACACAGCTGAAAATAACATTCCTTCAATCTGGACAGACCGTAGCTCCTGCTCTTCCGCACTACGCCATCACAACATCTGTCTGCGTCATCCGAGCACCCGTCACCTGACTCCAATCAACATCTTGTCAGTGCCAACTTACGCCCAAGGGGGGAGTTGCAGGTTTCAGCAGTGAGGATCACTTCCGCGTTCAAAAAGCTGCAGTTCCTCGGCTGTCGCTAGGGGCTGGCTCCAGAAGTGAGCAATTCTCCATTGACCCCCATGTTAAAATAGCCAACTTTACAGCCTAAAAAAACATATTTACAGCCTGGTACATTTTTTGTTTTTGGACTCTATTGATAGTTTCCACCTCCGTGAACACTGTGGGGAGGGGGGAATTTTTTTGTACCACAACCGTTTTAGTGTTATTTAGGCTTAATAAATTAGGGCGTGGTCACATTGAGTGACAGCCCATAGACAGGCACAGGCAGTTAGCTCTTTGCTAAAGCATCGGCTGGGCTAGGCGGCTACATCCAGAGGCCTTTATTTCGTCTCATTTTTCTGTTTAAAAAGTCAGACATTGCATGGACAGAGCAGCTCCGTCAGTAAGCGGCTGCTGTTGTTTGCATGCTGCTGTAACTGTAAGTGGATAGTGGATGGAGGCAGCGGTGAAAGCCGGTAAATATTAAATATTAAACATTTTAATATATTATTATCATCATTATTTTTTATCGTTATCATAAATAATAATGACAACAACAACAACAATAATAATAATGTTTTTAACTTTTTAATATATTTTAGCTATATGAAATAATAATGATTGTTTCACAGATAAATAACAGGCTAGAAATAAATTTCCCCCCACAACTCCACCAAACCCAGCAACTCCATCTAAAACCTCTCTATCTGAAACAGTCATATTTAAAACACAGCAGCAACATTATGATCTCTGTTGTATACTGTGTGTCGCAGTCGTACAGGGTCGAGCTAGTCGGGTCAGACTCGGGGACTGTCGTGTGGTGGATGTAGCTGCGTGTAGCTGCCGCTTAGCTTGTTAGCCTAGCTGATTAGCTGATTAGCCTTAGGCTAGCTTGGTTGCTCCGAGCTAACCCCAGCTGACCCGTAGAGTAACTGCCTCTTCGCCAAATATGGAAAGTATACTCCCACTAAAATCCAAGATGGCGCAGCTCAAATGCCCATGGTTTGGTCACAAAACCGACTCCCTGAAACCAATGGGTGACGTCACGGGTGCTACGTCCATGTCTTATACAGTCTATGCTTCCTCCTCGACGATTTCAAAACAAAAGCCTCTCAAGACAGCATTATTCAACACCAGATCTCTCAACAATAAAAGTCTCATTCTAAACGTATTCATCACCGACAATAAACTGGACTTACTCTGTCTCACAGAAACCTGGCACAAACCCATGGAATACATCACCATAACCCTACCTGGTTGTGGTGGTTTTTCGGCGCTGCTTCAGTTTCTGGACTGTACCCTAGCCTGGTCATCGCCTGTCATGGCGTGATTTTTCCCGTTTTGACCACACAAGGCCTGCTCCCGCGTTGACTGTCTCCTGCCCCGGCGTGTGGCGTGATCAGCTTGTGCGGCTGATCATCTCCGCTCGCTGGCCTGAACTTCACAGACTTTTTCACGCAGCTGTCTTCCGTCTCACCATCTCTCCTCCTCCTTGGAGACTTCAACATCCACATCGACTCACCAAAATGCAAACTCACAGCTGACTTCCTGGACATTTTAAACTGCTTCAATCTCATTCAGCATGTAAACTCCCCCACCCACAGCCACGGACACATCCTGGACCTGGTCTGCTCAACAGCCTGTCTCTCCATACAAAACCTCTCACTAAACGACTTAGCAATTTCTGACCGCTATCACCATGGACATCAACATTCCCATCCCCCACTCCAAACACTCACGCATAATTACCTTCCGAGACCTTAAATCTCTCTGCCCTACCTCCCTCTCATCTTCAATATCTGGCATCATCACAACCTCCTCCTTCCCTGCAAATCCAACTCCCATTGAACTTGTCGACCTCTACAACCGGACTCTCTCCACTTGCCTCAACCAACTCACCCCCTTCAAGACAAAAACTGTTTATTTCTCCCACTCCGCCCCATGGTACACCCCAGAACTACATAACCTCAAAAAGAAACGAAGACAGCTAGAACGCCTCTGTAAGAAAACTGGACTCTCTGTACATGCCCAAGTGCTCAAAGACCACGTCACCATATACAAAGCTGCACTCAACAATGCCCGTTCCAAATTTTACTCTGACATCGTCCACTCCAACTCCTCTAACCCTTGCACCCTGTTTTCCACTATCAGCAAGCTAACAAAACCAAGGGACAATATCACCGCCACCTTCACTACAGATGCAACAAATGCAAACGACTTCCTGTCCTTCTTTCACTCTAAAATTGACTCAATACACAACTTAATCCACCTACCAGTCATAGCCTCTCATCCTTCTCACCTCTATCCCCATTCGACGTCTCCAAACTTGTCTCCACCACGAAGCTCACCACCTGTCACCTGGATCCCATCCCATTACCCCTCACTCGTCTGTCTCCCCTCTCTCATCCCACTCATCACCAGCATCATAAACACTTCCCTCACCACTGGTTCTGTCCCATCTTCACTTAAACTTGCTGCAATCACTCCCATCCTAAAAAAAACCTGGCCTGGACCCTGACAACCTAGACAACTTCAGACCCATCTCCAACCTCCCGTTTCTTTCTAAAATTTTGGAACGCTCCGTATTCACACAACTCCAGCAATACCTCCACTCCTGCCAGTCTTTTGAAACATTTCAACCCGGTTTCCGCACTCACCACAGCACTGAAACTGCTCTTCTCAAAGTTACCAACGACCTCCTCCTCGCCGCCAACTCTGGTTCCCTCAGCATCCTCCTCCTCCTTGATCTCAGTGCCGCTTTTGACACCATCAGCCACTCCATCCTACTCAACCGCTTACAATCATCTCTTGGCATCACTGGTTCAGCACTCTCCTGGTTCACTTCCTACCTCTCGGATCATCACCACTACATCTCCATCAATAGCTGTAAATCCCATACCACCCGAGTCACTCACAGAGTACCCCAGGGCTCAGTGCTTGGCCCCCTCCTCTTCATCCTCTACATGCTACCTCTCGGACACATTATACGCCACCACAGACTCCACTTTCACTGCTACGCTGATGACACACAACTCTACATCTCCACCAAATCCATCACCCCACTCATCCTCTCCACCATCACAAACTGCCTACCTGACATCAAAAAATGGATGGACAACAACTTTCTAAAACTCAACAGCAATAAAACAGAACTCATCATCATTGGACCCAAAACTCTCCTTCCCTCTGCCCAGGACTTCTCCCTCCTTATCGACGGTCACAATGTCACCCCTTCCCCCTCAGTACGAAACCTCTGCATCACAATGGGCCCCACCCTCACCTTCAAATCCCACATTAGTAACGTCACCAGGACATCCTTCTTCCACCTATGCAACATCGCCCATCTTCGTCCCTCCCTCTCTCACTCCGCTGCAGAAATACTCATCCATGCTTTCATAACCTCCAGACTCGACTACTGCAATAGCATTCTTTACGGACTTCCCTCTTCCGACCTTCATAAACTTCAATACATACAGAACTCAGCTGCCCGGTTGCTCACACACACTCGCTCCAGAGACCACATCACCCCCGTTCTCAAACAGCTCCACTGGCTCCCTGTCCAATACCATATCCAATATAAACTCCTCCTCATCACCTACAAAGCCCTAAATAACCTTGCCCCCCCCACCTTACTGATTTCCTCCATCGCCATTCCCCCACTCGCCGTCTCCGATCATCTGACTCCAACATCCTGACTCCAATCATCAGAACCAAGCACTGAACCTTGGGGGACCAAGCCTTCGCCACCCCAACCCTCTGGAACTCTCTCCCTCAGCAAATCAGAAACTCAGACTCATTACCGACCTTCAAATCCCAGCTCAAAACCCTCCTATTTCTTCTGGCATTCCCCTGAACCACGTCATCTCTCCACCACTTGTCACTTCTGTTAATGTTATCATTGTTGTTTACTGCTCTGTTTTTGTTTTGTTTTGTTGCTTCCATTGTCCAGCGTCTTTGGGCACCCGGAAAAGCGCTATACAAATTTGATGTATTATTATTATTATTATTAAATGAAGCAGAGTCAGAGAAGAACAGTGAGACCTTCGCTTTAACGCCAGTTCTGTGACGGCTCAGACATTTGATTGACAGATCAGATCAGCTGTGTCATTGTGACTCAGGCCTCTTCCTGTTCAGTCGTGGCGCTCTGACTCGCAGCATATGGCTGCCTGTGATTGTGGGAGGATCAAACTGAGGTATGGGGGGCAGCCGATGCTCTGCAGGGATCATCACAAGTCCATCATGAACCGCCCCCATGGCTTAAGGCTCGGGTGTGCCTCATTAGCAGCAATATGAAACCCCCCCCCCCCCCACACACACACCCCACAGAGGAGGGTGGAGCTGTGTGTGTGTATGTGTGTGTGTGTGTGGGGGGGTATGTTGGGGTTCGGACTTGACTCGTCAATCAGAGCGTTTGGGTGGATCTTTTGTCTGCAGAGGCGATCTGCATCACTGCTTTCTTTGCCTCTCAGAGAGGCTCTGAGGCATGGAGAAGAATCCTTCACTGGTTCTCAACGTTTCAATATCAATTTGAAACCTTAATAAAAGTCAGAGCGTCACATGCAGCTGCACTGGACAGGAGTCAGCAACGTGAACACACCTCTACAGATCACTTCAGTTAACGAGAAGACAAATTACTTCAATGTATTAAATCAGTTTTCTATTTTGGACAAATGACAGGATTTGAGAGGTGTGGTGTGTCAGATGCTGATTCCTGTCTGATGAGTTCAGGTCAGGTGGACTGACTCACTGTACGTGTGGACGAGGGCATGGACGACGTGCTGGTGGCCGTGAATGGAGGCGAGGTGGAGAGCTGTGTAACCCTGTGAAGAACACACAGTATTAGGATCTGAACACACAGATGAATTATATTTCATTGTTCACACACTGACACACACCTCTGAGTGGGATCATCTACACACACACGAACCTACCTGAAAAGGTCTGTGTAAAATATTTGGCTGATGAATGGATGAAAAGCTCAGCTAACCCGTATGACATAGGTGTCAAACCTGTTCCACAAGGGGCTGTGTGGCTGCAGGTTTTTGTTCCAACCAATCAAGAACACACAGTTTGACCAATCAACTGTCTGAAGACTGAGATCAGTTGATTAAATGAGTCAAGTCTGGTGTGCTGCTGCTGTATGATGATGATGGACTTTTGATTTCAGGGCTTGAGTTATGACAATAAACCAAAACCAGAACTTCAGTGCTGGTAGAAACTAGGGTAGCTAGTTTAAGGAGTTGACAGGGAACGGTTTGACCTTTGACCAGCATGTCACTCTTCATCATCTCTACACTGCCAGCTCTCTAATAACATTAAACACATTCGAAATGAAACTGGTGGCCATGTCTGGAAACTGAAGCCAGAAAGGTCACGTCCCACATTACTGTCAGATCATCAGCTGATTTCTCTTCCTCCACTTGTTTGGTTTTCGTGGTGGGAACATTGATCAGGTTTCCTTCATCACCTCTGAAGTTACCGGGATCATTCCTGATCAAACCTCCTGATGGAGGAGGTTTGATGAATGAATTAAACACAGAGATCCTGAATCATGTGACTGATCAGCTGAGTGTGTCATTCATGTTAAAGATGTGTTCAGTGTTTACATTGCAGCTTTCATTCTATCTTAACACTTCAGATCCCAAATGACTGTTAGGAACCAATGTCTGTTCAGAGTCCAGTGGATTTGTGGAAGAAGGAGCCCGTCAGCTCCAACTACAGAGATTTTTCATCTTTTGTTTCTCTGCTTGTCTGGAAACATCCCTGTGTGTGTCCATCATCCTGTCTGGTCTGGTTTGAAGCGCTCTGACAGAAACTCATCCTCCACGCTCAGCGTTTACTTTGCTGAGGTTTTGCGAAGCTGGATGTGAGCCTGCGGCAGCCGTCATTTGTACACATTAACACCGTCGAGTCCCGGCGGATCAGCCGCCCGTCATCCTGAGCTGCTGTCAGTGTCTGAGACGAACAAACGCTCACATCGCTGTCAGTCCCATGTTTAAACTGGAGTTAAATGACAGTAAAGACACGGCAGATGGTTTGAAGTCGGTGTTGATTAAGAGAAGGGGTCTGTAGTTTACAGACGCCGTGTCTCTAAACTCTCATCTCCATCTTGACTTTAAATGGGCCCTGGAGGCTGTTTGATGTGGAGAACAAAAAGAAGGAATCAAACGCTGTGAAACGCCACACTGTCACACTCCTCCTCTCAGGCTGCCGTCCTGTCAGCAGCTTTACCTTCACAGGGAGACGCACACGTACCCAATACATCCCAGTGTGTCACAAATAAACTGCTATATGATGACATATGTACAGCAGTGTCTTTAGAGATGATTGTGAGTCAAGTGACAACAAACTGACGTGATCAGAGGAAGCTCTCCCTCTCTCTGTTTTCCTCCTGTAAGCAATGGATCATGTTGTTTGGACAAATGGCAGGTAAACACTTTGGACTAAATGCTGACAAAACTGGCATAAGAATCCTATTCCACGTTCAGGAATCTGTAAACGCATCAAACCTTTGCTGAAGAGCAGGTAACATGTTGCCTGCTCTGAGGCCGTAAACAGACTGTTTGGCATTTTGTTGAAAGGTTGAGCTGCTTTCATGTGTTCAGTGCACTTTAAGCTTCGTCTCAGAGGTAAAGGCCACTTCAGCAGGAGGTCCTGAGAGTGAGGGCAGATCAAGGTGAGGCCCCAGTCCAGATCCAAGGTGTATTACTGTGTTAAATACACACACGCGCGCGCGCGTGCGCGCGTGCGCACACAGACTTACTAACACATTCCAGTGACTAAGATTTCTTAGGTTTGCTTCTTGTTTGATTTAGTGATAGTGACAGGTGCCGGACTCATGTCTGCCCCAGATGTTTTAACCATCCACCAACTTCATCAGTGCACAGAAACACAGGGAACGAACAGGCTCGAACCCCAATGCAACCCTGTGTTACACTACTATACAAGTGTCTGTGCTGGGGAGGGCTAGCCGGTGAACTTTGACCCAGAGGTTTGTATGACTCAGACTCTTGGAAGTCATCACAGCTACACACCTGTTCCTCATCCTTCACGATGACGGCTGTGAGGCTGAAATGGTATTAACGAACATCTCAGTAAAATGTTTGTTTTCCACCTAAAGCACTGATACGTCTGTTCATCATCCACCTGCACGGACTCCAGCTTCATGAAACCGGTTCTGGTTCTGTTCAGACTCTCACAACACCTGGTTTGGGTCAGGGAAAGATCCTGTCCTGCACACAGGTCTGTTGGTAAATGACGGTTTCATGTGACCTGATAAAATTAGTTCGAATTTCATTATATATTTTTTGTCTTTGTGTTCATTATTTGTGATCGTGGTGCTGCTACTGTCAGGAATCTTCTCTAAAAGTGAAGGGCAGTGAACACACCTCATCACAGACACTAATATGATCTGACGTTTTCCTCTGATTCTCTTTCTCTCTTCCTCCACATGTGTGACGAGTCCCGTTTAGATTTTAAAGGTGCATTAAAACATGACTTACCCCCTTCAGAGAGACGTGGCCGTGGGTGAGGCAGCGTGGGAGAGGTCAGAGGAACAGAGTGAGGCACAGAAGATCAAAGACAGAGGCAGCAAACTCATTTCACACCGCGGCTGGAGGTAATTTGACTGGAGGAAATATTTGTCAGGGCTCTATTTACTTAAACAGTGTGACACGGGAATTGGCTACAACAGCTTGACTCTGTGGAGATTTCTGCAGCTAAAATGGTTCAGAAACTCACTTACATGCTGTTGTGATGACGGGCGATCAGAGAGGAGGGTGAAGAGGGGATGAAAAAAGAGGAAAAGACATTTAGTTAGACATGTTCAACATCTGGAGACGTATTCATCTGAAATAAGAAAATACATTTGAACTTCTGGAAAATTTATTTATGGCTTAAAAGGAATAAAGTAACAACCTTTTGTGGTTTCAAATATGTATGAGTGAAATATTCAACCACCACTTTTCAACATTATATCAAATACTGTGTGATGGGATGTGACAGATGTTCAGATCGTTTTAAAGCCACGCTGTTAATCATTATTCCAAATAAGGAAAAACACAGGAAATCTG
Organism: Toxotes jaculatrix; assembly: GCF_017976425.1. Classification (NCBI taxonomy): domain Eukaryota; kingdom Metazoa; phylum Chordata; class Actinopteri; family Toxotidae; genus Toxotes; species Toxotes jaculatrix. The sequence goes on from NC_054398.1 coordinate 29,153,088, forward strand.
TCAGTTGAAACTTCAACAGAAAATGATCAGTTTTATATTTAGATTATAAAATGAGGTTAATCAAGTTTAATGAGATATAGAAATGTAGAAATGCATTTGTCCATAAACTCCTGAGTAAATGTTTGATACTGGTTCCCCTGTTTGTGTATAAGTATATTAAATAAATGGTTTTTATCAGACTATAAAATATAAACAGATATACAGACATGTTTAAGGCTTTATTAATATTAATGTTCAGTGTTTTTTCTACATATTTTACATTATTCCAGCTGTGTATCTGTTTAAACAGCAGCCTGCTCTGATGTGTGTCCACAGGAGGAGTCAGAGCTGGAAACACACACATTAACAAACACTGAGACCTGATCACAGCTGCACCAGAGTCTGTTAGAGACCAGTTAGTTCTGGATCTGTAAGGACTGATCACACAGATAAATGAAGCCACAGGACTGAAAACTCTGTTAGCTTGCTGGGAAGTCGAGAACTTAATGGAATGAGCTGTAAGGTTTCTCAAAGTGTGGTTCATGGGTATTAATGACGGCCGTGCTGGTGCTTTTCCGCAGGGTTTAACTGCTCTGACTTTGCTTCTGTGTTTTGTACTTTTTCTTTTTAAGAAAAACAATATTCCAGTTCAGGTGAGTATTTAAAGCTCTGCAACCTGAGATGAGAGAAACCCACAGAATGGAGGAAAATCCATTATAACCCCCCCCCCCCCCCGACCTCACCCACCTCACCCGTCAGCAACCGTTCACTGAAACCTGAGCTGTTTTTCTTCTCTTAAGGCTGTTCTATGGATTATTGATTTTTGATTTGCTGGCTGCTCTAGCTGAGGGTCTTTTTATCAGAGCCATTACCTCCTTAACGATTAGAGACAAAAAGTTAATTATGTAATTATGGAGCCAATAAGTGACTTGTCTGCTTTGCTTTGCTCTGCTGGGGCTTAAACATTATCTCCTGTGTGCACATCAGCAGCGGCAGCGCAGCAGCCGAGGACGGGAGGAGATTAACACTTAGAGAGGCAGATGCTAAATTGAATTCTCCAGGGCCACGGCTGTCTGGGAAGCCATTAAGTAATCACAACATTGCCCCTTTCGAATCAATCCACCGCACACTGCTCTGTGTGTGTGTGTGTGTGTGTGTGTCAAACTGCATATTTTCACTCTGTTTTTATTGACTGTGAAAGCAAAAAGAGACAGAAACAAACAAACCTGAGGCTGAAGATGTTTGATCGCTCCTGTGTGTGTGTTAGTGTGTGTTTCCCACTGAGCTTCAGAGATGGAAAGTAACTGAATAAATTTACTCAGTTACTCATACTTTACTTTTCCTACTTTTACATCAGTACGTATCAGACGCAGATACATTTATCTGACAGTCATTCTTCACTAATCAGGATTTTAAATACACAACGTGTGACGCACTGTAGATCAGGTATGAGTTTGTGTCACTGTGTAGTCGTACGAAGTTGTTGCACTTTTGTTATTAAAGGGCGTTTTAAATCCACGACTCCTATTTTACAGACTGAACCTGTTACATGTCCGTGAGCTTTACTTCTTCCTTCCTTTTTCTCAGAGTGTGGAAACCCCTGATTTCACCCCCTGTAATGACGGCTTCGTTTACCTGTCAGAACAAAATGACTGAAACTGATCAGATCTGTGATGGACGTGTGAGCGGCGGCGTCTCACTGTCAGAAACCAACCTTCTCAAACTGTTAGACTGCTCCTTTAAGGGGTCAGGGCAAGGGACAGTCAGTGTCAAAGAACTGAAGACAGTCAGTGATGTTACACTCACACACACCCACACCCACCCACACACATACACACACACACACACCGATCTGACGTTGACGTCGGCTCCAGAGCGAAGCATCATGTCCACAGCCTCCTGACGGCCCTGCTTGGCTGCCCAGTGAAGTGCCGTCTGAAAACACACAAAAACACGGACACAACAGTTAAGAACACACACACACACACAGACTATGCTCCTGTATAAAATGAGGTCATCTGTGCAGCAGCTTGTTCTGACCCATAGTCAGGAGGAACCTCAGCCACGTCCCATATGCCGCCTCTGTGAGGGGCGTCCTCAGGAGACACACATGTGGGTCGTGTCAGACGAGACAAACAACGTTTACGTGGCAGAGAAGCAACGATTTGCTGATTATGATTGGGTTTGGACTGTTGGACTGGGACTGGACTGGGACCAGACTGGGATGGACACTTTTCACTGTTTTATGGTGGGAGTGTATTGTCATACTGACAGTGTGCAGATAATGAGTTTATGTTATTAACAGTATAAAGTGCGTGTGTGTTTTCCCTCCAGTGTGTGGGAACAGCTTTGTGTAAACTTTGTGTAAACCTCGGATCCTCTGAACACTCACGGTTACACAGACTGATGTGAACATTAACGTGTGATCAGCAGCAGGTTTTCACAGACCACAGACGGATAACTGTTATTGAATGTGGCTCTTTAGCCGAGAGTTAACTCCCATTGGGTTGAATTAGAGCTCATATTATTACAGAGCGCTTTCTCTCTCTCTCTCTCTCTCTCTCTCTGTGTGTGTGTGTGTGTGGAGCCAAATCTGTTTAAACTAATTAACCATGAATTCACTTCAAAGCAGGATTTTATTCAAACGAGCAGCTCTGCTCTGTCTGAGTCTCTGAGAGAAGAATCGTCCTCCTCTGTCACAGCAGACGTGCGACTGAATCACAACTCTCTGATACCTTTTTTTTTATTCAGTGAATCTGCTGATCCTGGTCTCAGGCTGTGGTTCATCATAGGGGGGTTTTGGGCAGTCCTGATCCTGATTTGAGGATTTTGTGCCCATCTAGAAATTCTGTCCCCAGAAGTCTGTGCTGTACTGAGACACTCAGTCCCTGAGCTATGAGGCAATGTGACGGTCACCACCCACTGGTCACCATCCACACCTCTCTGTGGCTTTGGACAGGTGAGTGAAGGTGTTCCTGGTCCTGGTTCCTCTGGGACCATGGGACTAAAAATCATTTCATCATTTCTGAAAACATATTTTTTTATTAAAAGCCTGTTTTCATAACCTGATCACATTTATGTGTGTATTTTAGTGTGTATATATGTGTGTGTATAAATGTGTGTGTCTGCAGGCTGGTCTATGAAACACACATGCAACACGTACAAGCAAGAGAAAACATCTGCTCTACAAACACAGCACAGAACCACAGCGTGGAACAAACTTACAAACTTGATGTTTCCCGTGGATTTGAACGAAGCAGGAAAGAGGAGACAAGAGACAGACAAGTTAGAGCTAATGCCAAAATGATGGATGAATATAACTTAATGTGGTGCTGACAGCGCTCATGTGGATTAGACTGAATACGTGTGTGTGTGTGTGTGTGGACTCTGATCACAGGTCATGTTGTGGCTTTGATGTTCCAGCTTCTCTTCAACCCTCTTCGGTCTAGACCTGAACCAGATTTAAGACGAGTAAATGCAATCTGCCTTTTTAAAATGAAGAGCGTTTCCTTTCAGTCCACAGGGAACCGTGGGAACCGTAATCTGTATCCTGTCTTTGTCTCTTTTAACCCTGAACCCTGTGACAACTCAGACCAGACATCTGGGAATCAGTCCCAGGGATCAGACTGAACGTGAACCTGGGTCTAAAGACGGTCCATCCCCAGATCAGGACTGAGAGGACGAGCTGTCCTCACAGGAAATATGACATGTTCCCGTGGAAACCAGCAACTTTTAGCAGCGATAAGGCTGAAACAGACCAGACCAGACCACGTCAGCTCTACAGGGACAGACACATGAATGGTGGCAGAACGTGAACACGGTCGCTGCATGGAACAGAAAGAACCACTGGGTCTGATGGTTGCTTTGCTGTGCAGGTGATACAAAAAGGTGAACTCCGACGCTCAACTATAGACAAAAACCTACTCTCTGTTCAAAGCTTATGAATCCAGGTAACATGGTCTCACAGCCTGTGATGGAGCCGCGTCCTCTGTCTGACAGATGCAGACCTTTTCCTGCTTTTAGTCCAAATAAATTTACAGAAAAAACTGGAGGTCAGATCTGTACCTGTTGTAATTAATCCCTCATCATGCAGGGGACGTAGTTCGTCCTCACTGAGGACATTCGTCCTGCATTAGGACGTTCATAACAGAGATTAAAGTTTGATCCTGTTAGAACAAAGTGTGAGGATGTCGGTCTGTGGAGTCGGGACGTGTCCTTCTTTGCATCTAACATTAAGTCTCAACTATCAGTCTGTTTTCACCAAATCAACCTTTTAATAAACGTGAAGTCAGAATGTTTTCAGACCAGTTCAGGCTGAGAGTTCGTCCCCGGGGACAAAGGATACAGGCCCTGACTTCCACCAGCCAGCCCCTCCTCCCCTGTCTCCACCACCTGGTCCAAGCTGTCCTTCTTCCTCTCAGTGCTCATGTTGTTACTGTAAACTGGATCAAACAAACAGAACATTTGCTTTCTGCTGTTTTTTTTTTTTTGCCCGTTTAATTACGACGTAGTGATGCTGCTCATTCAGCCGGCGGTGTGGACACAGAGTGGGACGCAGTCATCAGGGGAGAGGAGGGAAAAACCGTCTTCTTTGTGTGAAGGACAGTAAGCGGAGGTTTATTTTGGCGGCATCACTGTGTTGCCGTGTTGATCTTACTGACCGCTGAGCCGGGGGAGGCGGGGGAGGTGGGGGGGCTGCACAGTGGCTTCAGCCACAGTGGTTTTCATTAGAAGGTGCTAACTGAACCCTGCCTCACCCACCTCACCCGCCTCACCTGCCGGCCTGGGTGAGATTGTTTGTGCCACCATTTGAGCCACACACACAGACACACACAAAGACACACTCACAATCACACTCACACACTGTCCGTGACACTGTCCAAGCTTCTTTGATGTTTCACTGAAACACTGTTTCTGGACAGATGTCTTACAGATGTCTGACAGAGACAATGAGGAAGCTAAAGAAACTTGGTCCGGGCTTAATCCCATACCAGGACTGTTTTCTGGAATCTGGGAAAACATCTAAAACCTGAAACACTGTGGTTTGATGAGTAAAATGAATTACAGAGGATTAGCAGTAGACCTGGTCTCTGGACTGGACCTCTGCGCTGTTAATGCAGCAGGGAAAACTGTAGACAGCCTCAAACGCTGCACGTGACACGTTTACACATTTGCAAACATGACGGACACCTGTCTGCCGCAGCAGGAAACTCCAGCCTCCATTAAACCACCGAAGCCATCGTTCTCTGACAGATCCAGGAGGGGGACTGTGACCTGGCAAAAACTGCCAACTGCCTACTAACAGTCGCCTGTGTGCCGGGCATCTGCTGGCCCTTTGGTGGCTGTGGAGTGACGGGTGGGACGAGTTAGCGCCACTCGTCTGAAAGCAGCAGGGAAAGAGCACATCAAAAAGGCGTAAATTTCACTCCTTCCATTTTGATCAAGTGAAGCATGAAAAGGAGTGTAATATGCTCAAGTGGCGTGAGGGTTAGACCATTGATGTTGTTATTTCTGCATGGGGAGGTCCATGCAGCTAAAGGGAGGAGGGGGGAGGATGTACACAACGAGAGGCAGCGCATTAGGCGAGGCCATATGGAGGGGTCCTTTTGCAAAAGCTCTTGAATAGAAAGCTTAGAGTGAATAATGCCGTGTGAAATTCTACTTCTGGCATCAGCAGAGAGTTTTCAAAGCCAGCCTGCAACAGTACCACCATATGTGCCGCTCTGAAATACCGTCTCTTTTACTGGGTGTAGAATCACACTTTGACTTAACAATGAATCTGAAGAACATATGTTGGGACTGGAGGAGACGGCTCTCAAAGAGCTGCAGTAAAAAAAAAAAAAAAAAAAAAATCACAGATCAATCCACAAAAATGGCTCACAGATTTGTCAGCTCCCTGACTGGGTGAGCTGCCTAAATGAGGACAATCACACTTCATCCCTGTTTCCAAATCCTCAGCTCCAAACTGTGAAATCAGGTCTTTAAGAAAAAGAGAAGTAAAATCACATGGAGGGAGACAAGAGGTTTGTCTCCAACGCTGGATCGAATGAAAGATCTTCAAGCTGATTATCAGTCCCTCCCATCTGCTGCAAAGCCGGGCAGCTTCCCTTCAGGCTGACCGCTCAAATATTAATTACCATGTAATTACAGTATCATTACACATCCCCATTGTCTGGACTTCTGGGCCGCTGAAGTCACACCAGAGCCTAATGAGCAGTGTTTTGCACATCCTGCTGCAGTCTGCTAACCACGGACCGACTCAACGCATTGTCTTCGTGGTCGTTTTCTGTGTCTTTGTGGTCGTTATGCTTCTTTTTGTCATTTTCCATCCGTGATTGTTTCACTAACTTTTCACATAGATACATAAACAGTTACATCAAACAGAGGTTCTGGCCCAGGGGTCCCCTCACCCCTTGGCGTCCCCTCATCCCTCGGGGCCCCAAGACCCACAGGCCTGTTCAATGATCCATCCATGCTGCTCACATTAACCTGGCGGCAGACGCCTGCAGAAAGAAAACAAGCGCGCTGATAAAAATAACCGGGTGGAGTGTGAGCTGAGCAGGTGTGTGTACAGAGGATGGCGTGCAGCGTGTATGAGGCGTTGGGCTGCACAGACCTGTCAGCCTGTCTGAGGGGAGGCTACACACCTCGCAAAACAATGCAGCCTTTTTTTTTGGTTTTGTACACAAACATGGCAGACGACCGGGCGTTGTGTGAATCTGATTTACATGAGGTGCGTTTTGCATTAAGCAGCTGCAGTTCCACGGCTCCACAGAGCCCGGCGAGACAGAGGTGAGGACGGTGCTCTCTGTTATATCAGCGCTGAGCTAATTGAGGCAGAAGTAAGTGTGTTGTTGTGTCCTGGTTGTGTTTAGATGATCAGTGTTAACGATGACTTACCCCCTTCACGAGCAGTGAGTTCACATCACACAGGGTCGTCACAGGGAGGAGGAAGGAAACAGAGAAACACAGGATGAATCCTCCAACACTTTACTCTCTGCTGGCTCCTGATGCTGGAGCAGTGTGTGTCAAACAACACTTTCATACACTGTAAACACATACACACACACACACACACACGGAGCACAGTGAGCACAGTGAGTCCTTTCCAGCCAACCTGCCTCTTCATCCACAGGACGTGTTCAGCTCTGTCTCAGGGTCTGAGTCTGTTCCAGTTTTATCCTACGACCACACACAGCTCCATACAGGAGCCTTCTGGTTACGATGATACAGCACCAGATCCAGCACCAGACTCTCAGACTGATCTCAGCTTCAACGAGACCTGTGCTTCTCCGTCTTTATCACATCATTGTTTATTGTTGTTTATTTAGCAGATTGTTTGTGGTGTTTGCAGGATGTAAAAACACTGTCGTTCATTCAGTGTTGGTTTTCACTGCCATAAAATCAGGAACATGCTCCTTTCAGTTAAACCATCTCCGTTTGATGGAGCCGGTTTTCAGTCCCTCACCCTCAGCTCTGTTTAAAGCTGGAATCTCGGTCCCTGCAGGATAAATCTAAGTGGTGAATGTAGCAGCCAGTTTCTCAATCAGTCTGCTGCCACCACAGTTTTTCTCACACTTCACCGTGTCTCATGAAAAGTGTCCTGATAAAGTGTAAAGTGTGTGTGAGGTTTGGAGGGTGTGTATCTGCCTGGGATTTTTCTTTATCTGATCCATCTTCATCACCTTCACCTGCTGTCGGATGCTCAGCATCTTCTTATCCAAACCAACAGTATCATTACTTTACACCCCTCCACCCCTGCTGTCTGCGCTCACTTCCTCTGTCCTTCCCTTTCATTCACTTCAACAAGGAGATTACAAACTTGTTTACTGCTCTTTGAACATTTCATTTCCTTAAGCTAATTGTTTCCTCAAAGCGATCGGCTCTCTAATGCCGTCGATGGAGTTTCACTGCTGGACGCCGACTTAATACTGAGATGTTGGCAGATAAACAGGAGGAGAGAGAGATTCCTCTGGCTGTCACTGTGGACAGTCCACCACTGCAATCAGCTGTAACATGAAGCTTGTGGTATCAGCCTTTTCATGGAGAGTTACAGTTACTCATTATCAGGAATGTTCATCATATAAATGAGCAAAAAGCTCCACCCTCACTCATCACACAGAGGGTCTGAGGACAGAGGAGGAACACTGCTAAGCTACATGAGATACTCACAGTGATGAAATCCTGGTGACGGCAGAGGAGAAGAAGAAGAAGAAGAAGGAGAAGAAGAAGAAGAAATCATTCAGGAAAGAGCTTCATTCAGTCTGATTCTCTGATTCCATCATTTCTAAATGTCTCCTCTCTGATTGACTGAAGATAGAGAGGATGTCTCCTGTTCTCAGTCTGTCCTGAATACATTCAGCTGTTCACATGAAAAGTGGCAGCTAAGTGTATCAGCTGTGTATCTGCTGTTTATCAGTGTTGTATCAGCTCAGTCAGACTCAGAGATGGTTCCAGTCTCCAGGTGTGTTGGATCACCTGTGCTCTTCTATCCTGTTATTTCAGTGATCTGAATTCATTTTCCCTGTGAGACTGTGATAAAGCAGCAGATAATGAGTGTTTTCAGCAGTGGTTGAAATGAGTGTAAGAACTGTGACTGTACCTTCTTGGACACAAGGCCGGGCTCCTGAGCGATCAGTTGACGCTGAGCGGCCATGTTCCCCAGAGCTGAGCTCCTCAACCAGTCCTTCTCCAGAGGATCCAGCTGCACCCTGTGGAACAGAGACTGGAGGGGTGGGCGGGGAGGGGGGAGGGGGGGGGGGGGTGGGGCAAGGAAGGTGAGGTCCACCAGGTATCCTTTTATTTACAGCACCAAAGTTTTTTATGTTTTCTCTTGTTTAGTCTGGATCCAGATATTTTAGACAGCAGCGTCCTTCCAAACCAGCTCAGAGCAGCTGTGACATCCACCCCGTCCTCCCATGAACTGTTTTATCTTCCAGACCATGGACGCTGCTGTCCTCGTCTCCTGATACACGCAGTGCAGGCTCCAGACCCCCACCCCTCCCCGTAGGTGAGGGGCCAGAAATCACTGGTTTCCCAACCACTAGCTGACAGCTGGGCTTGTCTCCTCACACATGGAGAGAGTCTGACCTCAACTTCCTGTTTCACAAATAACTGCAGCTGACAAACTGCAGATTAATTAGTGAGTCCTTCAGTATTCTGGCAGTGTGCAGGTTGTAGGTATGAAACATGTAACTGTCTCGTGATGCTGAGGATGAAGCTCTGAGCCTGGAGGCAGGCAGTGCAACACAAAGTCAGAGTGTTGGGTTCTTTGTGGGGAAACATGTTTCAGGAGCCACTGCAGGATTCTCTGAATCTTTGGTTGTGACGTGTTCTCACGGACTCCAGCTGCTGCCATTCTACCTCCGGTCTGCAGGCAGAGACTGAGCCACACTCAAAAACAGATTTTCCTTTAATATTCCCCCCATGTTACATCACATATTGTATTTTCCACCATCCATCCTTGTCCTCGTTGTCCTCTAGCTGTGGCGGGGGCCGCTGTGCCACAGGGCGGGGGTCCTGATGCCATTAGTGGTGTTTATTGGCCAGCAGGGTGCTGCGAAGCACCACCCAGGCCTTTAATCAGAGGCCTGCCGGGCCGTCCTCACTGTTTACCTGATGCCTCCATGTTAATTACACAGCCTCAACCAGACACAGAGGGAGGCCGTCCTTCAGCCTGACAACACACACAGAGCCAGGAGAGCTGATAGGCCAAGAGACGCAGGGAACGGTGTGAATGAATGAGTCGCAGGGCGTCCACACTCACACTGAAACAACACTGCTGGAGCTGCTCTAAGGTTAGAAAGATGTGTTTTCCTGAAAGAACATTAACATATAAAAACACAGAAACTCTAAGAACCAGTGATGGGACAAGCAGAACAAGTGCAGAGACTCCTGCACACAAAGTCTGGAAGTATTAACATCTATCGTTTCTTCTCCTCTGCTGATAAAATGATTCATCTGTCAAGAAAATATTTAGCATCTTAACTGCTGACGCTGATCCAGCTGTAAATTTCTCTTTAAAATGGAACCTGTACTTTCTGCATCAAGCTCCAGTTAAAACCACAGTTTCTCTGCTGGTTCCAGTCAGGAAGCAGTGGGAGGCTGTCAGCCAATCAGCTGCGTCCGTCAGGGAGGAGGGCGGCAGTGATGGTGGGGTATCACCATGGGAACGGTGTGGGGTGGGCGGGGCTGACAGCAGGGCAGCATGAGTTCACACGAACACAACTCACCATGACAGAGGAAGCAGTCACACTCCTGGTATCATCATCCTCACTCTGCAAAACAACAACACAACAACAATTAAAGAGCGAGCACCAACACTGAGCTTCAGCATCAGAACCAAACTGTGACTCTTCAACAAACCAAAAACCTACAGAGGAAAATTTGGACGTTTGATGAATAAAAATATTTTCATGGCTTTTACTCCTATTTATTCAGGTAACATCGTCGTTTTCACAAAGTACATTTACTCCATCACTGTAAAGTATGGAGGTTTTTGTATTTCACTTTAATATTTCCATCTAATTTTTCCCCTAAAAATATGATTTTTTAAAATTATTTTATTTATAGCAGATTTTTTACAACTTTTCCTGAAAAATTCAGTGTTTATTCTTGAGATATTAAGACTCTCTAATTTCAACGTTTTTTTCCTCTAAATATTAAACTTTTTTAACATATTACAAGGCTTTGTTTTTTTTTTTTTTTTTTAAACACGTCACCTTTTCCTGAGGCTTTATTCTGGACATATTCCCTCTCACTTCTGAAAACACTGAGACTTAATTCTCTACCTCTCTGATCGTCCGTCCCTCACCGTGGCCCTGGTACACCTTCTACAGGTGCAGTTCCCATCTGGGTCACAGCTGAAACTGAATTGAATGTATTGATTTCACAGGAGGACTTGGGACATGCATTAATAATTATCTCTGGGATAATTTGGTGGTTGTGTAATTGTTTGCAGTGAGTCATTAGAGAAGATTCCTGCAGACTGAGAGTGAACCTCCCTGGAGGAGTGCTAAGGGGTAAAATCTAACGAATCCATTAAATCCCTAAAAAGACTGTTGCATCTCTCAGAGGCTCAGTAAAACACACTTGAGAGGATGAAGCTGCTTTCATCTCTCAACCTGACATCTTTATTTACTGTGTATTGTCAGTGTGGCGGATCGGAGAGGGCTTCTCTAAACCTGTTAATGAGCTCCGTTCGATTGTCTGATTTATTCTTTCATTTCTCCTCCAGATACATGAATAAATCCCTTTCATGTTTCCTCTTTCACTCATCCTCTCACTGATTCCTTTGTTTCCAGCCCTCTTCTCCTCTCAGTGCAGAAACAGGCCTCAGTTTCCTCCTGATGCCTCTCAGTGTGGTGACGGGCAGGAGGTCATTCAGGCGAAGAGGATGATGTAACCGGACTCACCATATGTGGTGACACACATATTGTCCTCTGTGGTAAACGGCTCCGCATCAGGTGAAAACAAACACTAAGAATTATGGGTAGTAAAAGGTAAAACCCTGTGTGGTGCCGCTCTGCTTCCTCCTCTGCTCCCAGCACAGCAGGACGACTCAGCGGTGGAAACTCCTGATGTTATGATGGACAGATACGGACAGACGGACGAGTGGTGATTTGTCGGAGGGAAAAAGGCGGGGGGATAAACAAAAATCTAAATGAGACCTGATGGTGGTACTACAGGAAAAGTCAGAGGATCGCAGGAGGATTAATCCTCTGAAGACCATGAACCAGAACTTAATTCATGATGCATCAGACCAAAGCTCTGTGGTTCAGGATCTGGAAGATGGAGGTTCAGGATCTTTCCCTGACCTGAACCAGGTGCTGTGAGTCTGAACAGAACCAGAACTGGTTTCATGAAACCGGAGTCACTGCAGGTGGATGATGAACTGACAGATCAGAGATTTTTACTGATACGTTCAGGATCAACGTGTTTGGGATTTGTCAGAAACCAGATTCAGTTTCATTTCACTGAAAACATGTTAGCTGCTGCAGTTCAGGCATACTGAAACATTGTCACTGGGAGACGGTGTTTCCTGATCACCCCATCACATCCTCTCATCCCAGGATTTTTATGGCGATCAGGCTGTGACCTCTGACCCTGAACCAGCAGCTTTGAAAAATTTTCAAATGATTCGTTTTCTCCTCAGCTCAGTGTTTGTCAGGATGTCACATTATCGTCTTAAGAGAAGAGAAATAGCCACAGTGATGTGAAATCTGGATCCCTCCCCCTCAGAGTGACCTCTCTGCCCCCCCACCCCCGAAGCCTTTCACAGCTCCGAAGTCAACAAGATCATAAAATCTGCTCTTTCTGTGCTGAGGAGACGTGAATGGGCTCCTGGAACAAAATATCCGTCCGTTAGCATGACAAAAGCCTTTCCCATCCACTTCCACTCCTCCATCTATTCATCCTGTCAAAACACGCCCAGTTGCGCCCCCCCACCCACTGACAGCTACAGGAGGAAAACCTCCCACCTCTCGTCAGCATTCAGGATTCAGCCTTTTGTATTTCTATTGGCCTTCCTAATTGCTGGTGTTTACAAACCACTTCGTCAAACTGGCGAGCAGTGAAATGGTCGGTGTGTCTGTGTGCGTGTGTGTGTGTGAATGAACTTTGCTGACAGTTTCACTCTGAATGAATTAACCTTTAAAGTTAAAGCTCAACTGTCTTTTGTCTTTCTGTCTCAATCACTTTTTTCAGTTTCACATAATAAAAGAAGAAAGTTTAAAACATCTGTTGAAGTGTTGCATTAGTAATAATCTGTTTTATCAGGAGCCTCTTCAGACTCTTTATCATCCGATCGATGTGATAAGTTGTCTTATCTGTCATCGCACTCTCAGTTGCTCTGATTAAAGTTATTTAATCATCAAGCAACATTAATGAGGAAAAGGCATTTGTGAAGATTAAACCACAGGACAACAAAAGAAAAGAAGAGAAAAGATTGATCATTAAAGCAGAACAGAAACAGGCTGATACATTTCAGAGACTAGAGGGATGACGTTGAACTGAGTTTCCAGCCTCATGCTCCTCGTTCCTGCAGTAAATCTACAGTTCAGCTGCGTTTAGCTGAAAGAATCCAACATGAGTCTGAGCTCAGTCTGAATAAAAGAATCAAAGCTATGAGGCTGTTAATGGTATGACTGGAAAACACAGTGGGAACTGAACAGAGGAAATTTGAAAAGATAATATTTTAGTTATGTTCAGACTCACAGCACCTGCTTCACAAATCCATGCACCTGAATCACTCATTACTCGTGTGCAGCCTGTTACCACTGTTCTTCCACTTTTCTACTGTTTCTTATCTTTTTGGCGCTTTAAGCTATTTTTCTTTAATGTGTTGGATTACTTTCTTTTTTAATGTACATATGCAAATGTGAAGATACGTTTTTATTTTATTGCTTCTGATATTGGGGTATATGTATATTTTAAGGGGGGTATTGTAGTATTTTTATTTTATTACATTTTTTTTATTTTAGAAAAATTTTTAAAATCTTACCTCTGTCTTCTAACTCTCTGTGCACTACGTGGCATTTTCTTCATTTTCCATTGGGAGTTTGATCGTAACTAAAGAATGAATAAAGTTTGACCAGTGAACCTAGTCTCTGGAGTCACAGTCCTGAACACCGTGTCCTCCTCCGTACGAACTGTGTTCGGTTCATAATGTGCAGCTTCGTTCAGAGTCTGTGTAACAGCACAGTCGTTATCACACTTTAATGTAGACTTTTATTTTTTATTTTATTTATCACTGATATCTCTATATAACAAAACTTCATACATGCTATATTGTTTGCTATGCTACATTGCTATATTGTATAGTCTATTTCCATGTTATTGTAGCATTTCATTATTATGATTTAATTTAATATTAACATGCTTTTATTTCATGTTGTATGAGGGAAGTGTCTTTAGTCTCAGTGCATTTACACAGAGAGCACCTCCAGTCATAAATGATTTATTATTAAAATGAGGCAGAGACCCATGAGGGCAGGACATCCCCTTTAATTACACTCCTCAAATCAGGCTCAGCCCTGCAGTCATGACTCACTGAGCCTGTCTGAAATTAAATGTTCCTAAACAGTCCAGTGAGACGGATAGAAACATATTAAAGAGCGAGATGAAGTCTGCTTCACTGATGTGTGACTAAGCTATATCACTTAAAAAGACTCCTGACTCTTTCATCCCACTGCAGCGCGTGGATTTAGTCAAAGATGATGAAGCTGGAACTCTGCTTTCTTCTTTTATCATTTCATTCTGTTGAATTTTGTAGAGGGAGAAGTGTGTGTGTGTGTTATATCACACAATAGCTTTTCTTTCCTTAACTATTTTTATTCTATTTTATTTTACCTAAATACTCTGTGCATAGGTTTTACTATTCTATTTTTTAAATCTTTATTTTCACTTAATGGCTCCTCTCACTTGGTGAAGGAGAAACTGTTTTTTTTTGTCTGTGTCCTGCACAAACAGTGAACTGACAATAAAAAACTTTTGAATCTTTGAACCTGTTCATTCTATGAGTGTTTGCACAGTTTACCCTCAGTGAAAAAAAGAATTAGAATGAAATGGTGCACAGTTTTAGCTTCTTTTAGCTCCTGGTTTTGGTTTGTCTGCTCTGGTTCACTGTTTCTGCTGTTTCCAGGCTGAGATTCATCACGTGGACACAGGGGACTGACTTTCATCCCTCCTCCAGCCACGGGTCTGAGCTGAGAACCACTGATCCAGCTGTGGACGTGGATGTTAGCAGCTGTGGTCAGTAATGATGTGAATGAGATGAAAACAACTGAAAATCAACAGTTTTTTCTAAGAATTCTCACCAAAGAATCATCAGGTGCCAAAACTAATCATTTTACACTGAGTCATATTAACAGAAGTTTGAAGAAGGAAAATGTGTCACGTCTCAGAGGAGAGAAAACTCAGCTGCTCTGAAGTCGTGTCAACTGTTTCCTCAGCTTTCATATATTTTCAGTGTAACTGTCCGGTAACACTTTAGAATAACGAACCCTTATAAGACATTTATAAGCTATTAGTACATATTGAACTAATCATGAATAAACCATTTATATACATTTGTAAATGATTATAAAACCATTTATAACTAAAGTTGTACAACATTTATATATGATTTAGACATTATTTAAAGTGCTGTGCCAACATTGTACATGATTTATTCATCATCAACTAATTTTCAATATGATCAACCTTATTAGTAAATTATTGGTGAAATAGTGTAGATGTGTTAAAAACCCACTGTACCACCATTTGTTTATTCATGTTTAACAGATGATTTGTTAGGCATTAATAAAAAAAATCTATAAATGATTTGCTGATGTTATTATGTCCCTTATTCTAAAGTGAAGACAATTCACTATTTACACGTCTGTTAATGTGCCACCATTTGTTTATTCATGTTTAACAGATGGTTTGTTAGGTATTCATAAAAAAAAATCGTAATCAAATCGGTCCACACAATCATTGGACCAGTTAATCAGTTTGTGATGTTCTTGGTAGTTTTTTCCCTTCTGTCAGCTCTCTCAATATACTGGCCATACCAGGCATTTTAAGAGCTCAGAAAAATTAAACCTCCAAGTTCACCGCCTACATTTGAACGCATATCAAAGAATGAATGGATGGGTCCGCCAGAAAACTCCCACAAGGCAGTTCGACATGTTTATATGTCTGTGTGTGTTTAAGAGATGTTAGCAGTGTTGCCAGGTGTATGACAATTACCATATTTTGTACAATAATTGTGCCCTTTGTACTATATACGATCAGTGATGAAGTCCCATAATGTACGTTAATGTGATCATTGTGTGACACTTTGTATTAGTAGCAACAGCTTGTATGTGCGTCAATTGATGCCTTCCCGTGTTGTGGGAAATTTAAAAAGTCACATCTACAGTGCAGAGGAAAGATGGAACAAATCTACAACATCTAAACATCACACTGTCACAAAATAGTTTCTAACATGCATATTTTCTTTTTTTTTTATAGTATTACATTAGTGCTTTAGAAATGTTCATTGTGTCCCTGAACGCAGCACCACTTTCAGCCAGCACAGGCAGCGACAGCAGAGACTACTCATTTCTGCTGTTGCTTATGACTCATATACACTTTCCCTCAATATTTTAACATTTCCCAACTGGCAACGCCGTCCGTTAGACATTCTGATGCTGGAACATGTCCGTCACAACAAGAGCTTAGCGTTCCAAGCAACCTTGGACAATTGAAGATGGGGAAGGAGCTGGCAGCAGCAGCGCAGGTAACGTTAAGCTGTTACAGTAACGTTACAAGTCCACAGTTCTAAATTCACGTTTGCTGGTTAACTTATTTGTTGACTTATTTTATCTGGCAGAATCTGCTAAACTATCAAGCAAGCACAAACACTAATCGGTTTTTAGCTGGTTCACTATATCGGCTAGTCTAGCCAACTTTATCAACAGGACATGTCAGTGTGGTTTGGATAGTTTTGCTAATCCCACATGGTGAATGCAGATTGATGCAAGGTGATAAACTATCATAACATGAAACACTGAATAACTTGTGGTTGTGCCATTAAGCATAGTAGTAATTGTTTTAGCTGGCGTGATAACTAGTGATGGGAATTAGTTCAGGTTGAGAATTTGTAGTAAACCGCTCTAACGAGCTAGCTACTACATTTTCTATCAATACCCCCGTTTTCATGGACAACTTTTTTAAATTAGATGATTAGATTAAAATTGTATTGGAAAAAAAAAGATGTCCATGTTGTGATGTTCTTATTCTTATGAATAAAACGAGAAGTATTCTTTTTGTGCTAGCATCAGCCAGCAGTGTTTTACTTCAAGCACACACTCCAGAACACTCTTCTTCTGTGTAACCATATACCGTTTATCAGTGCTCTAATGATGTTCAATCGCTCCCTATGGGTAGCTCATTGATAGCACTTATCATTACATCCCCCTTCCAAACAGGTGAGTATAACAATAACCACAACTTTTAAGTACTGCCACTTTGTAAATCTTAACAGTCTTGATTAACATTCAACATGTCATCTATAGTGCAACAAACTATATTCCTTAGCACTTAACTTTCTCTGCAACACAATATATATATAACACATTGCAAATAAAATGAATTTGAGCTCATAGTTTAAATCTCTGACCAAATCAAATGAAGCTCATATACTCAACGTTTACAGCTCTTCACAGTTGACACAGCTCAAACAGTCAATAACACATTATAGAACAACAGTTTTAGCCCAAGTGAACAGTTCATTCTTGTTCTATGAGCCTCTCAGGAGGTTTCCTTGGTCTGGTAGACCTTCTCAGTGTCTCAGGTATTGGGGAAGGTGAAGGAGGCTCGCTGTGGTGCCCATCTGGTGTGACACCCTCTTGTTGTTCAGATCCAGTCTCCTCAGCCTGATGTTCAATGTCCTGAGTCTTTAACAGACTCCTCCTGTTTCTTCTTAACACTTGTCCATTCTCTGTCTTGACAACAAATGACCTGGGTCCTACTTCACTGAGAACTGTTGCTTTCCTGTCCCAGGGCCCTCAATCCTCACAACATCCTTTTCCTGGATAGGTTCCAGATGCCTTGCTGTCTTGTCATAGTTCATTTTCTGTCTGTGTTTGAGTCTCATCCTTTTGTCAGTCAGCTTGTTGTTGTGTTTGTTATCATTGTCTCTTGAAATTTGTGGAAGTGTGGTACGCAGCTTGCGATGCATGAGCAGCTCAGCAGGGGATGCTCCACACTCCAGAGGTGAGGCCCTGTAGCTTAGCAAAGCCAGGTAAGGGTCAGTCTTACTGTCTATTGCCTTTTTTAACAGTCTCTTCACAATTTGGACCCCTTTCTCAGCCTGTCCATTTGCCTGTGGATACAAGGGGCTAGAGGTGATGTGTTGAAATCCATATTGCTTTGCAAAGTCACTAAATTCACCGCAGTCATATTGTGGGCCATTGTCACTGACAACACAGTGTGGGATTCCATATCTGGCGAAAAACCCTTTCATGTGAGTGATGACAGACTGTGCTGATGTACTGGAAAGCTGTGCAACTTCTGGATAGTTAGAATAATAGTCAATCACCAGAAGATAGTCCTTGCCATGCAGATGAAACAAATCGGTGCCTGCCTTTTGCCATGGTGCTGTGGGTAGGTCTGTTATCAGCATCGGCTCTTTTGTTTGCTTGTAGCGATGTTTGAGACACATTTCTGTATCATCTCCTCAATATCTTTGTTGATACCAGGCCAGTAAACTGCTTCTCTCACTCTGCTTTTGCATTTCTCCACACCAAGATGTCCCTCATGGATACGCTGTAGCATATCCTGGCGCATGGAATGTGGAATGACAATCCTGTTTCGTCTCAACATCAGCCCATTTGCCATACACAAGTCTGCACGCACTGAGTAGAACCCTGGACAGACTCCTTTTGACCAACCATTTTGGATGGGGTGGGACACTTTCTGCAGAAGGGAATCTTTTGCCGTCTCCTGTACAATCTGCTGCAACATGGCATCTGATGTTGGGAGTGTAGCAGTCACCATGTTTACGTGTGTTTCAGCATCCTCAGTTGTCGGACTGGCCATCATGTCACTGCTTGGTGCTGGTGCTCTTGATAAAGCATCCGCCAGCACAATGTATTTTCCTGGCGTGTAAATCAGTTCGAAGTCATAGCGCTGCAACACCATCATCAAGCGCTGAATTCTGGGTGGCATGTCATTGAGGTTCTTTTTTCTGATTGATATGAGGGGTTTGTGGTCAGTCTCAGCTGTAAAGGTTGGCAATCCGTACACATAACTGTGAAACTTTCCACACCCAAACACTAAGTCTCTTTTACAATTTGAGCATAGCGTTGCTCGGTCTCGGTCATTGATCTGGACACATATGCTACAGGTTGCCATTTGTCTCTGTTCATTTGGAGCAGCACAGCTCCCAAGCCATCTTTTGCGGCATCAGTCGAAACTTTTGTTGGCTTTGATGGATCAAAAAATGTGAGGTCTGGTTCCGTAGTTACAGTTTCCTTTAATTTTTTCCACTCTTTTTCATGTCGAGCACTCCACTCAAACACTGTGTTGTGCTGTAGCAACTCCCTGAGGCATGCTGTCTTGGAGGTAAGATTAGGAATGAATCATTGATCATTCCCATGGCTCGCAAGACACCTTTTTTGTCAGTGGGGGCAGGCATGTCCAGTATGGCTTGCACTTTCGACTGATCCGGTTCCACCCCTTCACTTGTGATCTTGTCTCCCAAGAACATCATCTCTGTGACTCCAAAGAGACACTTGTCTCTATTCAGTTTCAGTCCATTCTTTTTGACTCTCTGTAAGAGTTTCTCCAGCCTTTCGTCATGTTGTTGGCTTATATTTCCCCAGACAACCAGGTCATCTATGTAGACTGTGGTGCCTTCCAGACCCTCTATGATGGACTCCATCGCTCTGTGGAAGATCTCCGGCGCTGATTTAATACCAAATAATGGGAGCCTCAAAAAACAGTAACGTCCAAATGGTGTGTTGAAAGTAGTGTACTTGCTGCTTTCTGGGTCAAGCCTCAGCTGCCAAAACCTATGTGAAGTGTCTAGTTTACTAAAAAACTAAAAAACCAGCCATTTCACTCATTATCTCCTCTCTTTTTGAGATCTGATAATGCTCTCGTTTAATATTTTCATTTAGATCTTTGGGATCAAGGCAGACTCTTAATGCACCTGTTGTCTTTTTCTTGACACGTGATGGAGTTCACCCAGTCTGTGGGCTCTTCCACTCGTTCAATGACACCCATTTGAGTCATTCTTTCAAGCTCTTTCTTCAGACCAGCCTTGAGTGGCACAGGCACTCTCCTTGGGGCATGCACTACTGGCACGGCATCATCCTTGAGCTGAATTTTGTAAGTGTAAGGTAATGTCCCATGTCCTTTAAAGACAGAAGGAAATTTATTGACAATGTCTATACTTCCCTCACACTGTTGGTGTTCCTTTCTTTCGCCTTGTTTGACCACTTTCATGTTGTCCTTGTTTATCTGATAGATCCTCTTTACTAATCCTAGGTCTTCAGATGCTTTGTCTCCTAGGAGTGACTCAAATCCATTAGGCACAATGGTGAAAAACATGTTATGCTGTTTGCCTTTCGCAGTCTGCATCCACCCTTTTTTTGTATTGGCTGGTTATTATATGCCTTCAGAGGTGTGACTTTTCCTGTGAATATTTTAGGCTTCTCATTCAGTGCCTTGAAATCCTTCTCACTGATCAAATTAGCTTTAG
This sequence comes from Toxotes jaculatrix, assembly GCF_017976425.1. Taxonomy (NCBI): domain Eukaryota; kingdom Metazoa; phylum Chordata; class Actinopteri; family Toxotidae; genus Toxotes; species Toxotes jaculatrix. Next base: position 29,173,297 of record NC_054398.1, read on the forward strand.
CCCCTGTGTCAATTTTTAATGTTACAATTGTCCCATTGACTAACAGTGGAGCAGTCCATTTATCATCTGTGACTGTACTTACAGTTTGGCCTGTATCGATTATTCATTAGTTCCAAACACTATTTGATCTCTTATCATAGAGTCTCTGAGATCACCAAAATTACAGGATTGAGCTTTAATCTTGAGGTCGGTGAGAAAAATATCAAATGACTCCCCCTGGTGCTGAAAGCGTGAGCGAAAGACGTACCTCTCGTACGTTTCATTTTTCTTAGACAGACAGTGCTCATGAAATTTTTCTATGACCTCATCAAACTTATCTTTATCTTCGGGTTGAGCGAACACAAAAGTGTTGAAGACTATTGCTTCTGTGCCCGGCGATGGTAAGCAGCATGGCTATTTTCCTTCCATCTGCCCGTTGCTCCACTCCGACAGCTGCAACATACAGCATGAACTGCTGTTTGAAAGACCTCCAACTTGCATCTACGTTTCCAGTCAGTTTCAGCAGACTTGGCGGTTTTATTGCATCCATCTTGTTGTGTCACTTCTTATTCTTCACCCCACTCCTGGTACCATGTGATGTTCTTATTCTTATGAATAAAACAACGTTATAAGATGTATTCTTTTTGTGCTAGCATCAGCCAGCAGTGTTTTACTTCAAGCACACACTCCAGAACACTCTTCTTCTGTGTAACCATATACCGTTTATCAGTGCTCTAATGATGTTCAATCACTCCCTGTGGGTAGCTCATTGATAGCACTCATCATTACACATGTAAATGCAGTTAGTTATATGAATTGAGAAACTGCAACCTGTTGACCTATCAGGTCAGCAGGCATCCTCCTGTCTGACTCTAACTGGCTGATTTATGGAGGTTTTTCTCACATAAATCAGGAATTGATAAGGGAATCATTAAAGAATCAGATCAATAAGCAGAACTGATAATAGATTTGATATCCATAACATTTTACCAATTCCCATCCCAAGTTATAATGCAGTGTTATAGTAACTATCAGTTTTGGTTAACTAGCTGCCACTGGTCCTTTCTTCGTGGTTTCAGGTAACCGAACGCCACCGTCTCCCACAGCTGTGCTGTCGGCCAAGAAATTGCGCACACAGGCCAAGGAAAAAGATGATGCACAATCCAAAAAAAATAGAGGAGTTGACTAAAGCGATGGAGGCCCTGTTGGCAGAGCAAACAATTTTTAATCTGTATTAACAGTGTTTTGAATGTGAGGGCTGTTGAAAAGAGCTTCATTGTTATTGCTATATGTTGTTTCGTAGCACATTGGTTGCTGTGCTTGTTTTAATAAAATGTTTTATACTCTTATACTCTGTACTCCTAATTCTGTTGCTGTTTGATGTCACAAGGAAGGATGGATCCCAAAGTTGTCTACAACATTTATTACATGTGATGAAAAAGTCTACAGATCTTTAGCAAGCATTATTAGATATTTGTTAATGATGAATATGGTTCACTTTAGATTAAGGGACATAATAACATCTGCAAATCATTTATAGATTTTTTAATGAATGCCTAACAAATCATCTGTTAAACATGAATAAACAAATGGTGGTACAGTGGGTTTTTTAACACATCTACACTATTTCACCAATAATTTACTAATAAGGTTGATCATATTGAAAATTAGTTGATGATGAATAAATCATGTACAAACAATGTTGGCACAGCATTTTTAATGTCTAAATCATATATAAATGTTGTACAACTTTAGTTATAAATGGTTTTATAATCATTTACAAATGTATAGAAATGGTTTATTCATGATTAGTTCAATATGTACTAATAGTTTATAAATGTCTTATAACTTAATTAATACGTGTTTTAATAATCATTTACAAATGTATATAAGTGTCCAGTTCATGATTAGTTAACTATCTACTAATATCTACTAATAGCTTATAAATGTCTTATAAGGGTTCGTTATTCTAAAGTGTTATCAGCTGTCCTTTATTCACTAAATCATTTATTTTATTGTAGTTGTTTCTTTCAAATGTTTTGATTCCTTCTCTCTTCTGTCTGTTTTATTTGTTGCTGTCCTCGGTGTGGCACCTGTGAAGCGCCTTGAACTGGACAAAAATGTTGAATGTAAAACTGGAGCAGCATCAGCAACACGACAAGTGAACAGAAGCTCTCAGGAGAGCTGCGGTGTTTCGGGCTTTCTGAAGATGTAAGTAATGAAAAATCTCGCATACATTAACATATTAATTGAGATTTTTGCAATGGATGCATTCAGATGAGGCTTCGAGTCAGAGGGGAGATTTAATGAGAGAGGAGAACAATAACAACTTTGCCGGTTTGTGCACTTAGTCTCTGGTTTTTTGGAGAAAAGCACTCATCTCACCCCGGGAACCCCGGCCTTATGTAATCTGCTCCCTCATTCACTGCTGCTGCCGTATGATTGTTTGAGAAATGAAAAAGCCATTTTGGAGCAGGCGGCACGCTGAAAGGAGCTGCCTGTTCTGTGGCGTGGCCCTCGTTGTCAAAGCTCGCAGGGGTCACCAGAGGTCAAGGGAATTATGATTACGCCACAGCCTCGGCAATGATTCGACGGGCTCCATATTCCCCCAAGTGACCCCTGCGTAAAAAGAACCTCCCTAGCTGATGATGACACTGGATAGCTCTGCTGTTAGGGGGGAGTTTTGCTGTTGTTCAGTTCAGGAGGTTCATCTTGACAAGATGGGGGTGAGTTTTATTTTTTCAGTTTTAGATGAGTTCCACTGATTCCTGACAGCATTTCTTATAACGTGGTTTAAAACAGATTTCAGTGAGAGACAGAGATGACAGGACAGTTTCTCAAATTAATCTGTTTACGGAGATCTACAGCTCTGGACATCAAAGCCCACACACATCAGATACATGCATTTTAAATATATAATAAAACCATAGGTTTTCAAACTGTGTGTGTGTGTCCAGCTCAGCCTCTGACTGATGTCTGATCAGCAGAGACTCTGATAAAAACCTCAGTTGGAGACATTTTGAATGGACATGGTTTTCTCAGCTGATCGTTTGTCCCCCTGCAGCTTCTCCTCTAACTGTGTTTCTCTGAATGATGCCTGTATGTGTTGAACTGGTGCAGGTGTCTTGATTTTTTCAGGAGGGAAAATTAAGACACCCTTAATTATTATTGTCCCTCTATGAATATGCAATCACTGTGCAGGGCAGGTATTTATGATCAATATCCCATGATCAATACACCAAACAGCTGATATGAGACAACATTCTGACTGAAAACTGGTTCAAAATGACAACAACATCCCGTCTGTCACTCACCCTCCTGGAGATGGTCGCCTCGCTGGCCAGAGATAAGGAGTCGCTCCTCAGAGACAGGAGGTCGGAGCAGGTCATGTCTCCTCCGTCGCTGCTGGAGCTCAGACTGGGATCTGTGAACATGTTCAGAGCTGCAGGGATTGCCAGGTCTGCCGGTTTCTCTGGTCTCTGAGGCTCCTGTGGCTGGACTGAACTCACTGGTGGAGCGACTGGTGCAGATGATGCTGGTCGAGACTGGAAAACACGTGGGTAACAAACATGTTGTTTTATTTGTACGAAAGACCAAAACTCCAGGAGATTTAATTTTCTGTTTTATAAAGAAAAGCATCAAATTTTCAGATGTTAGAAGCTGAAATCAGCAAATGTTTGGCCTGAAAATTCACTGAAATGATTGATCCATCATAACAGCAGCTACTGATTTTAATTTCTGATCGATTAATCAACTGTTTCGACTCTGATCTTTTCCTTTCTTCATGCCTCGTGCTTTTTATCCACACAGCTGCTGTTACACCTCAGATCACATCCCCTGCTCCCTGATCAGTCTTTAAAAATCCAAAAATAAGGGAGAAGTAGAATCATAATTCCATTTATTTTTCCTACCCCCCCATCCCCACCTGTCTCACCTGTCTCTGTATAAGGAGGACATCTGAATTCCTGGCCTAGCATCACAGTTCTTCCAAAAACACAATGAGATAAAACAGGGCACACCTTTCCTCCCTGCTGTATGCGTCTCCTGTGTGACGCCTCGGGAACCGTCCTAACACAAACAACACAATTGTGTGTCAGTGTGAACCCGACACGACGCAACACACCAGCCATCAACTCCAGTCTTCGCTCGTGTCCCTCAAACGGCTTCGAGCTGCTGCTGGATTAGCATATGAGAGAGTGTTTACTACTCAACAAAATGTCTGCCTGAAAGTGGCGTTCATCTTCACACGCGGCTCTCAGGACACGCGGCTACTGCTGAGTACAATTAGGCCCCAGTTGGCAACAGACAGCAGCAGCAGTTTAACATCTCACAGAGACACAATTGTCCTTTAACTGTTTAGGACTGGAGTCCCAGGAGAGCTAATTATGCTGCTCCACTCACTATTGTCCCTACTCCACACACACACACACACACACACACACACACACTGGGAAAGGCCTGATAAAACACGTCCCACCTATCATTTTGATTTCAGCTAATTATTTCAAGTACTACATCACTTCCACTGTAAATAATAATGACACTACTTTGCACTTCAAAAAAGGTTCCTGTCTGGCTTTTAATTCACATTTAATCATCACATGATCGGCCTCAGGTTTACACTGTTCTCCTTGTTCAGTGGTGAGACCAGCATGTAGTGTGTTTCAGAGGTGTCAGCGAGGTTTAACGCACACAGACAAACCCAGATGGAGAAATGAAGAAATGCTGCCAGTAAATTAAGGCTGTGAACACTTTCTCATTGTTTTCAGTGTGAAGGAAGAACACTGTGAAACCTAATGTGCAAAATATTTAAACTGTATTTTTAGGGAAATACAGTTTTTTATAGTTGCAGGAGTTTCGTCGAGAAAAAACATTTCACCATCTTTGTGCTTTGAGTTGTCGCAGTTTGTAACGTACGTACAGTCAACAGAGAGAGGAGGCTGCCAGACTCACTGAGTTCAGCTCACTAACAGCAGCTGAATCAGCTGATCACAGCTCCTGTCTGCAGTGAACCCATGGATGAACAGACAAACAGTGGAGGAGGACACAGGAGGACACATGATGTTTCTGGAGTTCTTTTCTATTTCAAATAAGGGTTAGAGTGTAGATGTTGCACACTCGTATATTTTGGTCTATAAGTTGTTTATGTTGAGATGAATAAAACTTTTTAAAGTTTTTTATTCACGTCTTGATTCGTGTTCATACTTTAACATGAACATGTATGTGCTCAGGACGAGCTGACTCTGGCTGATAGGGGTTTTCATTAACAGTCACATCCGTCCTTTGAGTGGTGAAGTATCACACATCAGTGAGAGAACATCTAAAAGCAAACATGTTTGATGTGCAGTGTTTAATGAGCAGGTTCTCAGAACCACATGATCCCTGGTTCATGTACAGAGAGGACACATGGCACATGATGCGTTTCAGATCCTCCTGAGGTTTGTTCAGCTCTGACTGTCGCCGGAACAGGAAGAGTCCTCTGACTAACATGGCTCAGAGTGGGCTTTAATTGGTGCTGCTGACTGTCTCTATGCACATCATCAGAGAGTCCTGATACCTGGACGCCACACACAGTGGAGTGAAGTCAAGAGCTGGCAGTGCAGAGTGGAACAGGACTTTAGTGTCTATGGTGGATCTGAAGCCTGAACATGTTCCAGGCGGTGGGACCTGAGGCCTGGTCCCAGGCATGAGTCCTGGTCTCTGTGACTGAATAATCCAGCTTTTTTCAGATGTCCAACCACAGCAGATACAGCACAGTGTGATGAAGTATGGAGGACACCTCTTCACCTGGTCTCCTGCTCTTTGTCTTATTGAACTGATTTAACTCTGTTTTTCACTGAAGCTTCAGTGTCGTTCTTCACTTCTGAGTCTCTTTGGATAAAAGTCATACATACAATTCATACATTCTTTACCAAGTTCTTGACAAGGCTGCGAAAACATCACATTTTCACTACAACAGTTAAATTGATCAAATCCAACTGTATTTCATGTTCATGTGAGTAATTCATTAATCATTAATGTATTGACTCTAAGCTAAAGTAAATGAAATCATTTAGGACTGAACAGGTTTAAAACTCACCTACAGACCCACAGAATAGGAAGCAGTGAAGTCAGGTGGTGCAGAGAGGACACAGAGTCATTCTGGTCTCTGACTGGTCCACAGTGTGGGCGTCCAACAGGACAGAAAAGAACTTAAGTGATTTAAATGATTTTAAAGTTTATCACAGTTCAGCGGCAGAATGAGACTGAGCTGCACATAGCAGCCTCGACATGATGTGATACTACAACAGCAGCAGCACGGTGAAGGCTAATAATAGCAGAAGATGGAGGGTTAACCCTGATAAGGTGCTGAATGGACCATCACTCCGCCCCTCCCTGCCTGGATTGGCATCTCCTGGTTACCCATGAAGCAGAGAGCATATCCCCAGTGAACACTCAGGCCTGTAAACTGTTTATCAGACACTAATGCAGGAGCCTAATCCTATTTGCATTCATATTAGTTCCCTGTTTCACCATCTGAGGGAATTACTTATTTGAATTCTTCTGAGGGGTAAATAACTTTATGCATGATATCAGTATCTTCATAATTCACATCAGTAAAGTCAATTTGGTTTAAGTGCTTCTCGGCTGCGTGCAGAGAGGTTCTGAGGAAACTGATTTGGAGGCGGTTCGGATCAGTGAGCATGTTCACATGAGGGCGGGTAATGGAAATCTATTACCCGCTTGGGGGGTGGGGGGGTCATTAGGAAACCAACAGCCTGATCCAGAGTCCTGCCTAAATCCTCCTTCATGAAGGTTGTGATGTTCTGTTTATGTTCAAACTGTTCCACACCTCACTTTGCCTGAGTGGTGGTCCAGGTTTTCACAGTGCAGGCAGCTGTTTAAGCTGAAATTGTTTTTACTATATCTCCAATTTTACACCTGCATCATCAGCTTTACGCTGACATATTGAACAGTTTCTTATCCACATCAGTCACAGAGCAACATGACCACTCATCACCTTCAGATGTCTCCTTCTGTCCAAACACATTCAGTTTCCTGTGATGGACAGAAGCAGCAAATGTTTCTGTCATTTGCATGAAAAATGACTTTAACAATCAATCAATTATCAGATTGTTGCTGCTAATTGAAAACGTCCACAGCTGTTTTGTGTAAGAAAACAAATATGTGAATCTGAATGATTGTGATTCGGTTCATTTTGTACTCCTGAAAGCAAAAAGAGAAACTGTCAGGAATTAAAAAGCAGGAGGTTTGGATAAAAGCCAGTGAGATCTGTCCTTATCTCATCATTCAAAACACATGGTTCTGGAAAAAGAGAATATTTAAAATAGTTCACAATGAACAAATACATTATTGAAAACATCCGGCGAGCCTTAAGTCCACGATGTGACATGTGGAAACTAGACCTGAATGCATAATTACAGCTCGAAATCCACAAACTCTGAGCACAGGAATATGAAAATAAGAAAATCAGTTGGAAAATGGTTTGAAGGAACAAAAAAAAGTCAGATTGATGAAGAAAAGCTGTCAGGGAGGCCGGGCTTTGAACCTGATCACAGACATTGTTTAAACAAAGAACAAAGACTGCAAATGTGGAGAAGAAAGACCTGAGCGAGCTGGAAACAAAGGGACTGAGGAAGACGAGACATTTGGCTCCGCCAACGTAAAGTGGATCCGAGCAGCTGAGGCCCATGAATATACATGAGAGGTTGATGTTCATGTGAGTTTCCATCAGGCTCTTCTGTCTCTGCACTCACCTCCTCTGCCTGAGTGATTACCAGCACTGGGACGCTGCCACCCGACTCCCCGGCTTCATCCTGAGTGGCTGCTGCAGTTCTCAGGTCCTGGTCCTGGTCCGAGTCTGAGTTGCTGTGGTGAACTAACTGATGCTCAGCTTGGTTCTCGTCCTGAGGCAAAGCTTGGTGTAAACAGACAGAGGAGGAAAATCAGACTACATCCCAAACATCAAGTGATCTGGTGGATGAACCTCATCCCAAAGAGACTCTAGAAGGTGCTGTTTCTGATCCAACATAATGCTAACATGTCAAAGTGTTCTGTTTTCATTGAATGGGAGAGAAAAGAGAGAACCCATGTTGTTCACATCATTCATGTTGCACCTGTCAGTCAAAGGACTGGACTGGACTGGACTGGACTGGACTGTGGCCTCTCTCTGGACTCTCATATTCATAAACCAAACAGGAACCCACTCATGAAGAGACTGCTTCAGGGCCCTACATGAGGTGTGTCCCTCTGTACTGACGTTCTTGTTTAGCACGTGGACTGCCTGAGTGAAGACGCCCGTCCTGACTGTCTCTTTGGGTTTCGGACCATTGAATTGGACAACACAGATTTCTGAAGATCTGTGGACTCTGTGAAACTGTGGACGGCATTTTTCACTAATTTCTGATATTTTGTAGTTTAAACAATTAACCAGAAACTAATCTACAGATCAATACATCCTGATTATGACTGACTTCTCAATTATTTGTTTTTTTGTTTTTTTATTGTTTACTTTTATTTAATGCAGGTTGTATGTGTGAATATACAAATAAAGTTTTTTATAACATGATTCAAACTGTTCAGAAGAACAATGGTTGCTTCTCACCTGTTTTATGCTGGTCGTGGATCTGTTCTTCCTCAGTGTTGGAGCACAGGAGCCTGTCAGGACTCACACAGGACTCCTGGAAATCTTCCTCCATGGTCCTGAGAGTCTTCACCTGTCGATGGGGAGTCTGGCTCTGGAACGAGACATCAAGACATCTAACTCAGTGAACACAATGTCCTCACACAGTGTCTCTGTGATACTTTACATGATAAAGACAGTATGCTACTACTGGTGAAGCACCTTTAAGACGGTCCAGTCCTTTGTTTGGGGTTTAGCCACCTGGAATCAGAAATAAAGAGCTGATCTCTCTGTGATATTTGACGTAAAGTCACAACAAACACAGCAAACTCACCCAGAAAGCACCTGTTTGATGATCCACGCTCAAAGACATTGACGGTAAGAGCTAAACCTTAATTTAGCTGAAGGTTTTTTAGACAGGTCACATGGGACTGTGGTCTCAGCAGCATCTCAGAGACCAGTCTGAGGACAGTCCTTACTTCACATATTAATGTTAAAACAGCACCTGAAGGTCGTCTAATGTTAACTAAGCACTTATTTTAATCCAAACCATGACCCTTCTCCTAAACTGCCCGAGTGGTTTTTGAGCCTACACTTATCCAAACTTTAACCATAGCGCAGTCACATCATAAAACAGATGTGCTTATTTTTTTGTAGCTGTTGTGAAGACGAGGCAGTGAAAAAGAGGCAGATGATGTGGTCCCGCTGATGGGAGCATCAGAGCAGGATAAACTTCTGTATGTCGTCCTCGATGGCATGGATACACAGCATATTTTGTTGTTTAGATGATCCTGCCATGGTTAGTGAAGTCTTCTCCATCCGTGGGGCAGCTGTGGTTCAGCAGGTGGAGGTACAGGATTGGTGCTCCTGATGGTCAGACCAGGTCTCTGTCTTCTCAGTGTGTGCGGGTGAATAAGTGAGATGTGCTCTGCAGCCATTCACCATTTACCTCTATAACAACGTGTCACTGTTTCCCCCTGTGCACTGCTTCTCTGATTGTGACCACCAGGAATCAATCAATACCTTCGTCAGCAACGAATCAGAACTGCATTTTGAATTGCAATCCATCTCACAGCATGCTGTTCTTCACACACATCAGTCTTCAAATCTGAAATTCATATGATCATTAAAGTTCCTGCTTTGGTCGTTAAGCTAATGATTTATAACTCATCATGAGTGTGTTACACCTGAGGTGGATTCTGGAGTCAGGTCGTGCCGTCGACAGCTGAGCGGTTTCCTCTCCGTTCAGTGGATGATCTGTAAAAGTGTAAACAGAGAATCCACGCTGTCCTGATGGTCGCCGCTTCATTCAGTCTCATCCGGAGAATCTCCGCTCTAAAGTCTCCTCACTTCACAGCTACATTTCCAGCACTTCATAGAGAAATCCCACGGGTGGTAATTATGCCTGAGCTCTGATAACAAGGATTGCATTTCATACTTGGATAATAACTATTAAAGAAGAGTGTTTTCCAATTTATTAAACAGACTGTCTTTAAGTAACCTCTGGACACTTGGCCCGTGAGCTAAGCTAATTTATGAGCTACTGGGGGAAAACAAATGAGAGCTTCTTTCATGTGAAAATCTTCACAAAAGAGTCAGTACCATGGAGAATATGGAGGGACTGCACTGCAGTTTTCCCTGAATATTCAACTTTGTACATGCAAATTGTTAACATAACTTTTTGATATGATAAAGCGGCACCAGTGTCATTTCGTGGGCAAGGCCTACTGGGGGTCTCGACTTGGCGATGATGAAAGAGTCATCTGAGCTTTTCTGAGCCATTACTTCATCCTGCAGGAGGCTCACGGTGTGTTTAATATCAGCCTCTGGAGTATCATTTCCAGCAGAGGAGAATAAGGGGTGCGTTCACCTCCGCCGCCACGGAGCGCTTTAATGAAAGATGCTTAAAAAAGCGTGAAAATGCCATCCCTAATCTGCTCGACCCATCTGCAGAGGAGCAGCTTCAGATCGGGCGGCTCGCTTCATTTCACCCCGTCAGTGCAGTCAGGCTCGTGATGAGCTTAGAGAGGCTCCTTAAGGACAATGTTTCCACATTATTCAGGCTTCATTATGCCAAATCAATATTCGTTTAGCATCGCAGGTTATAGACTCGTCCTCAAATCACAGCTCGATTTGTGCAAAACTGCTCAGGAAAAATATGAGTGTTAGTCGTTTTAGTGGCTGGTGGATTGACTGACTGAGGCTTTTTCAGCAGCAGTGTTTTAGTAGAGAAGTGACAGTTGGTTAAACCAGGTCCTGAAATGTACTGAATCCAGTTTCCTCAAAAAGTCTTATATTGAACTTTCTGTAAAACCCCTGCAGTTAATGTGAATTAAAAGGCGGTGTCTCTTTACACCTTCACCACCAGACTGTAAGAGGAATCAGCTCCAGGAGCAAACTGACAACGGTACAGTCCATCCTGGTGAAATCCATACATCAGTGAGCTGGGCATTAATCTAATATCCTAATATCTAATCTAAACTAACATAAACTATATGAGCTGGAATATAGACCTTCATGCACATGAAGTGGAAACAGGACATCACTGCTGCTTAACAGCAGATCAACAAGGACTGATCAGTCAATCAATAGAGAATTAATCTTTTATTCAGATAAACTTAAAAATGTCAAATATTTGATGGTTCCAGGCTCTAAAACGTAAGAACTGGCTGCTTTTCTTGATCATGTTCAGGTCTTGGACAGTTGGTTGGACTTAAGGAGACATTTGACCAGAGACCAGAGGCTTTCAGACTGTGAGGTGCCTCTACAGGCAGCCATCACTGAGTGACCGACATCATGAAAACTCCTCGTCCTCAGAGTCCTGACTGAGTCTGACTTGAACCCACACACCTGAAACATGTACTGATGTGATTCAGTATGACTTCACTTCCTGAGGATATCATCATCTCTGATGTCCATCCTGCAGAACTTCATTGAGAATCCTGCTGTTTTTAATTTCCTTCAGTATCACAGTGATCCAGTGAGAGGTGTCGGTTCATCCATGGTTCACTGCAGACAGGAGCTGATCACAGCTGATTAACCTGCTGTTAATGGGACAGTCTGACTGAAGGTGGACAAACCCGACTCACTGAATCCACGGTGACATTATACTTCCTGTTTTACAGCCCCCAACATGTCATGGGAACTGTAGTCCCAATACTAACAGTATGATAACATGATTATCTATGATGATGATGATGATGAATCTGTGTTAAAATACTGTGATCTGAAGCTTTTGTTTTCAAACATTTAATCAAGATAATACTCTACAAATGAATCACTAATGAAAATAATTAGCTGCAGAGCTAAAACACTAACGAGACAATCTGGACATGCAGGTCTGCTACCTTAAATAGATGCTGGATAGTTCAGTAATTAGGATCAACAGCAATTAATCAATGAAGCTCCTGACAGCAGCCGTCAGCTCGGCCTGCGACCTGGAGGCCGGCTGATTCCGCTCTTACCTGGAAATCCTCGCTGCAGAGCCTCGTCCGGTGAAACAACCTGACCGTGTGTTCATCCAGAGAAAAGACCAGACAGACTTCATCACCAAGACAACCATAAAGATTTCAACTGATTTCAGTGACGGAAAACTGACAGCACTTTCACTCTTCCCCTGCTGAGAGGAAAGCTTCCTTCAGTCACCACTCTGCTATTTATAGGACCCACAAATCAGATTAGGCTGTGAGTTTAAACACTGATCTCACCTGAGAGGAGCTTCCTTCACCCACCAGCACAGAGACACAGTCAATATCTCAGCTGCTGTTTGGAGGTTATTTTGTGAGTGAAAGCAGCAGGAAGAAGGAGAGAGCAGGCTCATTAAAACCTGTTCCCGGGGCATCAGACGCCTCACACTCCACCACAGATCACTGCCCAGTGTCTGACTCATCTGCTCACACCAGCTAAGACTGAGGCCACAACTCAGAACAACTCAGGTCAAATCAGAACAAATCAAGGTGCTGTCAGTCACAAGGTTTAGATTAATCAGTGAGCAAAGCAAGTAACTGCCCCAGGACCAGAAAAGTGGGAGAATTAGAGTCAGCCAGTCCTGGGATTACACCATACTGTAGTACACCATACTGTAGTACACGTACCATATTTCACTGAAGGTTCTGATGATCGGTTCAGGTGCTGATTCAGTTTGATGGTGGTTAAGGAGGCTGGAGGTCTCTGTGGTGCTGCTGACGTGGCACAGAAACCACCTCCAGCTGCTGTTTCCACTGTGCCACTCCACCTGGAACCAGAATCAGAAACAGGTTTCACTGTGATGAAGTCCAGTGCATGATGAGTGAATCTGACCTCAGTGAGCTTTAGAATCCGTATCATGTGTTTGAAGTTATAATGACAATGAAGCTGATAATCACTTCAATTAATAATATTAGACCATTTACTGATCAGCCTGTCTGGTCCAAGACTGGTCCCCTGACCCTGGAGCAGGACGTTTCCTGGTCCACAGACAGGATGGACTGTCCCATTTTTACTCTGATAAGAAACTCAAGTTTACAGGAGCATAAGCTGTTAGGTTCTAAAACTGTTAGAATATAATATTGCTAGAATAATGGTGAAAAGTAACAGAGCAGGAGCAGAGAGCGCTGGAGAAGCAGAAAGCGTGAGGCTGTGTTTACGGGAGGTGGAGCTGACAATCAACCCCCCCCCCCCCCCCCCCCCCCCCCCTCCGGCGGGTTCAGCTCTGATCAGTTCAGCAGCAGCGGGAGCGGAAAACTTGCAGCAGAAACACACAAACTGAGCCCAGCAGCCACCTGCGATGCTACTAAATGTTCCTCCGTTTTCCAAACTCCTCTTCCCTCTTTTTCTCCTTCTTCTTCTTCCTCCCTTTCTCATGCAGTCCCGGGAAAAAGCGCGCCTTCGCTCTCCGATGTGAGTTCGCCCGTGCGTAATAGTCCGGCTCTGTGCGCGCCGTCATGGCTTATCCTCAGGGTTTCCTCTTCCAGCCGTCCGTGTCTCTGGCTCTGCACTCCTGCCCGTCCTTCAGCTCCGGGGTCATCTTAGGACCGAGGACGGAGGAGCTCGGCCGCTCCTCTTCGGGCTCTGCCTTCGCGCCGTATTCGGGACCAGCGACGTCTCCCGGATTCAACTCCCACCTTCCGTACGGCGGGGAGCCCCGGGCCGCCGCCACCCTCAACTCCTTCGTGGTGAGTGTCCACACCGGGACGGAACCGGTCTGCTCACCGGGGATCTGATTCTAGGGGGTTTGGGTTTCTAATGTGTGATTATAAGAAAGAGTCTGCGTTGGTGCATAAAGGCGCGTCAAAGAATTTAAAAGAAGTTCAGCTGCTTTAAACTGTGAGTTTGAGTGAAACGATAAAGCTTTTGTTTTTTCTCTTTCACCATAAAAAAGCTTTGGAACACGTATTTAAAAATGTAAAATCACAAACCTTCCGTGTGCTGATTCTTTTCAGTTGCTGCAATAAATAATATTCATGATTTTATATATATATATATATATTACTTGCGTGTGATAAGTGTTGAAAAAAGTCAAAATCAAAAATAGATTTTTTGTTTTTCCATCAGGATGAAGCTTCTGTCAGAAACGTGTTTTTTTCTTTTACATTTAAATCGAATTGTCTGATTTCTGTAGCTTATTACTTATTAAGATGTTAGGCAGGGAATAAATGTAATGTGTTGAGTAAACCTCAGTAACAACCACACATTTTTGTATTGGAGTAATTTTAATATTTTTATTTTTTACACATTGATTCAAAAATAATTGAAGAAGTAAAATTGATTCTAATATAAAGTGAAGTTCAGGCTCCAGTGAAACGGTCTGCGTGTAAAAGATGAAATGTTTCAGTTTAAATGCTGTAATATTCTAACACATGGTTTAAAGGATTTTTTCACAGTGGATTTGTTTGTAATGCAAACGGCCTCATTTCGAACGCACAGCGCTGTGAGCAAATTTCATTTTGTTTGTCCGTTTGGTTTTTAATTTAACCTTTGTTTAACCGCCTTAGTCCCATTAAGATTAGGAATCTGCTTCTCAGAAGAGCGTTGCCAAGAAAACAGCTCCAGTGACCAAACATTAAAGCTGCAGACTGAAAACACACATACATGTGTGTGAAGTCATGCGAGCAGAGAAGATCCTGAAAATAACATTTAAAAAATACAAAAAAAAAAAAAAAAAATCTTGGCTCTGAGGTCAGAAATTATGTCATTATTTCATGTTTCAGAGTCCAGGGTACGACCCGTCCTCCGGCATCTCCGGCTCCTTAGACTACCACCCGTTCGGGGCCCTGGGGCCCTACCCATATGGGGACCCCACCTACAGGAAAAACGCCACGCGGGACGCCACGGCCACGCTGAAGGCCTGGCTGAACGAGCACCGTAAGAACCCATACCCCACCAAGGGGGAGAAGATCATGCTGGCCATCATCACCAAGATGACCCTGACTCAAGTGTCCACCTGGTTTGCCAACGCCCGTCGGAGGCTGAAGAAGGAGAACAAGATGACCTGGACTCCCAGAAACAGGAGTGAGGATGAGGAGGAGGAGGACAACATCGACCTGGAGCGGAACGACGAGGACGAGGAGCCGATGAAGACAAACGACGACGAGACGGAGACAAAGAGTGAGGCCAGTGAGTGAGAGGAGGAAACGTCTGTACACACACACAAACACACTCAGATCCAACTCACAAAATAAAACCACAGAACCACATCAGAGCTGCACCCGTTTATTCATTAATCATTCATTCATTCCTTCATCCATGGTCCAGAGACCAGTCACTGAAATATTTGCTGAATCTTTTCTGATTGTTGGTTTGACAAAACATTCAAAGACATCACTTTGTGCATTTTTCAGCTTTTTCTGACATTTAAAGACAAAACAACTGATCAATAATCATTATTTGCAGCCGTAAAGAACAAAAGTCTTCTACATAAAACCGAAGCATCAGTGCTAAAAAGTGGTCCTGAGCCCAAACTGCATCACTCTCTGCTGTGACACTCTCAAACGTGAAGCATCTGGATCCTGAACTAAAGTCAAAGCAGCAGCAGTGAAGTGTAGAAGGACAAGAACAAACCTAACCAGGAGAATGGACCCGGTTAGATTTCTATTATTTGAGTAAACATATTTATACTAATACAGAAAAACATTATTCGACATTATACTGTGAGATTCTTATTACTGATGGGTTTTATGAACTGCTAGTGTTTTGTCTGTAAAATCAGAGAAATAAAACAGCAAAAAGCAGGATGAAACTTTAAAGACTCAGAACGAGAGGAAATGATGTTGACTGACGGGAAGCAAAGTGCTGAAGGATGGAGACAGTGAAGGATTCACTGCTTCACCCGTTTACATGACCATGATCAAACTGTCAGTCCTGACGAGACGGAGGTGACGTCCATCACATTACTGACATTTATCTGCACCTGTCGTGTTTTTCCTGTCATTCTTCAGCCATGTATGGAATAATTTCTCTGCTGTTCAAGGCTGAAACTGACAATTATTCATACGGTCAGTGAATTTTTTTTATTGATTAATGAATTGATCCATTTGTTTCTGAAGAGGTGAAGTTTTCATTCAGTTTTTTTTTTCCCCAGTCAAATGTCAGAGGAACAAAGAACCAGAAAAAGGCACATCCCAGAGAGATGGAGCTGAAAAATTCAGGCTTTTTTCTTCTTTGAAAAATGACAGATTGATTATTGATCAGAAAATGAGCTGGTTTGTTTTCTGCCGATAGTAGCAGCTCTGATGTTGTTTCCTAGTTTTATTTTCTTTGTTTTGTGTGTGTGTGTGTGTGTTTGAGGTGAATATGTGGAAGAGTGTGTTCTGTTTACAAACCCAAATGATTGATTAAGAACAGAATCGTTACTGACAGCCCTACATGACCCTGTGTGTTTGTGTGTCTGTCTGTGTGCGACCTTAAAGTCTTGCTAATCTGCTGACCCACTCTGC
This sequence comes from Toxotes jaculatrix, assembly GCF_017976425.1. Lineage (NCBI taxonomy): Eukaryota > Metazoa > Chordata > Actinopteri > Toxotidae > Toxotes > Toxotes jaculatrix. The sequence continues at coordinate 29,189,812 of NC_054398.1, forward strand.
TCTGCTGTGTGTAGCTGGCCGCCGCCCCCCCTCGGTGGGAGAGTCCTGTGGGTTGGCAAACAGAGACGAGAGCAGCAGCAGTGACACTGATCGAGGCTTCACTGATCCGGACTTTATAGAGCCCGGGGACGGGGGGCTGCCCCACATCCCGGCCCCCACCTCCACGGGGGCCCCTCCCCAAAACGCTCCACTCGGGATGCTCAGAGTTTCAGAGCTGGAGCGCACGTTAAGCCCGCCGCCTAAGGAGCACAGAGACTCCTGCAGCGCCATCCAAGGGCCAAATCCGGCCCCTAAACCCAAACTGTGGTCCCTCGCTGAGATCGCCACATCTGCGGACAAAACTATAGGATCTAATGGGTTGTCGCAGAGCAGGGGGGCAGGACAGCAGCAGCCCCCCCCCACCTCCACGCCCCGGACCCCGTTTCCCCACAGCCCGGCCCTGCCCCGACACCTCTACTATACCTCCCCCTTCATCCCAGGATACTCCAACTACGGCCCCCTGGGGCCCCTGCACAGCAGCCCCGGCTCACATTTGGCCTCTGCGACGCATTTAAACGGATTACACCAGACGATGCTGCAAAGAGCCGAGGCCGTGGCCAGAGACTGCAAACTACGCAGCCAGAGCCAGCTGGAGCTGCACGAACTGAAGCGAGGCACCACGAACGTGTAGGTGGGCGGTGGGGGGGTTCTGAAACTTCCTGGATATCAAAGAAAACTATGAATCACGGACAAACGGCCCTGCAGAGCCTCAGACTTTTATTTAGAAATACAGATATAAAATTTTAGACTGCGTTTTTTTCTATGTTGATAAAATGTGATCTTTGTAGTGCATTTCTGCACAGAACATGAAGTATCATTAAAACATAGTTTTATTAATACACAACAGATTTCCTGCCATTTTTCAGTGGAAATCACAACTTTGTCCACTTCAAATCAAAGCACCGCCCAAACCTGATAGTGAAGCCAGTAAAGCTGCAGAGTCCACACAAACAGGTCATCAGCTCCATTTAGACGGGACCGGGGGGGGGGGGGGGGGGGGGGGGGTGTCCTGGTCAGTCCTGGTAGATATGATCCGGTGTGAGGATGTCACTGTCTCTGATGTCCATCCTGCAGAACCTCATTGAGAATTTTTTGAAGTCTCCTTCAGTATCACAGTGATCCAGTGAGAGGTGTCTGTTAATCCATGGGTTCACTGCAGACAGGAGCTGGTCACAGCTGATCACAGCTGATTCAGCTGCTGTTAATGAGACAGTCTGACTGAAGGTGGACAGGGTTTTTCTCTCCTGACGGCTTCAGTGTTTCCTGTCATCGTGCTGGTTCCCAAACAGGCCTGTGTGCTGGTGTTAACATGTTTCCATCTCTCAGATCAGCAGAAACATTTTTAACTTCCTCCATTTTCACTCAAAAGTCAAATTTCACTCGAAGCTGATAAAAAAGCAGCAGAAGGAAAATCGTCAGAGATTAGGAGGAGCCAGCTGACAGAGAGACAGGAGTCAGTGTGGCTGTGATTAAATCACTGAGCAGAGCAGGTGAAGGTCAGATCACCTCACTGACAGGAATCCAGTTTGGATGGAGCTTCAGACGCTTCATGAGTGAGTTTCACACTTGAATCTGATTTGATCACTATTGACTCAGTGATCAATAGTGAGTTTCCCTCCTCAGGGGAACAGTGATCCTGGTCCTTGGACTGAAGAGTGAACCTTGTGAAACTAGTCTGGAGCTGGCAAATCCTTTGCTACAGAAGGAGCCTGTAGCTTCCTACACACACTGTGATACTGACACCTAGTGTTCACATGAAGAACTGAGTCACTCAGCAGCCAAATCGACTTTTAGTTTTAAGGTAACTCACAGGCCATTCAGCATCCCTGCCTCCTGGCTTCTGGATCACTAAAGTGTTTTCCAGGTTACTGAGTCAGGTGGAGTCACAGCAGAAGCAGCACAGCTGGAGGTTAGGCTCAGACAGCAATGGCTGTTTGGTGAAGGTTCAGGAAAGATTGTGGTTCAGGTTAAGGAGGAGAAGGATGATGATGAAGAAGCTCCTCAGCCCTGCAGAGAAAATGACAGTTTCTTTCTGAATCTTGTTCCTGTTCATGTGCTGGAAGCTGAAGTTTGAAGATTTGTCTTCATCTGCTCACTGTTCATTTACTGTGGAACAGCAGCGAGCTGCAGCTCGATGAGTGTTTCCATGTGCAGAACTTTAATCCATGACATTTCTGTGGAACATGAGACAGGTCTGTTTGCAGTTTGACATTTTTAAAATGTTCTTGGCTCAATAACACAAAGAGCTTTGTCTTTAAATTTTAAGGGACAGTGTTTTCAGTTCACAACCCCAATCTTTTCTATTTCTATTTTCAGTACAGTCTGGAAGAAGCCACTTTACAAACCACCTGATTTTAAGATTTTTGACAATACTTGTTTTTCTTTTTCTAATATATAAAAGCTTGAACGCAGAACTTTTACTTTTATTGGAGCCTTTTTTCACTGTGGTGTTTCTACTTGTGTTTAAGTAAAGGTGAGGATTTAAGCCATGAAACACGAGCTTTTCTCCTGCTGCAGCTTTGCTTCCTAAAGTCTATTCTATTTTATTCTATTCTATTCTCATGAATGAGGCTGCATCAGAGCTATTTTAAGAGTTGATACCATTTTAAAGAGCCACTGTAATCAGTATGCATTAAATCACACATGTAAATCAACAGTCTGAATTAATAAGCAACATTTCTAATGACCAGACATTTTGTGTAAAACTGTTCGGGCTGTTAAAGCCACAATTTACACGACTGTAAAAATCCAGTTTCAGCATCCATCCATCCATCCATTTTCTATACCGCTTAATCCATCAGGGTCACGGGGGAACTGGAGCCTATCCCAGCTGACTATGGGCGAGAGGCGGGGTACACCCTGGACTGGTCACCAGTCAATCGCAGGGCTGACACACAAAGACAGACAACCACACACGCAGTTGGTTCTATGTTCATCTTCAACACTTTGACAATCAGGAAACTGGCCAAGGCACTTCCTCTGCCCTGTAACATACTGATGGGAGACTGTGTGTGTGTGTGTGTGTGTGTGTGTGTGTGTGATGAGCACAGTTTAAATTAAACTCAAACCTGCTTGTGTATTGATGCCGTGCGTCGTGTCGATGGTCATAGACAAACTCTCAGGAGTCAAAAGACCTGTTGCTTGTTGCTCTTAAAGTTATTCAGCCTTTAAAACAGGTGAAAGAAAGACAAGTGAGATCGGGTGGGTGTGTCTCTCAGGGCTCAACAGGAGCTCAGTGGACTGAAGGTCCCAGTTTCTGACCTGGGTCCCCAGAATCCTTCACCCTGTAACATCCAGGCAGCGGCGCACCCTGTGGCCACAGAGTGGTGTAACACCCGTCACCTGATCAGGACAGTGTGACATACACACATACAACATACAAGATTCATACAAACACACAGACCACTGCATCAGAGCAAATACACATCACACAGCAGCCTGTTCAGATTTTCTCCAAACCCCCCCAGTGACACACACACACACACACACACACACACACAGCCTGTAAGCCTCTTGCTTCCAGCTGTGTGTTTACACCCAGTTAAATGTTGTCAGACAGCGTGGAGTGTGTTGGCGAGGCAGCACGAGGCCCCGCCGTGGGCCGTCTAACCCCCAGGACTGGCAGATGTCGCGTTGTGATGCCACTCAACCCCCCTGCCACGCAGCTCCTCTGCCCTCTCCTCCTGCCTCACCCACCAGCAGCCACAACAGCTGGGCTCACAGGTAGACCAGCAGGCAGCTCCCTGCAGCTCTCTGTAATGTGCTGTCCCTCAAAATACACCACTGTCCCCAGTGACTCCCACTCTGCAGCCACTGAGACTAAACCGGTCTGCTCTAATCTGACATCCCTGCTGTCTGACCCTGCTGACGTGCAAAAACACTGAAAGTGCTTTAACATCTCTGCTCCTGCTTTTGAATCTGTGGAGGAGAGAAGCTTCTGTCTGCTGCAGCATCAAGCTCCAGCACGTTTACTCAGTTGTGACTGTTCCCTCCAAACAAAGATGGAAACCTGGGACGACATGTCGTCCACTTGGAGTCCACCACGAACCTGCATCTTAAAACTTTACAATCTCTTACCTGGTGATATGTTCTTGTTTTTAATACAAAATCATATTTAATGTAAACATTTGTTTTGGAAAAAGAACAGGTTTCCACTGACCTGAGACACAAACACAGGTAAAAACACCTTTTTTATGCTGCATTCACCAGAGACCAGAGAGCTGGAGCTGACTCACAATAAACTGATCACCAAAACCTTCTGACCTGAATAATATATGAAGGTTAAATGTTCATATGTTAGATATGAAAGTCAGTAATAGCTGTGTCAGCACAGGCTGTGGTGAACAGGTACAGGTATGTCATGATGATGTCATGTGACTCTGCCTGGATACTGTGGTGTCAACATCAAAATAAAGCTGCTATAAAGCCTGACAACAACATCACAGCTGAAATTCTTCAGGCCACAGGCCTCACCTGACCATGTCACCTAACTCTCTAAAGTCTTTCCTCCACCTCTGTCCCAGAGCTCCATGTTTCTCTCAGAGCTTCACCAGGATCATTGGTGGTTCAGCAAATCTAGTTTTCATTTAGAGACAGAAGACAGGAGCCCCCGTTGTCCCATGTGATTCTTGGTGGTTCTGTCAAAGATTCACTCCACAGCTAACATGAGTTAATTTCCCACATTAAATGGTGTCAAACAGGGCAGAGCGAACACTCAGACACGGCTCCACAAGTCCATTGTCTCGTCCTGGCAGGTAAATCAAACGTGTTATTACCAAACCTGTGAGTCACTGCTGTCACATGTTTATTAATATTTTCATATCAGGGACTAATGTGTCTGTCTTTGTCATTTCACTGTTTGTGTCTTGTCTGTGTCTGTGTCTCTTCATTCAGCACTACTGACCAGGAGACCTGAAAACGAAACCACGCTCTGATAACAAAGCAAACACGACAGTGAACTGAAGCACTGAGTACAACTGATGAAAGAATCACGTCTCAATACGCTCATAAAGCATTTGCTTGGGCTGTATTAATAATGACATTATCAAGATTTACATTCAGTGTGTATTAATAACAGATACATAGCGTGATGGGTCATTAAGATGCAGTTATATCTGTGGTTCACTCACAGGTTGACTCAGCTTTGCTTTGCTTTGCTTTGCTTTGCCTGCAGCGCCCCCCTCTGCTCGTTAAGTACAACAAAACAGAAAATCTCCTCAGGCAGACTCACATCCATTAACCGATATATTCCAGGTACACAGAGCTCCATTACAATTACAAGACACAAGGAAAATGTGTGTAATAAAATTAAAATATCAACACCTGCATATGAACAGCACACTAGGAATGTGGCTGCAGCTAAATGAATATTTTCATTATCGATTATTTTCTGGATTAGTCGATTATTTGTCGATTGTTTGTGTAGCTACACAATAAAATGAAGGCCGTGCCTCATACTGATGCCTCTGCTTCTTCAGAGACACCGTGACAACGACAGGAAAGGACAACTTTTAAAAACACATCTTTCCAACCCCCTTTCAAGTCATTCAAGCTGGTTTTCAACAGGCTAAAACATTAGCACGACAGAAATGTGCTTAAATAAAATAAAACCAGTGAAAATGTGTGTGTAAGTCCATGTAAAGTACATCACTCACTCACTCACTCACTCACCGTGCGCACCTCCACCTGTACAACATGGCTCTGCTGCCTCGAACCCACAATTCCACAGCCTGCTTCTTAACATTACACATTTGAAATACATTTTGTACTCTAATACCTTTTAAACATGTTATTTATTAGCTTTTTAAACTGCATGAAATTAAATGTTAATGAACTTCTGACTGAATATTTCCTAAACATTTCTCTTTGACAGCTACAGTTTGGTCTATTTAACGTCCATCGCGTTGTAAAAAAGACAAATATGACATCTTCAAATGTCTTGTTTTGTCCAACCAACAGTTTGAATCCTGAGTTCACTGAGATTATTAAAGTATCACTATCACAATCACTAAATGATTATTAAAGTAGCTGCCAATCAATTTTCTCCCTGCCGATTGATTGATCGATTGATGAATGGACTTCAGTCAGCTGTGGTTTGTTTCTCCAGTCAAATAAAAAGTGAAATTCCAGTGTAAGATGTTAAACGGGGTTTTCTCACAGTATCCTGCTCTTCACTCCTCCTAAATTTGTACAGGGCCAGTTTTTACTGTTTTTTGTATGCTAACTTAACTTTCTTAGATGGCTCTCAGCAGTAAGACAATCACACACACACACACACACACACACACCATGTCTTAGACTGGCACTGGTACTAAACTGCACTTTATTTATTTTATGTTTTATATTTTTCAGAAGTGTTTATTTATTTATTTATTTTTACATGTTTGTGGTATTTGTGTGTGCCTTTAAGCCGGGAATCTGCAAATTTTCGTTATATTTTCATAATGACAATAAAGACTATTGATTTATTGTAAATACGCAATTTTTTTTCACATTTTTTTATTCTTGAACATCATGCACAATTGTTGTTTTTCTACACTTTTCCCCGCTGTGGTATCAGTAAAGTCTGATCTTATCTTAAAAATGTGAAAGTGAGCAGAGCCTGCACAGCGTCGGGCGGGAGGTGTAAATAAAGCCGGGACTGAGTTTCCTGCAGCCTGTTGGAGGCTTGGCTGGAGCTGTGAGACAGATGGTGCCATTTGCTTGCAGTCATACCTCCAGTGACCCTTACTGTTGAATATCACACAGCAGGAAGCTGCTCCATGTGTTTTACTAGGTGGCATCCTGTTAGCCTAGCCACCGCTAACGTGTGAGCAGAACCAAACATCCACCTCCCATTATCCAAAACTACAGCGACCCACCGACATTCAGCAGAACAATTCAGCTGTTTGCATGTAATCATCATAATAACTCAGCTCAGTGCAAACACAACGTCAAACACATCCCTTCAAAAAACCCACTGACTGTCCTCAGGCTTTTTCTGTTGGCTGTTATTCACCAACCCCTGACTCTAACCTGTCCACTGTCTGTCACTGTTACAGATAATAGATCGTTTCTCATTTGCACTCAGAGTCCAGTTTATTACAGTCCTGTAATAAATCCTCCTTCAGGAAGGTCATAGTGTCAGACTGCCTCAGACAGGTGCTGATTCACCTGGAGGATTGTGCTGCAGGACGTAGCTAAATGTTGAACCTCTGAATCCACAGTGAAACACAAACTTCAGGCCACGTTAATGCAGTTTACATCAAATACTGAGGTTTCAAACAAAGATTGACCTTTGACTTAAGACCGTGGCTGCGTGACGCAGGCGAGTTCAGGACAGACCACATCAGATGGACTCCTGTGGACGAGTAAATGAGATTAATAAATAAATATGTGACACAGCTTCTTCGGTGTCCACCACACGGCAGGTTAACAGGGATTTACTGGGCGTCACTGTGACGGGCCAAGATGAAGGTGAGGAAATCAAACGCATCATTTCAGGTGAACAAACGTAATCTCATCATGATTCTTTCTAAACTGTCAGAGACACAACAGCATCACTGCCGCAATGACAAGCCTCGGCATCTGTGACCGCCATGTGACTGTGCGTCTTTCACATCATTTTATGGCCAATAATAAACTGGTTTAATAATAATAAACTGGTTTGGTCAGTAAACACCGCATCCCTTATTCTGGGATCTCAGTGTGAGATCATGTACAATTGAATGAACGCTTGGAATGTTTTCCTTACTAATTAATTAACCGTTGAGAAAATGTCAGATTGAGTTTGTACTTTCCATCAGTCTGAAAACACAAAGATTTTTAATCTTATAAAAGTGAAGAAAAACTGCATTTAGTCGGTTTTGTTTCAGTACCTCCTGCAGCAGGTTTAATCCTCTCAGTCTCTCTTTGTGGACATGTGTTTGTTCCCGCAGTCTCCGGAGTCTGGAGCTGCAGTAGCCTGGAGGAAGAGGGCCCCCTGCCGGCCGAGCCTCCCCACAGCAGACGGCCCAGCCTCACGCTCCACCTGAGTCAGTCAGAGGCATGCTGGGAACTCCAGTGGCTCGGACTCAGGCATCAGATCAGTACAGGAGCTGCAGTGCCGGCGGACGCTCCCAGGCTGAACGTTTCTCTGAAGCTTCAGCTGTCGTCTCTGCTGGGAGCGACGCCTCCCGCCGGCCTGCAGGTCAGCGTGGATCAGCACTGTCAACACCTCCGTTTGTTACCAAGGAGCTGGATCCTTAGACCTGAAACCTGCAGCTGCGACTCTGAGCCAGATCACCCTCAGGACCTCAAGACACGGAGCAGAGAGGTTTTACCCACATTTTATTCTTTCCTTAACATACATCACTGATCTCTAACCAGATCATCATCCTGTACATGGACTGATCCAGGTATTCTGGATAAATTCGTGTTCACCCACGTGTGAAAGAAAGCAGTTAACCCAGTGGCGGTCCTACATTGAATTACTCCCTGGGCGGGACACCCTCCGAGCGCCCCCTCGTCCCCCAACCCTAACCCCTAACCCACGAACAGCCATGTTTTATTATAATTCAATTCAATTCAATTCAATTTTATTTATATAGCGCCTTCCACAATCAAAATTGTCTCAAAGCGCTTTACAGAGACCCAGAGCCTGACCCCAGAGCAAGCACTTAAGGCGACAGTGGCAAGGAAAACTCCCCTTTAACAGGAAGAAACCTTGAGCAGAACCTGGCTCAGATGGGGGACCCTCCTGCTGATGGCCGGGCTGGGTGAAAGGAGGAAAAGGAGGAAGATAGGACAGCTAGGAATGGAGGAGAGGGGGAGAAGGACATGAAGCATAATACAGACAATGTGGGTCAGTATTTACATTACAGTTAGTGAACAGTTATTGGATAATGTGTGCTCAGCAGATTAGAATTATGAAACAGAGCACGGAGGCAAAAAGCTGTCATGACTGGTAATTATTTACATTACAGTTTGCAAAGAATATTAATCCAATATTTATCTGTAGCAGAATGGAACATTAAACATGTTAGAAATAGATCATTGTAAACAATAAACAGCAGCAGGTGGGTGGAGCCAGGACCATAGGACATGCAGCTCCGGAGCCAGAGGTACCTGCAGTAAGGTACAGAGAAAGAGAGACCAGAGAGAAACAAACACAGGACTACGGGACAGAGAGGACACAGAGTTAATGACATGTAATAAAGGCTAATAAATTTGAGAGTGGGTCTGAGGAGAGAAAGAGAAAGAAGAAGAAGTGCGCAGTAAATCATGGGATGTCCCCCAGCAGCCTAGGCCTATAGCAGCATAACTAGGGGATGATTCAGTTGCCTGAGCCAGCCCTACTAAGGGCTATATCCTTAACTGTAACAGTGTCTATATAGATAATTGTGACTAACTATAAGTTTAATAAATAACTAGGACTGTAACTACAACTAATTATAAGCTTTGTCAAACAAGAAGGTTTTAAGCTTCGTTTTAAAATTAGAGAGGGTGTCTGCTTCCCGAACCCAAACTGGCAGTTGGTTCCATAGGAGAGGGGACTGATAGCTAAAGGCTCGGCCTCCCATTCTACTTTTAGAGATTTTGGGAACCATAAGCAAACCTGCATTCTGGGAACGAAGCAGTCTGTTAGGATGATATGGTACTATCAGCTCTTTGAGATATGAAGGAGCCTGGCCATTGAGGGCCTTATATGTAAGGAGAAGGATTTTAAAATCAATTCTGGATTTTACAGGAAGCCAATGGAGAGAAGTTAGTACAGGAGTAATATGATCTCTCTTGCTAATTCCAGTCAGTACTCTCGCTGCAGCATTTTGGATCAGCTGGATGCTTTTTAGAGAGTTAACTGGACATCCTGATAATAGGGAATTACAGTAGTCCAGCCTATTATAACAATATGTATATTATAACAATCTCCAATTTCAACATTGCCAAAACAATTTAGAAATTAAAGTTATCAGAAATTAAATAAATTTACTCTATATACATAAAAGTGGCAAAGATATACCGTAAATTCCGGACTATTGAGCGCACCTGAATATAAGCTGCACCCACTAAATTTTAAAAGAAAAAAAACTGTACATATATAAGCCGCACTTGACTATAAGCCACAGGTGCCTACATTGTGACATGAGATATTTACACAGAAAGATGTCACACTAAAAGATGTTTTTAACTTTTATATAAATAAATGCTTTTTTTCCGAACAGTTCCTGTAACAGGGCAGTAACACGGCAGTAAAACGGCTGGTTAAAAAATAATAAATAATTAATACTAGAAAAGTCAGAAAAGTCATTGATACTATGTTCCTCTCACTCCTGCGCACTAAAACCACTGAAGTCGTCTTTTTCAGTGTCGGAATTGAACAGCCTCAGAATTACTTCGTCACACACTGTCTCAGTCTCTCTTTCATTGTTTTCGTTGTTCTCTCTCATTAACCCGTAAAAATCTATAAATTAGCCACACTGTTGTTTAAGCTGCAAGGTTCAAAGCGTGTGAAAAAAGTAGTGGCTTATAGTCCGGAAATTACAAAACACAATCACAGATAAAAATTGCAGAGAATAACAATAATATAAAATAAAAACAATATAATTTTATTAGTTTAGAATTACTAAAGGAAATCTAATTATAACCCCCTGCCACCAGGGGCAGGGGGTTTTCTGAGCACAGAAAACCGCTTAGTGGCGCAGATGATTTTTTATTTTTTTTACGTGGTTGTGCCGCCACCCATGTGATGCTGCGTGTCAAAAACCGCCATTGAGTTAACCTCTTTGTTTTATGGCAGCTTTACAGAAGCTTCACTCTGATCCAGAATCAGAAAAATAAAGCTTCATCCCTTTGATATTGATGGTGGATAAATAACCTCCAGTTTAAAACATCCGGTCCTGATTCTTCCAGTCAGATTCATCATGTTGAATAAATTAAGTCCAGGTATCAGGTAAAGACACCAGATGAATAAAGAACCAGAAACATTTATCAGTCACAGCTGCACGTGCTGCTCTCACTATGAAAACATCTGTTTCAGGTATCTGGCAACAGATAACCGTCAGAGACACGCAGACTCTTCTTCTCTGGGTTTTATGGGAAGTTTTCAAACCGTCTTTCGTCTTCTTACCGCCGCCTTTTGGACCGAAGCGCATAGCAGGAGATGGACAGCACAAAAGACAGAGCTGCGTCCTCACTGCCTGCTTCTCATTCATAGACTGTGGGCTTCCTTCTATGATGCATTCATGGTCAACCACAAACCAGAGCCCTTTTAAGATTTCAGCATTTTTAATGACAACAATGCACACAAGTAAACACAAACAGACAAAGATACAGACGTGCGGGTACACACAGGCCTCACTCCACACACGATGTGACATGATGTTTCAAAGCAGTCCTGATTTCTTATTCTGTTTTATTCAAATGTTCTTGTTGTAGAGAAATGTGTTTGTCAGATACTTTAAAGGGAATTAATGAATCTGAAATTCTTCAGTTTTCTTTAAACATCTGACCTTACAGCAGCAGTTCAGCATCACTCTGTCTTAACTCATACATTCATAATGACAGACGTGTTCTTCTAAATAACATCCACATGGAATCTGAAATACACTACTCACAATAAGTTAGGGGTATTGTGAAAGACTCAGTGGATGTCATACATACGGTGTTTGTTTCACTTCAGAGATTTTTGGGATAGGGAGGCAATGTGTTTTCCACGTAATGGTCTCACTGTGTACAGTGTGCCTTACATATTGGGGCCAACACCAAAAAAATACTAAAAGACAACCCTTTTCAATGTGGCATGAGTTTCAACATTCTGTGGGTATAAAAAGCTGGTATTGTCAGTAAGTCATTCCAAGTTCATCACTCAAACAGCCATGAACATACAACGTCATTTAACGGACGAGCAGCGCCACCTGGCCATAGCACACCTTTGGATCGGTGGCAGGCAGTCAGATGTTGCTCGTGAACTTGGTGTGTCTCAAAGTGTCATCAGCAGACTTACATCAAGACACAGAACTACTGGCAGAGTTCGTGACAGACAAACCATTAGCAATCGACTCCACCGCTTTGGCTTGAATGCCAGACGACCTTGCAGGTGACTCCACTGACACCAAAACACCGCCGTGAACGTTTGCAGTGGACACAAGACCATGTAACCTGGACAATGCAGCAGTGGTCTACCGTCCTGTTCACTGATGAGTGAACAGGACATGAGGCTAGTGAGGAGCATGAGACGTCGCTGTCAAGCTGCCATTGCGACAAATGGTGGAAACACCCGCTACTGACATTGTCAATGTTTATTTGGGGCTATCCTTGTTATTGTCTAAATTTTTGGGGTATTAAATATTAAACTAATGAAAATGGTGTTACTTCTCATTCATTATTAGTAATATTGAGGAACTATAAAGGGAACTTTTACTTATTTCATTAAAATTCAGACCAAATAGGAAAAGCACTCATGTAAATAACAATATCCCTGACTGCAAAAATGCAGTTTTATGTGGATTTGAATTCAGGAATTAAACTCAGTCAGTATGTCAGGTCTGGAAATAAGAAACAAAAAATACAAGAAAGAAAGAAACTAACAGATAAAATAAAACCGAACACAGGGAATAAATAAAAGTGGATTCATTTATTATTTAATCATTTACTGTGCATGGACCTGTTATTTTAGAGTGAGATCAGGAGGGAAAACATGGGACAGTGTGACCTGCTCCCTAAACCCGACCTGTGAGAGGTAGCAGGGTGTCCAGTCTGCTGGAAACGAAGAGGAGGAGGAGGAAGAGGAGGAGGGTTTGTTTACCGGCAGTTTGAAGATGGAGGCGAGCACGGAGGAGGACCCGGCTCCAGCAGCGTTACTGTGCTCCGTTCTCGGCCTCGGTGTCACTCCGGTGTTCGGTCACCAGCTGTTTGAGCTGTACCGGCTCCAAACGGCCGCCCTGAGGCGACGGAGGCAGCGGGAGATGATGGAGAGGGAGCGGCGGCGGCGGCAGTACCTGCGGAGGAGGAGAGCCTTCCTGATGTCCTCAATCGCGGCTGCGCTCAGTCTCCTTTCTTCCACCAGCAGACCCGTCTGGGTCCGAGCCCGAGGCCCCGGACAGAACCTCTGGGCGACGGCCGAAGCCTTCGACGACGAGGAGTGGAAGGCGCAGTTTCGCGTGTCCCGAGCAACGTTCGACTACCTGGTCGAACTGATCGGCCCGGCGATTAAACGTCGCAAGACGAACTACCGCGCCCCCATCGAGCCGCGCCGCAGGCTGGCCATCACCCTGTGGTGGTTCGCCCGGTCCGGAGAGTACCGCTCCATCGCCGACATGTTCGGTGTGGGAATAGCCACGGTGTGTATGATTGTGCGTCAGGTGTCCTCGGCCATAGTGGAGCGGCTGTTTCACCGCTTCGTGTCGCTCCCGAGCGGCCCGCGGCTGGACGACACCCTCCGGGCCTTCAAGGACCGCTGCTACCCGCAGTGCGCCGGGGCCATCGGCGCGACTCACATCCCCATAGCCCCTCCGAGGGACAACCCCGACCACTATATCAACAAGAGGGGGTGGCACTCCGTTATCCTGCAGGCTGTGGTGGACCACAGCGTTTGGTAAGTACCGTAACCGGTAACGTCTCTTATCCAAAATCAGCTAACGTCATGTTAACAGCTAACTAGTTTAACTGGTGGATTTGTCCCTCCCAGCTTCACGGATGTGTATGCTGGCTGGCCCGGAAGCAGCAGCAGTGCCACGGTGCTGTCCAGCTCAGACCTGTACCTGAAAGCAGAGGACCGCCCAGATGGTTACCTGTTTCCCAGAGAGGTGAGTGTACAGGTGAAGTCTGCTGGTGAAGTGGAGCTCGGACACATATAGACCCTGTGCTGCACTCAGAGGCAGGAAACAGAGGATTCTGGGAAACAGAGGGACATGAGAGGTGATATATATTATGTTCTGATGTGTGTTGTTGTTTGAAGGTGAAGATACTTGTACTGCTGTAAGAGAACACACACAGACACACACACACAGTGGATCACAGAGGCCTGCTGCTCCTTCCTGGTCTGTTTTGCTGATCATTTTTGCTCAGGTGTGACCCAGGTTCACCTCTGCGCTTTAAGAAATTGGTGGGATCACTGAGGGAAGTGAGTCCATGGCCTGCATTCATACCGAGCCTTTTCAGTCTCATCATTCACTGACTATATGAAGTAGTGCCTCTGCTCTTTTTCCAACATCTTCATTCTTTATTTCATAGAAGTGTTTGGCGGCTTTATGTCAGCGGAGGTGGTCTGTGTTTCACCCCTGCACAGCCCTGTAGCTCATACAGCTAAACCTGACGTGTGTGTTTCAGAGGTCGCTTGTGTCTGACGGAGTGGAGATCCCTGTCCATCTGATCGGAGATGCTTCCTTCCCTCTGAAGCCCTGGCTGATGAAAGGATACAGCGAGGAACGGCAGCTGTCCCCCGAGCAGCGTCGCTTCACCTACACCCTGTCGTCAGCTCGCTCGGTGGTCGACGCTGCTTTCACACGGCTGAAAGGACGCTGGAGATGTCTGCTGAAAAAGAGCGACATTGACATCTCCATGATGCCCAGAGTTGTCGCTGCGTGCTGCATTTTGCACAATATTTGTGAAATTCGAGGAGACAGTTTCCTTCCTGAGTGGAACATTGAGGTGGCTCCTTCAGGAAATTATTTAAGACAACCTGATACAGAAGCCTGTGAAAGAGACGCGTACTGTACTGCTGAGGTCATCAGAGACACTATTACTTATAACTTGTTGACTATACTGCAGTACTGAGCACAGAGGCTGGCTTCAGGAACATCTGCAAAGGTGCCACAGCAGCTAAGTCAGCATCAAGACAGAGACTCGACACGACTGCAGCACTGGGACTTTACGAGAGGTTGAGTATGTCAGCAAACGGATGTTAAAGAGATCTGGAGCCAGGGCCACGAACCAAGTGCAGCCTAGGCTGAGTCTGACACCAGTGATCTGGATTCTAACTGGCATCATGGAGCTGGTGATCAGCTGACCCTATATAAATATAAACAATATAAACAGTGTAATCACACACACACGGTTCACATCCCTTCACTTTGTGCTGTAGATTCAAGTTTTAATGGATAAAATGACAATTTTCTTCAACCAGCCTAATCTGAATAACCCACAATGATGAGGAGAAAACATGTTTTTAGAAATGTTTGCAAATGAATTAAAAATCAGAAAGTGAAATCTATCTAACCGTTCTGTTGTCCTAAGGGTCAAAAATGACCCGCCACCGTGTTTAACAGCAGAGAAAAATCCCCAAATGATCTTTTTCCAACTTGAAATTTTCCTAAAGTGACTCCAACATTAGAAAAAGTGAAACATTGCCTTTGTTCATATTTCCATGAAAGCTGTACAACAACAAGGCACAAATATTGGATGGTGGATCAAAGTAGACCTAAGTAGACTTAGAACGTCCATCAGCCGGATCTCCACAGAGGCAGAACAGACAGAGAACGTCCAAATTATACATGACATCACTCAACAGGTCTTTGAAAAACTTTGGACCGAAGTCAACGGTAGTGATCTAAACGCCACCCCTGACACTATTATAAACCTTGACAAGGCCCTTTTCAAGGACCAGGATACGTGCTTTGGGTTAGTGCTGAGAAGGTGCTGATTATTCTGAAATTTCCTGAAAGATCAATATTAGAAAAGATCATCATCATCACTTCTTTCAAAGTTCATCTGACATCAAAATAACCAAGTCCCATCTGCAGATTCTTCTCCTCCAAGAGAAAAGGCATCTGTTGCATCTTCAGATGCTGAAAGAAGTGAAATACTGACACTGAAGACACTGCTCCTCCTCTGACACTGTGTGTTCATTTCGGGTTGAATACTCTTTTTACTAGTTTCTATGCAGCTGTAAATATTAAAGGAACATTGTTGTTTCCTTTGTATAAATGAATTTGCAGCTGAAGTAGAGGTAAGATATAAATAAAGATGGAATAATTCATTTCTGCAGAAGCACTGATATGTCCTGGTACTGATCTGACAACTAGAATGAAGCTCTAATCAAATGAATGAACTTAAGCTTTTTAAGCTAAACTTAAGCTTTTTCATTCATCTAAACTGGGCAGATAGAGTCAGATCAGAAAAAAAGTCAAAAGGAAAAAAACTGTTTTCAACTTAACAAGAGGAAACGTGTTGTTCTGACAAAATGCTGCACTGACCCCAAGTGGCCAAAACAGGTCAATCGACGCAGGTTAATGTGGAGTCAGGGAGACTGAACTAGAGAGCTGAGAGTCCGGTCTCAGCTCTCTCCACAGAGCTTATACTAGAGAGCTGAGACCGGATTCTCAGCTCTCTAGTATAGAGAGCTGTACTTTTTTTAGTTTTTTTAGCTAGTTTCTGTGCAGCTGTAAATATTAGAGGAACATTGTTGTTTCCTTTGTATAAGTCCGGTCTCAGCTCTCTCCACAGAGTTTATACTAGAGAGCCGAGAGTCCGGTCTGTTGTCTGTTTCCTGCAGGAGTGAGGTGTGTTTCCTGCTGGCTGCCAAATAAATGCCAGGCTGCAAGTGTCTGAAGAGAGACGTTGACCTGTTTCATTTCTTATTTTGTCCTCCAAGTGGTTTCCTGCAGCAACCTGCAGAGAGCTGAACGTTAGGAACACAGATATCCCAGCATACACCAGGACAAGACAGAGCAACACAGGGCTAACTGAAGCTCTACTTGGAGACAGAGTGAGAATAAGATTCTACAGTACAATGCTTGCTGTCATCCAAGCAAGCATCATGAACATCCCTCTGTATATCATCATGACCAGATCTGATAGAACTAAACTTGATATGATACAAAAGGCTCCAAAGGGCTCCAGCTGCAAAAGAAAGATAAGGCAGGTTTAAACCTCTGGGATCCTGGAGCAGGCGCATTAGGCTGCGCTCAGTCTCACGTGTAGAAGATGAGACTTTTATAACCATCAGCCCCGCCCCTCCCTATACGCAGACCACGCACTATGCGTAGGGCGCCACGTTTGCGGAGGGGGGTCCCGTTTGAGGGAGATGCACAAATTGCGTGAATGATTCATGCCGTGCACCACTGCACACATTGCGTCAGTGATGCGCAGCGCTGCGCAATATGACACGCACAATGAGGACCCTTAAGTGCGAGCTAAGCAAAGGGTAATGGCAGCTGTAATCGGACACCGCGCACGCACGCCGTCATGAAGATTGGCAACAATGATCATCGGACCAATCAGCAGTCAGAGGCTGCAGAGATGGCATCCATTCGACTTGTACTGGAGATAAACTTATTTCCCAGCAGCATCCATTACCGTATTTTAACTGTCAGGCCTTGCTTTGTGCATTCACTTTCGTTAAACAACCAAGAGGAGTGGTAAACTCACCAGCTGATGGTCATACTAGGCTGGTGGTCATATACCAGCTGGTGGACATACAGCCTCACCTTACAGTAATAAGTTTAGTTTAAGAAAATGTTAAATGGCAATTTTTTTGTGCTTGTTTTCATACGTGTCTTGTGCTTGTAATTTCTCGACAGAACGCAGGACTAATCAGGGCCGAAGGCTGTTTTCAGAACTAAACTTGTTCACAAAACTGTACCAAAGACGTTTCCGTGATCGTAGGTTTAAAAACACTATTTCAGAAGATTTAACGGCTTTTCAGGCGGACCTCTTGTTGAACCACCGGCCGGACGACAGAAAACAGAAAACAACCGGAAGTAGAAGTGTTTGGATTGACGGCGGACCCACCCATTCACGCTCAGCTACGCACATTTAGTGGGCTGGGGTAAGATACGCTCATTCTGGTATTCGCTAAGTGAAGTACGTACAGAAGTGACGTCTCACTTTATCGGTCGGTGCTCCCCGTACGTCCGTGGCGTTTACGCAGAATCGTGCCTGTCAAAGGACATTTAAATGGCCACACGGTACAGAGTCGTATACGTTACAGCACCGTAATAACAGTGTTACGGTGATATTCTGGCACCCAGCTGCGCAAACACCGTCCGTTCTCCTCGCCGGGGTCGTTCTTCATCACGTAAACCCGCGTTTTGTTCCCCAAGTTTGTTCGGAAAGTCAGAAAATGAGCGACGAGGACGAGTTTTTACAGAAAGCCCGAGCGGGGTTTGAAGATCTCTGTAGGGCTCTGAATATGGACGAAGAGGCGAGTAACGAAGCGTGGAAGTCCTACGAAAACATCAGCAGGAATTTTACTCTGGAGGTAAAAACAGAAATTCACCCGTTACATCCAGTTTCTGTGCTGTTACTGTTCCCGTTACCGCCTCCCGGTGCCGCTCTCAGCCTGTGAGCTAGCAGGGTTAATGTGCTGAGCATGCTAACTCCTGCTCCACCTTTAACCGCTGTCCACGGCTGTAATGTTACAGCACGTTAGAAACATGAATCCAAAACGACACACTCACGTGTGAGTGACTAGTTGAACCCAATAAAACACTCTAAACTACATTACATGGTTAGTCCTCCACAACCAGGCCAGTCCACTACCAAACGAACGAATAAGAAAATGAATGTATGGATGAGCAGCTGCAGCCGACAGAGGGGAGGGTTGGTTTCTAACATGGCTCAGTGGAACCTAATACATCAGACTCACTGATGATTAATGTCAAAACCTGCTTATTAAACAAACCCAGGTTCAGGTTATTTATACTGTGACTGCAGCCTGATGTCCCTCTGCACAGAGGTGGACTGAACCAAACTACATTTACTCAGGGACAGTACGTAGAGTTTTGTTGTACTTGTATTTTACTCCTCTCAGTGACATTTTCTCCTCTAGAAGCTGTTATGAGTATCCTACTTTTACTTTAAGTGGTTTAAGTACATTTGCTTGTAATCCTTTTACTTAATCCCATGTTGAGTGCATGACATAATGGACTATTTTTGCAGTATACTTACTTAAAATAGTATTATTTATTTTAAGTAAATGATCTTACTACTTCTTCCACCAGTGACTGTGACTAAGTAAACTACTCAGTAGAATAAAAATAGTTTAAATTGATTCTATGTTGACCAGCTACAGCAGTACAGTGCTGCTTACACATCCATATGTCAGTAACAGTAATAATCCAATAATATGAAGCAGAATAGTAAAACTACATAATGACTACATTTACTGGTCACACAGTGTGTTTGCTGATTGTCCATACTTTGACTCATATAAGAGACATTTACTTTGCAGTATTACTACTTATACTAGTAAAGGAGTAGTAAAGGATCTGAATACTCATTCCACCACTGCTTCTGCACACAAGAGGAGGTAAAATGTCAGAGGACAATCAGCCCATTAATACACATATACTGAAGATGAAATAATATATATTCTAGAGCTGCAACAGTCAGCCAATTAATCGATTAGTTAATCAAAGGAAAATTAGTCAGGAGCCTGATAATCGATTAACTGTTGTAGTCAAATGCCAAATATTTTTTTGTTTCAGCTTCATACATGTGAAGACGTGGTGCTTTCCTCTGTCATGCATCATGGTGTCATATACTACATTACAACACGTTTCACTGTTTTCATTACATGAATTACATTTTAGAGACCAGATGATGAATTACTAATAACTGGCAATTTAATCAATCATAAAATGAATTGTTAGATGCTGCTCTAATGTGTTGAGCAGCAAAATAACTGACCCAGGTTCATTGTTGGTGCTGTGTGTGTGTGTTTGTACAGTCAGAGGAGAGAAAAACCTCTGACCTCCTCCACACTTTTGTCTCCTCATCACTCTTTTCCTTCTCCTCCCCCAATTTCTCCCTCCTCTCTCCCCCTCACTCATGTCTCACCCCTGATGTTCAGGGCAGTGAGCTGCACTGGCTGGCCTGTGCTCTCTACGTGGCCTGCAGATCCTCTGTGCCAACGGTGGGGAAAAGCACCGTAGAGGGGAACTACGTCTCTCTGACCAGAATCCTACGCTGCTCGGAAATGAGGTACATCCATAATCCATCTGTGTGCCCACCTGAAGCGCTCTCTGCTCCACTTTAGAACCTGTGACCTTTCATGGCTTCAGAGGAAAAAAAATATTTGCAGGAAAAGTGCAGTCAAAGCCTCAATCATACCTTCAGGCATACATGAATAAAAACACAATAAAGGTAAGACCTTATTTCTACTGTGGTCCCCCTCCTCCTGCCATCTGCTACTGTGTCTGTGATCTGATGGGCTGAACCATCTGGTGAAACTGATGACCAAGCGTTGTCAAGACGTTTTTTGTTTATTTATTATTTATTGACACAGTGTGGGGGCTCTAATAGCGAAAGCCCGATCATCTTTGTCACAAACAGTGATCTGGGAGTAACTTGAGGCCCAAAACCTATAATGTGAGTTTGATAACTGATCAGTGAATCAGTGTGTAGATGTGGTCAGATGTGTGGTGTCATGGTACGTATACCATCTCCACACAGATACGTCAAATACACATTTCCTTAATTCTCTTCTTTTGCTCCCTGACAGCCTGATTGAGTTTTTTAACAAGTTGAAGAAGTGGCAGGACATGACCAGCCTGCCGCAGGTTTTCCGTCAGAACACAGAGAAGTTAGAGAGAAACTTCACAGTGTCAGCTGTCATCTTCAAGAAGTACGTTCCCATCTTTAAAGCCATCTTCAAGGCCCCATCTGAAGAGCCGCCCCGAGTTCACCGCAGCCGCAAACAGAGGTGGGACAACATGACTTTTGACCTCACCAGAGTATGACCTTCAGACAGAAGAAAGCAGTAGTCGTGTATATTGAATAAATTACCCTGATGGTTCAGTTTTAGCAGACACACAAATCCTGATCCTGGACTGGAGCAGGATTCTACAGCCTCCATGTGCTTTTCTGCACATCTGTAGATATGTGTTTGGTTTTGACATTTGACTCACATCAAACTAAACGTGTGCATGATTTTCAAATTTGTGTCTGTATAATACATAAATGATGCATCAACACATGTACTATAAGCATGTCCTCAGTATTCGCTGCTTGTTTTCCAGACGCCATCCTTGCACTGTGACAGAGGTCTTCAACTTCTGCTGGGTCTTGTTTGTCCATGCTAAAGGTAAAGATTTACCGTCACTTCATTTATCCATCTGAGCGGAGAAACTGCTTCCTGAACTGAAGCCTTCGGCTCCGATTAGTCCTGCTTCCTGAAGAGGTCCATGTCCTCCAGTACAGTGTGCCTGCCTGAGGGGAAACCTGATAAAAACAGTGCTGACATGCCCATGTTGTGTGTACACTGTAAGGGTTATTGGTTGCTGTAGCCACTCCTTCCACTGGATCAGATCTATCTGATCTCTGAGGAGGTTTGAGACATCTGTCCAGATGTTGAAAAGGTGTAAATGCATTCATGATCTCTCCTCCTCACACAGTAATGTAATGTGTCAGGGATCAGAGCTCAGCATGTGGCTGTTCAGGCACAAAGAAGCGCTAAACTTACACAAAGTCTCATCTGAGAGCAAGTACAGGCTTGTTTACTACACACTCTATGTGCAATTTTCCTCTTTTCTTCATTTTCAACTGGGAGTTGTAAGTAACAGTAAGAATTTCCCTACGGGGGATTAATAAAGTTATTCTGATTCTGATAATCAGAATCACAAAAACTTTATTGATCCCCGCAGGGAAACTGCTCATTATCAGCAGGACGACATCATGTAAATCCTGCTGCCAGTCACAAGAATTCAGGCCTTTATTTTATCCTCCATGAAGATGACTGTTTCCACTGCTGTTAGTTAGTTACTGTGTTTGACAACAGGCTCATGCACAGCGTCACAGATTGAAGGGGTTTCTACAGACAGATCTGCAGAGGAGCGTTCTGATCAGTGATGCTGTGACACATTATATTTTAGCTGTAATTCTGAAACGTCAGGAAGAGCAACAAAGATTCAGCAGCACATCCTGAATGACAGGAGCTTTGTCTTTAGGTGTTAACGAATGTTAGCACCTAAAGACACCATCTCAGGATGCACTCATTTCATTCCTGGGTTTATTTACTGCCAGGCTCTGTGTGTGTTGTGTAGTTACACACATTCAGACCAGGTAGCTGACAGTACGGCCTCAGCAGGACCAGTTTGTTCTTCTCATATAGGACCTCTACAGCTAATTAATATTTAATGAATATTTTCTAAAGTATAAACATGTCCTTCTTAATCCCCACGCTTCAGTGTACCTGACGTCTTGACAACCAAAAGGGGCTGGTCTGGACCTGCCTGTGTGGATCTGGCACTAACACTGATGTGGTCTGCTGTGCCAGCTCAGCCTGCAGAACCAATGATTCGCTCGTGTGGTGTCATGTTTTTCTTTCGTTCCTGTTCAGGGAACTTCCCCATGATCAGCGATGACCTGGTGAACTCGTATCATCTGCTGCTGTGTGCTCTGGACCTGGTCTTCACCAACGCTCTGCTGTGCAACGCCAGGAAAGACCTGCTCAACCTGAACTTCAGAGGTACGGCACTGCGCTGCGGCAGCCTCCTGAAAGTTTGTACATTCATCAGGGGAATGATGTGGAAATAAGCAGCTGTTTGATCTTTATAAGCTGACATGCCTGATGTTGTGTTTACAGCTTGTTTCTGCTGCCCCCAGGTGGCAGACACTAATCAACACAGAATTTTTGAAGGCACAAAGGCTATTTCTTGTAAAATATTTGATCAGGTAGAAAACACATTTCTTTTTTGCTTCTACAAGTCAGATTTTTGATGTTGAAAATCGTGAACCACACCCCACCAACATACATCTCAAAGGTCAATAGGGATTTTTCTCACAGTTGTGAAATATGACATGGAATAACCATAAAATTCAGTCAGCACAGGCTCATAGGAAGCCCGCTTATCAGGTACAGCACTAAATCAAATGTAAAATAAATCAAAAGCTCTTTTCTCTGACCAAACTCCAACCTGACAGCTCCAAAAAAAAAAAAAATCTACAGCAGCGTAGATCAGCCCTGCCCTCACTTCCTGTTGACATCTCGTGTTTCCTCCCCCTCTGCCCCCTTTTCTAAACCTGCTGTTTTAATAAACTGGAGAACCTGTTGAGGGAGGAAACTGCTGTGCCCAGAACCTGCCAGCCTCAGCATGAAAAATGGCCCCAAACTGTACGGAGACAATCCTAAATTACACCAGGAAATTTAAGATGGCATGAAACATGGTTGATCCTTCTGATTTCCTGTGAGAAGAGTACATAAAGACCACATGTTGAATCTAAAATAAGCAAAGTGACTGAAAAAGTGGAATCTAAAGAATAATCTAGTTAAATGTAAAATCTGAATCCTTCGGATCTGAGTCCCGGCTGATTTGTGATGCCTGTGGTTACCTCAGATGAAGCAGACACTGGTTCACTCTGACATTGTTTTCAATCACTGAAGCTTCTCAGTAACAGGAACAAATCAAATAGCATCACAAAACAAAAGTACAAAACAACACAAAACAAAGTACAAAAAAATAAAGGTAGTTGTTAAACGTGTTACTTGTTTTAGGGGTGAATGTCTTCTTGTTGTACGTCCAGTCACCGGGTCACCGCTTGTTCTGGTTTCTTGCGTCCTCCCTTGTCTGTCTTGTTTCCTCCAGGTCTACCAGAGGACTTCAGCAGTAAAGATTACAGACCATCCTCAGGTCCATACTGCTTCATAGAGCAGCTGTGTGAGCTGCATGATGGGCTGGTGCTGGAGGCCAAGGGAGTCAAAGAACACTTCTGGAAACCCTTCATCAAGAAACTCTTCCACAAGAGGGTGAGACATGCCATCGTTTTTTAATGTCCTTTTCCCGCCTCCAACCTCAATAGACTTTCAATCATTTCAGTCCAATATGAAAATCAAGAGGGTTGGAAATTACAAGTAGGTTCTTTAATCTGAGGTTGGTTGGAATCAGCTGGACTCATATCAGGACTTTAAAGTGTTTAATGTAAATGTTAAGATGTCTGATTTTTTTTTTTTCTCCGATCACTTTAGCAGACCTGAGCTTCCATAGGTTTCAGGGGCGAAATTTCTGCCTCTGATTTTCCTCCACACTGGTTTTACTCTTCTTACCACCGCAGTTCTGGTCTGGTGCATGTAGATGTGGATGTGCTTTACTGTAAAACTAAACTTCCTGTCCTTTGTGTCCCACAGATTCTCAGAGGAAAAGAGGACAGTTTGACCGGATTTCTGGATCCCATGAACTTCGGAGACAGTTTGTGAGTGTCTGAGTGTCAGTTGTGATCGAACAGTGACAGCGTTTTAAAATTCACTCAACATTTCCCTGGAAATGTTTTAACAGACATTATAAAACAGGACCAGGGTCAGTGGAACAAAGTGACTGAACATGTAATGTACTACCTTAATGGTGGATGTAGTGTGAAGTTACACTTCACTGCCTAAATGAGTTTAGTTTCCTTGTTTTAAAGGGAAGTTTGCTGAACAGGTGAAACATCCAGTTCATGCTGTTGTCACACTGAGGAAGCTGATGTTCTTCTAATCATTCGCTCATTCTGCTCTGCTGTAAACTGTGTACTTCACAGAGCTCGCTCTGACTCGGCTTAGTGTCCATTTTGTGAGCAGCCACTGTGATGAAATAAATTTGCTAATGTCCTTCTGTCCATGACTTCACTAAACACCAACTGTGACCAAAGCTTCAGACAATATCGTTGACAAAAAAGTCCTTTAGTGACGAAAAAGGAAAAAAGTAGAATGAAGTCTGTTTCTTTTCATGGACGCCGAGGCGGAGACGTGAGACAGAGACACTCCGATGTCGTCTCTCTGCCATACTCATCTCTTATGAACGTCTCTTGCCTCCGGTCCTCTGCTTTTCAGTGACTCCACACCACTGTACCTTTTTTATTCTACTCCTCTGTTTTCACCCTTTACTCTTCTCTTTTTCCTTCTCTAACCTGTCCTCTTCCCTCAGTTTGTCTCTCAGTCGGGTGTATGAGGAACATGTTCTGGCCACTGGCAGTCTGGATGAGAGGATCTTCACCAGTGAGGGGGCAAGTGAGGAGATCGGCACCCCGGGGCCCTGCCTCTGTGAGGGGGTGGAGAACCAAGACAGGGTCACCTACAGGCTTCACACTAACCTCACGGTGAGATAACATCCTTGTGTTTCTTTGTTTACTTAATTCAAACAGTGTTTTTTTTTTATTTTTATCTTTCTGATTACTCTGTTCAGTCTTTTCTTTGAAATATAAAATAAGCCACCTGCTGCCTCTGCTCTCATCAGGCTTCAGCACTGAAGGTTTCCACTCCTCTGACTGGCAGGAAGTACGTTCAGGAGAACAGCCTGGCATCTCCGGTCTCATCTGCCATGAAGAGCGTCGGACGTCTTCACACTCTGCTGTCAGGAACCAAACAGGGTCCGAGCCCTAAACTAACAGAAACTCTCAGGTGTGTTTCTGGGTCAGGACATTTCATCCCATTTCATATCAAGCACCTTCCCAGGATTCACTCGTACTGTTCTTCAGTAATTATCACACATGGACTTCACTGGACTTTTTTCAGTTTATGTTCCTTTATACTTTTACTCTGCTGCTTTTCAGAGGGAAATGTTGTACATATTACTGCACTACAACCATTTTTGAACTGTGTACATTTACTGCTGGTAGTTTAAACACATGAAGCTAATACTTTGACTGAAGTAAAATTCAGAATGCAGGACCTTTGCTCGTATTTTGTCGTTGGAACTTTTACCTGTGTAATGTGTATTTTGTGTTGTAGTGTAATGACAGAAAGTGTGTCCCTGTTCCTTTGTGTCTCAGGACGTGTGCCAGAGACCCCACTGATGTCATCAGTAAGCGCCTGAGGGACATGTTTGATCTCTTCTCTCAACATTACGAGGACAGCGATGCAGAGAACAGGGGGATGGGGAAAGGTGCACACACACACACACACACACACACACACACACACACACACACATACACACACACACACAGACTCATGAACAGAAGATCTGAGTATGTGACAGGTTTGTTTCTCTAACCACCCAAACGATGTCCTTCCAGACATGGCTGTGAAGTATTTCCATCTGGCAGAGGCGCTCTACTACAGGATCCTGGAGTCCATCATTGAGAGAGAAAAGATGATACTGGGAGACGCTGACCTGTCTGTGAGTATCTTCTCGGCAGTGATGGACATATGAGACGAACAGCGAGAGTCAGGTTTCTCACTGCTGTTCTTTGAAATGTGTACATCTCTGTTTTGATTGTGATGTGAACAGTCGGCATCCAGGCAACTGAAAGACAAGCATATAATAGGAATTTTATAGATACTTGTCAGTTAAAGCTCGTTCATTCAGACCTAAGCTCTGCTTCCACTGTGAATGCATGCAGAGAGGGAATCTTGTAATGTCTGCTGTTAATTTGTAGAAGAACAAATCTTTTTCAGAGAATTGTGAGAAGGTGGCTGCTCAAAGTGTGTGTGTATGTGTGTGTTGTAGTGTATTCTGGAGCAGGACGTCTTCCACCGCTCCCTGGTGGCCTGCTGTTTGGAGATTGTCGTCTTCTCCTACAGACCTCCAGGAGATTTCCCCAGCATGATCTCCATCTTCCAGCTGCCTGCTTATCACTTCTACAAGGTATCAATACGACTGATCACTTCAATATTTCAGATTTGTATGTTTGTATGTACCTGTGTCTGTGTGTGTGCAGGTGATTGAGGTATTGGTGCGGTCGGAGCAGGGTCTGTTTCGGGAGGTGGTGAAGCACCTGAACCAGGTGGAGGAGCAGGTTCTGGAGAGTCTTGCCTGGACAAGCGGCTCTCCTCTGTGGGAGAGTCTCCATGGGTCCAAAGACCACGTCCCTGCCTGTCAGGAGGTCAGTCAACACAAAGACAGATACACAAGCAGGACAGAAGTGTTCAGTCAACACATTGTGTACATGGTCTGGATGAAACCTGAAGGAGCAGGAGGCTCAGGTGTTCCTGTTTGTCCACAGGCTCAGTGTACAACTGTGGTCTGGATGTGTTGTGTTTCAGGTGATGCCTCCTCAGTATCTGGAACAAAATGATGAAGGCAGCACCGGCAGCGTTCCCATCACACCCGTCAACCATGGACCTGAGCTCAACACCAGCAGCACTGTCAAAGGTACGAGCTCCTGTCATTTCATTATTGATAAAAGCTGCTTTCCCACATGCACTACAACCCCAAGCTGCTCTCGACACAACCTGGAGGAGCTGTTTGTGTGAGCGTAAATGTCCGAATCCGCTGAAGCAAACGTCGAACTTCCCTCATAGCTCCGCAGAACAAAGCCGTGTAAAGTCCAACGCTTCTTTAGAGTTTTTCGTGTTTCATTCAAAATTTCTTTAAAAACCTGTTAAAAATCTGGTACTGGTTCATTAGTTCTCCTCGAATGTTAAATAATCTGCCCCCTCCCTCCTCCTCCCACAGGGGTGTCCCCCTCCCCCACCACTCTGCTGGACCGTTACAGCTCTCCCACCGGACCAGCTCGCCGCCGTTTGTTTGTGGACCCGGTGGACGGTGAGACCGGAGTCAGCTCCGCCAGCACCAGTACCACCTGCACAACACCAGCCAATGTGACCAAGACCGGACAGGCCAGCCTAGTCACAGCCATCCCAGCTGGGCAGACTGTGGTCACCATGGCAACGGCCACCGTTACTGCCAACAACGGGCAGACAGTCACCATACCTGTGCAGGGTGAGAGTGAGGAGATTTAGCTGACTGTGAAATGATAAATGATAAGAATGAATAACATTGACCTCTGCAGGTATAGCCAACGAGAGCGGAGGAATCACCTTCATCCCAGTCCAGGTGAGTGTGACCGGACAGGGAGGAGCCACGCTGCAGCCGTTGTCCGCCCAGACTTTGACCGGCACCCTCACGGTCCAATCAGCTGTCACCAAACCAGCTGCCAAACCAGCGAGCAGCCCCCTGAGGAAAGGCTCCCTGTCCCTGTTCTTCAGGAAGGTACGAGTCCCACACACAAGGTCTGAAACTCCTCAGACCCCACAGACAGGAGAGATATTAGGTTCCACCCTTCACTGTAAATATGTCATGAGTAAATATGTCTGCGAAAACTTTCCTGGCATGAGGACAAATTACCCAACTCACAGCAATCTGAGGGGACCAATCAGTGTACTCTGCCGTGTCCCTCTCACAGGTGTACCACCTGGCCAGCGTTCGTCTGAGAGATCTTTGTGCCAAACTGGACATCTCGTCAGAGCTGAGGAGGAAGATCTGGACCTGTTTTGAATATTCTCTGGTCCATTGTACTGACCTGATGATGGACCGTCACCTGGACCAGCTCCTCATGTGCGCTGTTTACGTCATGGCAAAGGTGTGTGTGTTAGTGTGAGTCTACGGGGGTATGAACAACACCCCACACAGCACAGTAAATGTGTGTGTTCCTTGTGTTTGTCAGGTGACCAAAGAGGACAGATCGTTTCAGAACATCATGAAGTGTTACCGCACTCAGCCTCAGGCCAGCAGCAACGTACGAAACTCTGTCTGCTCTGCTACTTCTCACTGACACACAGCAGCATCAATCAGTCAGTGGCTTCACTGCACATGACCTCTGTGTGTGTGTGTGTGTGTGTGTTTCAGGTCTACAGGAGTGTGTTGATCTCGGGGAGGAGGAGTTGCTCCGGCAGCAACGATGCAAACAAACAGAACTCAGCCACGGACTCCAGCCTGGATCCAGGTCTGAAAACTCTTCTGTGTCTTCAGTGCTGAAATTATTCCAATGCACCGTTTATCAATCATTTTTCTATGACTGATTAATCAGCTGCTTATACTGATTTTTTTAGTCTGGTTCAGTCTCAGTTTTTCAGAATAAAAGCTGTAAGTCTCTGTCCTCAGCTGGTGGAAACCAAACACAGGGCTAAAAGAGAGGGAGCACTGGACTGAGAGTCCTCAGGTGGAGTCCTGTAGATTTGCTCGTGTCTTCTTTGCTGTTTACTGACCGCCCCACACCCCCCAGCAGGTGGAGACAACAGTCCAGTTCCTATTCGCTCCAGCAGCACCTTGCCAGCCCCCCAGCCTGGCAGTGCCCCCTCCACACCCACCAACACCTCCTACAAGAACACCTCCTCCTCCACTGTGGGTGACGGAGAGGAGGAGCGAGGAGACCTGATCCACTTCTACAACAATGTTTACGTCAAACAGATGAGACTGTTCGCTCTGAAATACTCACCTAACTCGCCCTCTGCAGGGGTGAGTGAGGTCCACGGTCACTGATGTGTTGTAGTGCACTTATCTGTGTGTGTCTTCATGTTGCCATTGAAAAATCTCTGAATGCCAGGTTAAGTTGTTGTTTTCGGTGCATCATCATAAACATCCTGGTTTTTCAGGAGTGGGGGGACTGCTGGTGGGGGGGGTAACACTGCTGCATTAAACCAGGACACCGTCACTGCAGGTCACAGCTACATGAGCAAATCAGGAGTCAAATACAAGCAGCTGCGGCTAAACCTCTAGCACCAATAAATCCATTGTCAATAATCAATAGGAGTGAAGTGTCAGTGAAGTGAAGGGGAGGGGAAGGTGTGGTCAGGCTGAGTGGGTTCATGAAACAAACAGTATCTGAAAAACAGAAGATGGATGAAGTTTAAGATGATCACAGTGTTAACGAGGCTCAGAGGCTCCTCTGTCTGAAAGTTTGGGCTTTCATTGATTTATTTTTATTGATTTAAAAAAAGAACATACACAGGCTTTCAAAATGCAAAATGAAATGTTAATTTTGTGTGTGTGTGTGTGTTCAGGTGGAGTCCCCCTCTCTGTGTCCATATCCCACCCTGAGGATGGGGTCTCCTCGTCGGATGCTTCTGTCCAGCAAACACTCCATTTACATCTCACCTCACAAGACGGGCTTCACCCCCACATCAACAACCCCCCGAGACAAGATTTCTTACTACATCTGCAGCAGCCCACCCAACGTGAGACCCTCACACACACACACACACACACACACGAATACATGGAGTTCTGGACTCAGATCTC
This sequence comes from Toxotes jaculatrix, assembly GCF_017976425.1. Taxonomy (NCBI): domain Eukaryota; kingdom Metazoa; phylum Chordata; class Actinopteri; family Toxotidae; genus Toxotes; species Toxotes jaculatrix. The sequence continues at coordinate 29,219,685 of NC_054398.1, forward strand.
CTGGTTCCCGCTCCAACAGTCCCACACATGACCGTCACACCGATGGAGTCTGTCCTGTCCTTCAGGAAGGACAGGACAGACTCCATTGGTGTGACGGTTATGGTGCTGAGGGGGGGGGGGGGGTGCATCTGCAGGTCTGAAACACAGACAAGCAGAATTTATTGTAAGAGCAGCGTCTGGTCAGATGTGGTGAGGTCAGGATTGTGAGCGGAGGGAAATCTGACAGCGTGGTGAAGTAGAAGTGACGGAGAGAGATAGATGAGGACTAAAAGGCAGAAGGAGACAGAGGAGATCTTCTGCTGAAGTCTGTGAACGTAAAAACTGAAGGTTCATTCGGAGGTCTCAAGTGTTCACGCCTCTCACTGGCTTCGTCTCCATGGTAAAAGCAGCTGAGACTCATGGGCTCTGAAGTATTTAGAGACAGAAAACAAATAGAGTGTAAATAATCCAAACTGGAGGTCAGAACATAAACCTGGGCCACAGTTCCTCTATCAGGAGAGGACAGAGAGAGGAAGAACACACACGAACACACACACACACGTTGAATAACAGGCTCTAACCATCGTGACCTGTGACCCCCTCAGCGTCTGCAGGAGATCAACAGTATGATCCGGACCGGGGAGACCCCCTCCAGGAAGCGCAGCATGGCTCTGGAGGACGAGACGTCCCCCAAGAGGGTTTGTCCTGACAATCACTCCGCCCTGCTCCGCCGCCTGCAGGACGTCGCCAACGACCGCAGCTCCTCTCACTGAGATCACACACACACACACACACACAGACAGACAGACAGACTGCACCATCACAGTCACACATGGTTACAGACTTTCAGGAGCGTTTAGGGTTCAGTTCATTGAACTTTTAACTAATGACTCTCCAGCCATGCGTCTAATATAGACTCTGTGAACATCTGGATCCAGACTGAACAGGTGGAGTGAATACAGCAAACAGAGCCTGGTTCACTGTTCACATGAAAACCTAAATACAGACTGAAAAATCGTGAACTTGTCCATTAAATAGGTTCAAACAAAGCAGACAAGCTGCTCGTCAACCAAAATCTGAGGACGTATTGTGAAGTTCTGTAAAACCTTCACTGAAAATGACCAAAATGGCATCAGAAAAAAAGAGATTTCTCACTGTTGTTTTAAAAAGTTGTTCATTCTGATGTTTCCAGATGTTTGTCTGTGTGCTTCCAGTGAGTTCCAGAGGTTTTCAAACGGAGGAAGGGGTGAGTCAGAGAAGCTGTGCAGGTGAAAGGGACAGGTGCATGCAGGTGCTGTCCAAGTGACAGGAAGTTAGTTGTCGTAGTTTGGCGGCTGATTTCACTGAGATGTGTCATGGATGACGGAGGAGCTGAAGGTTCTGAAGCTGCTTCTTCTCAGAGCCTTCAGTCACACTTAACATCTGTGGGTCAAATCACAGCTGATTCAGCAGCTCTTCATGGCAACATTATCCTCTTCACACCTCCCAAGGCATTATGGGAAGTGTATGAGCAGGATAACCCCGTGAACAGACATGTTAGTGCTTGAAAACGGGTTTGAACCAATAATCATCGAGAAGCTGTCGATGAGTCGTCAAACGTTTCATCTGCAGCACAAACCGTGTGAAGAGGACAAACTCCGTTTCTTGTTTTCTCTCATTTTACTGTTGATCATTTTATGCTGAAGGTTTGATGAAGAAGCTAAAGCTCGGTGTTGTCTTCCTGCACTCGTGTGTTTCTGATGCTGTATTTGACATTTTTCTTTGTGTTTTTTTAACTTTTCTCTCTTAAAATAATGAACTGATAGTTTCCATGTTTTATACCATACTAATCACAAAAATCTGATTTAAATCCCGTCGTATTTAACCGTCAGTTTACAGGTATGAAGAGTTTCTTCTCAACAAACACATTCATCCATCATGAAAATTGCTCACTGATCTTTGTCATTTATCAGTTAAACTGTGATAAACGTTTGTTTATCTCTTCATATCATCATGTGTTTTAGTCCACATGATGAGATGTGTACATATCTGTAAAAAAGAAGAAAACCTATTTTATGGAGGTTGATGTAAGTTAAGTGCCTTTATTTTTTACTCCTGAATCTGTTTGTTTGTTTACACCCAACAAACTTTACCTTTATTAGATTTTCTTCATTGTAAAACAAAAGAAACCTGATAATAAAAAAAAGCTGACCTGGTTCAGTCTGTGTGTCGCCACAGGATGGTGATGCTGGGTCTGATTCAGGGACACATCTCTGTGTCTGACCCTCACATCATCATCATCATCATCACTATCACCACACATGTTATGTTCATGAAGCTTCTCAACACAAAGAGTTCACTGTGTGAGTGTGTCTCCTGTTGCAGGATCAGCGGTTAAAAGACGTGTGTGTGTATCCGGACCTCACTGTACTGTTGTCTGCTGCTGTGTGTTGACTGATGTGAGCTGGTGTGATGATCAGCATCTCTTTGTCTGATCATTGACTTTTTCACTCGTTCATCCAGTGGCAGCTCCTGACAAATCTCTCAGGAGGGGCAACTGTTGCGATGATGGCTAAGATGACCCGTTAAATGGGTAAAATAACCAAAGTCACTTTTCGGTTTTCCTGGTCACCTTTACTCTTCAACCACTAGCTAGTAGCATCAGACATGAATTGTACATACTGTACAATATTTTTGCAAAATGATTAAGTTCATCAAGTTCATAGTTAATTTCTTGAGTACAACTACTTTGGTTCTACGATGAAACACTTCCACTGTGGCCATCAGCAGATCCATTGCCCTCATTTCTACATCTGAAAGTGAACAAAGACCTGCTTTAAAATGAATCACAACAATCCCACGGTCTTCATCTGACAACATTTTATTTTAGGTGCAGCAGTTGTTTCAATGAATGAAATCAATGTTGGCATAACCTATATATATACAGTAATCATTACAGTAACCATGGCAACACACTTGCAATGTGCAATCAATACAACTATTTACACTTCAACATTTACATAGAACAATAACAAGATCGTTTCTAAGTGCTCCTCAAACACCTCATCTAGTGACGCCACTAAGTCGACCATTCCACAAAAAATCCCGGGGTTGCTGGTTGCCTCCAAGGCTAACTCAAACACGCCACAGAGTCTGACACAGTCAATATGGCAGCCTAAAATATGGCGGTTCTTACTCACCTCATCGTTGTGACGACACACAGCTATCATGTAGCTCTCATCCAACAGTGTGGCGACGTTAACTCTTCCAAAAGACAAAAGTTTCAGACAGCTGTCCATATGCATCTTCGATGTTTCATGTTGTCTCACCTTCTCCGAGAGACGGTGCATGTCGGTGTCTGTGTTTGCACCCGGGTGAATAAGAGAGCAGGGGTAGCAGAACAGCGCGTTAGCTACTTAGCATCCTGCCATCCACGTTTTCCGCTCATACCAGCTACGTGAAAATCCGCGGCTGTAGGTTTTCCTGCTTGACATTTAAATTTAGTCTGGGTGCTCCTAATTCTTTGATAGCCAATTTATCTTGACTGCTCCGACGACAGAATGGTAATTCCAGCAATGGCACGATTGAGTTGCTCCGTTGAATTACAATGCTAGCCATGTTGATCTTGAACGTGAAGGCGATGCGTATGCGCACGTGACTTCATCAGTGCGTATGACGAAAGCACGTTGGGACACGCCCTCCCGGAGCCCATAGAAATGCATCGCAGGGTCTACAGTTTGAAAATCCTGACAAGTAAGTTTATGAGAGCGCTTGGGGTGAGTATCAGTCTGACTGAAATTGCCCCAAGGGGCTGCTGATTGGACAATGATGTTCAGGCTGCTGATTGGACAATGATATTCAGACTTGGAACAGCAAAATAAACACTTGTGTTTTTATTGGTCAAGGAGGGCGGGGCCCTATCGCCCACTATTAGCCAGCTGCCCCTGCTCTCTCAGTCTCCCTCTCTGTCTCTCTCTGTCTCTTTCTTTCTCCCTCCCTCCCTCTCTCTTTCTCTCCCTCTTTCTCCCTCCCTCTCCCTCCCTCTTCCTCTTTCCCTCCCTCTCCCTTCCTCTCTCTCTCTCCCTCTCCCTCTTTCTCCCTCCCTCTCCCTCCCTCTCCCTCCCTCTCCCTCTCTCCATCCCTCTCCCTCCCTCTCCCTCTCTCCCTCCCTCCCTCTCCCTATCTCTCTCTCTCTCCCTCTCTATGCTCCTCTCCCTCTCTCTGTTCATTCAGTCGAGTCAGACTTGGAAACATGTCGCGGAGGAAACAACCCAGACCCCAGCAGGTCCAGTCAGATCCTTTACCTGTTGCTGAGCGTGGCAGTGAGTTATTCTAATACAGAAAATAATTTTTCATCTTTGAGGAAAAAGCTTTACAGCATCATGATTTTTAGGGAAAGAACATTTCTATGAACAGAAGTAGAGAAAATCTTTTTGAATGCACTTTAAAATTTGATTAAATTCATTTGAGGAAATGAATGTGACTGAACAGTGTTTCACTCATTTATACCTTAACCTGCTTCTTAATGATGGAGATACATTAATGCATGTTATCACACGGGATCATTTCTGGATTTTCATGAGCTCTTCTTTGTCTTTTTGTCTTTGGGGACTTAAAGGTTCATTTTCAGAGGCACAAACAGAGGCACCCACATATCCAAATGAACCCTCATCCTGTTCCGGAGCACCTGGACAACATCCAGATCAATGGTGGGATTCCTCACAGTGTGTCCTTGTAAACAGAAAGAGCTGCTGCAAGACGGTTTGATGGTTTGCCTTCTTCAGCTACAACTACCTCTGATGTGGATAAGCCAAACCCTAACCCTAACCCAAACCCTACAAAGACTTCTGACTCAGCTGAGACTGGACAACAAAGACCAACCAATCTCGAAATTGAGGATGATTTTGACTTTGTCTCCAAATTAGTGACCATAAAGCCAGAGGCATCAGTCAGTGTCATACCTAGTCCATTCTCCTATCCAACCACTACCTCGTTTAAATGCTCTGAAATCCCAAAACTCCAGTTGCTTTCAGGGACCACCGACAAAACAGTGTCAGACCCAAACAAGTGTCTCATCTGCCACTGAATACTCAGTTGCCAGAGCGCACTCAGGATGCATTATTGGACTCATACAGGGGAGTGTCCCTACCGGTGTAAACTGTGCAGCCAAACTTTCACCACCAAAGGAAACATGAAGACACATCAAACTGTTCATTGTGTAACAGTACTGCCGAGGGTCCAGCACTCGTGCCCTATCTGTCAAAGGAAATTTACAAATGCTGTTGTCTTGCAGCAACATATGCACATGGAAGATCACATACCGAATACAAATCTGAAATGCATCCTGGATTCTGATGAAGAATTCAAGAACAAATCAAAATTGAATCACATGAAGAATGTTCTGGATGCCAGTGATGAGGGCTTTTGTGAGAACAGATGGTCTAAATTCAAATCCTTGTCCGTCCATTTGTCCCCATCATCATTAGGTAAAATTCTAATTGATGCTAAGAAGAAGACATTTTACCATGGGTCACATGGGGATCTTCAGCTCAAATGGATCAAGACAGAGTGGCTAGAAGAACCAGATGAGGAATGGAGGCAAACCAACAGGCTGCTGACAGCGATCAGTTGACCCGCACATCCTCCAGTTCAGCTTCTAAACAGTGTCTGTCCCCAAGTGACCGAGGGTCACTTTCTTTTGAAAATGCAAACCTCAATGAACCTTCCCAGACCTGGCCCAACTCAACCACTTTAACACTCTGTGGGTCTGCTGCAGAGTTCGATTCATATCCTTAGAGAAAAGGAGATGTTTAAGAACACTTTCTGTGACGTGTGGGAAGAACTTTGCCTGTCAAAGTGCTTTGGACATCCACTACAGAAGCCATACCAAGGAGAGACCATTTATCTGCACAATATGCAAAAGGGCTTTTTCCACTAAGGGGAATCTTAAGCAACACATGCTCACGCATCAAATGAGGGACTTTGCACCAAGTCTCTTTGAACCCTCCAATCCTAACCAAGTGTCCAGCCATAATGGTCTCTTGCTATCAACTGGATCAGAAGTTGTGAGCACAGGGATGACTGCTTTCCTGAACTCTTCTGGGAATTGTTGGGATCAGTGTGGTCATTTGCTGAGCTCCTCTATATGTGCTGTCACTCCACCTCATCAGACGCTCAGAAAGCACCACTGCAAGACGTGTGGCAAGAGCTTCTCCTCCTCCAGTGCTTTGCAGATCCATGAGCGGACTCACACCGGGGAGAGGCCATTTGCCTGCACTGTCTGTGGATGAGCGTTTAGACAGAGAGGCGAGTGAGCGGGAGACAGGGAGAGAAGACAGAGAGGCGAGTGAGCGGGAGACAGGGAGAGAAGACAGAGGCGAGTGAGCGGGAGACAGGGAGAGAAGACAGAGAGGCGAGTTATACTTAACAAATTAAGTGACAATAAATATTTTTGAATTGTACTTTGTTTAAGTCAGCTGCAGATGTTGATACAACTATGAGGCTACTCCTATATATGTATATGTATATGTGTATATGTATATACGTATATACGTATATATCATATACGTATATATGATATAACATATCACTAATTCATAATGTTTGACATTATGTTGTTCCGGACCTTCGCTTGAAGAAATTTTCTCTCACTGGATCTCTTAAAATTTTAGTTGAATACCCCTGTACTAGATCATCACAGAAACATGTCTGGTCTGGATTCTGGTGTTGTATTTTCATGGTTTGTGACAAAGGCCTCACAATGCTCCCAGCAGCTTACTTCAAAACACGAAAAGAAAAACTGATCGCTGTCAAACAGAGGTGCTTTTCTAGTGATCGCATATTTCACATCAAAACTGCTGCAGTCAGCAGCTTGTTTGCAAGAAGGCATTTCCTTTGTGAGCATGTCAGCAGTGATCACCACACCTTTGTTACTCTGACAATGGAAATATTCAATAACAAGAAGACCTGCAAAATCTGCGACAGAGGCCTAAATCTCTCTGTCCCACCCGCGTCCCATCCCCGTCCCCCCATCCCATACTCAGACTCAGACAGAGATTGGTAGAAGTCACTGAGGTGGAAATTTTAATTTGTTTACTGGATGTTTGTGGATGAAGAGACTCTTTATTCATTTTAACATTTTCACAAGGTCAGCTACCTGCATTTGGATTCTGTTGTATAGACCTGCCTGTCTGTCCACCTGCCTGTCCACCTGCCTGTCCACCCATCTGTCTTCTCACACACACACACACACAAAGAGTACTTGGCTTTTCAGACCAACTTGACTTGAACTGACTGCAGGTCAGATGAGAACAAACACGACACTTTCCCTTCAGAGGGATCGATCATGTTGAACAGCGGTCAAAGTGATTGTGTCAGTGTTTTTCCACAGGGCTGATTAGATTGATTAGAGGATGTATGATGGCAGAGAGCTGCTGAATCCATTAACACACAGACGCGTCATCTCTTCAAATCAATCTCAAATGCTTCTGACATTTGATGTGACCTTTTCTACATGATTTCAACCTCGTCTGTCAGATTTCTCCAAACTGCCATAAAATCTCCTCAACAACAAAATGTTCTTTAACACTTCAGCTGTTTGGTTTTAGCTCTCCCAGCATCGTGAAACTGGTTCTGGTTCTGATCCTGAACCTCCATCTTTCCTGAAGCTTCACCTCAGACAGGGTCTGGGTGTGAACCTGGTCTCTGGAGTCAAACTGATCCAGCCTGACCTTTGACCTGAAGGTGCTTTAAAGTGATGTTGCGTATTTAACTGCGTGTAAACCAAAGAATCCAAGAATCAGCTTTTTTCCTGGAGGTAACACTTTCACAGCTTTTCTCTGATCTTCAGGTTTTCTTTGTGCCTCATCAGCAGTACAGAATCAGCTCACACCGGTTAAAACTACAGTTACTTTGTTTCCATCTTCATGGTCGAGTCCCAAGCGTCAGCTGACTGAGTCTCACTGTAAAGCCTGAGAACAAACAGAGACCTGTGTCCTCCAGCTGGTACGGACTGACAGAAATGGATCAAAACTAATAAATAAATGCATCAAGCTCCAGCTGCTTTGCTAAAACAACAAGGCCACAGAGAAATGCCTTTGTTTCCATCACAACAGCTCGTTTATGTGCTTATTTCTCCATGAAAGATACAGACTGATGATTGTTTCATAACTGGACACAAGAGGAAAGTGGTCAACAGCTAACATTTGCATATTTTAATATGGTTATTATCATGGATAATTAGTGCCCCCCCCAAAAAAATGAACACAAACAACATATTTATTTTTGAAAGCTGCTCAGTGCCTAAAAAACATACCATTTCTGTCTTGATTCACCTGTGTGAGCAGCAGAGCAACACAGGTTAACTCAGACTCAGTGTTCAGCACTGATTGAATCACCACACTGATATTTTTGATGAGATTGATTTTTTATTTAGTTTTAATGAGATGAGGTGAAGTTAAAATGTGTTTTGTTTCATGATGAATTGCAGTGAAAATCAGCGACGGGAGCCTGACCTGAGCTGAACCATCACTGTGAGGATAACGGTGACCATCAGACAGCGTGTTCACAGACCTGCAGAATCCTGCAGACATGATCCAACATGCCTGTCAAACCTATGACGCTGTCTCCACCCAGAGGAGCAGAGGAAGTCCATGTGAAGGCGACACGACTGTCAGTTCTTCGTGTCCTTTAAAATAAAACACAACACAGTGAAAGGCTGATCCCAGTCTGATCTCTGACGTCTCATCAGCCATGAATCCACCAAATAAGACATTAATCAGACACCATGAATCAACAATGTAAAGTATAACATTTCCAGTTTCTGTATTTTAAGTTTTAAGTTTTTCTGTTTAAATTTAATTCAATTCAATGTTATTTATATAGCGCCTTCCACAATCAAAATTGTCTCAAAGCGCTTTACAGAGACCCAGAGCCTGACCCCAGAGCAAGCACTTAAGGCGACAGCGGCAAGGAAAACTCCCTTTTAACAGGAAGAAACCTTGAGCAGAACCTGGCTCAGATGGGGGACCCTCCTGCCGATGGCTGGGCTGGGTGAAAGGAGGAAAAGGAGGAAGATAGGACAGCTAGGAATGGAGGAGAGGGGGAGAAGGACATGCAGCATAATACAGACAATGGACAATGTCAGAGGGTCAGCATTTACATTACAGTTAGTGAACAGTTATTGGATAATGTGTGCTCAGCAGATTACTGTTATGATAGGAAACAGAGCACGGAGGCAAAAAGCTGTCATGACTGGTAATTATTTACATTACAGTCTGCAAAGAATATTAATCCAATATTTATCTGTAGCAGAATGGAACATTAAACATGTTAGAAATAGATCATTGTAAACAATAAACAGCAGCAGGTGGGTGGAGCCAGGACCATAGGACATGCAGCTCCGGAGCCAGAGATACCTGCAGTAAGGTACAGAGAAAGAGAGACCAGAGAGAAACAAACACAGGACTACGGGACAGAGAGGACACAGAGTTAATGACATGTAATAAAGGCTAATAAATGTGAGAGTGGGTCTGAGGAGAGAAAGAGAAAGAAGAAGAAGTGCGCAGTACATCATGGGATGTCCCCCAGCAGCCTAGGCCTATAGCAGCATAACTAGGGGATGATTCAGTTGCCTGAGCCAGCCCTACTAAGGGCTATATCCTTAACTGTAACAGTGTCTATAGAGATAATTGTGACTAATTATAAGTTTAATAAATAACTAGGACTGTAACTACAACTAATTATAAGCTTTGTCAAACAAGAAGGTTTTAAGCTTAGTTTTAAAATTAGAGAGGGTGTCTGCTTCCCGAACCCAAACTGGCAGTTGGTTCCATAGGAGAGGGGCCTGATAGCTAAAGGCTCGGCCTCCCATTCTACTTTTAGAGATTTTGGGAACCATAAGCAAACCTGCATTCTGGGAACGAAGCAATCTGTTGGGATGATATGGTACTATCAGCTATTTGAGATATGAAGGAGCCTGGCCATTGAGGGCCTTATATGTAAGGAGAAGGATTTTAAAATCAATTCTGGATTTTCTGGAAGCCAAAGAAGGAGTAATATGATTTACTATTAATATATTTTCTTTTCCTTCATCTAACTATTTTGGACACATTTTAGATGTTGATTTCAGATACTGATAATAAATTTGATGCGTTTTGTGAAATATTTTCATTGTGTTTCGTCCAATGTTGTGTTTTTTGTGTTTGGCACCTCAGGGCCACCGTAGTTGGAGCATTAACCACACCTGTCATCGTAGAGCCTGAACATGGGTGTGGTGGCCCTGGTGACCTGATCAGGCTTTGTCCATTTGAATGAAGCTGTGGTTTGGAGTCAGACTGCAGAAGAAGACTTTATTTTTTTATTTGTGTTTTTAACTTCAGCCTTGAAGGACCCGTATGGCCCTCAGATAAACTCTTGGACCACTATCTCCTTCAGAGATTACCAACCAGACAAAGTGGGAAACTGCTCAGGGGCTCCAGACCATGAGGGGCCCCTGAAGCCACAGGTTAATCCTTCTCCCATGGTTGTGGTAGTTTGATTAATTACAGTAAGTCTTTGCATCACTAATGTCCATTCAGACCAGTCCTGCGTCATTAGTTAATTATTTGGCCCCTGTGTTGTGGAGGGGCCACTCAGCCTTGATTAAACATTAAAACCAGTCACCAGTCGTTCCAGCACAGGAGGTCTGGATGCTCTGGACTTGATGGGGCCCTTTAAAAGACTGATCCAGCCCTGATGTGCCCAGAAACCTTGGAGCTGAACTTAGTGAACTGAACCATCGTCATCCAGACTGACAGAGGATCAGGATCAGCTCTGAACATAATGAGGTCCAGTATAACACCATCACTGACCACGAGCTCAATGACAAAACACAGGCTTGGAGTAACACTGAGGGTCATTCAGTGTTTAGTACTGATTATCTGCTGATCCTGAGTCTGATTACTTGAATACTGATCAGATCTGAGACATGTTTTTCACCTCAGTCTCATGTCACTGGCCTGGACCTGAACAGATATAAACTGATCACAGTCAGAGGCAGAACTTTAAGGCCGTGATAAAATAAGGAACGACACAGTCAGTGACTAAAATCTTTGAACTGAAGCGAATCAAATGTTTCTAATGTGCAAAGTGATCCAAATGTTCCAACATCATTATCTTCTGTATCTACACAAACACCTTTCTGTTCTGCTCATGTAGGAAAGTAAATCAAAAAAAGTAATAAAGCTGTGCTGTCGGCTCTGCAGAGGAACCTGTGTGTCAATCTGTTGCTGCACTTTCAACACTGATTGGTCAACACAAACTGTATTTGAAAAAATGAGAACTGCTCAAAACTGACTTTATTACATAAGAGCATGTTTCACTGTTTGTTCTTTCCTGAATGTTTAATCATGATTGTGGATGATTTCCAGAGCAGAGACACCTTCACCCAGAGAATCAAAGGATATCTTACTGAATATAAAGAAGAATGTAAAATACTTCAGTGAGGTCACTGTTTAAACGGAGTCTAGACTGAAGTGGGGAAAGTACAATGTATTTACAGGGTATTTTCATCAGTTCAAACTGAAACACAAAAATTCACATCACATTCCTGTGTCAGTAATCACTGAACTGAATCATGAACTAGACATAATAATAAATGAATAATTTCACTGTTCATAACTACACGGATTAGGCGTAGCATTATGACCACCTGCCTAATACTGTGTTGGTCCACTTTAGCTGTGTATTGTGTGTACTATGTGTTCAGAGGAGGCAGAAGCGGGGCTGCCGGGGAGGCATACTAGCTCGACTGAGGAAACAACCACACAAGCCGTTGGTACCAAGCATATTCCTCACCAACGCCAGATCCATTGTGTACAAAACAGACGAACTGGATCTACTTATGGCTGGAAATTCCATCATCGGCGATTGCTGTGTGATGATCATCACAGAGACTTGGTTGCACCCACTGATCCCGGACACAGCAGTATTGCTAGCAGGGCACTCCATCCATCGGCTTGACAGGAATCTGACTCTGGTAACAGCAGAAGAGGAGGTCTATGCACGTATGTTAATAATGGCTGATGCACCAATTGTAAAACCACATACACTCATTGCTGTCCAAACCTGGAAGTAATGTCTGTATTGTGTAGACCCTTCTACCTGCCACGTGAGCTCTCTGTTGTACTCATTACTGCTGTGTATATACCACCAGATGACAATGCTAGCACAGCTCTTGCCCTACTGCAGGATACCATAAGCAAACAACAAAGAACTTATCCTGAAGCAGTGCACATAATTGCTGGTGACTTTAATCAAGCATGCCTAAAGACAGTGCTCCCCAAATTTGAACAATACATTGTGCCACCAGGGGAAAAATACACTGGACCGAGTATATTCTAACTTAAAGCATGCATACAGGGCAGTGCCCCAACCAAATCTGGGCCTGTCTGACCATCTTTCACTGCTCTTAATCCCAACATACACCCCACTGAATAGACTCTAAGCCAGAAACAAAGACCATAAAAACCTGGGCAGCGGATGCACTTGCCCAGCTCCAGTACTGGTTTGCACGCACAGAGTGGAGTATATTTGAAAACCTGGACCTTGAGGAATATACAGAGACAGTGCTGGGTTACATGAAGATCTGTACTGAAAATGTAACTGTTAACAAACAAATCCAGGTTTATCCCAACCAAAAACCCTGGAAGAACAACACAGTACAGTCTCTTTTGAAAGTGCGAAACTCAGCCTCACACTCTCACTCTACAACAACACCAGGTGAGACGTGTAACTGCCCACAACATGTGAAGATTGGCCCCCACTGCTCCTTCACCATCACACTCAGTACTGGCTCCCCACAGGGCTGTGTGCTGAGCCCACTCCTCTATTCCCTGTATACTTATGACTGCACTCCCATCCACTCCTCCAATGCCATCATTAAATTTGCAAACGACACCACTGTGGTTGGCTTAATAAGTGGAGGAGACGAGACAGCATACAGGGACAAGACGAGGGTACTGTCCAGGTGGTGCGTAAATAACAACCTGTCCCTCAACACCAGGAAAACAAAAGAAATGGTGACAGATTTCAGAAGAAACAAGACAGACCCATCTCCCCTTATCATCAACGGGGATGAGATGGAGTGAGAATCCACTTTCAAGTTCCTCAGGACCACCATTTCCCAGGACCTGTCCTGGACAGTAAATACCAAAGCAGTAATCAAAAAGTCCCAGCAGAGACTACACTTCTTAAGAATGCTCCGCAAAACCAACCTGCAGGTAAATCTGCTCGAGACATTCTGTCGCTCCACCATTGAGAAAATTTTGGCATACTGCATCACTGTGTGGTATGCAGGATGCTCCGCTGCTGACAAGAAGGCACTCCAGAGGATCATAAGAACTGCAGAAAAAGTCATCGGATCTCCCTTGCCTTCACTGGAGGTCACTGCCAACTCTATATGTCTCAGCAGGGCCAAGAACATCCTAAAGGACAACACGCACCCAGGACATGAACTGTTTGCCCTCCTGCCCTCTGGGAGGAGATACAGGAGCCTGAAAAGCAGGACCAACAGACTTAAAAACAGCTTCTATCCCTAGGCCAACCGTACCATAAATGAAGCTAATTCACATCTATAGATGTTCACACCCAGGCTCTTAACATATGTTAAATGTTACTGAGAAAAACGGCTTTGAAATTATGTCTGGTTGTTGCTGCTGCTGCTGCTGTTATGGGCTACTTAGCTTTTAAGCTAATTGGCGGCTAATTCACAGCAAAACTCTGTTCAATTTCTGCTTTAATTGGTAGCATGAAAACATGAAAAAGAAGATGCTCATTGACATTGGAAAGAATGTCTCATTCAGACAGCCACTGACGTAACTGCAGGAGTGGATAGGCTTATTGTTCTGTGTGACTGGAGTTGGAGCATCAACATATGACTTCTTAATATAACTCTATAAGGTGGTGTAGTCCAGGGTGTACGCAGGTATACGGTGTAGACCTATTTATTTTTAAGTCAGCATTGCATATACCCACTTCTAAATCCCCCTGATGCGCACCATTCAATAATATCTGTGAGCCAGGGTGCTCATTTTTTCCTCAAGGATGATGAAGCCATGACCCACCCTCCTCTGCCTCTAATTGGCCGGAACTCGCTGCCTTCACTGATTAGATTGGTTAACTTTAGACATGAGGACTGATGAGCCAATCAGAGGCACAGTAGGGTCGCTAACACCTCAGGTGCCAGTGAAGAAAAAAAAAAAAAAAGCCTCAGGTGCCAGTGCCACTTGACGCTAACGGCAGACAACGGCAGACAACAGGCGGCGGTGTGCCACCCCAGTTGATGGAAGACATCATTCTGAGGTGTTTTTAGGTGGTTTCCAAACGAATCATTGTTTTGAACTACTGGCAATATGACTGCACATTTAGAGGAGAAGATATTTTGTCGCCAATAGTTAAACTGTGCGAGTCGGCTAAAGTTATGAAAGGCTAATGTTATCCTAACGATAGTCTGAAGCTAGCCATTGGAAACCGCGCCATTGTTGGTTTTCAGTAAGTGTTTAATCAACCCAGTTTGCAAGAATTTCATACCAGACTGTAATGTTAGATGAAACTGATTATCTCAATGTCTATGAAGCTTGTTTGTTATTGTAAAGGTCTAAATTATAACGTTAGCCAAGTTACTTAGCCCTAACTAACCTACATGATCTAGTTTAATTTTTAAGTAGCTAGGCTGGTAGTTGATTTTTAAGTAAGTTAAAAACACAAGAATTGGGACAAATAGTTTAAGATTCAGCCTAAAACAATATTGAGGTCTAATCAGGCTGTCTTATTTTGTATAGGGACAGATAACAATGAAAAGAAAGGGAGATATTGCAGACTTTTTTATAAAGAGGAACAAATCAGGCCCAGACCAGCCCCAGGCAGACCCCAGCCCTGAAACCAGCAACCCTGGCAGCTCCCAACTGGGCGCTAGCCAGGCAGGTCAACCCAGTCTACCACCACCAGGTCAGAACATACAGAGGCAGTAAATTGCATCTCCAGTTTATTGAAAAGTGAAGCCTCACACTGTAACAAAAGGTGATTTTGACAGATAACGCCTCATTTTGAATGTTGGTTTAGTTAGATTGTTAATGTAAAGTGGGTGTATGGTGTGTATCATCTTGCTGATGACTATTGTGATCACAGTAGTGTGTGTGTGTGTGTGTGTGAGAGAGAGAGAGAGAGAGAGACAGGGAGATGCATAATTTTTGTTGTTTTTTCTGTAGACATCATTAATGACTGGCCAGACCTGTGGAGTGCTAAACAAACACAAGACTTCAAATCCAAGAACCCCTGGTTGGGATCCAAAAACCAAAAATTGGGTAAGTTTAGGTAGATTAACTAACTTAGGTAGATTAAGTAACTTCTGAAACTTTGTGTGTGTGTGTGTGTGTGTGTGTGTGTGTGTGTGTGTAAAAGGACCATGCACACGTACAGCTGTGGATACAGTAGTTACATTGTTTATGCTTCACAGGATATCTGGTCTGTAGCAGTGTGAACTCCATTGGGATCAACAAGGAGCAAGGTGTATCACTCTCAAGAGAATGGATGAACTTTGAAATTCAAGTGTCTGGCCATGAAAGTAGAACAACAAGTCTGTCAGTCTTAAGAAATAAGGTGAGGAAACATGCGTTGTCCAAGGCCCACGCTCAGGCTGTGAAGGTGGCAGAGCAACAGAAAGAAGCTGCCATTGAGAATGCAATGGAGACCATGACTGAGTCCTACATGAAGGAAACTGAAGCTGAAAATCAGAGAGCAGATGGCATAGTACAGACGTTACTCACCTGTTTAACTAATGCTGGCTTTACAGAAGAGTGGCTTCATGAAAACTGGGTAACATTTGTAGATTCCCGAAGCTTTTTGTATGGCACTGTATGAACCATAGACTTGAACTTGCTGTGTCAGATGCAGTTGATGAGGTAAACTCTGTCAATCACTTTAAAACGTTTATCCAGAAGCTATACTCTCTGTAGAGTGCGTCAAACAAAAATGAATGTGAACTTGTAAATGCAGCAGCTGAAGTAGGCTCACAACTTCTTCGCATTGGCAGAATGTTGGATGTACGCTGGGTGGCCAGTAGCTTTCAGACTGTTTGTGCTGTTTGGACATCCCTGGGAGCTCTTGTACAGCACTTTAAAAATGCTTGCAGTGATGAGATGAGGTCCACCAAAGAGAGGCAGATGTACAGAGGTTTGTTAGACTGTGTTCAAAGAATTAATTTGTGACCTTGGGCTTATGTACGACACTCTCCATGAACTAAGTGTCCTGTCACAGGAGCTTCAGTCTCATTCTATAACTCTCCTCAGAGCAGAGCATCTGCTGAAACGCTCAATCAGAGTGATCCAGTCATTCAAAGAGAGTCCAGGTGAGAAATATAGTGAGGCTTTAGAAGCAAAACAGACTGGGGAGTATCGGTCTATAACGCTAAAAACAAATGCAAAGCTGAAGCCCATTAATCCAGGTCAGTTCTTACAAAGCCTTGTGAACAATCTGGAGAAGCGCTTATCTTTTGAAGATGAGACCATCATGGACCTCAGTATCCTTGATTAGAGTAAGTGGCCATCAAAGCCCAGCATTCGTCATGGTGAAGAACAAGTTAAGCGACTGTGCAAGCGATTTAACTTGTGCACAGACCAAGCACTGAATGGGATGCGGGACCTACTGGAAGAACCCAGTAGTGAGCCTGAGGACCTAAAACCACTTATCAACTGTATGAAAACATTCCCTGTCAGTACAGCAGAGTGTGAGAGGAACTTTAGCCTTATGAACAATATAAGCTCAGACAAGAGGGCTGTCCTTCTGATCTCAAACATATCAAACTTGATGATGATTAATATCAACGGCCCACCAACTTCCAGGTTTGATCCTAGAAAATATACAAGGACCTGGTTGAAGAGCCATCGTACTGCCTCTTCTGTGCGTTCCAGACAGTGCAGTGTGAAAACTCCTGAAAGCAAATCTGTCTGGAATGTACTTTAGTATGTGTCCCCTTAAATGAACATGTTATGAATGAACATGCCCACTGAAGGAAGTGCAAGCTGAGTGAAAGCTGATCCTATTTTCCTTTTGTATGAAGTCTTTAGTCTGGTGATATTCTGTTTTTGACAAAGCATTAATTTAAAAAATGATATTCAGTATTTGTAGTGATATATATGTGTATCTAACGAAGTATGCTAAAATAGTGTTCAGCTATTGAAAACCAAATAATTGATTTCAATTTTCTGACAGTGCACTTTTAAGTTTATCTGATTGGTTTTGATGTTTGGAAGAGAATGATTTGTGTGTTTTATTTAAGATGTAATATGAACGAGGATGCATTGTAAATGTCAGATTTGAAGTATTTTATTTAAATAAATGTTCAAAAATAACTGAAACACCATGTTTGCCTCATGATAAATACATTTTACATTCATCCAGGCTGCTTGTGTGACCAGTAGTAACTACAAACTGCTCCTAATCAAGTCATGATCATTTTATAATAGTGAGCAAGCAGAAATGACGGATTTTGGGATAAACTTAATAGAGTAGTCTTACATGTCACTGTTTCTAAAACGGCTTTTTTTCTGGACTACTTTAAAAACAAGTGAAAATTGAGTATACCCACTTCTCCATGGACCACTACACCACTGACTCTATGCAAAGATCTATTGCCAACTCACTCCTGCACACTGCACCTGTCACTGTTTTGTTGGTGGTTCCTGCTCCACTTTCCTCCTTCTCCTCCTCCTTCTTCTGTCCCTCCTCAACCGTCTCTTCCTGACTGGCCTGTCCCTCTGCATCCACTACACTGGCCTTGTCAGTAATTAACAATTACTATTGTATGGGAATGTGAGTATATCTTTTTTCTTGAGCTGGTACAAATGGCTTGTTGTATCCATATACTAGTATTTTTGTCCTACTGAAACTACACCACAACATGGCCATATATTAATGTACAAACAGAGCGGGAATACAGGCTATATAGCCTATATATTCAAATATGATCTTTTTACCTTTGAATACAGACTCTCTCCTGAAATGTTTTCTTTTACAATAAAGAAATTTGTGTGTTTGTCTTGGTCAGCCACCATGGATTTTATTTTTAATTGATAAAGCAGATTAATGATTTATGTATGTATGGTGAATCATTGCTGACAGGCTACCTTTAATGTTCTGTGTGTCCTAAACACATCAAGTCTGGGATGATAGGAAGATGTAGGCAGTGCTTGCTAACCTGCTGTGGCCATGCTGATCAGTTCTGTGGCTTCACTGGCCTGGCTGGCTGACTGAAGCTGCGCTGGCTTTAGGCCCTCTGCCACAGAAAAGCTCCGTCAGTTTAGCGCATTTGGCTGCATCCTGTGCTAGCTGTGTTTTCTTTTTATCCCTGATTTTTTCAGCTCCATATTTCTGGCTTCTTTCTTAATTGACCCCACTTGTCTTTCTTGTTTTCTTTTGACAGTTTGATGACTGAGTGGCTGAGCCAATCACATTTCAGTAGAAACAGGGATCAGCTCAAATTAGGAGGGGCTGCTCGTATCCTCCCTTAATATGCAAAATATTAGTTTGACCCAGTCCAGCGGTGCGTAATCATCCCAGTCTAATGTTACGTTCCACTCTGTGCCACCTGTGGCTGTGAGGACAGGCTGCTGCGGTACACTGATGCTGCATTTTATGGGGTAAAAAAATCCGACCACCGACCGGGAACAGACCGGCCATTCAGGAAACCTCCCGATGGCCAGCCTGCCCCGAGACAGACCGTTCAGTAATCAGCCACCACCACCACCCTGCAGACAGACTTTTGTAATCGGCCTATTGATCCCCGGAGGGAAATTGAGTTGTTACAGCAGCATAACAAAAAAACAAAAAACACAACATCGCACAAAGTACTACTATAGTAGCACAAGAAACTTGAAAAATATAAAGTCACAAATAAGCTAAAAGTTAAATAAACCCTGCACTCTAACTCTAACCTGTTATCACAGCACCTTCTGAGTTTTGATTCTATTGTTTATTTATTCCTTATAAATAGATATATTTATTCTATGCTATTATTGTTTTCTATGTAAACTGTTCATGTGCCTTGAATTGCCCCCCAGGGGACAAATAAAGTTCTTGATTGATTGATTGATCTGAGGTAAGTGAATATGTTTTAAATATGACCATTTTTTAATATCCCTTTCAGTCTGAATATTTCCTTGGTGCACACGCATAGACTCTTGTGTATAAGCCTTTGGCAGTTCAAGAAAATGATCCTCCTCCAATGCAGCAACCTGTCATGTCATGATCTGCCGCTAATCCGGGTCCATGCCCGGGTCGCGGGGGCAGCCCGCCCAATTCACAATGCACCAAAGGCCTATGGCACCTCCACGGGTGGTGAGCCCATGGGAGGTGGTGCCACCCGGAGTGGGATTCAAACCCACAACCTTGAGAAGTTGAGTCGCATGCTCTACCCACTGAGCTAACCAGGTGGCACGCAGCAACCGCCAGTCCTGATATGTTACTGCTCACAACTTTCTCCTGCCCCATGGTTTGAAGGAGAATCTGCCCCTTCCTCCCTGTGAGGTGAAGCTTGTGCATCAGGCTCTCAGTACAAAAACCGCAGTGCTACCTTGGTCCAAAAAAGTATCAGAATCAGAATCAGAATCAGAAAAACTTTATTAATCCCTGTAGGGAAATTCTTTTGTTATTTACAACTCCCAATTGAAAATGAAGAAAAGAGGAAAATTGCACAGTGTATAGTAAGAGAAAAAAGTTTCTAAAATAAATAAGTGAAGTGAAAACAAAAAAGAAAGGTATACTATAATCAGTGGTGGAATGTAACAAAGTATTTGTACTTCGTTACTGTACTTAAGTATTTTTTTACGTATCTGTACTTTACTTAAGTAAAAATAATAATGAATACTTTGGATTTTACTCCATTACATTTCGCAGCAATTATCTGTACTTTCTACTCCACTACATTTCTACAATTTATGCCGTTACTCGTTACATGTTATGAACATAATTTCCTCAAAATCTTACATGAAAAAAAAAAAAGACTGATTGCGTTGAGGCGTTGTTTGCCATTGCCAACCAATCAGGTGGCTCTATTACCCCCAGTGATGGCAGAGCGCATTTGGTAGGAGCACGATCTGGTGAACTGGCCTGATTCCGGTGAGAAGAAACGACATGAAACACGAACCCAGAGCCAACGTCAGCTGAGCTTGAGTCTGAGCCCTCCAGCTCAGAATCAGACAGCCATCTTTGGCCGTATTTATGTAGGTGACATAGGCAGAGGCATAAATCAGTATATCTACATTCTTTATCAAAATTTGGCGGTGCAGTACATTAAGAGTGCGGCTTTGGACTTTGGACCGGCCTGAGATCCGAGGGTCGGGGGTTCGATCCCTCGACCAAGCGCAAAAAAAACGGATACGGTGATAGTGAAGGAGACGCGCCTCCCCTGCGTCTGCGACCATGGCTGTGGTGCCCCTGAGCAAGGCACCGATTCTCCCCAGCTCCCCGGGTGCCTCACTAGGCAGCCCCCTGCCCCAGCGTCTCTAGTGCATGTTGCTCATGTGCATAATGCTTGTGTGTGTGTTTCGTTCACTTGGTGTGGGTAAAATGCAGAGAATAATTTCCCCAGGAGGGATCAATACAGTAATTTAAAATAAAGAATAAAAAATGTCCCCGACACTGAGACAACCCACTGCATGAGTACTTTTAATTTAAAAAATACTTTAAATTAAATTTAAAAGTAAGTACTTAGTACTTTTACTTAAGTAAGATTCTTGATGCAGTACTTCCACTTTCACTTGAGTATATTTTTTTGTGGGATATTTGTACTTTTACTGAAGTACTAAGCTTCAGTACTTCCTCCACCACTGACTAAAGCTGTGCTGGAACGCTGCAAGTGTTTCTTCCACTTTACTGCACAGCAAACTGATTTGTTCATCTGAACCACTAATAAAGTGATGCTAACTCACTGTGTGCTGTCTTTAGATTAATAATGTTGAAGTTTATAAGTGTCAAGTGTAAAAATGTAAAAGTTATATTGTTTCTTTAGTTCAGGTAATTTGGGTTGGAGTGGGTGTTCGCGTGCCTTTTTTGGGTTTTGAAAATGGCATCGGAGTAAGCGCTCCTCTTGACGGTAAGATGACTAGCATCTTGGACGCTCCGCTCAGCGGCGCTACGTGAGTAGTTGAGAACAGTTAAGACAGGAACGGAGTGTCGCAGCTTATAAGTTTGTGGATGTTTGCGCACGCTTCGGCCTATGACTGCTACAGTCTGTATGTGTTATTGTGTGAAGTTTTAAGTTGTACATTTAGCGTGTTATTGGTGTAGCATTTTATTTAGCGGCTAATTTACATATTGTTTAGCTTGCTAACTCCGTTATTCTGTGAAATGTGTACTGTTTTTTGTTGTTTTGAGCGGATATTAATTTGCGTTATTTTCTCTGTTGTATTTCAGTTTTACAAAATTAAATAAATGACGGTGTGTCTTAAAACGACAACAGGCGCACTCGTTGTTTAATGTTAGCTGGCTGTCTAGCCTAGCAGGCTTACGCTTGGCGGGGGCAGCACAGTAAAAAGACTGAAACGCAGCGGGCTCAAGCATCATAAACATCAATCAACATGAGTCTACGCTCAGGAAAGGGCTATCTCAAAGACTATGCCGCTATGCAGCAAAATGAAGCTTGTGGAGAGGAAGAAGTAGCTACAGCTAACGCAGCCACAAGGCAGACACCTCTTCCAACATTGGATGCGAAGTCACAGTCATCTAAAGCCTCCACTAGACTCTCCCAGAGATCATCATCAACAACCTCTTCAGCTGTTAAAGCATATGCTAAAGCAAAAGCTGCCAAGGCTCAACTAGCTTATGCTGAACGAGAGGCGGACATGATGAAGCAGAGAGCAGAACTGCTGAAACAACAGGCTGATTTCGACGCTAGTCTCCATCTTCTGCAGTGTCAAAGAGCTGCTGCTGCAGCTGAAGCTGAAGCTACGGCCTATATGGAAGCTGAAATTGAAAGTGGTGAGCTCAAGTCTGATCCTCCTGTTGCAGAGGAGCCCATCAGTACATTTCAGCGCACTCATGACTACATCCAACAACAGTCAGAGTTGGTCTTTAGAGAAGAGCCATATTCAGGAAAAATAGATAAACTGAGAATACCTGATTTCAAACCGCCAGTGCTTCAGGGTATTCAAAACAACACACGGCCAGTGTACAAAAACACAAAACAGGAGCAAACAGCAATCAGGTGTTCAAGTAATACTTACCTCCACAGTTCTCCAAAACACGCAATCATTCCTGAAAAGACATCTTTGCCAGAGCCTAAAGATACAAAGGAAGACTTTGCAAAATATCTCATGTGGAGAGAAATGGTGAGTGCTGGCCTCCTGCAATTTGATGACAAACCTGAAAATTACTGGGCCTGGAAAACTTCTTTTCTGAGTGCTACTAAGGACTTGAATCTCTCAGCCAGAGAAGAGCTGGATCTTTTGACAAAGTGGCTTGGAGTTGAATCCTCAGAACAGGCAAAGAGAATTCGTTCTGTGCACATCCTCAATCCTACAGCAGGTGTCAGCATGGTATGGCAGCGCCTTGAGGAGTGTTACGGGACACCTGAGGTCATTGAAGACGCACTGCTCAAAAAGATTGAACATTTTCCAAGGCTGACTAATAAAGATAATGTTAAGCTACGAGAGCTAAGTGACATTCTTCTTGAGTTGGAATGTGCTAAGGAGGACGGGTCTCTTCCAGAACTTGCATATTTGGACACAGCTCGTGGAGTAAAACATGTTGTGGAAAAACTTCCCTTTAACCTGCAAGAGAAATGGGCAAGCGTTGGAAGCCAGTATAAGGAGGATCATGGAGTGGCTTTTCCTCCCTTCTTCGTCTTCTCCAAGTTCGTCCAAAAACAGGCAAGGATAAAAAATGATCCAAGCTTCACCATGTCTGCTACCAACAGTCATGTTCCTTCCAGGTCAGAAAAGCCTGCACAGTTCAGTCGTAAAGCTTCTGTGATGGTGCACAAAACAGACATCCCTGCAGAGTCATCAGGAATGCAAACCAGTAGTGTGCCAAAGAAATTGGAAGAACCAGATCGTCAGTGTCCCATACATAAGAAGCCATATCCACTGAGAAAATGTAAACTTTTCAGGGGCAAACCATTAGAAGAACGCAAAGCTTATCTCAGAGAAAACCACATCTGCTATAGATGTTGTGGGTCAGTTCAACACATAGCAAAAGACTGTAAGGTGGCTGTCGAGTGTGTTGAATGCAACAGTGATAAACACATTACAGCACTACATCCAGATCCTCTTCCTGCAACTACACAGAGTGCTGCAGCTGTTAAAGATGACAGTGGGGAGCAAAATGGAAACTCATCATCAGTCACATCAAAGTGTACTGAGGTATGTGGACACAATGACCATTCACATTCATGTTCCAAAATCTGCCTAGTTAAAGTGTATCCTGCAGGAGAAGAAGAGAGGGCAGTTAAAATGTATGCAGTGCTAGACGAACAAAGTAACAAGTCTCTTGCCAAATCAGAGTTCTTCACCCTTTTTAAAGTTAAAGGTAGCCCCACACCATACTGAAACTGAAACTGAAATATTCTGAAAACCTGCTCTGGAAAATCAGAGACAGCAGGTAGAAGAGCTGTCAATTTCATCATTGAATCCATGGATAGGAAACTCCAGCTTCCTCTACCACCCTTGATAGAGTGTGACATGGTGCCGGATGAGAGGACAGAAATACCCTCTCCAGAGGTTGCACGTCATCACCCTCATCTGCTCCCAGTTGTTACTAAGATTCAACCTGTAGACCAAGATGCTCAGATTCTCCTGCTCTTAGGAAGAGACATTCTTCAGGTGCACAAAGTACGTGAGCAAATCAATGGGCCCCACAACGCACCATACGCTCAACGGCTAGACCTAGGCTGGGTCATCGTGGGAGAAGTGTGCTTGGGAACAGCACACAAACCATCAGAGATCAACGTCTACAAAACAAACACACTGCGCAATGGTCGCACATCCTTTCTCAAACCATGTCCAAACAGTGTCCACGTGAAGGAAGACTACGGTGATAAGACACAACACCACAGCCCAACCTTCCCTGCACGTAAGGAGAATGCAGGTCTCACTGTCAATGTACATGGCCTAGGGAGTTCAGTGTTTGATAAGTCTGAGGATGACAATAAGTCAGCATTATCCATCGATGACAAAGCTTTCCTAGCCATCATGGATTCAGAGGTCCACCAAAATGAAGGAAACAGCTGGGTGGCTCCTTTGCCATTTCGTTCTCCTCGCCGCAGGCTTCCAAGCAACAGGGAACAAGCTTTCAAACGTCTCTGCTCGCTACGGAGGATGTTGGAGAAGAAGCCAGAGATGAAAGCTCACTACGTCAAGTTCATGCAAAAGATGCTGGACAATGACCAAGCGGAGCTCGCCCCACCTTTGGATAGAGGTAAAGAACACTAGTACCTGCCAACATTTGGTGTGTACCACCCGCAGAAGCCAGACCAGATACGAGTCGTGTTTGACTCAAGTGCTGAACATGATGGAACATCTCTCAATGATGTACTTCTCAGTGGACCAGACTTAAACAACACTTTGTTGGGAGTTCTTATGAGGTTCCGTAAAGAACCTGTAGCCCTCACAGCGGATGTGGAACAGATGTTCTATTGCTTCGTCGTCCGAGAAGATCACAGGGATTTTCTCCGCTACCTCTGGTATGAGGACAACGACATCAACAAGGGTGTGGCAGAATACAGGATGAAAGTACATGTATTTGGAAACAGTCCTTCACCTGCTGTAGCCATCTACTGCATGAGACGAGCAGCTCAGAAGGGTGAAGAAGAACATGGTTCTGACGCAAGACAGTTCGTTGAAAGACAGTTCTACGTTGACGATGGTCTTACCTCAGTTGCTACACCTGAGGAGGCAATAGATCTTCTTGCACGAACCAGAGAGATGCTGGCAGAATCCAACCTACGGTTGCACAAAGTAGCATCAAACTGTAACCAGGTAATGGAAGCCTTCCCGGTAGAGGACCGGGCCGAAGAGTTGAAAGACCTGGACCTTGGTGTGGATCCTCTCCCTCTTCAGAGAAGCCTGGGGCTCTCCTGGAACCTAGAAACTGACAGCTTCACTTATCAGGTGTCCAGCAAAGAGAAACCATTCACTCGGAGAGGTGTGTTGTCAACAGTTAATAGTTTGTACGACCCCTTGGGCTTTGTAGCTCCTGTAATAATGCAAGGGAAAGCACTAGTTCGAGAACTGTCATCTGAGCAGAGTGAGTGGGACACTCCTCTTTCCTCAAGAAAGGAAGCAGAGTGGAAATTATGGAAAGACTCCTTGAAGGCACTTGAAAACCTACACATACAGAGGTGCTACATTCCAGTATCACTCTCATCAACACAGAAAAGGGAACTGAGCATCTTCTCAGACGCTTCTGTGGTAGCTATTGGAGCTGTGGCTTACTTGAGAGCTATTGACACTGAGGGACGGTGTCATGTGGGATTTGTGATGGGCAAGTCCAAGTTGGCCCCTCTTCCTGCCCACACCATCCCACGTCTGGAGCTTTGTGCTGCTGTGTTAGCTGTTGAACTGTATGAGCTGATCAGAGATGAAATGGACATTGAGGTGCATGCTGTGAAGTTTTACACAGACAGCAAGATTGTGCTTGGTTACATTCACAATTCCACAAGGAGGTTTTATGTGTATGTCTCCAACAGAGTTACTCGGATCAGGGGATCCACACAACCCAACCAGTGGTATTATGTACCAACAGAACTGAACCCAGCTGACCATGCAACCAGGCCCGTACTAGCAGTACAGCTTCAAAACAGCAACTGGTTGTCAGGTCCAGACTTCCTGCATTGTGACAAAGCAGCAGAGATGCCTGAATCCAGTCTCTTCAGCCTCGTTGAACCTGAAACTGACAAAGAGATTCGACGTGAAGTTACTACTCTGGCAACTAAAGCAACTCAGCCTCAACTGGGCTCGCAGCACTTTGAGCGATGCTCAAGCTGGAGAACACTATGTGAAACCATAGCCAGACTCATTCATGTTGCAGCATCTTTCAAAGAAAAAGCAAGCAATGGAGAAAAGAAAAGATGGAAATCTTTCAAAGACACGCCCAGTCTGAAGGAGCTTTCACAGGCTAAAGTTGTGATTGTTCATTCCGTACAGCACAAAGCATTTAAGGAGGACTTTAAATGCCTGAAAGATGCAAAACAGACATGCTGGAAGCAAAATGTGCTTAAGAAACTCAATCTAGTTGTGGATAAAGATGGACTGCTCCGGGTTGGAGGTCGTCTTTCCTCTGCTGACCTCTCAGAAGAAGAAAAGCACCCACTGATTATTCCAAGAACTCACCACATTGCCACACTACTTGTGAGATACTTCCATGAACAAGTAGCCCACCAAGGACGACATATTACAGAGGGAGCTATCCGAGCAGCAGGATACTGGATAATTGGGAGCAAGCGTCTGGTTTCTTCTGTTATTCACAAGTGTGTTACCTGTCGCAAACTACGAGGTAGACTGGAAGAACAAAAAATGGCAGACCTGCCTGCAGACAGACTCACTCCTGAGCCTCCATTCACCACTGTTGGTCTTGACGTCTTTGGGCCATGGTTCATCATGACACGCCGCACAAGAGGAGGAAGTGCAACAAGCAAACGCTGGGCTGTGCTTTTCACACGTATGTCAACCAGAGCAGTACATATTGAACTGATTGAAACTATGTCAACTGACAGTTTTATTAATGCTCTGAGGAGGTTTTTCTCCATTCGTGGACCAGCAAAACTTCTGCGGTCAGACAGAGGAACTAACTTTGTTGGGGCTTGTAAGGAGTTGGGAATAAACACAGACAACACAACAGTCAGGAAGTACCTCCAGGAGAAAGGATGTTCCTGGGTGTTTAATCCACCTCACGCTTCCCACATGGGTGGCTCCTGGGAACGGCTCATTGGCGTTGCTAGACGGATTCTGGATGCTATGCTGCTACAGACAAGACCAACGCGACTAACACATGAAGTCCTGAGTACTTTCATGGCAGAGGTGATGGCAATCATGAATGCCAGACCCCTTGTACCGATATCCACTGATCCTGATAATCCAGCAATACTCACCCCAGCAATGTTGCTTACTCAGAAGATGAGTGCAGTCTCTGCACCTTCTGGATGTTTTGAAACTGCTCAGTTGTATGGAAAGCAGTGGAAGCATGTTCAGTGTCTTGCTGACACATTTTGGAAGAGATGGAAAGGAGAGTATTTAGCCACTCTTCAGAGCCGAAGGAAGTGGACAAAGAAAAAACCAAATGTCAAAGAAGGAGATGTTGTCTTACTGAAGGATGGACAGGCCCAGAGGAATGACTGGCCAATGGGACTGATTGTCAAGGTTTTGCCAAGCAGCGATAAGAAAGTCCGCAAGGTGGAAGTGCGGATTGTGAAAGACGGAACAGCTAAGGTTCTCCAAAGGCCAATCTCAGAGATTGTAGTTCTTCTTTCAGAGACTGAGTGAAAAGATAACAGTTTAATGTTGTCAAAAGACATTTCCCTTCAAGTTGTTGTATATGTAGTGATATAATGCTATTATATCAAGCGGGGAGTGTGCTGTCTTTAGATTAATAATGTTGAAGTTTATAAGTGTCAAGTGTAAAAATGTAAAAGTTATATTGTTTCTTTAGTTCAGGTAATTTGGGTTGGAGTGGGTGTTCGCGTTATTTGCGTTATTTTCTCTGTTGTATGTCAGTTTTACAAAATTAAATAAATGACGGTGTGTCTTAAAACGACAACAGGCGCACTCGTTTAATGTTAGCTGGCTGTCTAGCCTAGCAGGCTTACGCTTGGCGAGGGCAGCACACACTGAGAAACACATTTCATCTTCTTACAACCTTTTTGTAGTTTAAAAGAAACAGCAAAAAGTTTGCTTTGCATTAGTAGTAACATAACAGCTGTGATGTGGCTGAAAATGATCAGTAAACAGTGAAATAAGGCTGATATCTGAAAGTCCAAACTGGAACAGAGGAGTGAAAGTAAACCCCAGATCACAGAGGTTCAGGTAGAAGCTGCAAAAGTCTTGAGAGCTGAAAACAGAGAGAATTAAGAATAGAGCTTTCTCTCTAGTCTACAGCATAGACACACAGGAGTGTAGCGACTGCAGACACAGCTAAAGGGAGGAGAATGTCATAGGTTGGCAATGGTCAGCTCTGCTACCAAGCAGGACCAACACAGTGCAATTTGGCACAGCTACCCTGCTAACTCCTGTGAGACTGTAATGGAAATGCATGCCATCACAGCTTATGTGCTAATGGAAAAAGCCCATAATATGCTACTTTTCAGGGCACCTCTGTAACAACCTTAAGCTTCTGAACATCTACCACAACATCCCTAATTCAGTTTCCACTGGAAACATTGATGCCTCTGCCTCCACCTGATTTCCTGTCATCTCTCTACTGTCCATAATAAAGGCATAAAAAACCCAAATCACTTAAAGATATACTCACATTCCCATTTCCACATTCAAAGCACTGGTGTTTGATCTAATTCTTCCTGCTGTCCATACTGGCTGTCAGGAGATCCCTTCTTTATACAATTTCTGTGGAAATGATTTTTGACTAAAAATACCTGGAAGATAGAAACTTGATCTACTCAGACTGTTGAAGCCTCATGTTTGCGTCTTTTCAACTCTGGAAGTCAACTTTTCCACAGGACAGGGACTGTGGATTTTATGCTCCATCATTTCCATTAGAATTTCTTTAGAAAGGATCTTGTTGCAGACAGTACAGACTTCCTAGAAATCCTTTCCTTTAACACAAACTACAGTGCATCACACCAAAACAAAGTTAAGAAGTTGAGCAACCATGAGAATATCTCACAGTCATGATCAGCATTAAAAAAAAAATCTAACATGTACTGACTTACTGAAAACCTTGGAGCTGATCTGGACTTTCCTGTGGTTTCCTCTTGTCCTTGTAACAGCAGTAGATCCTCCCTTCCTTGTCAATAATTGTGCAGAAATATCTGAGTGCTTCTTTCTTCCTAAATCATGAGCAAGTCCTGTCCAGTCCAACTGTTTCTGCTCCTGTTTGACTTCTGAACTTGTCTCTGGCTGTGTATCCACTTACTGCAGCCTGTGACATCAGACTGTAGAATGTTGATACATCAAAGGCATCAAAGGACAAACACAACACAGACACACACTCTCTCTCTCTCTTTCTTTCTCTCTCTCTCTCTCTCTCTCTCTCTCTCTCCAAAGTCAAACCTGCTCCAGTGTTTTAGCCTGAAGGTTTGTCAGTAAAATATGAGCATCCAGTACCTACTACCAGTCCTACCAGTCTGCTAACACAGAGCCTAATCTGTCAGCTATAACACAAGGTCAACACTGCTGGGTTCTGTTGTCAGGGAACTGTGAAAGTGATGAACCTAATTACTCAAAATCACATCAACATTTTATTTATAGAACTTACATCTCCCACAAGGATTTGCTGACACTGAGACCCAAGCAGAGCTGCTGGTTCTTCCTGTTAGGATTCTCCTCCATGTTTGTGTGGAACAACAGAGGAAATGTATCTGTAAAGAAAGTCTCTTTGTCCTACCATTATCATCTGAGCAGCAGCCCTCTGCATACACTTCTCTCATCATTGTAGAAACAAAGAATAACAAACCCACTAAATGTTGCTGAAGATAGTCGAGGATCTTTGGCTGAATCTGTTTCCCTTGTTCTTTTTTCTTCTGAAGGTCATTGGCAGCACTTACCTGAAAGAAAACACAAAAGAAATCGAATGTTTTACTATTTCAACAGCAACACGACGTCTTCATCTCCTGCACTTAAACATTTGAATCAGTTATTTGCATCAGACTCTGCAAACTTTCTGCTCCAGTTTAAAATTTCCACATCAATCACACAACAGACATGATGACCTCGACAGCAGCTCACATCCACCTGTGATAGAAACAGTCTCCAGTGCAAATTAGTGTGGTATAAATGTTTAAGTCTTTAAAGGAAAACTGGTCCATACAATATCTAATCACCTTGTAGTCTACAGCCATGCAGGTGTTTCTAACTCAGCCTGACCTTCTTATTACACTGAAACGTGCTGGAAAATGATGCTGATTTTCAACAGCACAAAAACCTTCATCTTTGAGTCTGGAAGACTTTATAATGGATGAGAACACAATTTATTTTCAAAGTAAGAAATTTGTTGAATGTCAGTGATCTGAACTCAGGCTGGTAGTCGAGTAATTACAGACAATTTTTAGCCCAGTGCACAGAGAAACTGACAGGTCGTGTATTCATTTCACAGTTCAGACTCCAGATAGATAGATAGATAGATAACTTTATTAATCCCAGAGGGAAATTAGTTTGTCCCAGACGCACACATATACAAACAAATACAATACAGTTATAAATAAATAGAGAGATTAAGAGTCTAAGTAAAATTCAGAGCACAGTTCTGGAGGCTACATGTGTATTATACAGTCTGATGGCCTCAGGTAGAAAGAACTTGCTGTAGCGCTCCTTAGAACATCTGGCTGCAGCAGTCTGTTGCTGTGGCAGCTCTTCAGACTGTCCAAGATGCTGTAAAAAGGGGGTGAGACACATTGTCCAAAATTGCTCTGATGTTTCCTAGCATTCTGTCTCTCATCACCACCTCTAATGGAGCCAGGCTGGTGCCAACAACTGACTCAGTCTTTTTTATGAGTTTATTTACTCTGTTTGTGTCCTTTACTCTAATTCCTGCTCCCCAACACACCACCACAAAGAAGATGGTACTGGCCACTACAGACTGGGAGAACATGTGGAGCATTCTGTTGCAGGCGGTGAAGGACCTGAGCCTTCTAAGGAAATAAAGTCGACTCAGGCCCTTTTTGTAGAGCACCTCTGTGTTTGTGGACCACTCCAGCTTGTAGTCCAGATTAACACTGAGGTACTTGTACGATGTTACAATCTCCACATCTGATCCGGCAATGGATATCGGCAGCGGCATGGCCTTCTTACAGCTGAAATCAACAACCATCTCCCTTGTCTTATTCACATTAAGCTGTAGATCCTTTTTCCTCTTTGAGGCAAAGGACAAAGCCAGAAACACAGAGACATCAGGCAAAAAATGACTTCATGCTGGGACAGAAAAACAGTTACACCTTTAGGATGAGAGACAATGGAAGAAGAGAAAGGAGTCAAGCAAATCATGAACGTGTGGAAACATTATCACAGCTAAAGGACTGCATTTCTTCTTCTTGGACCATGAACAGACCCTGATCCTGACTACAAAGTTAAAGACATAATATATTTCAATATTAAAACCATCACACGTCTACAGGAAAAAACCCTTTGAGCCCCTTTGTCCATCTTGTTGGTTGAAAATGGTTTATAATCCTGAAGCAATGAGAGAACTTCACTGATAAATTACAAACAGCTTTTTCTCCATGATGAACTATTGTGTTTGTGCAGCCTGCACAGGAAGGAGTGACAGTAAAATCCATCCAAGTGTTGGATCACAGCACAGACAGACTGAGCAACATCACCACATCTACATTCACACTATTTGTATCTTAAACATCTCTGATTGATGTTCCTGAGAGAGAGAGAGGCTGTGGGTTATGAGACCTGGATTTAACATTAGAATCAAATGGACTGTGGTTATTTGATAATTGGTTTGTTTATGTTCAGTCTGAATGGACTGAATAATTCTATTAATCATATTAGGCTGAAAACACAGTGCAGAGCTTCAGTCAGTGCTGTCACTATGTTAATGAGTGGAGAGGATGTGTCGCTGCTTTCCTCCTACTCCCACTTTGTACCACCCAAACACTCACAGACTGCTGATTATCAGCTGTTTACACGTTTTCTCTCTGTGTTTGGTCCCAAATAGAGATGCAGCATGAAATTAGTCAGAGTGGAGCCACTGAATCAGAGTGAAGCTCCTGAAAGCTTTGAAGAGGAAACGTCTGTATTTACTGAGAGGTCACTACAGCAGGTCACTGGGGCAACTACACAAACTGAGTCAGGAAGCCAGACCAGTACAGCAACATGGATGACAGAGATCACAGCACAGACGGGGGTTATCTGTAAGATCACTGCAAAGAGCTGAAGAAAACACATCACCTGCACATCTGTCCCTGCTTCTCCTTGGCCCTCTCTCTGTCTCTGTCTCTGCCTGTGTAAGTGTGTGTAGCTGTGCTGGTGTGTAACCTTGGCAGTGGGTTGTGTTGATCTCTCATGGCCTCCTGCCTGCTGTGTCTCTCTGTGGGTCACATCCAGTCCTGCAGCCTCTCCTGACACTGACAGTCAGTAAGAGGACACACACACACACACACACGTTTCACTTTAAGGAGCAACAGGATTTGAACATGTGACATTTCAAACAATAAAAGCTCAGGTCCCTACACAATGTGAATACAGCATCAATAACTGAGGTTTATGGATCCAAAGTTTCCTTTAAAGTGACTGATAGAAAATCAGAATCATTGATCCTTCACTGCTTGTTGCTCAAACAGTAACATATTAAAGCCCTCAGGCCTCTGGGAACTGGAACTGAATCATGAACAATAGTGTTTCATTGTCTGTCAGTGTCTGTTTGTATTTGAGCTGTTTCATATCCTCCCATTTCTCCTCCCTCTATAGTTCATATGGACGACCTCTGTGTCCCACAATGCCTCTCTCCAACCTCAGTCACTCTATTAGGGAGCAGCTATGAAGCTGACAGCTTTATTGTGGCTTGTCTGCAGGAGCAGAGATAAAAGATGAGTGAGCACAGACGTCCATCTTTAAGATGAAGAGCATCTTAACACCTGAGACTGATTTCATCCAATTAACTGTATTGTCTTTCAGTGCTGTCAAAATTGTCTCTGGATGTTGATCTTCAACATAAATGATAAAAAAAACCCTGGAGGACGCCTGTTTCTGCTGAAGCCTCATGTTAGCATAGCTTAAACAAACTGAACATGTACTGAAACCTTTGGGGTGACGTTCTTGTGTGATTAGACATCATGTCAATTTAACAAACACATCCCACTGAACTGAAACACTGACATCAACTACGGACTGGGACCCCCAGTCCAGGCCAAATGGTCCAGGACCCCAGAAATATCCCTGTCCCCTTCTCTCATCCCAACCTCCTCCTTTAGCCCACCTTCCTTCCCTCTTCCTTCCCTCCTCTCCCTAATCCTAACCCCACTTACCTCCAATTTAGGTCTCCAGGTCCTGGTTTGGCCGCTGGTGGGGGTCTTGGTCCATTGGCAGAAATCGACTTGTCCTGGGGCTCCTCCTCCAGTATCCTAAATTTGTCCACACTTTTTCGACCACACAAAGCTCAAATATGCCTGCTGGAAAGGGGACTCACATTCATCCCACCCCCACAACCTTTGACAGGGCTGAACTGCGCAGGGATCTATATCGTTATCATAGAAGAATTAAATTACTATTTTCAAAATGACAATCCAGATGCATTACCTTTCACTCTGGGACACACCTTGGGACACACTGGAACCCCCTTGGGACACACTGGACGACAAAGTGAAAGCTCTTATCCAATCTGACATTCAGCAATTCTCACACTCCTCCACTGGAAAAAGTAGATCCTTATATGGCAGAAGACAGAAAAGCAATAAAAGCCCTACAAGGCAATCCAAATATCATCATTAAACCTGGCAGATAAAAGTTCTAAAATACTCATTATGGACAAACAACAATATGCCTTTGAGGCTCACAGTACTATAAAGCTATTGATAAAAGCTGTCATGACTACCCCCTAAGGGGGCTGTTCTCTGAACCCTTTTGGTTGTGTTTTGAACCCTCTTTTGGACTTTTGTTGCCGGCAGAAGTCTATTTCATTCTTCACCAGCAGCAGCAGGAAAAACTTCCACAACAATTTGGTGTCAGAAGTGGGATCCCTTGAGCAATCGTCTGGACGGAACGCGAACAGTGACAGGCCATCCTGGAAGAAAAAAAATTTCCAGCCTCCAACTGTCATAGTCAGGAAATAATGTATTGTTTTGTTTTGTCCTGTGTTCATGTTGTCTCATGGGTTTTGCTTTTATTTTGAAATGTGTTCTCCTTTTGTTTCAGGTGTCTTACCCTTCCTCTTGTTTCCCGCCTGTGTGATTGTTTTCCCTGCCCTGATTGTTTCCACCTGTTTCCCCTTACCTGGTGTCTATATATAGTCTGCGTCTCCCTTTGTCCTGTGCCAGTTCGTCTTGTCTTTTGTCAGC
Source organism: Toxotes jaculatrix (assembly GCF_017976425.1). Classification (NCBI taxonomy): domain Eukaryota; kingdom Metazoa; phylum Chordata; class Actinopteri; family Toxotidae; genus Toxotes; species Toxotes jaculatrix. The sequence goes on from NC_054398.1 coordinate 29,253,844, forward strand.
AAGCCAGCGTTCTTTGTCCTTATACCATTCTCTTGTCAAGCCAGGTTTTGTATTTTGTTGTTACCTTTCCTTGTTAGAACCATTGTTTTCACTGCTAGAATTTCCTTTGTTACTTTGTTTAGCCATTGTGCCTTTTGTCCTCGAAAGAGCGATTTTTTTGTTCTCACATTATCTTGTTGCCTCTTTGAGTGATTTTCAGTTGTACTTTGAAATTCCCACCTTATCTTGTTGCCTCTCTGAGTGATTTTCAGTTGTACTTTGTAATAAATTATTGTTTATTTGATACTTTGACTTAGAGTCGTGCGTTTGGGTTCAGGTCCAGGTACAGCCTTAACACCAACCTCAAATCCTCTTCTGAGAAGGGAGGACTGACCGCAGACGCTCCAGATCGTTGCCGCTGGGATTCCACGAACGAAATTCAGCAAAATTCATCTGGTGAGCACTGAAATAATGACTGTTAACTTTTTCTTTAAAAATTGGGTTCTTTATTTTGGCATAACATTTCCATTTCTCATGATATCCACAATTGGTTGGCTTTTCTCACTTTAAGCAAAAACAAAGTGATGTTTTTTTCTCACTTAAAAGCCTAAAAAAAGTGAATTGTCTTTTTCTCACTTGTAAGCGTAAACGAAGTGACGTGCTTTTCATCACTTGTAGCCCTATACGAAGTGGTCCTTACAGAGACGTCTGTATTGTAAATAGTCGTGCACGGCCTCCACATCTGGGATGGGGAGCAGAAAGTCCGTTGAGGCTGGACCTCCGGGGGAAGCGATTGTGGATGTTATGACAAGGAAATACGGGGATAAAAGTCTAAAATATTTAAATGTCTGGGCAGCTGAGTTTGGATTCCCAATAGGGGGATCCCTCAGTTTAAAAAACATATTAGAAGAAAAACTGGGAAAAAAAAAGAACAAGAAATGAGAAAGGAAAAAAAGTCTCTGTTAAAAAATTAGAAGCTATAGTAATTTATATAAGCTATATAATTTCCAGATGCTGACATCCATTGCAAACACATAACCTGGGAAGATGAGTCTAAGGTTCATTATAGAGATGTTGTCCGTCATCTCTGTGATGCATTCACTCAAGCTTTTCTTGTTTTAAATTAACACAGGAAAAATCACTGCCTGCAAACAAAAGGATGATGAAAGCCCTGACGAATATCTCACTCGCTTGACAGAGGTATTCAACACCTATAGTGGCCTTCAACTGCCTGTTGAGTTAAGCAATATTCCAGATGCGTCGGAAATTCATCTCTGCAACTGCAAATTCTTAAACGGACTAAAACCAGACATTGCCTCAGCTGTGAAAAGTTCCTGCATCGGCTGGGAGGATGCACGCCTGTCCAAACTTCGCAAACATGCCATACATGCCCATAACCAAATAATCTCTAAGAAAAAGAAAAAAAGAAGAGACAACACAAAAAGAGCTTCACATGGCAGCAATAACCATAGAGAATAAGGGTACACCCTTATGCCAAAAAGGTGATTTATGACCCTGATTTATGGCCCTAACCCCCCTCAACCCCCCACCACATGGCATAAACCCTGCCCCTTGATGACATCACTTCCTAACCCCTCCTCTATGACATCACTTCCTAGACCCTCCCACTGTATCCCCCACCCCTTTTTCTGACCTCACTTCATTCATCCTACCCCCTTCATAGTTTTTTTTTTTTTTTTTTTTCATTCATTGAAACATATATAAACAAATATAAATTAGGGGTCTTTGATGTGAACATTTGGGTGTGCTTGTTGTGAACATTTAGTTGTGCTTGATGTGAACATTTGGCTGTGCTTGTTGTGAACATTTGTGTGTGCTTGTTGTGAACATTGGCTGCAGCTGCTTTCTCCTTGTGCTGTGGTCACATGGAAAGTGCAAAGTGACAGAGTTTCAGATCAAAGGGGCAATATGCAATGTTGTAGACTCTATGGCGTCTCGTGACGATGCATTTGTTGATTCGAGCGTGTCACAAAGGTGATAAATAATGTCTCCTTCCTCCGTTTGCTACCCCCCCCCCCCCCCCCCCCCCCCCCCCCGTTTGCTTCCTACGCTCCTATCCCTGGGAAAACCCCTTCCAATTCCAGAGGAGTTGGAAGACCTCAACTTAACGCAGTCAGACTACAGTAAGAGAGTATCTGAATCAGGAAAAAAAAAAAAACAGCTGTTGACAAAGAGTTGTACGCAGGTCACTCACTATAAATACTTACAGATTTAGTAGAGCGTGCTGAGCGGCATTTTGGGAGATCGGATACGTCTGCCGGCGTGTGCGGACAAGACAGCGGGGACGAGGATTTTGTAGTGATGGGACGAGCGACACTGGTGCATCAGCACTGTGCCGAGAGCTCAAGAGGGAAACCTCGTATCGGTGCGTGTATTGCTTTAAGAAAGAATCACGTGACCGATACAGGAACTGTATCGTTTGGATGTGCCACGCCAAAGTGTGTTTATCAGGAAACAAACTGTATCAACATGTCGTGGGTTTGTCGGATGGAGTTTTGCTTGATCATAGATCGTTCTAGGAAGTTTTCCCCGTTGTGGAATAATTTTTATCTCGTGATGCCAAACAAGGTAAATCTTTTTCTCCTTTATATACTATTTTTTACGGTGGCGCATTGCACTCACTTTATCAGTTTATCAAGTGAATGACCTGTGATACATATGATAGTCAGTTAAAGAGCCTTAGAGTTGCTTTATTCATGTTATCATGTAATTATGAGATCCTGATCTCGTAATCATGAGAGGGTGTCTATTTTTTTAACAAGTGAATGCAATGTTCTGGTAAGAGGTTTGAATTGTTTTCAGATAAATTAACTTTTTATGTTATTGTAGGTGAAGTGTCGGCTCTGCTCTACAGAGCTATCTTATATCAATAAGAGCACTTCATCAATGCTGAGGCATTATAGAGCTCGGCATGGCAATGAAGAATTGGCAGATACTCGTGAGAGTACCCCAGGTATGTTGAAAGTCTCTCTAAAGATTGTGCTAAAAAAAACATGCATGCAAACAGACAGGCTCCAGGGCTGGTATCGAACCTCCAACCCTTTTGCTGTGAGGCGACAGTGCTAACCACTACACCACCACGTCGTCCTATGTCTATTTGATATTGTTTGTAAAAATTACAGTCCTTTTATTAAGCTTTTGACAAAATAGTTCCTTTTGGCTTGCAGTTCCTAACAAGCAAGCAGTGGATGAGGCAGTGGTCAATATGATCATCAAAGACTGTCAGCCACTCAGCTTTGTTGAAAATGAGGGATTCAGGGAGCTCCTGAAGCTTATTCTACCCTCGTATGCTCTACCAAGCAGGAAGGTATGTTTAAGAATTTTTATTATATGTTTGTACTAACTATATAACTATATTTTATTGGTGTAACAGTATTTGTATGGTTATTTTCAGACCATCAAGGACTTGGTGAGCCAGAGATATGAGGAGGAAAAGGAGAAAACCAAAAAGGACCTCCAGAGTGCCGTTGCTGTTACTTTAACAGCTGATATGTGGACGTCTATGAATATGGAGGCATATCTAACTTTTGTTTCTCAGTAAAAAATCATGAACTAATCACTTTTTTGTCTTTTATTTCATATGATTTAACAGTTAAGTTGACAAATGTGCACATAAGTTAAAAAATTGTAACTCTGAATTTTAACTCTAATTTGCTATATTTTACATACCAACTCAGTTTTAGCATTTACACGAACAAGGAATTTCTTTACCTGCAATGATTTTATAACTACTGCAGGGGTCACTATTGGGTGACCAACACAGTATCAATACAGTGCCGACACAGTTTGTTTAGTGTGTCAATACACTCCTTGAGGTATCATTGTCCCATCACTAGGATTTTGTACCGACCGTCCGTCCGTCTAAAAAGCCTTCGAGACTCCGCCGTGTTAAGCGCCAACATCAGCCCGATCTCGGAACGGAACGGGCCTCCAAAAATATCCGACGTAAAGTTCCGGAAAAACAGGACGCTCCTTCAGTAACGGGTAAGACTTTGGTTTTATTTTTTAAATGTATTTTTCAAAAATTAAAAGAGACGCTGCTTACGGCTCGCCTCCTTGTTTCTACCGTGCTCAAACTTTGAAATGAATGCCGGCAAGGAAGTGAGGTCGGGTGAGGGGGGGCGTGCCGGTTAGAATCTTCCGCTAATGTTTAGAGAGCAGCGCCGCCCTAGAGGCCGGCGGAGTACTGTGTAACTAAAATGAGAATACATTTTAAAGAGTAATTCCTGCGTATATATTTTATAAGTAAATGAATTCAAATAATGATTCAATTATTGTGTGTGCGTGTGTGCTTATTGTGAACATTTGTGTGTGTGTGTGTGTCCATAGAATTTCAACCAGTGACTCTTAAGCATTTGCCTCCTGAAAACATCTCATCGGTGAGAGACACCGCTGATGTTCTGGAGGCAGGTCACTCAGTAAAAATACTTGCTGATTTAATAGAGAGCACTGATCGATCTTCTGGGACATCTGCTACATTTGCTGGAGTGTGCGGACGAGACAGCGGGGACGAGGATTTTGTGCCGACCGTCCGTCCGTCTAAAAAACGTCAGAGACTCCGTCGTGTTAAGCGTCAACATCAGCCCGATCTCGGAACGGAACGGGCCTCAAAAAGTAAACGCTCTGAAGTTCCGGAAAAACAGGACGCTCCTGCGGTAACAGGTAAGTCTTTGGTTTTATTTTTTAAAAACTAAAAGAGACGCTGCTTACGGCTCGCCTCCTTGTTTCTACCGTGCTCAAACTTTGAAATGAATGCCGGCAAGGAAGTGAGGTCGGGCGAGGGGGGCGTGCCGGTTAGAATCTTCCGCTAATGTTTAGAGAGCAGCGCCGCCCTAGAGGCCGGCGGAGTACTGTGTAACTAAATGAGAATACATTTTAAAGAGTAATTCCTGCGTATATATTTTTAAAAGTAAATGAATTCAAATAATGATTCAATTATTTGTGTGTGCATGCATGTCCACAGAATTTCAACCTTCCCTCTTAAGGATTTACCTCTTTAAAACATCCGTTCTGTGAGTTTAAAATAATATTATCTGTGCGTATGTTTACAGATCATCGACCTGCCAGTCCAGTCAATCAGCAACCTGAAGTTGATACATCGGACAAACGGGTGAAGATCTGGGAACCTGTGCAATTTAGGAGAGGATTTTGGTCTCACGGCTCCGCTTCTGATTCTGGCCCAGGTTCTGGTTCCCGCTCCGGTCATTCTCAACATCGGAGGGATCATAGAACACCTCCCACCGTGGTGAATATCTTTATCAATAACGCGACATTCCACTTTCATTCTTGGTTTTAAAAAAAAAAAGACAGAAATGGATAAAGAATTTATAGTTATTCCCAGTGAGTTAGAAGACATTGTAGAAGAGCTGAATAACCTTCCACCTGTTTCTGAAATAAATGTTCAAAATGCCGGTGCAGAAAATTCTGGTGCAGAGAATTACTTTCAACCATTAGAAAATGCTCTCCAGCATCTTTTGCTTCTATTGGCGCCAGCAAACCCTGAACATTATTTCCAGCCCATAGAAAATGCTCTTCGAAGCCTCACCTCCCCTAGCTCACCCGTCAGCGATGTCCATGCAGCTTCCCCGGTACCCTCAGCCTCATCATCAGAGACAGACTCTGTTCCAGAGCATCGAGGGGGAAATTTTAGATTCCTCCTCTCCATCCACTTCCAGAACAACAACCCGCGACCGCTTTAACAATGTTGAAATAAGACATACCTTCGCCATCCCTCCCCCTGAAAATGTACCTGATCTTGCACAATTTTACATAGATGTAATGAGCATCCTCCGAGATCTGTCTGAGGAGGCAAGATCAAATGCTAGGCGAAATGATGTGATCCAGCTAGAGTTGAGAGGAGAAAACGTACATCAGCACGTCTCCGTGACCGTCGATGAAAGCGGGGATGCCATCCTTCCTGCGTTTGAGGGTCTGCTAGAAAGGTTAGTGCAATCCAATGCAGATATCGCCTCAAACGGTGACCTGGAATTAATCGTCCAGGTGGTGAGAAATCCCAACGGAGGCGTGAAACGAAAACTTCACAAAACTCTAGACTGCGAAATCATCCGAAAGAAGAAACGTCATCTTTATGTAGCATACAATACTGATGATCGTCTCTATTTCGCCATCTGCCTAGCTCACCTCACAAATCCTGGGGGCACTGTCAATGAGGCTGTCGAACGAGGGAGAGAGTTGCAACGTCTCGCAGGTTTGAGCGAACAAACTTCTGTGACCTTTAGCGATGTTGGAAAATTTGAAAATATTCTCAGACGTAAAATTGTGGTCTTTCACAGGAATACAGATGAGCGTCCTCTCTCTCATTTTGAGACTGACTTTTCCGATCGTTCAAATCCTCTGTTTTTGCTTTTATTTCAAAATCATTACTACGATATACTTAATCTGAAAGGTTTTCTGGGTGCTAGACATGTGTGTCAGTATTGTTACAAGACCTTTGAAAAATCTTACACGCACAGCTGCCCCGGCTACTGCCTCGTCTGCTGTGACCTCTGTCCGGTTGGAGAGGGTCACAGGCGTGTATACTGCCAGGACTGCGGCAGGACGTGTTGTACATCTTTGTGCTTTTCCAAACACAAAGAGCCTCAGCAGAGGGGTGAAAAGCAAATCAGTACCTGCAATATGGTTAAAAGATGCAGGGATTGCAGAAATCTGTACACTGTTCCTGCCGGTAAAAGAGCAGAGTCTCACACCTGTCCTCTAAAGAAGTGTCACATCTGTGGGGAAAAAGTAGCCCTCGACGGTCTGAGCGCGGAGCAGCACCAATGCTACATCCAGCCTCTCCCGCCTGTGACAGAGCACAGTGAGAAATTGATTTTTTACGATTTTGAAACATATGTTGACAGGGAAGGGGTGCACGTTCCTTACTTGGTCTGCACCAAAACGTGGAAGGGTAAAGAGTGGGCCTCTTACGGTTTAGACTGTGTAAGAGACTTTCTCCTGCATTTCAGGAGACCTCTTTACCAGGGAGCCACGTTTATAGATCACAGTGCACGAGGTTTTGATAGCTACCTGATCCTCAACTGCATGATAGAACTGGGTTACAAACCTTCTCATGTCATCATGCACGGCAGTAAAATTCTGAGTTTCACAGACCCAGATTTACGTTTAAAATTCATTGACTCCTTATGTTTTCTCACCATGTCTCTAAACGCTATGCCTAAAGCCTTAGGTTTTAGCGACCAGAGCAAGGGAAACTTCCCTCACAGGTTCAGCTCAAAGGAGCGCCTGAGATACGTCGGCCCCTACCCTCCTCCTGCCGATTATGGTGTAGATCGCATGACAGTGCATCAGCGAACAGAGTTTAACAGTTGGTATGAAACAGCTTCTCAGGGCATCTTTGACTTTGAAAAGGAAGCCCTGCACTACTGTAAAAACGATGTCGCTATCCTGTTAGAAGGATGTGCCAGATTCAGGAACCAGTTTCTCAAAGATACTGGGGTGGACCCTTTCAGCAGCGTGACTATCACCTCTGCCTGCATGAAAGTGTTTCTCACCAATTTCCTGCCCCCTAAATCCTTAGCTGTACCTTCACCCGATAACTACAGGCGTCAGTGTAAAAACTATTCCAACGCCTCCATCCAGTGGTTAGAGTGGGTAGCACACACTGAAAACAGATTTATCCAACATGCGACACACGGCTTCCTCTGACGAAACCGTGCGGTACGTGGACGTGACGTCTCTTTACCCCTACGTTAACTGTAGCTTTCCATACCCACTAGGCCATCCTACCATCATTTCCAAAGACTTTGATGACCCACGAAACTACTTTGGGCTCATCAGCGCCGTCATCTACCCTCCTCGCGGTCTCTTTTTCCCCGTACTGCCTTATAAAACATCTCAAGGTAAATTGGTGTTCACCCTCTGCCGCACGTGTGCTGAAGCAAACAATCAGACATCCGCTTGCAGACACGACGATGAGGCTAGAGTGTTGACGGGGGTGTGGGTCAGTGTTGAATTCATCAAAGCTCTGGATCGGGGTTACAGAGTTGCTGAGATTAACGAGGTATGGCACTTTGACAGACGTAGCGATTCCATCTTTGTCGACTACATACATACTTTCCTGAAAGGAAAGCAGGAGGCTTCGGGGTACCCCCCAGAGGCGTGTGATGAGGAAAGCCGAGAAAAGTACATCAGAGACTACCGGCTCCATCAAGGCATTCAATTAGATGCTGGCAAAATAGAATCGAACCCTGCCAGGAGAAAGGTGTCTAAGCTCTGCCTCAACAGCTTCTGGGGTAAGTTTGCCCAAAGAACAAACATGACAAGAACTGAGATAGTCAGTGACCCGGAGCAGTTTTTCCGCTTCATGTTTTCAGGACAGTATCGTGTCAAGTACTTTGCCTTCCTCAGCGACAAAACCGCTATGGTTCAGTGGAAATACCACGAACGATGCGTTGTACCCCCCGGCAGATCTAATAATGTTTTCGTCACTGCCTTCACCACCGCCTACGCCCGTCTCAAGCTGTACGGGTATCTGGAGCAGTTAGGAGACAGGGTCCTCTACACCGACAGCGTGATTTATTCAGTGAAAGAGGGAGAGTCCCCCTTGGAACTGGGTCACTATCTGGGGGATTTGACGGATGAGCTGGGAGGTGACAGTATTCAAGAATACGCCGCCGCTGGTCCCAAAAGTTACGCCTACCAAACTAGAAATAGTAAAAAGGTAGTGATACGTGTCAAGGGTATCACTCAGACCCGAGAGTGCAGCGAGCGAGTAAACTTTGATACTGTGAAAGAGCTGGTGGAGGGTTATTTGGACGAGTCTAGGGAGAGGAAGGGGGTGATTCACATGCCTCAGCAAAACATCGCTAGGGATAAAAAGAGACTGCTGCTGAAAAATTCACCATTCCACAAAAAGTTCAGAGTGGTGTATGACAAAAGACGTCTGTTTAGCGACGGAACAAGTCTGCCTTTCGGATATTGATCATATCACCATGTCTGTGATGGAAGAAATCAACTTTGACCCCAGATTTACTGCACCTTTTTCATGTCTGGTGGTGGGACCCAGCGGGTGTGGAAAAACCCATTTTGTAAAAAGTGTTTTAGAAAATTTAAAAGATGTTGTAAATATTGTACCGGAAAATGTAGTGTGGATTTATACTTCCTTTCAATCAATGTATGCTGAGTTGCAAAAGACGAATAAAAATATTAAATTTGTTGAAGGTCTGCCTGAATCTTTTGAAGATGACAACCTGTTTCCTCCCGAGCAGAGTCACCTGATTATTCTGGACGATGTTATTTTTCAGGCCTCTGACCATCCTGAAGTGGTTAGAATTTTCACACAGTACAAACATCATAGACGGATGAGCGTCATGATGCTCACTCAAAATGTATTTCATCGAGGCAAATACAGCCGCACCATCAGTCTAAACAGTAATTATATGGTGCTCTTTAAAAATCCTTGGGATAAATTACAGGTGAATGTATTAGCTCATCAGATCTTTCCTTCCCAAAAAGCCTTTTTTTCTGGAAAGTTTTGAAGACGCCGTCAAAGACCCTCACAGGTATTTAATCGTCGACCTCACGCCGGCCTGCCCAGAACGGTACAGACTGAGGACCGGGATACTTCCTGGTCAGTGGCCGACGGTTCCAAAACCCAGATAAATTCCTCCTCCTCATCATGTCGGTGCTTATAAAAAGGAACGGTCCCTTACTCAAAGCTCTGTACCTGGCTACGCCTCAGAAACGTCGAGATATTCTTGCTCACTCCTCGCCGGACTTTCTCAACGCCTTGTGTGAGATCGCAGTCAATCTTTTGAAAGGCAACATTCCCCTCTCATCTCAGCAATACACAAAACTAAAGAGACAGAAAAAAATTATCATACTGCTGGCGGACAGAAAAGTGGGTTTGAAATGCAAAAAGCAAGTGTTGAAGAAGCAGACAGGCGGATTTCTTTTACCCCTACTTTCAGCCGCTATACCTATCATCGGAAACCTCGTAGGAGGACTTATCTCTGGAGATGACCCAGAAAATGTTTCTCCTCTTAGCCCAGCAGTTGAACCGCCTGACCCGCCCCGAATCTTCTTACATCAGACAGATGGCTGAAGATGATTTGGATGTTCAAATGAGGGAGATTTTAAGCCAACACGGATTGAGTCCCTCTGAAAAAATTAAAAAATACAACACGCTCCTGCAAAGATACCTCACTCTGATCAAGCAGGGTCCAAAAGAGGAACATCTAGTGACTTTGTCTCTGCACCACGACCCATCAAGAGAGGCGGTCGAAGGAGTTCCTGCAGCAGAGGACATGACGGCTGTGTCACAGAAGGATTTGAGGGAGGGAGCGGGATTTTGGTGAAACGGCTAGTGAGATATTAAAAAGTCTTCATCCTCGCGATCCAGAAACGCTGAGTACGTGATGAAGAAATTGTGAAAAGTGGATGCAGATGAACTGGATAACATTGCTCGTATAGTAGACAATGATGCTGTGTTAGAAGATGCCTGGTGTGAACTTTGCCCTGAACAGAAAGTTGAGTGTCTAGAAAGTCCACAGGAACAGCACTGTACAAACACTGGAGGGAGAAGCTGAAACCATTCCTGATTTAGCCATAAGCACACACCACTTGTCACATGTAGAAAAAATAGTAAAGAAGAATAAAATGTAGTAAAATAATTGTGTAACTGTCCCTTTGTTATGAGTGCAAGTCACAACCATAGACTGTATATAAAAGATGCACGAAGTCATTTTCACGTCATCCATTGGTTTGTGGACCACTGTTTTGAAGCCTCGATTTCTTTACTTCCTGATTGTTATCTTGACATATTGGAGTCATAAGTTACCACATTTGGAATGAAAGTGCGGTGTTTGGGAAAGAGCAGGGACAGAACCTGACTGAGTGGACAGACTGAGTTGGTTGGTCACAAGCTTACTATTACAGACTTGCTAACTGGCAGCAATTAGCAGGCAATTTGAAACCGTACATATCTACATTTGTCTGATATTACATACAAGATAAGCTGCCTGCTGATGTTTTTGTTTACTTGGGCATTTATCGCCATATCTTCATTGTTTTTTCATCAAGCATTGTAACAGATGGTCTGTTGCAGCAAGGCGCTATGTTGTACTGAGATCAATTTTCCACTTATCATGACTCAAACTAACCTTGACAGTATTTATTCTTTATTGCAAATTTAACACCACACTGATTCAACTGTCATATTTTCAGCGTTTTCAGTGTTTTCATGTTATTATTCTGCACTTGTATGAATATTGCATTGTTAAAGTCTGGGAACTACACAAGTCACACAGTTTCATGGAGATTTTACTGATGTCAAGAAATCTCTCAGCCTCAAACAAATGTGTTCAGGGAGAAAATGTCCTCTGGAAAACACAAAGGGCTGATTCAGCATTCCTTTCAAAATTAACACATAAGGTACAAAAATATATCAGTTGTAAGGCGACATTCAACAAAACCAAAACCACATTGACCAATCATAGCACATTGTTAGATGAATAAAACACATGACATGTGTTTACCTGTGCTGACTGTGAGGTGACAGTTCTCCATGCTTCACATCACGTTGGGTGATGAACATATATTAGTCTTTTTAAAGTTGACAGTATAAATCTCATAAGAAATTGCTAATATATGGTTCAAACATTTATGGTTGTGCGAGGTATATTGTAAATCTTTTCATCCTCCATGTTGGATGTTTATGTCTGTATCAGGAATGATGATCCTTTTGAATCTCAAGAGCTTTGTTGGAATCAGCTTTACTTATGCTAAAAGTATATGAGGCTGATCTATATTGATTTTTTTCCCTTTCATATTTTCAGATGGTCAAGATTTTATTTTAAGAAAGAAAAAAGTAAGAAAGTCGGAACAGAAAGGAGATAATGACAGTGGTCAGTATCCTGAGGACAAAGGGTTGAAGGCTTTGTTAAATCCACTTGACAGAGATTTATCTCTGTACTTCAGAGGGTCAGATTCAGAATTGATTTTCTTGACTCCATGTTTCCAAAGGAACAACTCTCTGAAACACTAAATCATTTCCTGAAGTACATGACACCATAGATGATCTGATACACAGAGAAGACTGTGAGATCCTCTGGTTAATGCACTTGTGCACATTTCTATCTCCCTTATCAGTAAAATCTCTGCCTGAGATCATCTCTCCTCCATATGTCAGACCTGCTGCTGTCAGTCAGGAGAGATTCAGATATTTGTTTGTGCTTATTTTTTGTTGAACCTCTGATGTTTTCTCTTTTTCTTTGGAGACAACATCTCAAATAAAATCTCTTTTAAAAAGTATCACATTTTGAAACACATCATATGCTTTAACATCCAAATGATATTGAACTGCTTTATTCTCAAATGCAACCATTTTAGTTTATCAGGCTCAGCACTGAACCACATTACCTTCATTATTTTTTTTCTGGTTTCAATGAACAAGTGAAGAGTCATCAGATGTGACAAATTCAATGTGACTCCTGCTGCAGGAGGTTGTTAAAAGGACGAGACAGAGAGAGAAAAACCAAAGCTAATATCAGAGTGTGAAAGTACAAACATGGTGTGAAACTGTTTGGAGCTGCTCGTGTTTTCTTCTCTGACATGTCAGTTTTTTAGAACAGCCTGCTCCAGACAGACATACATCATTCACCATGTCACACTCCTTCCATTTCATAGTGATTGGTTTAACTGTTCTTCAAGGGAAGTTCAGTGACTTGGAAATTCTTTTGTATCCAGCCACTGATTTCTGCTTTTCAATCCCATTTTCTCAGATACACTCAGTGTTGTTCTGTCTTCATGGAGGAGAGTTTCTCTGCTCACTCACCAAAAGCTGGATCCTCCAGATGCAGGTGTATTTATACTACAATCACCTGAAAGCCCTTGGCTGCACACAGGTGATCTCCATTTATCTAATTATGGGACTTTTCAAACCAGCTGGTTTCACCACTGATGATTTAGATGTGTCCTGAATGTTTTGTGTTTGACATTAATAATGAATTCAGATCACATTATTGAGATCTGTTTAACTTTGTCATTAAAGGGACTTTTTTCTGTTTGTGACTGTTAAAAGAAATTAAATTAAATCAAATCAAATTCCCTTTGATTCAATGTTATGTTGTTGTGAAACACCTGCACTTTAAATCAACAGCTACTCGATGACATAAACATTTAACAGAAAAAAGAAGAAAAGTATTAATCCATTTAAATAAGAAACTTTAGATTTTAGTGACACTTTCCAAAGTAAGCGAGTTGTTCTCTCTCACACACTCCTTCTCTCTCTGTTCTGGCCTCTTAAATAAAGCTTGATAAGCAGTGGCAGTTATTTCTATGATAATTCACCAAAGAAACACATCACACATACTTAGGTCATGAAGCCTTAAATCAGATTTCTGGCCATGAACAGGGCTCAGTAAACTAGACTTTATGTCTGGTTCAGTGTAGCTGCCTGACAAACTCTCCACTTGTTAAATGAAGTGATTCAGTTACACTGACATTAAACAGCTGTGAGCTTCAGCCAGTGGGATGTGAAGAGGAAGCAGCAGATGAAACACTGCTCTTAAGGTGAGTGACATACAGTGGCTACAGGAAGTATTCAGACCCCTTCAGTTTTTGCAGACTTCACTGTTGTAGATTTCATTTTAAATAGATAAAATCAGCATCAGTCAGTATAGATTGAAAATGGGCCTGATTCACATTTGGTTAATTATCTATTTGAAATTTATTTGCTTTTGTCACTTAACAATAGGATGAAAAAAATACAGCACAGAAACTTCTCTCTTCACCATCTTTTAGTGGAGAGCGTGGTACAAAGTCATGTTAGGAGCCGACAGTCTCTCCCTCCTTCCTCGTGTTTCTGGGAGAACCTCCCTGGTGTTTCTTGTTTGTCCCCTGTTTGTCTGTGTTCTTGTCTGTCTGTGTGTCTGTGTGTGTGTGTAGGCCTGGGTGTGGCTGACTTACTTTGGGTTTCCCTCCAGAGCTCCTGCTCACCTGTCTGCAATCACCTCATCAGCCACACCCTCAGCCTGCAGTGTATTAACAGCACTTCTTCTCTCCACACCATGTTGTCAGTTCACAGTAGTGTTAATACTCCTGTTAATGATAATGTTTGATGTGAGCAGGTGGATAAAGCTCAGTGTTAATTAAATGGAGAAGCTGAATTCTCCCTCCACCTGTGTCTGTGACACAGAGTCTGACACTTCACATAAATTCTACTAGTGAAGACAATAAACAGTGTGTGTCCCACTGCTGATCACTGTAAACCTCCATTTCTGTCAGGAGGACATATGAACTGGATTCTCTCATCCTGTCGTCCTTTGCTTTTTCCTTTACCTTCAGTAGCAACTTTCAAATACACTTTAACATTTGTTTCACAGTTTAATTTGATGTAATGTTGTAAACAAATGATGTAAACAAATATTTGATCAGTTTACTTAGTCCTGTTCTATCCCACCACATTGTGTCCTCTCAGAGATAATGATGCCATCCATTAGTTTCCCTGATACAAATCTATTTAACCTGTTATAAATCAAAGGGCAGGTGCATTTCTGCTGTTTAGAAATAATGAATGAACTTGACTCCACTGAATGAGAAGCTCACTGTTGTTCAGTCCTTGTGTGGTCTGAGGTTTCCTCCTGATCCATGTTCTATCACAGAGGTGAACCATGCACTTCAACACAAGACTTGTGATACACAGTGGCATGCTGGGAGAGCTTCTAAAACAATATGAAGACAAACTAAAGACAGAAACAACAACACACGTGGGCTTAGTTCAGAACCAGACCAGAGTATAGGAGCATGATTGAGGAGTGCAATGATAGCACAGTAACTGTGCATGTGGACTTTTCTGAGGGGTGGAGATGCAAGTATAGTTCTGAGGTGCAGTCATGCCACTTTGGTCAGAACCTCCCACAGCTCAACCTGCACACTGGCATGTACTATACAAAAGAACAGAAGACAGGCTTTTGCACAGAATCAGAATCCAAGTGACAAGATGCATCTGCCATTTGGACTCACATGGAACCAGTCCTGAAAGATATTTGTTGAAAGCTTCCAAAAGTTGATACAATTCACTTTTGGTCAGGTGGTCCCAGCAAGCAATACAATAACAAGAATAACTTTTCTCTCCTCTGCAGTGTCCCTCCAACTCTAGGTTTCAAGAGAACAACCTGGAACTTCTTCCCCACCTCACATGGGAAGGGAGCACCAGATGGCATAGGAGGTACTGTGAAAAGGACTGCAGACAGCCTTATACTGCAGGGGAATGACATTGTGAATGGGAATATTTTCCATGATATGGTTGGCAGAAGCCTCTCCAGCACTAAGCTCTATATCATTACTGAAGCTGACATGCAGCCATATGATGCACTCCTTTCTCTACCACTAAAATCTGTACCTGCAACAAGGAAACTCCATCAGGTCATACTGACACACCAAAATGACTATTTTATTATGATGATTTGATATTTGATGTTATGGGAGTGGGGTTAAAAAATGATATTGCCTAAATGTAACTTGCACCTTTTTTTTTTTTTTTTTTTTTT
Organism: Toxotes jaculatrix; assembly: GCF_017976425.1. Classification (NCBI taxonomy): domain Eukaryota; kingdom Metazoa; phylum Chordata; class Actinopteri; family Toxotidae; genus Toxotes; species Toxotes jaculatrix. The sequence continues at coordinate 29,269,353 of NC_054398.1, forward strand.
TGAGTAAAGAGTTAAATAAAGTTCTTAAACAAGAAGGCATTGACTTGAATGATATAAATTTTGGAATTGTATGTTGTAATGAGGCCACTGTCACCACCGTCAGAGGCAGTTTTAATTTGTTTTAAATGAATATGCTTACAATTTTTCTTCATTGCTGTTGAGTTATTAAAGTACTCGTCTCTTTTAACAAAAAAATGTTTGTTAAATAAAAAAAACATTACTTTTCCTAATTTGCTTAAAGTAGATGATGTATGATGTTAGATCTTTTAGAAGAGTATAAGTACAACAGTTTAAAAATTTGTATAAAGTGAATATTCAAGTAACTTTTTATTTTCAGAATTAAAACCAGTTTTATCCAAATTCCCAAGAATCAGAGGTATATATCACCATGAACACAAAACTTTCATTCTGGTTTCAAAAGGGAACATATTGTTTGGGATGCAGTGAACTTGACTGTGGCCACAAGACACAAGGAGGCTTGCACAGAGCAAGCTTTCCAAACAAATATGCCAGAAGGTGAGTGGGCTGGAAATGTGACATCTAAAATCAATATACTCCTCATTCTAACAAATAGTGTTTTCCATTGTGGAGGTGTACTCACATTAAGCCATGCTGTGAACAGCCACTATCACTAAAGCTGTGCTGGAACGCTGCAAGTGTTTCTTCCACTTTACTGCACAGCAAACTTTGTTCATCTGAACCACTAATAAAGTGATGCTAACTCACTGAGAAACACATTTCATTTTCTTACAACCTTTTCCTAGTTTAAAAGAAACAGCAAAAAGTTTGCTTTGCATTAGTAGTAACATAACAGCTGTGATGTGGCTGAAAATGATCAGTAAACAGTGAAATAAGGCTGATATCTGAAAGTCCAAACTGGAACAGAGGAGTGAAAGTAAACCCCAGATCACAGAGGTTCAGGTAGAAGCTGCAAAAGTCTTGAGAGCTGAAAACAGAGAGAATTAAGAATAGAGCTTTCTCTCTAGTCTACAGCATAGACACACAGGAGTGTAGCGACTGCAGACACAGCTAAAGGGAGGAGAAACATTGATGCCTCTGCCTCCACCTGATTTCCTGTCATCTCTCTACTGTCCATAATAAAGACATAAAAAACCCAAATCACTTAAAGATATACTCACATTCCCATTTCCACATTCAAAGCACTGGTGTTTGATCTAATTCTTCCTGCTGTCCATACTGGCTGCCAGGAGATCCCTTCTTTAAACTATTTCTGTGGAAACGATAGGCCACAAAATCCACAGTCCTATTTCTGTGCAAATAGTAATTCCAAAATTCATCAGCATTGTTCAACAAAATCAAGTGTGTATCTTCAAATGTTTGTCTTTCAGTGCAGAATTTCCTCTCTGTGTTTCCATCTCTCCACCACAGCTTTGCAAGGAAACATTAGGTGTAGAAACACAAAGAGGGGAATTTTGGACTAAAACTACCTGGAAGATAGAAACTTGATCTACTCAGACTGTTGAAGCCTCATGTTTGCGTCTTTTCAACTCTGGAAGTCAACTTTTCCACAGGACAGGGACTGTGGATTTTATGCTCCATCATTTCTATTAGAATTTCTTTAGAAAGGATCTTGTTGCAGACAGTACAGACTTCCTAGAAATCCTTTCCTTTAACACAAACTACAGTGCATCACACCAAAACAAAGTTAAGAAGCTGAGCAACCATGAGAATATCTCACAGTCATGATCAGCATTAAAAAAAAATCTAACATGTACTGACTTACTGAAAACCTAGGAGGTGATCTGGACTTTCCTGTAGTTTCCTCTTGTCCTTGTAACAGCAGTAGCTCCTCCCTTCCTTGTCAATAATTGTGCAGAAATATCTGAGTGCTTCTTTCTTCCTAAATCATGAGCAAGTCCTGTCCAGTCCAACTGTTTCTGCTCCTGTTTGACTTCTGAACTTGTCTCTGGCTGTGTGTCCACTTACTGCAGCCTGTGACATCAGACTGTAGAATGTTGATACATCAAAGGCATCAAAGGACACACACACACACACACACACACACACACACACACACACACACACACACACACACACACACACACACACACACACACACAAACTCATGATTCCATGAGCTGATCTCTTAGGTCAGGACTTTCTAAATGTACCTCAGACATGTTTTAAGACTCAGGAAGATTGTGCTTTCCAGTTTGCAGCCTCTAAACTTTGGAATAATCTCCCAGTAAGTCTGAGGTGTGTGGACTCTGTGGACTCTTTCACAAAGCAGATACAAATCCATCTGTTCAGACAGGTTTTTAGGTAACGTAGTATTTTCTGTTTACACTTGTGTTCTATATCTGCTCCTCTCTTGTATTTTATTTGCTGTTCTTATTGTTTTATTTATTTATTTGTTTCTCTCTCTCTTTGACTGAAGCAGTGTGTGACTAGATTAGAGCCTTTATGGAGGCAGAGTGATGAGTCTGGGAGCCTGTGGTTTGGCTGCAGCTCATGTGATTGTGTTTTAACTGAAGATATTATCAGAAAATGAGTTAACATCCACATTAGTTTAACAGCAGAAGCTGTGAAAGAAGTCTCTTATCAAGCTCACACTGTAACGTGGGTTAAAACACTCACACAACATTAATCCTGATGAATTTTCTACATTTAAAAGTCACTTTTTGCCTTCAGTCGTATCATTAACAGGAGTATTAACTCTACTGTGAACTGACAACATGGTGTGGAGAGAAGTGTTAATACACTGCAGGCTGAGGGTGTGGCTGATGAGGTGACTGCAGACAGGTGAGCAGGAGCTCTGGAGGGAAACCCAAAGTAAGTCAACCACACCCAGGCCTACACACACACACACAGACACACAGGTAGACAGATAATGTGACTTCCTGTAAATGGAGAGGGGAGGAGTAGGTAAAACTGAAAGTTCAGTCAGTTCAGACTCCATTTGAACTAAACAGAGCAGGAGGAGGAAAACTGAAGGCTGAGGCAGGGTGAGTGTTAATACAACATTATTATTATTTTACTGTCAAAGTCTCTGAGTCAGTTTTCAGACTCAGAGTTAAAATAAACTGACCAGGTGGAGAGCTGCCTGTTTTTATTTCACTGTGTGTGTGTGTGTGTGTGTGTGTGTTACTTCCTGTTCTATCAGTCTTGCATGTGACTCTTGATGAGACATGTTTGTGCTGACTCTTTGTGTGTCTGAGCTCACAGTCTGTTTTACTGGTTTCCTTCTCAGACTGACTGAAGTCCAGAAGATGAGTGTTTGTGTGGAGGAAGAAGAGGACAGAGCAGAGTCTCCAGGATCCAGCTGTCTGTCTATGAAGAGTGACTGGTCCAAAGAGTTTAGTCCTCCAGACTTCAGTAATGAACCTGGACCCTCAGACACAAAGTAAGAGACTGTTTCTAATGTAAACTGACCTGAGGATGATTCAGTTCTCAGACATATTAGAAGGAAACAGGGAGACACCAGGGGCCAGATCCATAAAACTCTGTGTCCACACAAAGACAGAAATATGTGCAGAGTCAAACCCACACAGAATGTGTATCACAGCCTAATAGATCTGATTCCTCTGAGCCAGAAAATATTAAAACACATCAGTGAACCACACTGTTACACTGGGTGACATGTTTCTTCATGTTCATGAACACACACACACACACACAGCACCAGATGTAGATCAATCCACAGATCAAAATAGTCCCACTACAGTTCTTTAGAGCCAATGTGAGTCAGGTCATCAACATGTGAAAACTGCACATATTTTATGATTAACTGACCCAACAGTGTTGTTTATGGATGCTGGTGTGTTGCCTCCATCCTTCAGTATAGTGTTCAGTGCTACATGGTGACATTGCTGCAGGACGTCAGCTGAGAGTTCCCAGAATGACTTTGTCCTCAGACAATTTATCAGTGATTGATGTGATATAAATAAAAATGTGTTTGTGTTTTCAGAGGTCAGGACCACAGACTGAGAGCAGAGTCTCCAGGATCCAGTTGTCCACCTATGAAGAGAGCAAGGTACAAAGGCTTTAATTCTCCAGACTTCAGTAATCAACCTGGACCCTCAGACACAAAGTAAGAGACAGTTTCTAGTGTAAACTGACCTGAGGATGATTCAGTTCTCAGACATATTTGAAAGAAACAAGGAGACACCAGGGGCCAGATCCATAAAACTCTGTGTCCACACAAAGACAGAAAAATGCACACACACTCTTTTCAGCAGATTTATAAAGCAGAGCTTTCTCATGTTACTGTTTTATCAGTCCCTGTCATTGTGAGAGTTGGTGAGCCTGATTGCCACTTCCAGAGTCTGTAGACCTGTCAATGAAAAGAAGGACAAAGTGTCTCCATATTGGAGGTTCCACTTTAATGATTTACACGTCTGAGCCTTTAACAGCTTCTAGACATTATGAACCAAATCTGGATATTTGTTCACAACAATCAACAAAACATTTAGTCTCAGCACAGGTTGTGCTGCTAAAATCATTTGTTTGCCTTCATGAGTTAAATGGCCAACATGACAACGAGCTGATAGGACTCAATACATCAAGCTAAAATACATTATCAGAGCCTGAAAGAATCCCAACAATCTCACAGTAATCCACCCAAAACATCCAAGAGTATCTCAGTAAATTCAAATATTTGTTGGAAAATGTATAAGATATAAAATCTGAGAGAAAGATCCAGAACAAGAGCTGGACTGCAGACAGTCAGTCAGAGCAGCACTGTACAAAGTAAGACTGTACATCTGTCTGCTCATGTCATCATCTCTGAAAACAGGACCTGTGGTTTTGATACAGAGTCATTTGTTCTATGATACAGCATTGGCATTTAAGATGATTAGAAATACCACAAAATGAAAAAAGCTTTTCTTTGCTTGTCTTTAGTTTTTATGCAGCTGATGAAAGAAATGAACAGATTCTCAGATTCTCTTTCTTTAATCTGACATTATTTCTTCTGTGTCAGCAGATTTTCAGCAGATAGTGGTCTGCAGGAGGTTTTAGATGAACATAAGATCAGTCTGAGGAGGAGATGTGAACATGTGACTGAAGGAACTGATGGAACAGGAAGTGAAACCCTCCTCAACAGGATCTACACTGAGCTCTACATCACAGAGGGACAGAGTGAAGAAGTTAATACCCAACATGAGGTGAGGCAGCTGGAGACAGCTTCCAAGATGGACACCCTCCATGACACTCCAGTCAAGTGCCACGACATCTTTAAAGCCTTACCTGACCAACAGAGACACATCAGAGTCGTTCTGACAAACGGCGTCGCTGGTGTTGGAAAAACCTTCTCAGTGCAGAAGTTCACTCTGGACTGGGCAGAGGGCTCTGAAAACCAAGACGTCAGTCTGCTGGTTCTGCTTTCGTTCAGGGAGCTGAACCTGATCAAAGATGAGCAGTACAGTCTTCTCAAGCTGCTCCACGTTTTCCATCCAACATTAAAGAAGCTCACAGCAGAGAAGCTCGCTGTCTGTAAAGTGTTGTTCATCTTTGATGGCCTGGATGAAAGCAGACTTTCACTGGATTTCAGAAACAGGGAGGTTGTCTCTGATGTCTCACAGAAGACATCTGTCAACGTGCTGCTGACAAACCTCATCCAAGGGAATCTGCTTCCCTCGGCTCTGGTCTGGATAACTTCCCGACCTGCGGCAGCCAATCAGATCCCTCCTGCATGTGTTGACAGGGTAACAGAAGTACGAGGCTTCACTGACGCCCAGAAGGAGAAGTACTTCAGGAGGAGATCCAGTGAAGAACTGTCCAGAAGAATCATCTCACACATCAAGACATCCAGGAGCCTAAACATCATGTGTCAGATCCCAGTCTTCTGCTGGATCTCTGCTACAGTTCTGGAGCACATGTTGACCACAGAGCAGAGAGGAGAGCTGCCCAAGACCCTGACTGACCTGTACTCACACTTCCTACTGGTTCAGACAAAGAGGAAGAAGCACAAGTATGATGAGGGACATGAGACGAGTCCAGAGGAGCTGACGAAGGCTGACAGGGAAGTTCTTCTGAAGCTGGGGAGGCTGGCGTTTGAACATCTGGAGAAAGGAAACATCATGTTCTACCAAGAAGACCTGGAGCAGTGTGGTCTTGATGTCACAGAGGCCTTGGTTTACTCAGGAGTTTGTACAGAGATCTTTAAAAGAGAGAGTGTGATCTTCCAGAAAACAGTCTACTGCTTTGTTCATCAGAGCATTCAGGAGTTTCTGGCTGCATTCTACATGTTCCACTGTTACACAGAGAGGAAGACAAGAGAGGTGAGGACTTTCCTGGGACAAGACTACAAACACTGGGACTCAAAGCCAGAATCTTTCATCGGGAAGACTTTTAAGCATTTTATAAATAACAATAGCAGCTACCCATCACTCGATGTCCTCCTGAGTGATGCCATGGAGAAATCCCTCCAAAGTAAAAATGGCCACCTGGACCTGTTTGTATGTTTCCTTCATGGCCTGTCCCTGGCATCCAACCAGAGACTCTTAGGAGGCCTTCTGGGTCAGATAGAGAACATATCAGAAGTCATCCAGAGAGCCATCAACAACCTGAAGGAGATGAACAGAGATGATATCTCTCCTGACAGAAGCATCAACATCTTCCTCTGTCTGATGGAGATGAACGACCGCTCAGTACATCAGGAGATCCAAGAATTCCTGAAGTCAGAGAACAGATCAGTGAAGAGACTCTCTGAGATCCACTGTTCAGCTCTGGCCTACGTTCTGCAGATGTCAGAGGAGGTTCTGGATGAGTTGGACCTGAAGAAGTACAACACATCAGAGGAGGGACGACGGAGACTGATCCCAGCTGTGGGGAACTGCAGAAAGGCTGTGTAAGTCCAGACATGATCTTAAAATAGCAGCAACACTCCCTGAAAGGCCAACACACAGGGCCATAACACTGGTCAGACTGAACAACCTTTGGGAGTCCAAACACTATAAATCAAAATAACAAATTAATCAAAGCTTTAGAGATAGTTGTTGCTGTAATCTTCCTCAGTGTAAATTAGTAGTTTAGTTTTTTCAAATATACACAGTTTTTCTGGAGATGTTTTAAATGTTGTTTGTCAAACAGATTTTTCAGTTGGTTGTAATTATTGCTGTTAAGTTTTTCTTTTTATTTATTAGTAATTGTTACATTCTACATTCATTTGTTAATCTATTCATGTTGTTTTGAGTCTTTTTGTTTTCACAAATTCACGTTTTAAGTGATCAAACTCTCTTTGAAACATAATTATGAATATTATCTTCCATTTCTGCCAGTAGAAAATATGAGTCTTCTCATATTCTGTGTCAAATAAAACAGAACTGGGTGTTTTCTCTCCTGGTGTAGAGGAGAGTAGAATCAGGAAACACACACCTTCAGCAAAGAACAGAGGTCTGAATATATCAGAGCAGAATGGGAGAGTTCAGTATTCTTCTACACATTTGTCTGAGTCAGGCTGCTGAAGCTTCATTCAGCTACAGCTGAACTCATGAAGTCATTTCTTACAGTGTAGTTGTGTTAGGAGGAGACCACTTCACAGTCAGTGTGGACCACAGGAAGGACGAGTGCCACCAAAGACTCTTTAAATCAACATGTGACATCTGACTGTTGGTTGAAGTCAAGAAATGTGAATTTGTCCTTTAATGTTGTTTAATTTTACAAAGTTCAGGAAGAAGAAGGTCATGTAAAAGCTTCAATGATGAAGAGGATTTGAGTCCAACATGTCTGATTTGATCTTTATCTTCTAATTCCAGACTTGACTGAGCTCAGCAGCATGTTATGAATCTGTGTTGACATGAATAGTTGTTTGAATGTTGTGGTGACATTTGAATGATGTGTGTAGAAGGCTGACATTATGATGATCCACAATAAGAGAAGGACAAAGTCCCTCTACTCATGTTAGTGAAAGCTCATTGATTAGGACATATCTGATTGGATTAGAAATGATTTTTATCCACATGACTTATTCTTTATTCAGATTGAGTTCCTGCAGTTTGTCAGAGATCAGCTGTGCTTCTCTGGCCTCAGCTCTGAAGTCCAACCCCTCCCATCTGAGAGACCTGGACCTGAGTAACAACAAGCTGCAGGATTCAGTAGTGAAGCTGCTGTGTGGTTTTCTGGAGAGTCCACACTGTAGACTGGAGACTCTGAGGTCAGTTCACTGTCTGTTACTGTTCTTCTGATCTTCTTTCCTTTGAAGTTCATTTCAATGAAGTGTCAGGACTAATGTCAGTTCTTCAGTGTTGTTTGTTTGTGTGTGTGTGTGTGTGTTTAAATCTTTAACACAGTGTGTAAATTGTGGTCTTTCCTCATTAAGTTAAATTGACTTGTTAAATGTGTTAAGGAGCAGAGACTTAAAGAACCACACTGTTGGTTTGACATGTTTCAGTCCATCTGAAACAAAATCTTGTTGTATTGTTGTATTGTATTATTATTATTATTATTGTTATTGTTATTGTTATTATAGTAATAGTAGTAGTACTAACAGTTGTATTATTAAATTTGTTGCTGCTGACTATTTTCCAATTCAGATTGGGTTCCTGCAGTTTGTCAGAGATCAGCTGTGCTTCTCTGGCCTCAGCTCTGAAGTCCAACCCCTCCCATCTGAGACACCTGGACCTGTGGGGAAACAAGCTGCAGGATTCAGGAGTGAAGGATCTGTTTGATCTTGTGCAGAGTCCAGACTGTAGACTGCAGACACTGAGGTCAGTAGAGGGTTGGAGTCAGTCCATGCTGCTTTCAGCTGTATTGTACTAAACACAGTTCGTATCAAAGCAAAGATCCAGTGTCTCCTGTAAACCTCCAACCTTCTCAGTGGCTGCTTTCCTCATTGAAGCTGTGAGAGGAGAATGGTGACGGGCTTCAGGATTGGACAGAAAAACAGAGAGACAGACAGCAGTCAGCCAATCAGATCAGCCACAAGCCTGATTGTGATTGTGTGTTTGAGGTGATGTGAAGACGACTGTTGTTGTTGTGTTCATGTCTACAGGAAGTAGAGCTGGATTACAGCTGACAGCCTCACAAGATGTGTAGAGACAGTGGTCCTCATTCATCAAAATGTCGTAGCATCAAATCTGATCTGAAACTGTTTGTTTTCTCATTTCAACACTAAAGAATTGATGAGTTTGATCTTTGTCACAGCTCTGAGATCAGTCTGACTGCAGCCTGCAAATCACTGGCTCTGATTTCAGAGAAGCATCATGACATTTTGTCAGCATGTGGTCTGATACAGAGCAGAACCTCTGCTGAAGTCCAGTGATCACATCTGTATATCTGTCCATCTGTCAGATACTTTCAGTGACAGCCTCCATGAGCTCCCAGTTCAGTGTCTTCACTCCAATACGTTAACATGAGAGCTGAGAGGAAGCTGCTACACTACACAGCTGCTCCACTTCTGCTCTGAACAGGACTGAAGTCCCTGCTGCTCTTTATACTGGATGTGCTGCATCAGTGACTGACAGCTGATGAAGTGAGTCTCTGTAAACACTGATTTATCACCTCTGTTGTCTGTCTTCTTCTCTCAACAGCTGGAGGGAGCTATTATTCTAAAGGAGAGAGTGAAGAGGACGGTGTGTGTGTGTGTGTGTGTTGAGAGAGGACGAGCTGTGTCCTGATGATCCAGAGAGGTTGAAGCAGCAGCAGCTTGTGTGTAGAGAGGCTCTGATTGGTCCATGTTACTGGGAGGTAGAGTGGAGAGGAGAGCTTCATCCAGCAGTGACTGACAGAGGAACCAGAAGAAGTGGAGAAGACTCTCAGTGCTGCAGTCTGAACTGCTCTGAGAACAGCTCCACTGTCAAGTCCACCATCATCCCTGTGTGTTCCTCTGGATCTGAAAGAGAATCATCAGTGTATCTGGACTGCTCTGTTGCTGCTCTGTCCTTCTACACAGTCTGTCACAGGGAGACCCCGTGCCTTAAAGTAAGGCACATTCACTACACACCCTTTCTCAGGTAGATTTTATCAGAATGTTAATACCTGGTGGAAACTGCTGGTGGGATGTGTGTGATATGAACATTTGGAGGAGGGGGTGAAGGAGAGAAGACACATTGTGATTGTGTATTTGATTTATTGAATTTAAATTGTGTTCACCTGTCTCCTTTGTTGCACTTCTTCCTCTGTCAGACCAGGAACAGCTGTTAACCTGAGCTGGGGCGGTCCACTTGGTTAAATAGGGGGGTTCACAGGGCAAGAAACCAAGTGTGGTAGACTGGGAGGGGGGTTTTGTTTTGTTGTGAAATAACCAATGTAAATATCTTGTTGAAAAAGAAATATGTGTTTTTAAAGTACATTTAAGTGAACTTATATTTGATAAGATGTTATTTGATATTGTTATTATTGTAAGTGTGCTGGAAGACATAATTGATTTTGATTTCTTGAGAAGGTGTAATCCACCAGCATAAAAGTGAGGAGGCTGTGGTCTCTGGGGGCTAGAGAGGAAAGAGTCACAGCTCCAGGATACAGCTCCAGATTGTTGCTCCTGCCTTTGCCCCAAACTACAGGGGCATAGCCAGAAGGGCAGTTTTGAGTGAAATTCTTTTGTTGTGTATATTTTTTTTTTTTTTTGAGAAGTGAGTTATTTATTATTTTTTTCCCCCCCTTTTTCCCCTTTTGCTTAGTTTTCTCTTTCTGGTTGGCTCAATGTGCTCCTTTTGCTGAAAAGTTTTTGGAACAGGACTCTAATTTTGTTAAATAAAAAGGAATTTGGAATTGCTCCAGACTGCCACAACTTGTTGGATACCGGGTCTCTTGGCCACCCTCACACCCTTCGCAAATGCTGAACCGAAAGTGATAAATCAGACTAATCAGCTCCATCTTGTGGTGTAATGGAGAATTACAGCTAATCTTCACTAATCTTTTTCTCTTAGTGCAGAGCCTGACAAGACATATATTATTATTCACCGTACGTCTTGTTCTGCTTATTCCACTTCTTCTGTACAGATTCCAGCTTCTTGCAACCAGGCAAACTACATCAAAAAGTACAGTTTGACAGCCATATTGCTTTGTTATACATGTTTATATACGTTATATATACATTTCACATAAAAACATGGTTGAAACCTGAAATAAGTCACAAGACTTCAGATTATATTGCGTTAAATCAGTATATCAATATATCAATATACACTACTCACAATAAGTTAGTGATATTGTTATTTACATGAGTGCTTTTCCTATTTGGTCTGAATTTTAATGAAATAAGTAAAGGTTCCCTTTGATATTACTAATAATGAATGAGAAGAAACACCATTTTCATTAGCTTAATATTAGCTTAATATTAGCTTAATAGCAAGGATAGCCCCAAATAACAAAAATTGACAATGTCAGTAGAAAGTGCTACACGCACTTCTGCCAGGTCACGTGGGGGTGGGGTACGATCATCCAGTCTCTTCTTCAGCTGGTCCCAGACGTGCTCTATGGGGTTCAGGTCAGGGGACATTGCTGGTCATACCATATGAGGTACTCTAACTTCCTGAAGTCGAGCTGTGAAGATTCTGGCACGATGTGGTGGAGCATTATCATCCATGAATAGAAAGTCGGAGGTGTGCTGGCGGAACTGGGGGATGATGATGGGTTCTATGATATCTCTGAGGGAAGAACGTGCAGTGACTGAGCCATCTACAGTAACTAAATCTGTTTTGCGCTGACTGGTGATGCCTGCCTAGACTGTTGCACCTCCTCCACCAAAGCGAACCCTGGGGACCATGTTGACCTCAGCACATTGCTCACCTCGCCTTCTCCAGCAATGCTGACAACCATCATTTCTGTGTAAGGTGACCTGACACTCATCAGTGGACAGGACGGTAGACCACTGCTGCATTGTCCAGGTCACATGGTCTTGTGCCCACTGCAAATGTTCACGGCGGTGTCTTGGTGTCAGTGGAGTCACCAGCAACGGTCGTCTGGCATTCAAGCCAAAGCGGTGGAGTCGGTTGCGAATGGTTTGTCTGGAAACCCTAGCCTAACTCCATCTCGTAAACGGGCCTGCAGCTGTGTAGCAGTTCCATAACGATGTCTGAGTGCATAGGTCCTTAGGTACTGGTCATTGTTGCGGTCTGTCACTCGTGGGGCTCCACTCCTGGGTCTGTCACGAACTCTGACAGTAGTTCTGTGTCTTGATGTAAGTTTGCTGATGACACTTTGAGAGACACTAAGTTCACGAGCAACATCTGACTGCCTGCCACCGATCCAAAGGTGTGCTATGGGCAGGTGGCGCTGCTCGTCTGTTAAGTGATGTGTGTTCATGGCTGTTTGAATGATGAACTTGGAATGACTTACTGACAATACCAGCTTTTTATACCCACAGAATGTTGAAATTGATGCCACATTGAAAAGGGTTGTCTTTTAGTATTTTTTGGTATTGGCCCCAATAAGTAAGGCACACTGTACACAGTGAGACCGTTACGTGGAAAACACAAAATGAGGTGTGTCTATTACCCCAATACAATTGCCTCAGAGCTGGAGTGACTGACATCACCCACACTCTGACGTCTATTAAAATTTTCCCTAAAAGCTTCTTTCAACTTCTTAATTTTCACAATTACCAACCTTCAGGGACAAATTATATTTGACAATGTATAGAAAGTTGTCCAAAGTTGTCTCTCACCCAGTGTTACTCTCATTGTGACATAACCCACAGTTTTTAAGTAAATCCCCTCCATACTGACCAAACCTCCCATAGACTGCCATGTTAAAGTGAGCTCTGAACTTCTCGTCATGAACAGAGATGATGGGAGGATTTAAACTGTGACAGCTCATACACCATAAACAGTAGGAACATATAAAATACATCTGTCTCTTTACTGAAGCCTTGTGATGCTCATGGTGAAAATAAAAAATGATAAGAATTAAATTTTTCCAACTATAAGGATATTATTCATGACAAGTTCTGTCCTATACCCTGTTGTCTGCTGGGCAGACACACTGGTTTCTCTGCGTATTTACATTCTGGTACAGGGGTCTAATCACCATAGCAACCAATGACTGGGCAGTATCTGGGAAGAAGTGGACAGATGCTCTCCTCGCAGGAAATATCAAACAGCAGCTTTAATAACAAAAAAATGACTGGTATAAAGTCTGTGAGACCAGGAAACAAAGTCAGAAAAACCCAGTGTCCACACAGGAACCAGGAGCCACACAGAGGACAAATACTGGAACAGGCTCAGACAAGACAACTGGCAGACAATCAACAAAGGTAGGTGTTACAACCTTAGTTGGTGGAAGCTAGGGGTTTCAGGTATATAACACAAGCTACCAAGTATAGGTGGCATCATCATGGTCAGTTTATTCAAAACGTAGATCTTTAAATGAAACAAAACATCTGATCATGACAAAGAGTCCAAACACAGTCCAAACAATGTTCAACCAAAGTCCAAAGCAGTCCAAAGAGTTCAAGACAGCCACCAAGGGGCTGATCAGAACAGTCTGGACATGGGTTGATGACGTGATGACAGTCAGGTGTGTTGATAAGTTGGTGGGAAGAGAATCCAGGTCACCACACTCAGGACTGAACACACACACAGACAAAAGACACACGAATGGGTGGAGAGCACCACACAGGGACAAATGAGACAGATCAGGGGAGGGGACGCAGAGGAGGCACAATGAATGAGGGACAGAGCCTGTCTGATCTGAGCAGAGAAAGGATGTAGTGACCTCTAACCATTTGGATTTACCTTTAAAAACAGACGACTGGGTTTATAATGATAAAAAAATCAGCTGTTAATGTAAGACCACTTCAAGTATAACATTAAATTCTAAAATTAAACTTAGTTATAAAACATAATTTACTTGCATCTACCTTGAAAAGTAGCACTTTCTTATAAAACATTTTAAACTGTCGCTCATTGAAAACTGAGGGATCTGGAAAACATCCCCCTCACTCAGTGGAAAAACACAAACATTAGCAGTGTAAAGTGAGAAGAAATGGTCTGATGCAGGAAGTTTTTTGTGTGCTTTTACTTTGGAAACCTGCAAACCTCTTTCTCTTTCAGGTCAGCTTCTGGGGGGGCGTGTTTGTTTTCATAGAGTGTGCACATGAGGATGCAGCCACAGGACTCCAGCTGCCAGTTACCCTGTTAGATTGTAGCAAGTGTTGAGGGCAGAGAGAGGGGAGTGATTAGGTGAGAAGTTGACCTGCATTGGCTCATTGTCATGTACAGGTTGTATATAGAAATGTTTGGTAAGAGTGAAGGTGAATAAATGTTTTTAAAATACTGTGTGAATGTCTGGGGGCCTCCATGTTGTAGGGGAGGATGAGGACATTTTGCAGGTGTAAGAGCAGAATTGTTTGGCTAGAGAGAGAGAGGTCAGGATGGAGTCCTCTGCTGCTGAGACTGACTTCATCAGGAAAACTGTTTGTGGCTAACATTCAGCACCTTTCTGTGAGATTGTGAGTTTGTATATTTTGTTAATGGACACATTTAAAGAAGAAAAACCCTCTGCTTGTCTGATGCTGCTTCTTTCTCTACCACACTCTACATCCTAAACACCAAGGTGTTCACCAACATCCAAACTTAACAAGACTACACAGAATATTTGGCCCTCAATCTGACATTGTGGTTGACATGTGTTATAAACAGACAGTTCAGTTAATTCAGGATCCACATGCATGATATGCTAGGACTATGGACACATAGGTTGGAGTAAGATTAACATAGTTTTATTGAAGCCAGGACTGATGTGAATCAGAGTCTTTAGTCGGAGCAGGGCAGGCAGAGGCAGGATCACAGGAGTCAGTTTGGGCCTGGGCCTGTGCTGCAGAGAGGAAGGGAAGGATGAGTGTGGAGTAAATCTTTCCAGGTGACCAGACGAGCAGGAAGGACACAGAGCGTGGTGAGTCTGCAGTATCTTTGATTACCTACAAGTGCATTTTTATCCAACACTGGCTCAGACACACATGAATGAACCACAATAATCTAGGGATGCCATTTTGGTTCATTCTCAATCAAAGATGGGGATAAAAGGCTTACAGCACCTGGTATTCCCTGGTATTCTCCCATCCAAGTACCAACAGAGAACCACACACATACACACTCCCACCTACGAGAGATGAAGAACCCTCTGAAACCAGTCCTGGAGTCCTTGAAGGAGGACTTATTATGCACTGACAGGAGACAGAAAGACACTTTACAGTTATTTCTACCAGCAGTCAGCAGACAAACACTCATGAGAGCACCTTTACACCTCACTGTGAGAAAAGAGACACAGCCCAGTTCAGCCTCTGCACAGCTCTGAAGGACAAACACTGCTGTGACTGTATTTAAGAGGCAACATACTGTGATTCACATTAACAACTGACAATCATATCACTGATAAAACATTCAATTCAACAGCTAATTAATAAGCCAACAATAGAACACTGTTTCTTTTACAGGCTGTTGGTATAAGAATAGAAGGAGAACAGGATTAAAATGCAGAGAAATACTGAGGCAAGCTGGATGAGTGAGGTGAGTCATTAATGGATGATATGGAGGCCAAGAATTCATCAATAAAGAAGATTAAACATGAGGGAAACTACAATACAAAACCAGGAACTAAACAGATTCTACACTGCAGGTAGTGAATCATTTGCTTGATGATCAAGGTGATTATTTCAAAGAAATGTGCCTTTAAAAAAGAAGACATATCTCCACTATCAACAGGAGGAAATGAAATGAAGAGGAAAAAGGTGAAGGAAGGATTCTTCTCTTTTCTGATTCAGAAGACATTGCTGCTGAAATGTAGCTTATTAAAAAATGGCCCTTCCAATCAGTTCCTTGTAAATATCAAATGACATGAAAGATAACAAACTACCTGGATGCTGTCTTGTCTTGGACTCAGTGATTAGATCCACATGCTAATGCAATAATGTGACAGTTTTTTAAACTTTTAAAATCTGTTTCATACTTGAAAATCGCTCAACAGGACAAACTAAAATATAAACATTTCATCACATCTCATGTCCTTTCTATTCAGCAGCAATCAGTTCCATTGGATGTTGTCTGATGGAGAGATTGTTCCTGGCCTGTAGACTGAGGAGCAGACATTTAGCTGTTGAAAGTCAGGTTATATTAATCCACTATATTCACCCTGATATGAGAGTTTGATTTATTAGTGCTTAGATTATATTTAGTTTTCCTTTGTTAGAGTTGAGAGCCATTAAATTAATGTCATTTGCTGTTTGCTGTCAGAGAGATCTTACTATTCTCTGTGTGGGCTTGAGACTGTTGTATTGTGTGTGTGTGTGTTTGTGTGTGTGTGTGTGTGTGTGAAGAATGTGTATTAGCATGTGATGATATGGAAATAATACTATGTAGAAGTAATCCTCAGTGTTTGCTGCAGGGACCCAGAAAACTCCTCCAGCTTTTACACTGACATGGAAAGTTACCAACCACATCAAGAATAATAACACAGTTAATCCAGTGGACATTGTATTGTTCATGAAAGCAATGACTGTAGGTCAACTGAGACTGAATGAGGAAGATCACTTGATAAGTGGACATGAAGCAACTCAGGGATCCACAAAGCAACTTTTCCATTTTCATTCTTTCACTCACTTTTCCTTTAATACTTTTATTGATTGATAAATGAGGTGGATATGATGACAGACTTAAATTGTCTGAGGCTGGAGATAATGTTTGTCGTCACAACACTATAGACTTATTTAAATAGAAATGATTTGTGGCTGAGACAGAATGAAATGTCCTGTAACACTTTATAAACATACATCAGAGAAGAAGGAAGGAAGGTTTGTGCTTTTACCTTCAGGCAGACAAAAGTTTAGGTTGACTCTTTTCTCTCTTTCAGTTTTTCTCTGTGTCTTTCTCTCTCTCTCACTATACATCCTCATTGATTGTCTCTACATTTCTCCTTAAATGTGGAAGTAAATGAAATGATTAGGACAGAGCCTGTTGCTGGTCACAGACCAATAACACAAACTAAGTCTAATCCCGCACGGGGGCCAAGCCTGTTTGAAGGAAAAAAAAGTGGTGGGAGTGAACATGATGACGCAAGGGTCACAAAAGTATAATCATACTGACCTGCATGGCAGAGTCACCCAGTCTGAGCCCACCCAAAACACCTCGGCAGGACCCAGATGGACCCAGACCACAGATGAGCCGTTGACTGGGGCGACGGGTGCACTTGCCACCGGCCATTCGCTGGGGGCTGTGTATCTCCCGTGCCAGCACAGGGCCAGGAAGGGGAGAAAAATCCTGGACTGGAACTTTAAAGGAAAGAAACCAATTTGGTTTCTGGGTGATTCAAATCTTAACCGTATGCCACCACATAATAACAAAAACATCCAGATAGATAGCTACCCCGGGGCAGCTTTTTACCATTTTCAACAGATCCTGGAAAAAACACTTGAACACCCTCTGGTAAAGTTGGTGGTGCTGTCTATAGGAATAAATAATAGGGACCAAGACCCACAGAAAACATCTATTAAACAGCTGCGCCTCGTGTACAGGAAAGCCCAATCCATAATATCACTAAGGTGTACAGAAAGAATAAGAATTTCTTAAATTGCTTGGTTAATTCTGAAAGGGAATTTTCTAATACTATAGAATAATTAGGTCTCAGTTTTTTAACTATCCTATTTTCTTAGACCCTATCACTGTCTCTCCTTTTACCCTAACCAGGGACCTACTCTCTTTTATTGACCCTTTGCTCCCAAAATAAGCCTCAATAAACACCTTGTAAATTCCCTTCATCCATTTTGTGTTCATGTCCTTAGTCTGTTGTAGTATATACATTTTAAATCTATCAAAAACTCACCCCCCTGAACACCCTCCCCCTATAGAAAAGATCCAATCCTTTTTTATAATCTCCTTCCTTACCCCCCCCCCCCCCCCCCCCCCCCCCCTCTTTTCCCTCCAAAAAGTTTGAACTTTTATTAACCTATCAGAGTCAACCTCTCTAACTAGACTCTGTAACCTCTCTGGAGGCTGGCTAGGGGAAGTAAGAAAGGGCCGGACATAAAGGTATAGGACCAATCACATAGTGATGAATTTCTCTGGGGGGTCGGGGTTAGACTCCCGCTTTTTCAATCTATATATATACCCCCCATTTAGTCTCCCACATCATCCCCCTCTGAAGAAGCAGTCACACTGCGAAACGTTAGGGGTTTTTTCTTAGACTGGATTGGGCCAAAATTCTTGGTACCTTTTATCCAATTGACTTGAAAAAATTTAAAAAAAAAAAAATGTTGACCGGAATAGGTCATTAATAAGAATTTTTTAAAAAAAATATTGACTTTCAAATAAAGAGATTGATTTTAAACTTAACAAAAATCAGTCGGGGGCCTGCCCCAGTAGGTCTGCCTGGACCAAAAGGAAAAGAATCAACAAAAATGGAGTGGAAAAGACTTTTCTCCTTCTAACTTTCCTTTTTTGAGCACACACCTGAACAGATCCACGGAAACCTGTATCCCCCAACGCAATCCGGAACCAGCAGAGAACCCCGGCCGGGGTGAAGACTTAGCTTCGGACTTGGGAGATACATAACGCACAGGTAGGCCCCCGCTGACCAAAATATTCTTTCTTCACAGGACCAAGATGACCCACTCCAGCCTAAGAAGGGAGACTATAACAACACAAAACAGAAACAGAAATAGGGACAGAAATCAACAAACACGAAACAGAGGTATAATAGATAATGGAGGAAGAGAACAAATAGAAAATAACTTTCGGAGTTCCTATATAGCAGCAGACAGTTTCACCAGGCAATTGGCCAAAAACTACTTCAAACTAATTCAGGCCATACACCACAAGAATGTTATTGACGGAGCCATCACTAACCAAGCTCCACCTAAGGGGATGATAAGACATATGAACAAACTCACGATGTTCATTAAACCCTCCTCTCCCACTGAACAGGTTAGGTCGGCCATCAAAGAAAATACACAACAATGGATGGATAATAATCTCTCCATCCTTCAGGAACATTACTTTAAAGTTATAATGGAATACAACCACTTACCTTTTAATGAGGTAGCATTTCAGATTGCAATAGGCTGGGCCAAAAAAAGATATAACACCAGATTGACCCAACCTACAATTGAGGCTACTCGTTCTTTATTAGAGAGCCAGTCGGAGCCCTCTCACGTCTCCGACTCTTTGCCTCCGTCTCTGATGGGATCTCCGGGAGATTCACAATCCAGTCCGGACCTGGAAGACAGAGAAGAATTCCCACCGTTGCCCGAATCACAGGGGGTGCTCTCACTCCAGCCCGATGGCATGGATGAGCAGGTAGAAAATGGAGAAACACCAGTGGTAACACAACAACCAAGTGAAAACGCACCATCCAGAAAGTTAACATGGAGTGATGTCAGAAATTCCCAATCAACACCTCTGGGAGATATAATCGAGGACATCATCCCAACAACCAAATTGGGACACACTCCTCCCCCACTCGCCCTTTCACCCATTGTGTGTCTCCCTACAGGAGAAACACTCCAAAACCCTCTACCCACATGAGCTCCCCTAGCCGCCTGGAGAACGGCCCCTCAACGTCCCTCACGGGACGGATGGGGCAGGGAGCGCAGATCACCGTCAGCCTCATCGGAAGATGATTTTACCCCACACAACAGAATCAGGAGTACCTGTAATGAAAGGAAAAATAGGAGTGAGGGCCACCTCCACACAATAACTACAAAATTTCAACAGAAATTGAAAGAAACGAGGATAGGAAAATCCTATCAAGAAGCCAGAACTACCTATTCAAACGTGGCAATAAGAGAGGATAACCCTCAAATACAAAATATCTGCCAGGACGATCGAGAAAACATTGTCCCTCCTAATGTCTCTTCAGGTGGTGTGACCGGGCCGAGGCAACAGCAGAAAAAAACTGAACCTATACGAGGGCCAAACCTGTCAAAAAGAGAAAAAACGGTGGGAGTGAATATGATGACAAAGGGGTCACAAAAGTATACTTATACTAACCTGCATGGCAGAGAGACCCAGTCTGAGACCACCAAAAACAACCCGACGGGACCCTCTGTAGATGTTGCCTCGAACTCGGGACGAACTCGAGCCGATGACTGGAGCAGCGAGTGCACCCACTAACGGCCGCTCGCCGGAGACGCTCAGTCTCCCTTGTCAGCATAGAGCTAGGAAAGGAAGAAAAATCTCGGATTGGGAATTTAAAGGCAAAAAACCAATCTGGTTCCTGGGTGACTCGAACTTGAGTCATATACCACCATACAATAACAAAGAAGTCCAGGTGGATAGTTACCCCGGAGCCACCTTCTACCACTTTCAACAGATTTTAGAAAAAACACCACAACATCTCCTGGTGAAACTGCTGATGCTTTCTATAGGAATTAATAATAGGGACCAAGATCCCCAGAAGACATCCATCAAACAGCTGCGCCTTCTATATAGGAGGGCTCGTGCTGTTTTTCCTAACGCCAGCATTTTCTTCCCCATCATAAACTACTCACCTCTTCTCCCACAGGAACAGCAAAACAACCTCAACACGATTAACCAATTCATTTTCAGTCATCTTCCCTCCCTGGGACCGCTGCCATCCAACCAGTTTCATACAGCAACGGACAACATTCACTGGACCCCGGAAACAGCCGAACGCCTGTTCCACCTATGGGGCACAGAGTTAGAGATAAATTTATAATTTATCCAAAACCTAATCAGGACAGAAGGAGGGAGATACCGAACAAGGCGGGCCGAGACTCCCGACCTGAGCCGGATGACCGGAGACTTCAAACCGACTATCCCTCCCCCCCTCCCTTACCTACCCTAACCCTCCCTACAACCAACCTCCCCTCCTTTTCTCCCCCTCCCCTTACCCATCATAGCTCCACTTACCCTCTATCCAAGTCTCCGGTCTCCCCTCCGGTCGCGGGCGGGGACGTCGGCCCGCCGATTGACATCGATCTATCCTGGAATTCCCCCTCGAACATTCTTAATTTATCCACACTCTTTCGTCCCAACAAAAACCAGGTGTGCCTGCTGGAGAGGGGACTGACCTTTATTCCACCACCCACAACCTTTGACCAGACGGAACTGCGCAGGGATCTTTATCAGTATCACAGAAGGATCAAATTAATTGATTACTTTTCGAACGAGAACCCGGATGTGGCGTTGTTCACTCTGCCGTCTAGCTGGGAGCCCCCCTGGGACTCAGTCGGCGGCGGAGTGAAGACGCTCATCCGTTCCGACCTACAGCATTTAAATAATCATATTCCTCCGCTGAAGAAAATACACCCTAATACAGTGGAGGACAGATTGGATATTAAAAAATTACAAAACAATTCAAATATCATAATTAAACCAGCGGACAAAGGATCAAAAATAGTAATCATGGACAAGCAACAATATGCTTATGAAGCACATAGACAACTAAATAATACAAAATACTATAAAATCATAGACAAAAGCATTCAAGATCAAACACAAATACGCATTCGTGAAATTATTCAAAATCTCTACTACCAAAAATACATAACAGCCAAACAGAGGAACTTCCTCTTTGGACCCAGCCCGCCGCGTAATAGAAAATTCTACCTCCTTCCCAAAATCCACAAGGATCCCACCACTTGGACTATTCCCTGTGCAGTTCCTCCGGGAAGACCTATTGTTTCGGATTGTGGCAGTGCGACATACAATGTCGCACTATACATAGATTCCTTTCTAGGCCCCCTCTCCTGCAGGCACCCCAGCTATTTGAAAGACACTTACCACTTTCTAGACAGGATTCATCCCATGAGCTTTCCGGCTAACACACTTCTGTTCACCATAGATGTAGACAGCCTGTACACAAATATCAATACAGAGATGGGGCTTTAGGCTGTCCAACGTGTGTTTCACCGATATCCTGACACAAGGAGACCGGACGCTGAAATCTTACACCTGCTGGAAACATGCCTGAGATGTAACGACTTTGAGTTCAATAACCGTCAATATTTACAGGTGGAGGGCACGGCGATGGGGCATAGATATGCTCCCTCGTATGCCAATATCTATATGAGTGAGTGGGAGCGAGAGGTTTTAGCCAAATGCTGTTTAAAACCCACCCTCTATCTGCGCTTTTTAGACGACATAATAGGAGCATGGGAACATGGACAAGAGAGCTTTAATGAGTTTATTAACATTTTGAACAACCATCACCCTTCTATAAAAGTTAAACATAACATACACCCGAACGAAGTGAACTTCCTGGATACAACGACATTTTTTGAAAAAATCAACACAAACAATAAACGATTACTTACCAAGGTCTACTTTAAGTCAACAGATACACATGCACTATTACATAAGACCAGTTATCACCCCAGACATACTTTTAAAGGAATAGTAAAATCCCAAATCATTCGTTTCCACAGGATCTCATCACGACAGTCAGACCTCGATAACGCCATCTCCATACTTTTCCGTAGCCTCAGACAGAGGGGATATGCCAGCAGATTCCTGAGAACGATTAAAAAACTGACGCTGGCCTCTCTCGCTCCCGTGGGTCCCGTCGCCGTGCCCTCCTCTATAATAACCGAGCAACGTCATCGCTCATCCCACTGGTCACAACCTTCGCCGTACCATACCTGCAGCTGCAGAATACATGGAAGAATAATTTCCAGAAATTCTTGGCGGACCACACAAAATTCAGCAAATATAGAACAATCTCTGCATTTCGGAAAAACAAAAACTTAAGAGATTTGCTGGTCCGGGCCAAATTCGGCGAGTGTGTGACTGATGGAGATAGCGGTAGACACTGGGCCTTTAACCAAAAGAAATTTTTATTCAATCCACATGGGGGTGCTGGACAACCAGTTGTTGGCAATTTCAGCCTCCATAGTCAGAATTTAATTTACTGTATCACCTGCGGTTCCTGTGGGAAAATGTACGTGGGAGAAACGGGCAAGACTCTACTCACCCGACTCCAGCAACATATACGCACCTTGAAAGAAGGCAAATTACTCACTCCCTTGGTACAGCACTTCAGGACCCACTCAATACAACATCTGAGAATCACGGGGGTCCAGACGTGTACTACCTGGACAGAGGGTCAACGGAAAAGACAGGAGAGATGGTGGATCGAAAAACTAAAAACAAAAACTCCTTTTGGCCTAAACATACGCTAAATTGAACGAGTGAATAGAAATAAACAAAAACTCAAAAAGATATTTTAACAATGGTTTGAATATATTCTCCTGAGTAGGATTGTTGTTGTTGTTGTTGTTGTCCTTTTTGTTCCGCATTGATTGTCTTGTTGTATTGGTTGAGATTCATATTTCCGGAAGGGGAAAAAAAAAAAAAAAATTAAAAATTAAACTTTATTGGCACTTGTTGAGGGAACAATCCCGATTCCGAGGGTACTCTGAAGTAAAATGGGCATACTGGAATCGAGCAGAGGATAATCCACCTGCCAGTGGACAATGCTCGCTCCAATACCTATTGATACTGTCTCCCCTTCCCCCCCCCCCCCGTTTTTTCTTTTTCCTTCTTCCCCAACTTTTTTCACTCCTAAACCTAACCATCCCCCCCTTCCTTGCCCGCCCTCCCTCCCTCCTTTGCCTAACCCTAACCTTCTATACCCCTTTTAATACCCTCCTACCTTTATTAATCCTAACCCTAACCATTTATTACCTCCCTATCCATACACCTCCCCTAACCTTAACCCTTCCACCCCTCTTCCCACTCTCCCTCCTATCTTATTACCTGACCCCTTAATCTCCCCCATCCTAACCCTAACCATTCCACCCTCTATCTTAACCCTAACCTTAACCTCTATATCCCCTATGTCCCAATTTATTCATTTACTGAACCCTCTCCTAGAGCCCTCTGAAGAAACCAATGATCCCCAATTAGGGTATGATAGATTGACAAGCAACGGAGGAATCCAATGAATCCAAGACAATCATGTGAAAAAGAAAAACCTACAGGCTAAACATCCAACTGGAACTAAACATATAATCATGGAGCCACTGCATTTCTATGAAATAAAATAGGGCTGATAATAAAACAATGAGGATTATAATATCCTTGTATGGTGTGTAGATGTGTGGGTATTATATATTACATATATGATCCTATGTGCATGATCTCAGAAATTTTATGGAAAATGTTGCATGCTTTTTCTCCTATTTATTGTGGTTTTTACATATATGGCACTTTTACTTATTTACTTAAGCACTTATCTTAATGTTATTTATTGCCTCGTTTGTCATTTATTGTATATATTTATATAACCTTTATCAACCCTTGCAGATGAATCCAGGTTCCTCTTAGAGGGAGGAGGTGGCACTCTCTGTCCCAGATCCAAAATGAAGGGGCATCCAGTTGGTCCTCTAAAAATAACAAAAAGAAAAAAAGAAAGAAAAAAAGAGGAAAAAAGAGGGGAGAACAACGACAACAATATAAATTTGACTCAACCTCTCAGGAAAAAGAAGAAAAGAAAAAATACAAACCATAAATGGAAGTGGGGGAGGTGACATTGTGCAGGCACCTGTGCCAGTGCACTGAAGTCACAATGTGTGATTTTTTAAGAATTAAATCTTCCAAACCTAACCATCCCACTCCCCATTCTATTTAACTCTAACCCTAACCTTTATACCTTTCCTACGCCCCAACTTCATAACCCTATTTGAAGATTTTACAGCCCTGGTTTATCTTTTCTAACTTCCTTACCTTCTCCATCTATCTTATCCTCCCTCTTGAGAAGTGCCTTCTTGAGAAATCAAATAATCCCCTAATTGGGGGATAAAAGACTGGAAAGGAACAGCAAATTTAACTTCCAAAATCCTCGAATAGCACCAGACAACTCTACCGGACAACTGGCCAAAAACTGCTTTAAGCTAATTCTGTCACGACTAGCCCCTAAGGGGGCTAGTCATGTCAGTCTTTTGTTTTGTTTGGATCTCTTTTGTGGACATTTGGACCATTTCAGATTCTTGTTTAGTTTGTTAAGTTTTGTTCACTGTTCCTGTTTTATTTTGAAATCATGGCACTTGTGTATCTTGTCTTGTTCTACTTCCTGTCTTTGTCTTGTTTCCCTCCTTTTGTGATTGTGTGCCTGGTTTCACCTGTTGCCCATTGCCTGGTGTATTTAAGTCTCGTTATTTCCCGGTATTCTTGTTGGTTCGTATGTGTTCCATGCCTGAGTCTGTTTCCTTGCCTGAGTGTGTGTCTTCCCCGTGATCGTTCCAGTACCTGTGTCTTGCATTTTTTTCCCCACCTCATGGACTTACCTTGGTTTCCTCTGCAAGTAAGAACGTTTTGTATTTTCGTTTGGTTTGGTCTTTTTCTCCTGCATGGATGATTTTTGGTTGTTTGACTTTTGTTCCCTGGCCCTGGACACTTCCAGGGATTTTTGGTTCATTAAAAGACTAAGTTACTCCTAGCCTGTCTTGGGGGTTATCTCTTTTGGGTCAGGCCTGATCCCTAGTCTTAGCATAACAAATTCAAGTCATACATCATAAGAACATCATTGATAGGGCCATTACCACTCAAATTCCACCGAAGGGAATGACTAGACATGAACAGACTCACAATGTTTTATCAAACCCTCTTCTCCCATGGAACAGGTTAAGACTGCAGTCAAAGAAAATACACATCGCTGGATGCAAAACCAGACTGACCCAGCCGACAGTTGAAGCTGCTCGCTCCAGGTTGTGGTGCCAGGCCGAGGCATGAAAAAAAACTAATCCCACACGAGGGCCAAGCCTGTTCGAAGGAAAAAAGGTGGTGGGAGTGAACATGATTACTCAAGGGTCACAAAAGTATAACTATACTGACCTGCATGGCAGAGTGACCCGATCTGAGCCCACCCAAATTACTTCAGCAGGGCCCCTGGTGGGCACTGCCTTGACTTCTGGGCACCACACAGATGAGCCGGTGAGTGGGGCGGCAGATGCATTGGCCTCCAACCACTCGCTGGGGGCTGTGTACATCCTGTGCCAGCACAAGGCCAGAAAAGGGAGGAAGATTCTGGACTGGAATTTCAAAGGAAAAAAAGCCTATTTGGTTTGTTTTAATTATAATTTTTTTTTTTTGTTGACTTATAAAACAAAACAATTAATGTGGAAGAAAAAGAACACTTAATCCTGCTCAGAAAAAGTAGGTTCAAGCCATATTTTATTTTAAGTTTTCTGTCTCTATTCTAATTTTAAGTAAATGAATTTGTTCAAATAATGATTCAATTATTTTTGTATGCATGCATGTCCACAGAATTTCAACCAGCGCCTCTTAAGGATTTGCCTCCTGAAAACATCCCATCGGTGAGAGACACCGTTGATGTTCTGGATGTAACGGGTAAGTCTTTCTTGTTGTACCAAAAAAAAATTGTAAATTTAAAAAAAATACATTACCGGTCTTTGAACAAAGAGGATTCTTGAAGTTTTTCATCGTTTAAAATAATAAATATTATCTGTGCGTATGTTTACAGAGCCTGAACCTGCCAGTCCAGCCAATCAGCAGCCAGAGGTTGATACATCAGACAAACGGTTGAAGATCTGGGAACCCATGCAATTTAAAAGAGGATTACAGCCTCATAGTTCCGGTTCTGGTTCCATTTCCTGCTTCCAGCATTCTCAACACTGGAGGGATCATAGTGGTGAATATCAATGTCAATATTAATATCAATAACGCAGCATTCCACTCTTAATTTTTGAAAAAGAGAAATGGATAAAGAGTTCATAGTAGTTCCTGAAGAGTTAGAAGAAATTGTAGAAGAACTGAATAACCTTCCACCTGTTTCTGAAATAAATGTTCAAACTTCTGGTGCAGAGAATTACTTTCAACCCTTAGAAAATGCTCTTAAGCATTCTGTACTTTTGTCGGCGGCAGCAAACCCTCCAAACCCAGAACATTATATTCAGCCCTTAGAAAATGTTCTTCAAAGCCTCACCTCCCCTAGCTCACCCGTCAACGATGCCCAAGCAGCATCGCCGGCACCCTCATCGTCAGAGACAGACCCTGTTCCCGAGCAGTGTTGACTGCGGGTGTAGCACTTTGACAGGCATAGCGATTCCATTTTTGTCTACTACATACACACTTTTCTGAAAGGAAAGCAGGAGGCTTTGGGGTACCCCCCAGAGGCGTGCGATGAGGAAAGCAGGGAAAAGTACATCAGAGGCTACCGGCTCCACCAAGGTGTTCAATTAGATGCCAGCAAAATCGAATCAAACACCGCCAGGAGACAGGTGTCTAAGCTCTGCTTTAACAGCTTCTGGGGCAAGTTTGCGCAGAGAACTAATATGACAAGAACTGAGATAGTCAGTGACCCGGAGCAGTTTTTCCGCTTCATGTTTTCAGGACAGTACCATGTCAACTACTTTGCCTTTCTCAGTGACAAAACCGCTATGGTTCAGTGGAAATACTACAAACGATGCGTCGTACCTCCCGGCAGATCCAAAAATATTTTCATCGCCGCCTTCACCACCGTCTATGCCCATCTCAAGTACGAGTATCTGGAACAGTTAGGAGACAGGGTCCTCTATACAGACACCGACAGTGTGATTTATTCGGTGAAAGAGGGAGAGTCCCCCTTGGAACTGGGTCACTATCTGGGGGATTTGACAGATGAGCTGGGAGGTGACAGCATTCAAGAATACGCCGCAGCTGGTCCCAAAAGTTACACCTACCAAACTAGAAATAGTTTGAAATAGAAAGTTTAGAGTGGTGTATGACAAAAGATGTCTGTTTAGAAACGGGACGAGCCTGCCTTTCGGATTTTGATTTGAATCGATCATATCACCTTGTGATGGAGGAAATTAACTTTGATCCTAGACTTATTGCAACTTTTTCATGTCTGGTGGTGGGACCCAGCGTTGTGGGAAAACCTATTTTGCAAAAAGTGTTTTGGAAAATTAAAAGATGTTGTAAATATTGTACCTGAAAATGTGCAATATTAAATGTGCAATGTGATTTATACTTCCTTTCAACCCATGTATGCTGAGCTGCAAAAGATGAATAAAAATATTAAATTTGTAGAAGGTCTGCCTGAGTCTTCTGAAGACGACAACCTGTTTCCTCCCGAGCAGAGTCATCTGATTATTCTGGACGATGTTATTTTTCCTGAAGTGGTTAGAATTTTCACACAGTACAGACATCATAGACGTATGAGCGTCATGATGCTCACTCAAAATGTATTTCATCGAGGCAAATACAGCCGCACCATCAGTCTAAACAGTAATTATATGGTGCTCTTTTAAAATCTTCGAGATAAATTACAGGTGAATGTATTAGCTCATCAGATCTTTCCATCCCAAAAAGCGTTTTTTCTGGAAAGTTTTGAAGATGCCGTCAAAGACGCTCACGGCTATTTAATCGTCAAACTCACACCTGCCTGCCCAGAAAGGTACAGACTGAGGACCGGGATACTCCCTGGTCAGTGGCTGACAGTTTACGTTCCAAAACCCACATAAATTCCTCCTCCTCCTCCTCCTGTTGATGATAAAGTATGCGGGGGTTCTGAACGACATTGTCAGCAAGGGGTCTGGTCCGAGGCCCACACGCTGCAAAATACATCACCCAGCAGATGATGCAAAAGATTTTTCAGCTAATGATTATCCATTTTTTTTTAAGTTAATAAAAATACACCAGCACCTGTCCCTTAGAGTTGATCTCCAAAATGGAATCTTAACAAGCGTACACAATCAGAGTGGTAGTGTGGGAGCAGGGGAACTGTGAATCTCATCTCCAGTCTTAGATTTCTATTGGAAATTGGGGACAAATTGTCTTCTCCTGAGTTGAGATTTAATACAAACAAAGGGTAACCTTTGCTCAGAGGTAAATCTTTGAGATGCCTCCCAGTGGCCACGAACATGTTGTAAAACTCTCCCTATTTCTTTATATTTATTTCATCTCATGTTGTCTTGGGTGGGGGGGGGGGGGGGGGGGGGGGGGGGGGGGGTGTAGGAAGTGACATCGGAGAAGGGGCAGGAATGTAGGGAGTGGGGTGTAGGAAGCGATGTTGGAAAAGGGACGGGGATCAAGTGGGAGGCACATAAGAAGTGACATCATAAACAGGGCGGGGCTCAGGCCACATGGTCAGACCACATGGTCAGGTCAGGTCGGTCGGGGGGGGGGGGGGGGGGGGGGGGGGGGTTATCAATCATTTTGACAGAAGGGTGTACTCTTACTCTCTTATGAGAGCCTCTGGTTAATGCACCTGTTCACATTTTTATCCCCCTTATCAATAAAATCTTTGCCTGAGATCATCTCTCCTCCATATGTCAGACCTGCTGCTGTCAGTCAGGAGAGATAAAGATATTTTCATCCAACATCCAACCTCTGATATTTTCTCTTTTTCTTTGGAGATGACATCTCAAATAAAATGTATTCTTTTAATAACTTTCACTACATTTTAAAACATCATGTGCTTTAACCTCCAAATGATATGATAACTGCTTTATTCTCAAATGCAACCCTTTTAGTTTATCAGGCTCAGGACTGAACCACAATACCTTCATTATTTTTCTGGTTTCTATGAACAAGTGAAGGATCATCAGATGTGACAAATTCAATGTGACTCCTGCTGCAGGAGGTTGTTAAAAGGACGAGACAGAGAGAGAAAAACCAAAGCTAATATCAGAGTGTGAAAGTACAAACATGGTGTGAAACTGTTTGGAGCTGCTCATGTTTTCTTCTCTGACATGTCAGTTTTTTAGAACAGCCTGCTCCAGACAGACATACATCATTCACCATGTCACACTCCTTCCATTTCATAGTGATTGGTTTAACTGTTCTTCAAGGGAAGTTCAGTGACTTGGAAATTCTCTTGTATCCAGCCGCTGATTTCTGCTTTTCAATCCCATTTTCTCAGAGACACTCAGTGTTGTTCTGTCTTCATGGTGGAGAGTTTCTCTGCTCACTCACCAAAAGCTGGATCCTCCAGATGCAGGTGTATTTATACTACAATCACCTGAAAGCCCTTGGCTGCACACAGGTGATCTCCATTTATCTAATTATGGGACTTTTCAAACCAACTGGCTTCACTACTGATGATTTAGATGTGTCCTGAGTGCTTGTGTTTTATATTAATAATGAATTCAGATCACATTATTGAGATCTGTTTAACTTTGTCATTAAAGGGACTTTTTCTCTGTGAGTGTTAAAAGAAATTAAATTAAATCAAATTCCCTTTGATTCAATGTTATGTTGTTGTACAACACTGAAACACAAGGAATTTAATTTAATTTCTAAGCAGGTGAAACACCTGCACTTTAAATCAACAGGACAATGACTTAAACATTTAACAGAAAAAAGAAGAAGAAAAGTTTTAATCCATTTAAATAAGAAACTGTAGATTTTAGTGACACTTTCCAAAGTAAGCGAGTTGTTCTCTCTCACACACTCCTTCTCTCTCTGTTCTGGCCTCTTAAATAAAGCTTGATAAACAGTGACAGTTATTTCTATGGTAATTCACCAAAGAAACACATCACACATACTTAGGTCATGAAACTGGAAATCAGATTTCTGGGGTCGATTTCACGAAGCAGGTTATGTGGAAACTCTGAGTATGTTAAGCCTGAAATGAGGGAAACCCAGAGTTAACCGTTTCAATAAGGGAGGTAAATTAACCCCGAGATAGGGGTAAGTCAAGGAGTAAGTTAAGCCCATTTCATAAAGCGAGGTAACTCGTACTCGGAGTCTGTTACCATGGTAACTTAGTCTGTGAACATAACCTGGTCGGGAGCAGGTTTTATTCCAGAAACCCAGAGTTTGTTTCTGACTCCTCCCCTGGAGTACATAAAAGCTGAACCGTTTCCTTATAATTGAGTCTCCATAGAACCTGCTTAAAATGGCATGTCCCTTTCTGGAAGACCCGATTGATGAAGAAGCAAGACTGATTCGCAGAGAACTGCGATTGCGTCGGGCGAGGATTTTCCGTCCACGTTTGGATACGTTTTCATATCCTCCCGACTTTTTATTTGAACGTTATCGTTTTTCGTTACAGTCACTGCAATACATTCACAACCTCATCCGCCCTCTCATCACTCACATCACCCACCGTGGACGTGCACTCACCACTGAACAAATACTTTGCATTGCTCTACGTTTTTTTGCAAATGGAAGTTTTCTTTATAATATCGGCGATGCAGAACACATAAGCAAAGCAACCGTTTGCAGGGCGATAAGAAAGGTGTGCCTCGCTCTGAAGCGGTTTTTATCAGTTTTTGTTTTTCCTGGACACAAACCTGTGAGAGCCATCAAAGAAGAGTTCCATGGGATTGCAGGTAAATAATTTTAAATGATTAATAGCTTTTCTGTCAATAACATGTTGCTGTGACCTCTGGGAGCAATAATTTGAATGTCTTTTAGGATTTCCCAATGTGATTGGCTGCATTGATGGCACCCACATTCCTATCACTGCTCCTTCAGAAAATGAAGGAGATTATGTGAATAGGAAGTCCTTCCATAGCATCAATGTGCAGGTACATACATTGACTACTACTTTTAAATGTCAGAGCACAAATATTTCAACTAACTTGTCTCATTTTCTGTACTGTCAAGATCATTTGTGATGCAGCACACATTATCACAAATGTGGAAGCCAAGTGGCCCGGGTCTGTGCATGACTCCCGCATATATAGAGAGTCTACAATAAGCAATAGACTGGAACGTGGTAAGTGGTCTGAAACATTGCTGTTTGTCACCGCAAAGATCTTTGTCTAATTTTTCCTGAGAAAAATATCAGAAGTAAAAAATGTGACTTCACTTGCAGGAGAGATTCATGGCTTCCTTCTGGGTGACAGGGGTTACCCCTGCCAACGAAATCTTATAACCCTCTACCCAGACCCTCAACCAGGACCCCAGCAGCACTTCAATGTGGCACACTGCAGGACGAGAGCCAGGGTAGAGATGACTATAGGCCTGTTGAAAGCCCGTTTCCAGTGCTTACGTCATCTCAGAGTAACCCCTGAGAGAGCCTGTGACATAATTGTGGCATGTGTTATTCTCCATAATATTGCAACTATTAGAGGAGAGCAACACCCTGCCCTACAAATAGAAGACCCTGAGGAGGACCCCATCCAGCTCCCAGAAAATCAGGATGGAAGGGCAATCAGAGATCTGATCTGCAACAACCATTTTCCATGTTAAATTACAGCCACACAGAATACCACACTGTCACACGTTCATTTTATTTAGTCTTCCTTATATCCTACAGACAGACAGAGACAAAGAGAACATTTTTCTGTTAGTTTTTCATATTGCTCTAATAATACATTAAATTTACCTCTGACTACACACACACCTCCAGCTTGTGTTTAAGTATCTCGATTTCCAGATCTGCCTTTTGGATCTGGCGGTCCAGGTATAACATTTCCTTGTCCGTTTTTTCGATTTGTTTAAGTAGATGAATTTTGTATAACTCCTTGACTGGTAACTGGAAATATAAATCCATACAAGAAAGTCACATGTACATGTAATGCTGATCTAATATGATACCTCTGAGGGCCTGTCTGTGACAGCAGACACAGTGTCCTCATCTTCATGTTCGTCATCCTTTGAAGTCAAGCATTTGATTTTGTGAACTTTATACCACTATTGGTTATGGGGTTATGGTGTGTTGAGGTACTTACAACAGGCTGGAGTTGGGCCACATGAGGCTCCAATAGGTGGAGACTTCCCTCAGAATCTATTGGATTCAGGAACAAACAGCTTTTGCATCTAAAAGAGGCTTCATAAAAAAAACAATATAGAAGTGTGGACTTGTTACATGTTATGAAGGCACTTGTGTCCTCAGGGCTGACTGGTTCAGATGAGCTGCCCCCTGGGATTCCCTCAGCCATGGGCCTTCCTGTTGTTTGGCTAAGGGCCCTCTCCTCTGCCTCTGTTAGAGTTGGTGGTGCAGGTCCTCCACCTGTTTTACGGGCCTCTGCCCTCTTTCTGTTGGCTAGGCAGGAGTCAAATGTTAACTTCACCACATTAATTAATGAAACATTACAGGGGGCAGAATGTGTGAAAACATCATGCAGGACTGAAAGAGCTGTTACAGTATTCAATAAATAAATTAAAAATATAAATAAAAATTGAAGTACAATTAAATTGAAATAGACATATCAAATGTTACCAAAGTGAGATACAACCAGGCATGTTATATTTCCAACTCACCTGATTGAATTATATTTTTATATTTCATTTTCAACTGCCTCCAAGTCCGTTTTTCGCCCCCTGGGTTGCACCTGCATGAACAGGGGGCCAACAGCATTTTTTGCATGCAATATTTTGATATGCGATTATGTGATTAAAAACAAAACTTACGCATTGACTCGAGCAGTGATTTTTTCCCATGCGTTTTCTCTATCTTTTGCCGCTGCCACTGTGTTGCTTTTTTTTCGGAAAATATGCTCATATTCACCGTATGCCTCCATCAAAATTTCAAGCTCCAGGGGTGAAAAAAATGTTGAGCGCTTCCGTTTTGATCCCGCTTCCATGGTGAATCAAGGAATTGGGGCTCCATTGATGATGGCTTATTTATAGTCGTGGTGCACGCGCTTGACTCGGAGTCAACATACTCAGAGTTGACAAAACTAATTTGAATCAGCTGTGTTGAAACAGGAAACTCAGAGTTTTTCAACTCAGGGTTTGTCAACTCAGGGTTAACACTCATACTCAGAGTTTGTTGAACCTCCTTCATGAAATCGACCCCTGTTCTATCCCACCACATTGTGTCCTCTCAGAGATAATGATGCCATCCATTAGTTTCCCTGACACAAATCTATTTAACCTGTTATAAATCAAAGGGCAGGTGCATTTCTGCTGTTTAGAAATAATGAATGAACTTGACTCCACTGAATGAGAAGCTCACTGTCGTTCAGTCCTTGTGTGGTCTGAGGTTTCCTCCTGATCCATGTTCTATCACAGAGGTGAACCATGCACTTCAACACAAGACTTGTGAAACACAGTGGCATGCTGGGAGAGCTTCTAAAACAATATGAAGACAAACTAAAGACAGAAACAACAACACACGTGTGCTTAGTTCAGACCAGACCAGAGAGTATAGGAGCATGATCGAGGAGTGCAATGATAGCACAGTAATTGTGGGACTGTCATCACCAGGTCATGCAAGCAGGACAAGGGAGATATGCAGTCTGTCTGCTGAAGTCATGGACTTCATAGAGGAGAAACATATACACTATACTTCTTGACAAAGCTAAATGAGTGATGTAATACAGTCAGGGAATACTCACAGGAGTTCACATTTGAATTATTGTTATTATTGTGCCAGATGTGTTTTGTGGTATTTATACAGAATGATTTCTGTATTTTGAGATATTTCAGTTGATGGAAAAGAGCCTGTAAGACATAGTTATTCATTTATCTGCTCTCCATGTCCAATATACAGTTTATAGTGGTAATGACTTTATTTTTTATTATGATGATTTGATATATGATGTTATGGCAGTGGGGCTAAAAAATATTGCCTAAATGTACCTTACACCTTTTGGAGTAAATAGTTAAATAAAGTTCTTCAACAAGAAGGCATTGACTTGAGTGGTATAAATTTTGGAATTGTATGTTGTAATGAGGCCACTGTCACCACCGTCAGATTAGTGTCACCACCGTCAGAGGCAGTTTTAATTTGTTTCAAATGAATGTGCTTACAATTTTTCTTCATTGCTGTTGAGTTATTAAAGTACTCGTCTCTTTTAATTAAAAAATGTTTGTTAAATTAAAAAAACATTACTTTTCCTAATTTGCTTAAAGTAGGTGATGTATGATGTTAGATCTTTTAGAAGACTATATGTACAACAGTTTAAAAATTTGTATAAAGTGAATATTCAAGTAACTTTTTATTTTCAGAATTAAAACCAGTTTTATCCAAATTCCCAAGAATCAGAGATATAAATCACCATGAACGCAAAACTTTTATTCTGGTTTCAAAAGGGAACATATTGTTTGGGATGCATTGAACTTGACTGTGGCCACAAGAGACAAGGAGGCGTGGCTTCCAAAACCACAGACCAAGCTTTCCAAACAAATATACCAGCTTCCTTATACTAAACTGGGAAGGTGAGTGGCCTGGAAATGTGACATCTAAAATCAATATACTCCTCGTTCTAACAAATAGTGTTTTCCATTGTGGAGGTGTACTCACATTAAGCCATGCTGTGAACAGCCACTATCACTAAAGCTGTGCTGGAACGCTGCAAGTGTTTCTTCCACTTTACTGCACAGCAAACTGATTTGTTCTTCTGAACCACTAATAAAGTGATGCTAACTCACTGAGAAACACATTTCATTTTCTTACAACCTTTTCATAGTTTAAAAGAAACAGCAAAAAGTTTGTTGATATCTGAAAATCCAAACTGGAACAGAGGAGTGAAAGTAAACCCCAGATCACAGAGGTTCAGGTAGAAGCTGCAAAAGTCTTGAGAGCTGAAAACAGAGAGAATTAAGAACAGAGCTTTCTCTCTAGTCTACAGCATAGACACACAGGAGTGTAGTGACTGCAGACACAGCTAAAGGGAGGAGAATGTCATAGGTTGGCAATGGTCAGCTCTGCTACCAAGCAGGACCAACACAGTGCAATTTGGCACAGCTACCCTGCTAACTCCTGTGAGGCTGTAATGGAAATGCATGCCATCACAGCTTATGTGCTAATGGAAAAAGCCCATAATATGCTACTTTTCAGGGCACCTCTGTAACAACCTTAAGCTTCTGAACATCTACCACAACATCCCTAATTCAGTTTCCACTGGAAACATTGATGGCTCTGCCTCCACCTGATTTCCTCTCATCTCTCTACTGTCCATAATAAAGGCATAAAAAACCCAAACCACTTAAAGATATACTCACATTCCCATTTCCACATTCAAAGCACTGGTGTTTGATCTAATTCTTCCTGCTGTCCATACTGGCTGCCAGGAGATCCCTTCTTTAAACACTTTCTGTGGAAATGATAGGCCACAAAATCCACTGTCCTATTTCTGTGCAAATAGTAATTCCAAAATTCATCAGCATTGTTAAACAGAATCAAGTGGGAATCTTCAAATGTTTGTCTTTTAGTGCAGAATTTCCTCTCTGTGTTTCCATCTCTCCACCACAGCTTTGAAAGGAAACATTAGGTGTAGAAACACAAAGAGGGGAATTTTGGACTAAAAATACCTGGAAATCCTTTCCTTTAACACAAACTACAGTGCATCACACCAAAACAAAGTTAAGAAGCTGAGCAACCATGAGAATATCTCACAGTCATGATCAGCATTAAAAGAAAAATCTAACATGTACTGACTTACTGAAAACCTTGGAGGTGATCTGGACTTTCCTGTAGTTTCCTCTTGTCCTTGTAACAGCAGTAGCTCCTCCCTTCCTTGTCAATAAATGCAGAAATATCTGAGTGCTTCTTTCTTCCTAAATCATGAGCAAGTCCTGTCCAGTCCAACTGTCTCTGCTCCTGTTTGACTTCTGAACTTGTCTCTGGCTGTGTGTCCACTTACTGCAGCCTGTGACATCAGACTGTAGAATGTTGATACATCAAAGGCATCAAAGAACAAACACAAACACACACACACACACACACACACACATACACACACACACACTCTCTCTCTTTCTTTCTCTCTCTCTCTCTCTCTCTCTCTCTCTCTCTCTCTCCAAAGTCAAACCTGCTCCAGTGTTTTAGCCTGAAGGTTTGTCAGTAAAATATGAGCATCCAGTACCTACTACCAGTCCTACCAGGCTGCTAACACAGAGCCTCATCTGTCAGCTATAACACAAGGTCAACACTGCTGGGTTCTGTTGTCAGGGAACTGTGAAAGTGATGAACCTAATTACTCAAAATCACATCAACATTTTATTTATAGAACTTGCATCTCTCACAAAGATTTGCTGACACTGAGACCCAAGCAGAGCTGCTGGTTCTTCCTGTTAGGATTCTCCTCCATGTTTGTGTGGAACAACAGAGGAAATGTATCTGTAAAGAAAGTCTGTGTCCTACCATTATCATCTGAGCAGCAGCCCTCTGGATACACTTCTCTCATCATTGTAGAAACAAAGAATAACAAACCCACTAAATGTTGCTGAAGATAGTCGAGGATCTTTGGCTGAATCTGTTTCCCTTGTTCTTTTTTCTTCTGAAGGTCATTGGCAGCACTTACCTGAAAGAAAACAGAAAAGAAATCAAATGTTTTACTATTTCAACAGCAACACGACGTCTTCATCTCCTG